>NC_057866.1:171594885-172794885 GCF_019393635.1 Dromiciops gliroides | reverse complement strand
GCTAGTAAGTATCAAGTGTCTGAGAACTCAGATCCTCCTGAATCCACTGCACCACCTAGCTGCCCACGAAAGAGTTCTAAAAGAATGTGATTGACTGATTTTTATGGATTTATTCTCCACCTATTAAATACAAAATGCCCCCAATGGTTTAGTCTTTTTTCTTTTTTTTTCCTTTTTTTTTTTTTTTTTGGCGATTGAATTGGGGTTAAGTGACTTGCCCAGGGTCACACAGCTAGTGTTAAGTGTCTGAGGCTAGATTTGAACTCAGGTCCTCTTGAATCCAGGGTCGGTGCTCTATCTACTGCACCACCTAGTTGCCCCCTGGTCTACTCTTTTTATCCTCCTTTTCCATCATTTAGAAATAGTGCTTACTGGGGCAAAAGATAAAAATAACAATATCATGAGGGTGTAATAGGTAATTAAACTTGTGCTATCGTTTATTACAAAAGCTACTTCCATGTTACTACCAGGTATGAATCTTTAAAAAAGAACATCGAATTGTGAACATGTTCAAACTGATCAAATAAGATGCATCTTTCTTGTTGATGCCTTTGAAAGAGTTAAAAATGTTTAACATTTAAATATTTTTTACAGGACAAACATGTTTCACCTTCCAGTTAAGTTCATTTTCACCTTCTTCAGATCTAATATATATATATATATATGTGTGTGTGTGTGTATTTTATATATATATATATATGTATATATATATATGTGTGTGTGTGTGTGTATCTGTATATAAGTGTATATATGTGTGTGTATGTATATATATTTAATTTTAATTTTAATTTTTTTTTTGGTCCAAGTCTTTTCTTTGACTAAAATTATTATTTTGGGGAGATGCACAAACCTTGGTACACATCCAGGCTAGTTACTGGTCAAGCTAAAGGTCAATTTCAGGCTATGTCTATTCATGGTCATGAATCAACACTTTTGTGGTGAATCATATGTCCCTCTTCTTATCTGATCTTTACATAATCTATCAAATGTACAGAAATTGTAATTTAAATGGCTGAAAGCATTAGATTGATTTGATTTCTGAATATGATAACATTTATGTGGCATTTTAAAGTTTACAAAACATTTTACATACATTATTTTATTTGAGCCTCACAAGGCAGGGAGGGAGATACAATTATCACCATTTTACAGATGGAGAAACTGAGTCTCAGAAGGGGTAAAAGATTTGTAATTATGTATCTAGCATGTGTCATAGGTGGGATTGAAACTCAAGGTATCTAACTTTAAATCCAGTCCTTGCAATAGACTATTCCATATTGTCTCCAGCATGCTAAATATTAATCACAGAATTTTGGGCTTCATGTTTCTCAAATAGAGCTAAGGAAGTTTTGTGATTGGAAACAATTCGGAGAGGAGGAGGAAGGAAAAGGCTCAGTGTTAGTAGGGCAGCAGAGGGAATGCCTCCTTACCCATGTAGCTAGAGTTTACAGAAATGTTGTTTAGTCATTTTTGTTGTGTCTGCCTCTCTTTGACCTTATTTAGGGTTTTCTTGGCAAAGATACTGGAATGTTTGCAATTTCCCTTCTCCAGCTCAATTTACAGATTAGGAACCTGAGGCAAACAGGGTTAAATGACTTCTCCAGGGTCATGCAGATATTAAGTGTCTGACACCAGATTATGAAGATGAATCTTCCTGACTTCAGGCCTGGCACTCTATATATTATGGTGCCACTTACCTTCTCTAGAGTAGAGAAATCATTGTTAATAATTTTCCTAAGTACTGTCCTTTATGAATAACAGTATAGGTGGGGCAGCTAGGTGGCACAGTGGGTAAAGCACCAGCCCTGGATTCAGGGGGACCCGAGTTCAAAGCTGGCCTCAGATACTTAACACTTACTAGCTATATGACCCTGGGCAAGTTATTTAACCTCTCAAAAAAAAAAGAAAAAAAAAAGAAAATGAATAACAGTATAGGAACACAGATTTCAAGCTGCAAGGGGTCTTACAGAACATTGAGTCTGTATCCTCATTTTCTAGATGAAACCCAGACAGGTTCTGACTTACTCAAATTTGCACTACTGGTAGGTATCAAAGGCAGGATCTGAATCTGGCTCTGCCAGATCTTAAGTTTTATTCTCTATCCCTTTATACCCTGTTAACTATATTCATTTTTTTTTAAACCAATAAAGGGTAGTAAATCCAGGACAAAGGGAAAAGAGGCATGCATTTAAATAAATAAGCAAACAAATAACGAACAAGTGCAGTGATTTGTGACAGTGTTTATACAAAGACCCAGATGATAATCTTGGAATTCAGGTTTATTAATTTCAGGAACAGTAGCTCTTCTTGAACTGAGAACTATAACCCAAGCATCAAGAAAAATACCTCACATACTAGAGAACAGAATTTTGGAGGGTAGCCACCGTGAAAGCAGCATACAGATTTAGCCCAGTGTTTTATTTCTTATTGGCCTCCTGATTATTTCTGAATTTCATCATTTTGTGAGTCATGCCTGACATATGAGCATCTGCTGTAATGGATGTTGAGTGAAATTTCTCCAGGGAACCCCCACAGCAGCTTTCTCCCTTTTTTTTTGAGGTGGGGGTTTGTGGGGGGGGCCAGGAGGGTACCAAGAGGTAACATTCTTTCAGTGTCTGGAGTTGCTAAAGCAGGAGCAGTTGAGAACCCAGGACTGGAGTGCTCTGATTTCACCCTTAATTTTCTCTTGAGTACAAATTGGTTCCAGGTCAAGATCATAGAAAGATAACTTTGACTCTGGTCATTATTATATTCACTCCAGAGTCCCTTTAACTTGTATGTATTTAATTTTATACAGCTAATTCATGTTCTTTAAATAATAAGTTTTCTTTGTATTTTTACATAAATATGCCATTCATGCTTGTCCTCTATTGTAAACTATTCAAGACCCGGGTAGAGTGTTTTGTTTCTTTTGTATTTCACCCCCAAACCTCCACTCTATCTTCAATAATATTTTACAAACTGAGTATTCTCAAGTATAAGTTGTAGTGGTGGACTTATGTAATTTGGATACATGTTGATCAAACCTAGAATGACAAAATCCCATTCTGTGGATGAAAGTAAAAAGGTCATTCATTAAACAAGGTCTAAAAAGCAGGGTTTGTCCTTCAGAATTCTTTTCCAACGTGATCATTCCATGGCACACCCCCGCACCAGCAGCTCACAGAACTACCCTAGATGTTGTGAGTTTGCATTTCTTTGTGGCAAACCCCTTATCTCTCGGATGTACAAATGTAGAAGTCTTTTTTGTTAACTAAAGGGTGAAGGTTATACTTACAGATGATGAAAAGGGAGTAACAACCTTGAGAAGAGAAGTGAATATAGTTTTTAAACATGAATCCCTATCCTTATGCCTGACCATGACATAAAATCAAGAGTGGGTGGTTTACTCAGCATGAATCATGTTTGTCTCCTTCCTTGGGAGGATCTGAAGGTGTCCACAGCTCTTCTTTTTATTTAAATTTTGATTTTTTTTTCAATCCCTGAAGGTCTTTTGAGTTCAGGAATTTTGTTTATTTATTTAAAATAATTATATCCACAAATACATGCATTTTTCACCACTGGAGATATTGTTTGATATTTTATCTTGGAACGAAGATAATCTTGAGTTTTGCATTTATCCCGGGAGAGTGAAGAATCCTAGAAGCAAAGCCTCTGATATCCTTCACCATGCTGGAAATTCTTTAAGTATGGCCCAGGGAGAGACTAGGTGACTGTTTTCTAGGGACTAGCCCATTTTACTTTAGAGAAGTTCATTAATGAAGGTCTGGACATCTGGAGTGGAATTGCTCTACCCACAACTCAAGAAGTCTACTAAATCATGGAGGGTTGTAAGGGAATTGTTCTGAAAATGAAAGAACATTTCTTTGACATATTGATGTAAAATTTTATGATGAGGAATGTTAACTACCCCCTATTCCATCTAGACTCTTGAAAGAAGAGAATAATCATTTAAAGGAAGCATGATAGCAAATTGGACTAGATGGTTCCAAGGTCCCTTCAAGTTCTAAGTCTCAGATTTCATGAACTCTATTACCTTGTCTCAAAGTCAGGTTCTACCTAGATATAAATATTTCACCTTTGGAAAGATGCTGAACCGCTTTGGTTCTATTTAATTGTAATTGACCACCAAGAAAGTATTGCTCTAAATCACAATGCCCAGGGTAACACAAAAACCATTGTTGTGTAAGCATAAGGCTGAGATTTTGGATATTGCTTTATTTGTTTGTTTGTTTGTTTGTTTATTTTGGAGAGCATTAGAACAGTAATATGATTTCATGACAATCTCAAAGAACACTAGAATTCCCACCTTAAAGTCAATTTCCATAGTCTCTAAGTGCCTAATAGACAATGAACCTTTTCCTTAGGTCCTTTACTTAAATTTTATAAGTTCTGATTTGTGTGAGGGGAATCCCTAACGCCAAAAACTGTAGTTCTGGTAATTTCTGCCCTCTTATCAATGACTATATATTTTTTCAGTTTGTTCTCAGTTAAAAGGCAGAAGGACAGGGCAGACTGAATGAATGAATGAATGAATGAATGAATGAATGAATGAATGACAAAGCATTTATAAAGTGCTTACTATGTGGCAGGCACTTTGCTTTTTTCATTCCTAATGTTAGATGACCTCTGAGACCCATTCTAGCCCTGTATCCATGAACTAAGAACTAAAAGTGGGGTTTCATAAGTCATCCAGTTGTCCTTTAAACTTTCACTGAATTTGTTAAAAGGAATGGAAAATCTGGTATTTCCAAAGCATCAGGCTTAGAAGATTTTATATCTTCTATAGCTCTGATTTTCCTTTCATCCAGTTCAAGGTTGAAAAACCTCCTAGAGACCACTGGACTACTTATTAAGGAATTTTCCATTATTCTACAGAAACCAAAAGATATATTCTCTTTTCCCTCTCTCTACCATTTCCCTCCCCTTCTTCCTCCCTAAACTCCCCTTCAGTCCTGGGCCAAATCAGATAGTAATGTGGAGGGAAATTTTTTCTTTTACCATCTTCTCTGTGGTTAGGATGATGGAAAATGTTGTGCCGATCAGGGCTTTTTCTGGCAGCTGCTGTTTTGGCAACAGCCAGGGTAATGATGGAACCAAATATCTGGCCTCTGAATGTTTTGAGGGTTTTGTGTTTGATGTTATTGAAAATATTCATCTGGTCAGATACAGAAATGTATTGTTTAATCTTGTAAGAATGCACACAGGTTGTTCCCCCCGGTATATTTCTGAGAGTTCTGTCTTCTTGTGATAGATGCCCGCTGCAGTTGCTGCATGTAATGAGAGAAGGATTCTGTCTGGGAAGAGAGTCTTCTGCTTCAGTTTCAGTCTAGTCTGCTGAAACCTTTTAGGGAGGTTTTGAAAAGCTTCTTCAAGTGAAAAAGAAAAACAGTGAAGAGTACCTACATTTTTCTGTTGCGTTTGAATTGTTATACCTACCTCAAACTAACTCTCTTATTCAATATAGATTTTGCTATTTAAGGTGGGAATCAATTTCAATAATGGACAATTGTAGTGTAGAGGACTTGTTTATGACATTCAGAAAAAAAAATCTTTTTTTTTTTTGTAGCTCGATGGTGCTTATTCTACTAGCCAATTGTTTAACATTAATTTGTTTAACTCTGCTTCTTAAAATGTTGGATTTTAAATGTGTTGTACTGGATCCTTATATCCATCAAAATTCACTATTTTCCACATGCTATTTTTAGTATTTAATGTAAACATTTTAACTGGAAGTACATATAAATTGGTGCTCATAATCATTCAACAGTGATAATTCTTCCTTCTGAACATCACAAGGAACATAGTCGTATTGTTATAAAAGGGTATCTTAGGATTCTTCCCCCCTCCCTTTTTTAAAAAGGAGAATAGTACCCTCCTCTGCTCTTCCCCTCTCCCAGTCTGAAGCACTTTATACATAAAGAGAATGACTATACAACTACCAAAGAAGCTTTGGCTCACAGGCAGGAAAGGGATGAAACTGGATAGAATCAGGAAATTAGCTAGTGTGTCTCTGGGAATGCCTAAAAAAAGAAAATTATGTCTTCCTTGATGAAAATACTGGATACTCTGCTGGAAACCAGTCATGTTATCCCAGAATACAGGATACATGCCTGATTGCTTTAATGTATATTTATTTTATTCAGTAATTATTTGGAGAATATAACTGGCTCTATGCGGTATTCACCTAGCTTTGCGGTTTGGTAGATGCATTATTACTTTAAAAAAAATTATTGGCAGCTAGGTGGCGCAGTGGATAAAGCACCGGCCGGGGATTCAAGAGGATCTGAGTTCAAGTTCGGCCTCAGACACTTGACACTTACTGGCTATGTGACCCTGGGCGCGTGCGCGCGCACGCACACACACACACACACACACACACACACACACATATTATACCTAGTGCCTGACAACATATTAAGTGCTTAATAAGTACCACAAAACATTTTCTATGCTTGGAATACACTCTCTCTCCTGTGAAGCTTAAAAATCTAACTGTGATGTCTAAAAATCTAATGAGTGGTCGACTTAAATTAGAAACGTATAGCACCCATCTTTGGGCATTAAGTATTTATTAAAGTATATTAGGGGTTAGTAAAGAGAACATGTGGAGAAAGAAAGAAAAGACCCTCACTCTCTGCACCTGCAGCTGCTCCTCTCTGGGACCTCCAACCAAAAGAGAGATCCTCCTTCTCTCCAGCAGAAACTCCCTGAGGCCCACCCAGGTGAGGTCCCCCTATCCACCCCCATCTCCAAGTTAATTGGTTGGTAACATTGATCAACAGAACCCACAGGCATTTCCAGAAATAGATGCAAGGGCTCAGATGCCAGTCGCATGCTTTCTCTTCAGGATGGAGCTTCCCTGGTTCTCACAATGTCCTTCTCAACAGGGTAGTGGCACTCTGATTCTCACACTCGCCAGCTATTTCTTGGAATCTCTAAATTCCTTCAATGTTTAGTTAAGTTCCCCACCTTAAATTGTCTTTGCTGGTCCAGACCTCCCCTCTCCACTGTCATAGTCCTCTTTGAGAAAAGAGGACAAACAGCAGCTGCTAATACCTCCTCCTAAAATCAACTTTTATTTATGGTGTATGTATGTATGTATGCATGCATGCATGTACACGCAAAATAAATTTATAAACACATGTCTATATTTATCCACAGGTCTATAATGCACATATGCACATGTATATAAGTACAGACATTGTATGTACATTGATGTGTACATGTGTCCTCTCCTTCCCCCTCCCACCATAAAATGATGTAAGCTTCTTGAGGGGAGAGACTTTTTCATTTTGACTTTTTATTCCTAGAAACTGGCACATAGTAGATGTATAACAAGTACTGAATGATGGAATGACAGATTGAAATTAAATAAATCATCATAAAATTTAAGGGAATCATTGGATGTATTGAAGCCCATTTTAGCTCTTTAATTATGTTTTCAAAATTGAATTTCCAAAACCCCTTCCGCCATGTTAGTTTTTATGGATAAGAAATGCCTTATCTCTCCCTCTGCTTCTTAGGTTCCTTACTTTGCAGCATTGTCTTTGATTATTTTTACTATCAGTATGTTATTTTGTCTTTGGTAGGTTTTTCAGTTTGTTCACTAAATACACTATTGGTCTGTCCTTTGTATGACTTTATTGGTTTATGATACTGAAAACAAAAAGATCCTAGTATTCTCTTAACCATTATCCACTGATGTCAATAATGATCTTCCCTATGGATTTGATGTTATTGACATTTAATACACTGCGTGTGTGTGTGTGTGTGTGAGGGGGCATGCTATATACCTATAGCTAGGTCAAATAGGAGAAAATAACTTGATGGATAGTATTGTGAGATTTAAAATTGGATATTAGATCATAAATCTCCCCTCTTTAACCTTTCCCTTAATTTATCTCCCAGACTAGTAAATGGAAGAAGCTTCTGGTTTCCTAGTTAGAGCTTTTATTATAGGGTAGTTACCAGATGATGTTGATTAGAGGGATAGGAAAGTAGAAATACAAAACAAATCATCTTAAGTCTAAGATTAGTCTATATTCTGTATAAAACTCACCAAAAGCCCAAGGCTACCTTTGGGGAGAGAGAGAGACCAAGTCAAGCACGTGCTACTGCTAACCGCGAGTCAGGCCGAGTCGAACTCCAGTCAGCGTCTGTCTGTGCAGTGCAGTCAGGAGTTCAGCAGAGCAGGAAAAAGCTCCCACTTCCATTCTCTCCTTGCCTTTTAAGCTCGCACCCCGGAAGTGGAGTGCTAGCAGGCTGACTGGCGTGCGTAGCTCATGCCGTTGGTCTCCTCCCCGAAAGGGTGGCCCTTAAAGAAAAACTGGCGTCTCTCCATTATCGCTAACTGACTGTTAAAACTTTTTACCACAGTATCATCCGGGGCCTAGCAAAATGTCTTAAAAAATGGTAAGGATTAATCTCTGGGTTTCTGCTGGATCTAGATCTAGATAAAAATATGTATTAATGTAAAACAAATAAAAGGAAATTTTTTAAATGGGGGAAGTTGGCATTTTTGTACCTTCTTATGGAATAAATGGTTAAAAATAAATTTCCTAGGGGCAGCTGGGTGGCGCAGTGGATGGAGCACCGGCCCTGGAGTCGGGAGTGCCTGAGTTCAAATCCGGCCTCAGACACTTAACACACACTTACTAGCTGTGTGACCCTGGGCAAGTCACTTAACCCCAATTGCCTCACTTAAAAAATAAGCAAACAAACAAACAAACAAACAAATAAATAAATAAATAAATTTCCTAAGTAGAAAAATGACATAAGTAGCTATTGGTATTCTTCAGATTAGATTGTTAAATACAATCCTTGTGTACCTAAACTCAATTGCTGATCTTCCCCCATGGTGGTCTACAAAATCATCCAAATTTCAGGTCGAATGAAAAGGTATAGTTTTTTAATGAAAGCAGCAACGCCTTCACAAGTGAACATTATTATGTAGATGCTATTGATGTTAATGATGGCTACAATGTAATTTTTCCAGATTCAGGGATTTGGGGTATAGCTAGAGAACTGGGTTGGGCTGTAGATGACCAGGTTTACAATTCATGTGCACTTGAGAAGCCAATGAGTACATCAGATCAAAGTTATTCTTATATCCAATTCAAATCTTTGCTTCTTGATCAGTGGTGAAACTTGGAAGCCTAAACTTTAAAAGGACAGAGTGGTACAACAACAACAACAAAACCATTGAAGTTTGAGTCAGAGAACCTGAATTCGAATCCTAGCTTCCCAAATTACTACCTATGTGACCTTGGGGAAGTACTTTAAACTCTGTGTGTCGAAGCTTTCTCATGTATAAAAAGATATATATCTTTCCATTGTACCTGGATGACTCTAGAGGAGAGAGTGAAGCTGGTGACTTTGCACAGCCCTGCCTCACTTAAATCCAATTCACTGTAAGTCATGATATCACCCTGATGTCATGGTCCTCTTCAAGAATGAACAAGTGACAACCACAACAATGTACTAGATATATGAAAACAAACAAATAAAATAATAACAATGAAACAGATCCTTCAAAGATCTTTTATTTTAGTTAAGGGAAATAGTACATACAGAAATAAATAAATATGAAATAATTCAAATTATGAAACACCAAATAAATAATTAATGTAAATTTAATAATGTAATATAAATGTAATAATAAATGTAAAACTCTTACACATGGACTTAAAATCAACTTCATGTATACAAGATGGAGAAGGATTGATTAGAAAGCAGTTTATCTGGGAAAAAAAAAGATTTGGAGAGATTTAGTTCAATTCATGCTCAGTATGAGTCAGCATTGTGACATTGTAGACAGAAAGCCAAATCATATTTTAGACTTCATGGAGAGCCACAGCTTATAGGAATAAGGAGGTGATATTACTCTGCTCTGCTCTGGCTCTTGATGTACAGGCTTCAGTTCTGGGTACCTCCAACAAGCCAGGATGACAAAGGGCCTCCCAGCCCCGTTATGTGAAGGCTAACCTAAGGAGACAGGGGGTTGTTTATCTGAGAAAAGAGAAGGCTCAGGGGAGTCTGAAAGTTGTTTTCAAGTATTTGAAGGGTCATCAGGTGAAAATGATCAGATATAGTCGGTTTGGCCTCAGTGGGCTGAAACTGGAACAGTGAGTAGAAATGACAAAACATCCTAACTAACTCTACCCCAAAATGAACAAGACTGCTTCAGTAGATAAGATTTTATTTGCTGTGATCAAATGAGACAATCTGTATAGTAATTTGCAAATATTAAATATATGTCCATATACTATATTAAATATTAAAGTAAAATTAAGTTACATGTATTCATATATGTGTATATGTATGTATTTATATATATGTGTGTGTGTGTATATATATATGTATGTATATATATATATGTATATGTTATATTCAGATTCTTCAGCTGTGGGTTGAGTTAGATAGCTCTGGAAGGTCCTCCTAATTCTAAAGTCTGTGATTTGTGTATGATCTCAAATGGCAAGAGATGTATCTGGGAGCTCATTTCACTCTGGATGTAGCACAATACCTTAAGTAAATAAACAAGTTAATGAGTGCTTTGGGATGAGGATGTAATTCTAAATTGTGATTGAACAAAAAGTAAACCTGCTAGGTAGCACAGTAGAGAGAGTGCTGGGATGGAGTTAAGAAGACTGAATTCAAATTCTATCTCAGATACTCAATAGCTGTATCACTCTGGATAAGTCACTTAAGTTCTGTTTGGCTGGTTTTTTTTTTTTATCTATAAAAAGGAAATAATAGACTGTTGTGAGGATCAAACGAGGTGTTTTTAAAGTTCCTTCCAAACCTTAGAATGCTATATAAATGCAAGTTGTTGTTGTTGTTGTTCATTAAGGTTTTCTACCCCACTGTGGGACAGAACCTACTGAGCCAGGAACCCAGAAGCCCTGCAGTGTTTCAGCCTTGCAGTATATGAAGGGGAGAACAGGAGCCTGCCAATATTGCCAGTGGAACAGGGTCAAGATGGTTGCCAATACTTGGAGCAAAGGGTTAAATAGCCAGAGATCAAGTAGTTTTCCAAAAACGGTGAGAGAGAAACTTTTCCTTCAGAATAGAAGTCAGTTAGTATTGTAACAAACATCCCTGAGGAGTGTTTTTACTAACGCTCATTCCAGGTGCAAAGGAACAAGTCAATAACATAGAGATCAGAAAATTGAATCAAACAGGATCAAAGAACAGGGTGTACTGTTACACTTCACTCCACCCAGGGATACCCTTTTTTAAACTGCCAGGTGTAGAGCAGTGGGATCCTGAGGTAAGATATGGAGAAATTTGTCAAAGTGATAAATACCCATGCTCATATAATCATGAAGATAAACTACAGGCAATCAGACCAGTTAAATGTTTGGTCACCATAATTGTATAGTGGTCTGGCAGAGCCAGATTAAAAATATGGATCATGGCCATTCACGTACTGTTGAGTTATCCTATCACCCCCTTGTTTATAAACCACAGTTGATATGTTGCTATTCTAGGCAGTTCTGGATTTTATTCCTCCTCTCAGAGCACATGCCCAGGAAGACATGGGATGCTGGGTTGGTGAGTTAATGTGAATAGAACTCTTCTATTCCCTTTGAGGCATCAGTATAGCTTAAAGATCCCCAAGTCATTTTCTTTGGCCTTCTGGTACACCAAGGATTAGAGGATCTGCTGAGGTATTTTGGATCATGTTTTTTTTTTTTTTTTCTTTTCTTAAAAATTTCTCCACTCCCTTCACAATAACTAAAGATATCACTTGTAAGGGTGCAGACTTGGTTCAAGACAGGCAAGATGTAAGAAAAGACAGGAAAATACTGTGTGTATGTAAAATGAAGTGAACAAGCCTGAATACTATATCATAGAGCTGCTTGCTTACTTATACAATAGGACATGGATCTACAGGATGGTTAGTCACTAAAGGGACTTGACATAGCTTGCCAGATTTGGTCTCCTAAGTTGGAGATGGCTCTTATGGGACTATGATGCTTTCTAGATAGCTTTGTAGATTTCTAGTGTCCTTTAGGTTAATCTGGGTAACTTTAAAGTCCCCCTGGGTAGTTGTCTACCTCAGGCATGAAGGTACAGAGAGAGTAAAGTGAAAGGAAAATTTTGGTGAACATCACAGCTATTATGAAAGGGAAGTTTTCTGGTGTTTTATAAGATTATGTTTGTAACAAGTTTCAACTATGCAAAGAGGGTTTATAGCATCAGTGTTATTGGTTTAAGGTTCTGTTGGTTGACTCCAAGTAGCTATATGACTGCTAATAGTAGAGTAAAAACTTGAGATGTTCTGAGGAGTAGGTAAGGCATAGACTGAGTTGGCAGAATGTCCTCTCCACCTCAGGAAAACAGTTTAAAATTTTGGGATGCTTCAGTATCTGTAGGAGAATTTGATAAAGCTGAGAACCTGGAAATAAACTAATGCCCAAAACTATCCTAAGTCTTTAATTAATGTAGGGTATTTCTTTCTCCCACTAAAAAAAATCTACCTCTATCTCTCATGGACTTATTCATATATTCCTTATTGGATGAGGTTGTGTTTCAGGAATTCCAAAAATTATTGTTCAAATGTCCTATCTTAGTGAAAAGGTAGCATTTATGGAGGCATTAAAGCACAGCATAAATCAAGTCTAAATGCTGGTTGACAATGTGACCATAAATTAGTATGTCATCCAAATAGATGACCATTCCTTGGTCCAGTGGGTCTTAGGAAAAATGAAATGTTATGAAACATTGAAAACCACTAGAGAATTGCACTGCCTAAATAGAATGACCTGAATAGCATGTCTGGAATTCACAGTGACTAAAGTGTGTCTGGGAGACTGTAGTCCACCCATTGATTTCTCAGATGTATATGTGGTTGAAGCAACTCTCCCTATTCCCCATTTCCCTCTCTCTCTCTAACATAAACCTACATCAGAAGTCTACCTTTATATCTTCCATTGCCTGTTTTAGTTGATCCAGAAAAGTCTGGGAGTTATCAGCATGAAGTATATGAAAACTTAAAATACTGAGTCACCAGTCATCATGACATGACCTCAGTTGTCCTCTCTTCCCAACCCACAATTATGACTGAGTGCCCCGAAAAACTTGAAATGCATGGTCTAGACATAAAATACAGAATGTATTTGGCAACATGATCTTTTGCAAGTCGCTTTATATAGTAGTACCATGAAATATTTTTCTGTATCCTTCATGTTAATGTCCTGTTAAATCATACTCTGTGTGTGGGGTGAGGTGAGGGGGGTGTCCTTTAGGTTTATAGTGAGGGTGGTGCTACTGTAACTGCTGACAATGTGCTTTGGCATCTGACAATTTTACTGGCAATGTTATTTTAATGACAAAATTTTACTGACAATACTACTGTCCTATTCCTTTCTACCTGACTATAAACAATAAGCCAGTGGGTGATGCTGATTCCAAAAACTCAGAGTAGGGGGAGTTTATGTCATCAAAGGCAGAGGATGTAAAATGCTCTGTAGGTCAAAGTGACAGGGGTAAGATTCTCATCTAACAAAGTTTCAAAAATTTTTAAATTCATAATTGGGCAGAGACTATCCTATACTCTGGAATCTGCATCTCAAGAGGACAGGATGCTACTCCCTTAAAGCAAGTTTTTCTTTTCTCCTTTAAATCCTCTTTCCTTAGTAGGGGAAGGCTTATAGAACAGGTGATAACAAGAATCAAATGATTACAATTGTTCTTATTTCTTTCATGTTATTTTCATTATAAACACATATAGAATTCAGACCTGTTACTACTAGTCTAAACTATTTGAATCTGGTTAGAATCCCTTCAAATAGATTTATTTTTTTATTTTTTTTTTAGTGAGGCAATTGGGGTTAAGTGACTTGCCCAGGGTCACACAGCTAGTAAGTGTTAAGTGTCTGAGGCCGGATTTGAACTCAGGTACACCTGACTCCAGGACCGGTGCTCTATCCACTGTGCCACCTAGCTGCCCCTCCTTCAAATAGATTTAAATTAATTCTATCTTGCTTATACTCTTTGAAAATGATTATTGCTATTTTATTTCTATTAATATTTATTAAAAGTTGAAAATGTTTCAGATCTTACCAAATGAATTTAATTGGATTAAACCAGTTGAAATCTGTTTAAGCTCATTGGTAGTAGCTATAATTATTACATTTAAGTTTTTATTACTTAGAATGAGTTTAATCCAGTATGTCACTTAAAACCTAATTAAGACAGTTTAAAGTAAAATACATATTGAAATAATACCTGTTTAAGATGTTGGAAGTAATTATTGTTGTAATTTCTATTTTTTGATTTTGTTTTTAAGTCATTAGAACAGTTGTATTTGCATCGATCCATATTGAAATAATTAAAATGTGTGTGTAATTTTGGACCAATTTATTTAAATATTTTTATAATGTGATATCTCAGTGCTCATCTGTGCAAATAAAGTTCTCTATAGTGATACAGATTATGACTCAGGCA
The DNA here is from genome assembly GCF_019393635.1 of Dromiciops gliroides. Lineage (NCBI taxonomy): Eukaryota > Metazoa > Chordata > Mammalia > Microbiotheria > Microbiotheriidae > Dromiciops > Dromiciops gliroides. The sequence continues at coordinate 172,780,428 of NC_057866.1, read as the reverse complement.
TGCCTTCTATTCTTTTGTAACTTTTGTCCATATTTTCCAGTAAATCTCCCATATGTATTCCGGCCAATATATTTGGGACCTTTCTTTAGCTTTCTTGATAATTAATGAATATGAAATAGAGCATGTGGGCTGTCTAGTGGTAATCCCTCAATTTTTCTATATAACCAGTGGGCTGTTTTTCAGGTCATGCCCCCTTCTGAGTCATCCCACCTTCTCTGTATAATTCATCATTAGTAATATGTTGCAGCTCACTTATGCCCACCTTATTAACTCTCCATTGCCCTTTGGGTGACTCATAACTTTTAAGTCTTCACAGGCCATGTTTTTCTGTGACATACAATATAACTTGCCAGCACTATAGTGCTTTTTAAAGGTTATTTTTTCAGGATGAAACTTGGAGACATTAAAAGTACCACATAGTTTCCCAAAGGCAACCTCTTCCTTCTCCATGTCTGGGCCCAGTTTATTGTTCCTCTGCAGCATATGTACAAGATATATGTCCTGGTGGACCAGATTTATGGTGGTATTATTACAATTGCATGTCATACTTGAGCAATAGATGATCTTCATCCACTTGATTTCTCCAGAGTGGATAGTTAGTACGACCTCTCTTGAGTGATTCTGGGGCTCATTTAGGAAGTTCTCCAGGGTTTGTGGACGTAATAGAATTAGTGCAATGTCATCTGCAAACATCTGGAAGACATCATTGTCTATCTCAGGAATCTCTAACCTTTATTTTTTTTTTCATTGATCTTTTGGCTGTGTGCTTATATGTATGTATGTAAATATGTATTCCCAATTCATGTTAATTAATTTGCTGAAATCTATGCTTGGATCCACTGGGGGTGAGAAGGTGGATACAAAATTAAGAACCCTTCATGTACAAAGACCAACCTTTTTTATTTCAATGCTGAGCCATTGCGTATGATAACTAACATCTTGGACATAATGCCTCATTTGACATAAATAATCAAGAGGCTGTCAAAGAGTTATCTTTGTTAATTTTTTCAAGGAATTTTACAGAATGCATGGAAGACATTTTGTTGGAGGAAGAATTCTAAGGAAACATTTCACTCTACTTATTATATTATTATTATTATATTATTTGTTATTATTAAAATCATCAATAAGCAATAAGAATAGTGGAACTTTTTATTCTTTCTAGCCTGTAATATGAACCAATTTAATCTACTTCCCATTGGCAATTACTTTCTAAATATTGTAGTAATTTTAAATAACTTCCAACTGCTCTATACTTATTCAGGTCATTTAAGGGGCTTTAAATGAGTTTGGACTTATTTAAATTTAAATAGTAAAAGTATTTACTATTATATTTTTTGCTGTTATTTTTAACATTAAAAAATTTAAACCATTTAAATTTCTTGAATTTGATTGAAGCAGTTCAGACCTAATAAAGGTCATTGGAAACAGTCATTATTACTTTTATTACTATTAGTTTGTTTTTATTATGTAAAAAAGGAGTTCACACCAGTTTATGTTTCCCTAAACCTCATTGATCCAAGAAAAACAATTTTCAAACAGTTATGACCTATTTAAACTTCCTTAGAGGAGTTGTTACAATAATCCTTATTGTTAGTACAATGGAATCTTTGATTTCATTCATGGGGAAGGAGAGAAATCCTTACACCAAAGCTGTCTTTGCCTTAACAGGCAGTATAATGAGTTGTGAGGGCCAACAAGTTCACCACCTGGTGATCAGACCTCTAACCTAACTCCTTAACCTTCTTGAAAGTAGTTATTATAATTGCTTTTATTGCTATCATCTAGTTTTTATTATTATAATGCTATTCAAACACATGTTGACTGGTTTCAATTGCTTTAACCTAGCTCTAACCTTCTTTAATTTTATCCACTTCTGGACTAAGATCTTGGAAATTAGTTATTATCATTTCCTCTGTTGCTACTGTTTTATTTTTACTATTAAAATGTTTCTGAAACATGCAAATTGCTTCAAATTAGGATGAACAATTTCAAAATTATTTAAACAATTGATCTATTCATTGTCCTCTACATTACCAGCAATATTTTGTAGTGAATACATCAACAGATTTGGAATAAGATGACCTAAGATCAAATCCCAGATCTACCTCTTGCTAATTATGTTGTTGTTGTTGTTGTTGAGTTATGTCCTACTCTTCATGAGCTCATTTGGGGTTTTCTTGTCATAGATACTTGGAGAGGTTTTCTGCTTACTTCTCTAGCTCATTTTACAGATAAGGAAACTAAAGCAAAAAGGGTTAAGTGAATTGCCAAGGTCATATAGCTAGTAAGTATATTGGTCAAGATTTGAACTCTGCTCTTCTTGACTCCAGGCCAACTATTATACCTACTGTGCCATCTAAGCTGCTAGTTTTATAAACTTGGGCAAGTCTTACTATCACTTTGTGCTGATTTGTCCATTTATTTGTAAAGTAGAGATCATGATGCCTGAACTATCTACCTCATAAGGGTTTCTTATGAGAATTTAAAAAATATAAAGTGATTTAGAAATATGTACATTAGTAATAGATTTATAGAATTTCAAAATTGGAAGGTACCTAAGAGGTCATAAGTTCACCCAATACCTGAATAGGAATCTTCCCTTAACCATCTCCAACAAAGCCATCTAGGTTTTGCTTTGAGATTTTAAGACTTCTTATTGTTCTTCTTTGGTACTTCACACAAGTCACAATTATATCGGTTTGATTATTCCCTTGACTGATAGGCATCATTACCCCTTCACCCCCAATACCCTAGTAGATGAGTTTCAGTGAGTTACATGTGTGCAACTGGTGTTTGGTGCATGCCCAGAGGCATCATCTATTTGGGAGGCACTGGAGACCTCTTTCTGGGAGAAAGGAGGCCTGTCACATGCCTATACATTCTGCATTACCCTACCAAGTACTTGAGGGCAGTCTTTTTCCAATGGCTGCATATCCAGAACTGTTGACATCTTTAAATCTACTTAAGCACAGAAGTGCAGGACTCATTCACTTATAGCAGGTGGCACCATGTAGAAAAAGGGGGAAAGGGAAGTAGGACAATTTCCCCTTCTGTCATGTAGCTCTAAGAAAGGAACTTGGAGGTTTGGTCTTGTCTCCTTTGTCCTTTAAAGTGGTAGGTGAAAAGAGTGGAGTCTCTGACCTGGAAGATTGAGCTAGTCCATGCTTCTGGGGCATCAGGAAAGCCTTGAGAAGAAATGGCCTAAGATATTTGTCCAGTGGGGCTTTATACTTGAACTTGTTAGGCCTAATGTTATATATTACCTAAGTTAAAATGATAGCTTTCCCCAGAGACGAGGTAGTGGTGGTGGGGGTGGGTGTGTGTGTGTGTATGTGAAATGCTTGTCCTTAATATCTCTCTGTGCTAAATATTCCTTTATGAAAATTAATCTATTGTAACTAGTTAAATAGATTTGAGATAGCAGTCTCAGCCCAGAAAATTGAGGGGAATACAGTCAGCAAAGTTAGATGAGATAGAAAGTCCTTCCTTTTCCCCTCAGGGTATCAGAAAACTCTGGGGATAAAGCGGATGTAACTCATCTGTCTTCCACAGATTGAGCCTAGAGTAAACCCCACTCATGGACATATGTATGTACCCATATGTGCCTGGATGTTGCATGTGTAATGCATATATATCTGCACAGAGACAGACAGGAAGACAGGCAGGCAGGCAGGCAGGCAGAGGCAGCAGGATCTCATTCTGAAACATCACAGTTTCATAACTCTGAGAAAGTCACTTAAACTCAGGGCTATAGGCAACTCTATGGAGAAAAGGGGTAGATCTGCATTGGTAGAGTGAGTTTTCTGGAAATAAAGAAATCAAAGGTTCAGTTCTCATCTGAAAACATAACACAAAGATACACACAATTTTACTTACTAACTATACTAGTCTATATCTATCATCTATCTAGTTATCTGTCTTCATCAATACCACCCTCAATTGTCATTGTTGTCACCATAATCATCATCATTATCATCCCCTCAGCCTCCTCCTCTTCCTCTTTCTTCTCTTCCTTCTCCTCTGATTTTTGCCCCTCTGTCTATATAAATTGATTACAAGATAATTGGGGGTAGGGGGTTGCTGTAAGAGAATGGGGAAGACCTCATATAGAAATCAATGTTTAGGCTGAGTTTTTGTTTGTTTCTTTTTGGTTGGCCAATGGAGGGTTAAGTGACTTGTTAAGTGACAGCTAGTAAGTGTCTAGTGTCTGAAGCCAGATTTGAACTCAGGTCCTCCTGAATCCAGGGCCAGTGCTTTATCTACTGTGTCACCTAGCTGGCCCCCTTAGGCTGAGGAAACTAAGGATTCTAAAAAGGGTGGAGGTGAAGAAGCGAATTTGACATGTGAGAGATAGCTAAGGTAAAAGCCAGGAAACAGAAGACTGAATGCTAAAAAGGACATTTTGCTCAGACTGTACAATGTGTGAGAGCAACTCATTTTTAATAAGAATGGGAAAGAAAGTATGTACTGTGAAAGAAACCCAAGAGAAGGCAGGGATACTTCTATGCCATGATCAGTTATCAGAGAAAGGCTTCAGGGGAAGCATATTGCTATATTATGTGATATCATAAAAACACATATATACACATATATGCTTATTTCCATGTATAAAGCTTACATATATATACATATATATATAAGCTTTGTATAATGAGATAAGCTTCTATATAAATATATATGCTTATATCCATATATAAAACATATATATAAATGCACTTTATATAAGGAGATAAGCTTCTATAGAAATATATATATTTACATATATGTGTATGCTTATATATATATGCTTATCTCCACTCTTAGCAGTTCGATTGGTTAAAAAAATCAATCCATATTTTAAAACTTGTTATTCCTGTTTTGTCTAAGCCCATCTTAAAACTGATATTGTAATAATTTCACTTCTATTTTAAAAAAAAATTTTAAAAACTATTTAACCCAATGTAAGATGATATAAATATGGGTAAACAAATTTAAGATGACTCTAATATGGTCTCACTTGTTTAAACCGATGTAAATTTGTAGTTATAAGCACTCTTGTGACTGTTTTGGTTTTATTGTTCTAAAAGTTTAAACTAGTTTTAGTGTGTTGAGACTCTTGAAAGAAGTTGTTACTTTATTTTGTTTTCATTATTAAATAGTTCAAACAGTTTAAATTCCTTCAAACCAGATTAAATACCATTAAATTGGTTTAAAATGAATTTAATCTGTTTTAATGCTTTAGACTGGTATTTATGACCATTTTTATTCCTATGATTTTTATTTTATTATTATTAAAAGGTCCAGACAAATTTTAACCCATTTAAAGTTTTATATTAGTTTTAGTCTTTGCAAATTATTTCAAGCAAATTCAGACCTATTTACAAGATGTGTAAATGTAATTATCATATTTCTCTTTTAGATTTCATTTTAGTTTTTAGATTACAATTTTAGAAAATTTTGAAGCAGTTAATGTTCAGATTAGATTGAGTCTGGTTCTTATTGGTTCAAACATGTTCCTTTGAAAAATGTTTCCAACTGTGTTTTATGATTGTTCTTAAAAGTTTTTAAATTACACAAATATTAAATCAGTTGTGAATAGTTAAAAATGGTTGAAAGCTATTCAAACCTATGTCAGTTCTCACCTTATTAAATAGTTTGTTTAAATAATATTTATACTCCTAAATTTATTTCTTTTATTTGTTTACATGGCTTGAAATTTATTTTAACTAGCTAAAATTTTATTGTTTGGGTACTCCTTTTTAACTATTTAAGCATCCTGAGAATTTTAATAATAATAGTTATCATTATCTTTATTATTATAATATTTATTTCCTAAAGCCTCAAGTAAAAATCTAGCTTCATCATGGTAGAGGTGACCTTGGATTTACTAAGCTTTGAGTATAGGACCAGTGATGGATTGCTTATTTTTAATTCAAGGATCAGCCTCATTAAGTCCATAGAAACTCATCACTAGATTGGTTGCAGGGCGATGAATTGATGAGAGGTAGCCACAGCAAATCTTGAAAACAATCTACTAAATTACAAGGGGATTACATTCTGAATCAGTGGCAGTAGAAAATAGAGGTATACCCACACCAACAAAAGCTCACATCAGTGAAGGATTGAAATGTCCTTACTATTTTGTTTTTGTTAATTTTTTTAAAGTCTTCAAATCAAGTTAAAGGGTGCCAAACCAGAATGAAACAATTCTAATTAGTTTAAATATTTTGATGACAGTTTTATGTAATTCAGATTGCTGATAATGATTATTTTTATAACACTTATTTTGTTATTTTTAAAGAAAAAAATCATTTTAAACTAATGTGAGCGAGTTTTAACTTGTTTAATATCAGTTACCTCTTTCTGAGCAGGGATGGAGGTGACTCTGGTTATCAAGGGTTTCATTAGTGGAATTTAAGCTCTTGAAGGTTCTTCTAAGTTGGAAAGGTTTCAGGGATGTACCTGGTGATGCTCCCTTAGGGAAAAAATAACAAGATTGGCCTCTGGGTGGTGATTTTTTTTTCAATTATAGCATCACTCTTAGACCGTCTATTGAGTTGTAAAAGAGTTAGGATATGTCTAAATGAAGGGAATTACCACACTGATAAAATCACAGGTCCTTGAAATAGTGAAGTATTTTGTTTCTATTATGAAAACATAGTTCAAACTAGTTTCATTTGCTTCAAACTTGATAAAACAAGTACAAAATTGGTCTAAGCTATTTTAGAAATGTTTAAGCTGTTTTGAACTAGATTACAATCATTTTATAATTCAATTATTTTTATCATATAAAATTTAAAATGCTGATTTACTTAAAGTGCTTATAAATGGTTTGAACCAGTTGATATTGTCTTAAATTAGTGGTGACCTGTTTAAACTCTTTGAAAGTAATTACAACTATCATGTTTATTGCTCTTTTTTAAATTTTAAAGTTCAAATCAGAATTGAAATGTCTTTTGCAAATGTGAATATGGATAGGGGAAAAGTTCATGACCAGATAAGGGATAGAGAACATCATAGAAGATAAGATGGACAATGCTGATTACATGAAATGGAAAAAGACTATGCACAAACAAAAATCAATGAAGTCTAAATAAGAAAGAAATAATTAACTGGTAGAAAAATCTTAATAGTTGGTTTCTCTGATGAAAGTGTCATATCTAAGATATATAAGGAAATGGTTCAAATATATAAGATTGGTAGCCAGTCCCCAGTAGATCAAAGTATTTAAGATATCAGTTCTCAAAGAAAGGAATCTAAGTAAGAAATCTAAGGTCATATAAAAATGCTCCAACTCACTAATGATTAGAGAAGTACATATTCAAATAACTAAGGTTCCATCTCACACTCATCATATTGGCAAAGTTGACAGCTATGGGAAGACAGAAGTACTGGTGCATTCTTGGTAGAGTTGTGAATTGGACTAGTCATTTGGAAAGCATGTTGGAACTCTATACCAAGTCACAAACTTTGACACCCTTTGACCAAGTCATAGCACTATTATGCATATACTTCAAAGAAATCAAAGAAAGAAGAAAAAGACTCCAATGTATAAAACTATTTTAGGAGCCATTTTGATTACAGCAAAGAACTAGAAACAAAGATTGTGCCAGTATAGTTGAGGAATGACCAAATTATGCTATAAGAATGTAATGGGACATTATTATACAGTAAAAAACAACAACAACAACAAAAAACAAAAACAAAAAAAACAACCCAATGGCAAATAATCCAAGAATCCTGGGAAGTCAAATAAACTGATTCAGTTAGGAGAACTAGGAAAATAATAAATACATGAAAAAAAAACTTTTAGAAGAAAAACTCAGAAATATTTGAGAATTCTAATATAATGACAAACTACATCAGTCCTGATACTGAAGTCCTCCTGACAGAGGAGTGATTAGTCAAGCTTCAGGATCAGGTATACATTTTTGGGTAATGGAAGTGTGTATCTGTTTGAATTGACTATATGACTATGTTTATTCACTATAAGGTTTGTGATCTTCCCTTTATAAATAAGTAATTATATCTATATCTATATAGATCTTTTTGCCTTTTTTCTTTGATCTCTTTGGGATACAGACTTGGTAGTGATATTACTGGGTAAAATGGGTACACACAATTTATTTTTGTTTTTTAATAAAAGTATTGTATTATTTTCCAGTTACATGTAGAGATAGTTTTCAACATTTGTTTAGATAAGATTTCCAATTTCAAATTTTCCTCCCTCCATCCCCTCCCTCCCCCCTCACCTAGACAGCAGGTAATCTGATAAAGGTTATACACACACACACACACACACACACATATACAAAACATTAAGCATATTTCTGTATTAGTCATGTTATAAGAGAAGAATCAGAGCAAAAAGGAAAAAGCTCAAAAAAAAAAAAAAGGAATAGCACCAAAAACAAAAGAAATAGTATGGTCCAATCAGCATCCATATTCCACAGTTGCCTTTTTTTTTTCTGGATTTGGAGAGCCTTTTCCATCATGAGTCCTTTGGAACTTTCTTCCATCTTTCTACCATCAACCATACTCATATTTTTTTAAAATATTGAATTATAACTGCATTCCTGGTATAAATCTTACCTGGACACAGTCTTTGATACTTGTGAAATAATGTTGTAATCTCCTTTCCAATATTTGGCTGAATTTTTTGCATCAATATTCATCAGGGAAATTTGTCTGCAATTTTTTGTCCCTCTTTTTTTTCCTCTTCACAGTTTAGGTAATTTTACCTATCATTTCAGTTTATAAAGTACTGAAATTAAATTTTCTTTGAATGTTTGGTAGAATTTACTTGTATATACATTTGATCTTGTGGATTTTTTCTTAGGAGCCCACTGATGGCTTGTTCACTTTCTTTTTCTAAGATGGAATGACAAATCTTCTATTTACTCTTCTTTTAATATGGGCAATTTATATTTTTGTGAATATTCATTAATTTCTCTTGGAGTGTCAGATTTTCTATTATATAACTGAGCAAAATTGTTCCTAATAATTGCTTTAGTTTCATCTCCATTACTGATGCATTAACCCTTTTCATTTTTGATACTGGTAATTTGGTTTTCTTCTTTTTTTATCAAGTTAACCAATGGATTATCTATTTTATTTTTAATAACAAGCCCTTCGTTTTATTTATTAGCTCAATTTTTGTTTCAATTTTATTAATCTCTCCTTTGATTTTCAGTATTTCCATTTTGTTGTTTAATTGGAGATTTTTTAATTTTTTAAAGTTTTTTTTCTTTTTAGTTGCATGTCCACTTCATTGATCTGCTTTGTCTGTCATTTATTGATTTTGGTGTTTATAAATTTATGTATTTTCCTGGGGCATCTAGGTGGCGCAGTGGGTAAAGCAGTGGCCCTGGATTCAGGAGGACCTGAGTTCAAATCCAGCCTCAGACACTTGACACTTATTAGCTGTGTGACCCTGGGGAAGTCATTTAACCCTCCTTGCCCCTCCCCCCGGGAAAAGATAAATATATGCATTTCCCCCTGTGGTAAAGCGGCTTTTGAAGGACAGCCCCTTTTGGGGAGGAGACTGTGATGAACAGTCCTGCACCTGCTGCTGTTCGGGAGAGCATGGCCAAGCATGCCATACTTCCAGGATGCCAACTTAAAACTGGGTTGTAGAACGGAAGTTCTTGCTTGGTCTCACACTCTCCAGCTTGACAGCGCATTCTGGTGATCGGCTCTGGTTCTCGGCCTGGCAGGTGGTTTTGGGATTTGGTGAGTTTTATAAAAGAATATAGACTAAGCTTAGATCTAAGACTATTCATTTGTATTTCTACTTTCCTATTTCCCTAATTGGTATCACCTGTTTGTTGTCTAAACAATAAAGGCTAGTCCCTCTCTAATTAAAGCTCAGAGGCTTCTTTCTCTTACTGGTCTGGAGAGTTAAAGGAGAGTTTAATGCTCTTATATCCAATTTTAAATCTCACACCCCCTAAATACTGCTTTTGTTGCATCCCACAAATTTTGGTATGTTGACTCATTGTTGTCAGTATTTTAAATGAAATGATTTATTGTTTCTATGATTTGTTCTTTGAATCAATCATTCCTTAGAATTAGACTATTTAGTTTCTAAATAATTTAAAAATATTTCCAAGGTCTTTTATTGATTGTAATTTTTATTGCATTTTCATCTAAAATCATGCATTTAATATTTCTGATTTCCTTCACTGATTGTGATTTTTATGCCCTAATATTTGGTCAATTTTTATGAAAGTGGCATGTACAGCTAATTCCTTCTTATTCCCATTCCATTTTCTCCAGAGGTTCATTGTAGCAAAACATCCTAAGATTATTCATTTCTTTAAATTTTTTCTTATTTATTTTATAGCTAGATTTAGCTAGCTCTGAGAGGAACATTGAGGTCTCTCATTGGTATAGTTTTAATGATATAAAAATAGTTTTACTATTTCCTCTTTAACTTTTTCTTTAAGAATTTGAATGCTATCTTTTCTTTCTTTTTTCTGTTTTCTTCTGAACTTAAGAAATAAAACAAACATTTTCATAACATATTAGAATAGAAAAAATGATAATATATAAAACTGCAAATCAACATGCTATTCCTTTTAAATTTATAATTAAGTTATTATATAACTTTCTTTGTCCTTTTTTTCTCCCCCCCCAGTCCTAGAAATGGCTACCACTAGATACAAATGTGTGTTTGTGTGAGTGTATATGTATATGTGTGTAAGACCATTCTACATATATTTCTGTTTGTAAGTTCATTTCTGGATGCAGAAAACATCTTTCTTCATATATCATTTATAGTTAATTTGGGTTTTTATAGTAGTCAAAATGACTTAGTCACTCAAAATTTTTCTGTTGTTCTTAAAACAATATTGCTGTTACTATATACAACATTCTCTTGGTTCTGCTTATTATTTCATGCAAGTCTATCCATGTTTGTGTAAGATCAATGAGCTCATCATTTCTTTTAGCACAGTAGTATTAAATCACAATCATATGCTACAACTTGTTTAGTCACTCCCTAATTGATGGTCATCCCTGCAATTTCTTATTTTTTGTCACCATAAAGAGAGCTGCTAAAAAATTGACAGTATGGAATAGTTTATCTGTCAGATCTATGAACGGAGGAAGAATTTAGGACCAAAGAAGATATAAAGAACAATATAAAATGTCAAAGAGATAATTTTGATTATATAAAATTGAAGAAGTTTTGCACAAATAAAACTAATATAACCAAGATTTTAAGAGAAGCTGAAAATTGGGAATTTTTGAAACATGTATCTCTGATAAAGACCTCATTTCTCAAATATATAGAGAGCTGAGTCAAATTTATAAAAAACAAAAAAACAAAACACCAGTCATTCCCCAGTTGATAAATAGTCAAAGGATACGAACAGGCTGTTTTTAGATAAAGAAATCAAAGTTATTTGTAGTCATATGAAAAAATGCTCTGGATCACTAATGATCAGAGAAAGGCAAATTAAAACAACTTTGAGATATCACCTTACACCTACCAGAGTGTCAAATGCACCAAAAAGAAAAATATTGGATGTTGGAAGGGATTTGGAATGCTAATCAACTGTTGGTAGAGTTGTGAACAGATCTAACCATTCTGGAGAGCAGTTTGGAATCATATCCAAAGGCTATCAAACTGCCTACCCTTTGATCCAGCAATACCACTACTTGGTTTGTATCCCAAAGACATCCCCAAAAGAGAAAATTACTTTTTTGTACAAAAATATTTATAGCAGCTCTTTTTTTGATAGCTAAGAATTGGAAATCAAAGGAATGCCCATCAATTGGGGATGGCTAAACAAACTGGGGCATATGGTTGGGATGGAATATTATTGTGCTATAAGAAATGACAAGCAGGATGATTTCAGAAAGGCCTAGAAAGACTTGTATAAACAGATGTATAGTGAAGTGAGCAGAAGCAGGAGAACATGTACACAGTGACAATAATATTGTTTGATGAAGAACTGTGAATGACTTAATGTTTCTCAGCAATACAATGATCCAAGACAATCCCAAAGGACTCATGATAAAGCATACTATCCATCTCCAAAGAAAGAATGGATATTGACTGAACACAGACTGAAGTATGCCATTTTCTCCTTTCTTTCATTGTTTTCTTTTATTCGTTTTCTTATACAAAATGACTAATATGGTAATGTTTTACATAATTGTACATCTATAACCTATATCTGATTGGTTACTGCTTCAGGAAGGGAAGAGGGAATGGAGGGAAGGAAGGATAGTATTCGGAAGTCAAAACTTTGAATAAAATGTTTATTATTTTTTTAAAGATAGCTACTAAAATATTTTAGAACATACAGATTCTTTTCCTTTCTCCCTGATTATCTTGGGAAACAGACCTAGTATTGCTATTGCTGGGTCAAAGGATATATGCAATTCAATAACAATTTGGACATAATTCCAGAGATTCTCTCCAAAATGGATGGATCAATTCACAATTCCTCTAACGGTGAATTACTGTCCCAATTTTTCTACATCCTCTCCAAAATTTGTTACTTTCCCCCTTTAGTCATTTTAGCTAATTTAATAGATGTAAAATGATTTCTCAAGGTTATTTTAATGTGCATTTCTCTAATCAGTAAGGCACATATATATGTAGTATTGCTATTCATTGTCTATGGTACCTTTTAGGAAGATGTATTTTCCCTGCCTATCTCTTTTAATTAGGTCCATTTTTGCTTTTTTCTTTGTCTGAAATCCTAATTGTGACTTTTGCCTTTTTTTACTTTTTCTGAAATTTTCTCTGTGCCTTTCTGTTTATGTTTCTTGTAAACAATACATGTTGGATTCTAGTTTCTAATACATTCTGCTATCTGCTTCTATTTTGAGAGTGAGTTTGTCCTGTTCACATTAACAGTTATGATTACTAACTGTGTATTTCTCCCCATCCTATTTTCTTCTATATATCCTTCTCTCTTTGTTTTTACTGTGTCCTTCCTCAAAAGTCTGTTTTGCTTTTGACCACTTCTTCCCTTGATCCACCATTCCTCTTATCAGTATCATCACTTTTTCTTGTCCTCTTCCTCTCCTACTGTTCCTGTTGGGTAAGACACATTTATTTATACTCAACTATTGTATGTATGCATGTATACATACATGCATGCATGCATGTGTTGTTATATACGTATACATATGTCTCTATATTTGTGTATATCTATAATGTACATGTAAATACATACACATATACATACATATTTCCTTCTTTGAATCATTTCATATGGGAGTGAGCTTGAAGCACTGCCTGCTCCCCGATTTCCCCTCCAATGTAAAAACTTTTCCTTATGTGGCTCTTTTATACAAAAGAATTTCCCCTATTCTCCTTCTCCTTTTCCCCTTCTCATGGTCCATCTCTCTTTTTTATACCTTCATTTTTTTAAATTATCCCAACATAATTGATTTACATCAATCCCCTCTGTCTATGTAGACTTATTCTAACTGTCCTAGTAATAAGTTCTTAAAAGTTACATGTTTCATCTTACCAAATAAAAATGTAAACAATTTAACCTTAAGTCTCTTATGATTTTTCTTTCATATTTCCCTTTTTATACTTCTCTCGGGTATTGTATTTGGATGTCAGATTTTATATTCAGCTTTAGTGTTTTCTTTGGAAATGCTTGAAAGTCTATTTCATTAAAAGTCAATTCCCTCCCCCACCCCCAACCCTGCCTCCAAGGTTTGTACTTAGTTTTCCTGGGCAAGTTATTCTGGGTTTTAATCCTAGCTTTTTTGCCTCCTAGAATATCATATCCCAAGTATTCTGCTCCTTGAAAGTGGTAGCTGCTAAATCTTGTTTGATTCTGACTATACCTTTATGATATTTCAATGATTTCTTTATTACTGCTTAATACATTTTCTCCTTTACTTGATAGCTCTAGAATTTGACTATAATACTCCTGGGAGTTTTCATTTTGGAATCTCTTTCAGGAGATAATTATAGTACTCTTTCAAATTCTATTTTGCCCTCTGGTTCTGAGATATCTGTGCATGTTTCCTTTATAATGCCTTGAAATATGACGTCTGAGGTCTTTTTTTTTTAAATTATCACTTTCAGGTAGTTCCATAATTATCTTTCTTCAATCTATTTTCCAAATAAGTTTTCTTAATGAACCATTTCACATTTTTCTTTTTTAAAAAAAATCTTTTCATTTTGTTTTATTGAGTCACTCATTTTCACTTGGTCAATTCTAATTTTTAAGAAGATATATTCTTCAGTCTTGTAACTCTTTTACCATTTGGCCAATTCTGTTTTTTCTGTCTTTCTTTCTTAAGGAGTAATACCTACATCATTTTTTGTACTCTTTTATCAAGCTATTAATTCTCTACTCATACTTTTTTGGGGGCATTTCTCTCATTTCTTTTCCCAATTTTTTCCTTTATTGATTTCATTTAATTAAGAGAATTGCGTGAAAAGAAAACCTTGATCTCTTCTAGAAATTCTTGATAGGCTAGTGTTTGGTCTGGATTCCCCACCCCCCTTGAGGCTTTGCTTATAGATTTTTTCATGTCGTTGTATTCTTCTGAGTTTCTTTCTTGTGTTTCATTGTCAATGTAGTAGCTTTTATGGTCAGATCTATTTTTTGTTGTTTGCTCATTTCTCTAACCTATTTCTTGACTTTGAACTTTATATTGGAATTGTGCTCTGCTTACCAGGTGTGTGTGTGTGTGTGTGTGTGTGTGTGAGAGAGAGAGAGAGAGAGAGAGAGAGAGAGACTGTCCCAAACTTCACTCTTTTTCTCCCTACTGGTTTCACAGTTGTTTTGGTGGTCCATAAGTTTTTGATGCTTTCAAATTGGTGTGATTTGGGGAGAGGTGAGATCACTGTTCTACTGGTTCACATTCTGGTCCTTGACCAGGTAGGTTCCCTTCTCTCTTTTGACTACAAGTGTTAGTGCTTCTCTCCACTCTGAAACTTTAACTAGACTTAAGTTATCTGTTCTCTCTCTACAGTGGAACTATAACCAGGGCCCCTGCTCCCTTGCAACCATAAGAATTTCCCTCCTCTCTGGACTTGCAATGCAGAACTAGGCATGGGCAATGACATTGCCAAACTGCATCTGGTCCTGCACCCCATACCCTAATCTCTTTTTAACCAGTTGTACAATCCCCTTTCTTCTATGGTTAGAAAAAGTGCCTGGTACTATTACTTCTGTTGTCATTCCTTATTCTAAGACCCACAGATGGTGTTGTTATTGTGCTGTGTCCCTGACTAGCCCCCACCCCAATGCCATAGACCTCTCCTTCTGATCTCCTAAGTTGTTTTGGGCTGAAAAAAGATGTCTCATCCCAACCTTTTGCTGGCCATGCTGCTTTAGAATTAAATTTAATGTGTTATATTTTAAGTTAGAGGAAACTACTGGGGGAATTTGCCTCTAATGGTTCCCCCTACTCTGCTATCTTAACTCTGCTCTTTAGGAAGTTGTTATCCAAAGATAATTGCCTTCTTGGGAGGCAATACTGATGAAACCACAAGAATGAAGAGCACTGCCCACTCTGTAGTACATAAGATTTTCTTGGACTGTGACTATTTTTTGCCTGCATACTCTGCCTTGTTTTTGTTTGTCCTTCATTCTCATTCTCGAAGAGGAAAGTCACCAACCTCACTCTCTCCTCCAGAGTCAACTGGGTCCTGACAACTTGAAATTGCTTTTTTTTTTTTTGGTGGGGCAATGAGGGTTAAGTGACTTGCCCAGGGTCACACAGCTAGTAAGTGTCAAGTGTTTGAATCCAGGTTTGAACTCAGGTCCTTCTGAATCTAGGGCCAGTGTTTTATCCACTGCTCCAGGTAGCTGCCTTTCACAGGTCTTGGTTTGCCTGAGGCAATGCTCATTCAGGGATTAAGGCTAGGTAAGAAAGGAAGTAGAGAAAGGCCTCTTTTATGTAGTTAAAAAAATCGATAAAAAGAGAGTCTGGGAAGACCCTCCCAGACCTAAAAAGATACAATTACTATTTATTTATTTATTTATTTATTTATTTACCTTAAAGTTGTAAACACAGAGTATGTATAGAGGCCCCCAGTTGCTAGGCATGCAGTCAGATACTTCTGCCTCTGACACTGAGGAGAGACCACTGTAGGAAACTGAGAAACTGTTGAAAGCAGTTCTCTTTTGCAGATATGGATCACTGTACCAGACTCAGGTGTTGACCAATTGGCTAGGTTAAAAAAAATCAGGATCTGAAAAAGTTTTAACTGTAGTTCAGAACTTATGAACCCAAGAAATGTCAGATGGATTGTTTGAATTCATTTAGGTTGGGGATAACATATCAAATGATTTTTTTTTCCCCTGAAGGAGGTATTGAGTAGGCTTTGTTAAATATCAATTCAGCTGTCTGGAATTTCCAGAAGGACTTTAAATTCTTTAGTCACATGTGTATTTTCATTCTGTACTTCCCCCTCCCCCACAAAAATATAGCCTAGACCCAACTGATTTTTTTGATGAGTGGGGGTAAAAACCTACTATTCATCTCTCTCTGCTCCATGGTTTTCCCAAATGGTCTAAAAAAATTCATCATTACCCAAATAAATGCTTATCAAAGGAAGAAATGATTGAACCAGGTGATAATTGAATTTTAAGAGAGAAATTTTAATATAATTAATATGAGGAAAAAGACTAGCAACAGAGAGAATAATACTAGACAGAGACAGAATACTCGCTCAAAGTGGACTCCCTGGCAATCAGGATGACTCATTAAAGTCCAACAGAAGAGAAGATTCAGTAACAGAAAAGAGAAAAGTGACTGAGTCATAGGGAGGGCTGAGGAATCCAAGGTTCAGAATATCTAGTAGGCAGCCATGACCATAGGCTAAATCATGAAAATTTGTAAGAGTATAGGATATAATGTAATGTTTAAAACAAAACCAAAAGGTCACAGAGGAAGGGAACGGTTATGAAAAGAGAAAAGATTACTTCTATTCCAGAAAGGTTCCCTGCTGACCCAAAGGGTACCCACCTCATACTCTGAGAAGATAGCAAAGAATATATGGAGTAAGCTAAATGAAAAATAATGGAGCATCTACTTTGAGTGGATGAAAATACAGTGAGGAAGAAATTGTTACACATTTAATTCAGCTTATATTAATTCAGTTATATATTTAATTCAGCTATACCTTAATGAAGAAAAATAAAACCCTTTCACCTTTTGGATTTATTTAAATTGTCTCATTTTTTAAGAGAAAAAAATGACATTCATCTTTCTCTCTCTCTCTCTCTTAGACACACATATATGCATATATGCACATGTACCACTTCAACACATATACACATATACACATATACTTAGACATGGAAGCATTTTCTTTTTATTTTCTTTCTTTTTACCCAGACTTGTGATTTTTATCAGTGAAGGGAGCTTCTGTAAATATAGATTGTTACCTTCTCTGTAACTTATACTCTTAAGGAGAGGCCTGCATCAGGGAAAAGTTAAAGGATTTACCCACATGCTACAGAGACACTATGTGTTAGAAATAGAAATTCAGTCCAGATATAACTGACTTTGAGGGCAGATCTCTATCTATCTGCTATATTGTCCCTCTAAATATCAGCTACTAAGACTTCTACTCCATTTCTACTCTCATCCTATGGGCTCTTGGGAATTGGAAAACTTAGAAATATGTGAGTGCCTGCCAAGAGAAGATTGATTTACTCATATTTTCAGAAACAAAAATTTCAAAAACTTAATGATGTCATGGATGAAGAAAAACGCAGGAGATGATTGAACAGAGAAAGTTTTTGGAAAATTCTCTTTGGCAAAAGTATCTATCTTTTATATGGTAGTAGTAGATAATTGAATCTTCACATCATGGCACATGAGGAGAGAGCCCTATTAGAAAAAACAGGAGAAATGCTTTAAGGCTATTGATGGGGTTCTTAACCTAGGGCCTGGGTATTAAGTTTTAAAAATGTATTTTCATAATGTCTTTCAATATAACTGGCTTCCTTTGTAATTCTATGTATTTTATTTTATACACTTAAAAACATTTTTCTGAGAAGGGGTCCAACTAGAGCTATGGCAAAAAAAAAAAATAGTTTAGAACTCTTGCTCTAGAAGTTTTTGTGGATTGCTTTCTTTTTCTAGGGGAAGATTTTCTTAAGCCATTTAGGTCTCTAATAAGTGATCAAGATCATATTGGTATGTGTCCATCTTTATTCTCCAGACAATCACAATTTTTATGTCCCACTTTGAAATGCCAGTTTTGTTTTTTGTTTGTTTGGTTTTTTTCCCTACCAATATTGGGCAGATTAAAAATAACAACTTGGATGCACCCTGATCATTTGTTTGTTCTGCTTAGATAGCTTCTAAGAATCATGATTACATCCTGGTCTCTGACTGGCTCACAAGACCATAGGACAGAAACAGACTTTCCGGCAATATTTTCGTATTTGTCTTTCCTGTCCTAAGTTGAGCCAGGAAGTTCTGGAGCCCATGGAAAAAAGAAAAAACAAACAATACCATGTCTTTGAATTTTTACAACACTTAAGAATGTTTAGTTTGTGTCAAGTTTTGGGTGATTTTACAGACTAGCTATTCATATGAACCCCACCTTCTTTAAAAGAGTTTCCTGAAACTACTAAAATAAATTTTCATTTGGAATGCTTTTCTGCCTCATGAACCCATAATTCTATTAATGTATGATCAACTTTAGAAAAATTATTTTAAACATACAGGTTCATGAAACAGATGGAATTTTAATAGAAAGTTTTTTTTTTAATTTAAGGATAGTAATTTAAAGGGATCAAATAACTTAGATAAGAGCCAATCTGAATACATGATAGTAGAAGAGTAAGAATGAAATATTATCCTATACATCTTAAAGAATTAATGATCCCTGTACTAAGTACCTAGCTCATTAGAAGGAAAGGGTTTAGTCACTGTGGCAAAATATACTCATCTTTTTCATCCAGTATCCTCCTACCATCCTTCATCCTGAATCTTTATCATGCTTCATAGACATATTGTGCATTATGGTGAAATTGGCTGTAATCAGAGGACCAAAGGTCAAATTCTGCCTTTGTTTCTTAAAAACACAAGTGACCTTGGGTATATTACTTAGATTTCCTGGACCATGATTTCTCCATCTGTGAAATGAGAGGGTGATTGGACAAGTTGATCTGTAAATTTATTAGCCTAGAGCCCAAATTGAACTCCAAATTCAGGAACTCAGTACACCAGAAACAAGTCAGTACCACTTGAAACTTTAGGAAAGATTATATTTCTTGTGGCCTCTTTGAGTTAATATGCTATATTGTCACATAATTACAAAATTAATTTAATTTTCATATTATGTTATTCAATAAAGATACTGGGATAAAGAGGATGGGTGTCCACTCTCCATGGGAAACATCAAAATTCCTATGGATTCATTCTTTGTCAGTCTGGGGAATCAGATATTGAAGTCATAGACTGAGGCATTTCTTAGTCATATTATCCCTGAGATATAAGGCAAACAGGCCTGCCAGGGTAACTTGAAGCAAAGGAGCAGACAGTTACGCTGGGGAGAAAAAAACAACAACATGGGAGCCCACTCCCAAGTGGAGTCAGAGAAGGAGAACAAGGTCAGGAGCAGCCCAAGTGCTACTTGAAAGTAGCAGTGACCCTTCAGGGACAGCTCTGGCAGTTGTGGAGACTCCAGACACACTGCAATCAGAAAACTAACATTAGCTCAGACAGGATGTATGAGTCAAGGATATCTAAGTGAGATGGAAAACATGGTAATTCGGGCATTTGCTGTTTTCCAGTTGCTGGGCTGTATTTGTGGTCCATGCTGCTGATGCGAGCATACTGGAAAGGAAACACAAACAGTTTAAATGGAGTTTCAGAACTAACAATGGTCATGTGACTTACTGAAAAGCAATGGGCTGGACCTTCCTAAAGGTCTAAGGAGCCTGGACTATGTGGAGGGGGTGGGGAAGGGAAGGAAAGAGGAAGGGAGGGAATCTACGAGAAAAGTTGGAGCAGTACTAATAGAGGTTCGGCCATCAGGCCACTCTGAAATGAGAGGGTGTGGCCCTAGAGGTCTCAGATGACCACTCTTACAGGCAAAGCTCCAGTCGTAACAGACCTTTCACTTAAGTGACACTCATGTTAAAACAGAGACAATGCCAAAATAGTAACTTCAGCCATTATATTTGCTTTGGCTTTGAAGTGTCAGGAAAAGGCTAGAAACCCCATGACTGGGGTCAAATCTAAAAAAAAAAGGTTGATCCTTTTTTAGGTGCTCTCTCATTCTGACAATAACAGTGCTCTTAGATGTGTGTACGAAAAGTGTATAGGCACAAGATCATGTTTTATTTTTGTTTTGTTTTAAAATTTTTTTTTTATTCAGGAAATGTGGAAGGCCTTAAAGACTAGGCCAATTGGCCAGATTTTAACTTAATTTGTTCATTAAGCAGACATATTTCAATTCAATTGAATTTAATGTCAGTAAAATTATAGAGGACTGATACAATTATTTTTAATCAAATCAGCGTTAGTATAATGACAACATTCTCACTAGCAATATGCTTACTGTGTACCAGGCAATGTGCTAAGTGTTTGGGAATTATTGTCTCATTTGATCCTTACAACAACCTTGGAAGATAAATGCTATTATTATCCTCATTTTACAATTGAGGAAACTGTGGTAGATAGAGGTTAGGTGATTTTCCCAGCATCACACAGCTATTAAATATCCAAGGCTAGATTTGAACTAAGGACTTCCTGACTCCGGGCTCAGTGCTATATCAATTATACCACCTAATTGTAATATTTATCCATATATATATATATATATACACACACACACACACATACATACATATGTGTATATATATATACACCTATTTTTATTGCACTCCTTTTTATTATCCTTTTCAATCTTAAATCTGACTTCTGTAAAACCTGAGGGTCATGGATTCATTCACATAAGCTCTAGCATTCATTCTATGCATACTTTAATACAGTGGGTAGAGTAGTAGGCTTGGAGTAACAAAGACATGGTTTTAAATCCCTCCCCATATAATTTCTAGTAGTGTGGACATGGCCAGATTATGTAATATTTTTGAATTTCAGTTTCTTCATCTATAAATGGGGATAATAGCATCTACAGTAACTATATTACAAAGCTGTTATGAGGTTCAAGTAAGATAGCTTGTATAAAGTGCTTTGAAAACACTAAAGAACTATATAAATGTGCAGAAAAACTGCAAACTCTTCCATTCCTGATGTTATTGTTTCTTTCTGAAGATTAACAGGGTAAATGAAATCTTCTACTCAGATATATTATATTTGTCAGAGCATGCTATCACTTTCTCAATGCTATTACCAGTTTGCTTTAGAATCTAGCACATAAACACTCTCAGGGCTTTTTATGGCTTTCAAATGATGTCATAAGTTTAATTATATATTTCACCTGTATATAGAGCAACTTCTGATGCCTCCCTCTTTCTCCAACAACTGTAAATTATCAAGTTATTCCTTTCATCACATATTCATTATTCACTCTTTAATACTTCATTTGGTTCTTTTCTATATCAGTAGTCTAACAAGCACATTCCTATAATAAATAAACTCAAGATTCTCTAAATATACAGGTTCCTGTAAAATCAACCCAAAATACAACTGAAAGGAGAATTAAAAGCATATTGAATTTCTTGCTACTTAACAATCCTACCTTGATTTCCTTGAGTTTTTTGGTATGAGTCATTGTGTAATTCTGTGGGTTATTTAAACATACTTTTATTGAAAGACAATGTAGAAAAGCTGCCATTTTGGTGTCATAGGACCTGAATTTAAATGCTGTCCCTGTCAGTCACTATGTGTGTAACTTTAAAGAAATTACTTATTATTTCAATACTTCAGTTTCCTCATCTATAAAATTAGGAGTTTGACCTACGTCAGTGATCCTATTTCATTGTTTAGTCATTTTCAGTCATGTCTGACTCTTCATGACCCAATTTGAGGTTTTCTTGGTAAAGATACAGAGTGGTTTGCCATTTTCTTATCTTGCTCATTTTAGAAATGGAAAAACTGAAGCAAACAAAGTTACATGACTTTTCCAGGGTCACACAGCTAGTGTTTGAATCTGGATTTGAACTCAGGTCTTCCTAACACCAGGCTCAGCATTCTATCCACTGTACCACCTAGATGACTTTGTGATTCTTTGACCCTACTCAAATGTTGCATAATTTTAAATGGTTAGGAGGTGGATGGGACCTTAGAGCCCTTCTCAGAAATAACTGTAAGAATATGAACTCAACTATATTTTACATGTCCATTCCTGTTCTATGACCACATAAAATGGAAGGGCATCAGGACAATTTCTTTCCAAATCTTGGTGATGTTAAACTAAAAAAGGCAGACAATAGAAATGACCATTAGAGATCATACCCTTATATCAACTGAGTGTCATCATGGTGAATTTGAAAGAGCACTTCATTTAGAGGCAATAGATTTGGTTCCAATCCCAGATCTGCTGATTACTAGCTATGTGACATTGAGATAATGAGTCTTTCTGGGTCCCAGTTCCCTCATCTATAAAATGGGGGAGGGGTTGGACTAGATGGCAGTTTTAAGTTTTGTTTTTTTTTCCTTGCTGGGCAGTGAGGGTCAAGTGACTTGCCCAGGGTCACACATCTGGTAAGTGTCAAGTGTCTGAGGCCAGATTTGAACTCAGGTCCCCCTGAATCCTAAGCCAGAGCTTTATCCACTGTGCCACCTAGCTACCCCCACATATAAGGTTTTTTTTTTCACATATAAGTTTTAAACATAAAATCCTGATTGTAAAATCACCAAGCATTGGAGCTAGAAGGAACTAGAATTCTTTCAACTCAACCCCTTCAGCTATTGTCCTACATTTGAACCAAACAATTAGAAAACTTCTAGGTTACTCATTTTTTAACATCTCTCTAACACTTATTTATTTGACAGACTCATTAGAGAAATGAGCCATTTCTTGCTCAAAGCTCATAGAATCTCTTGGAAACAAATCATAGCTCTGGGCAAAAGGGAGGAGTGTGGAAGTGTAGAGGGATTGACAAAACCAGCCAAAAGCACATGAGAAACTATTTTCCTGAGTATTTCTGGCTCAACTGGAAAAGGACAACAGAAATCTTGTTATTCATCTTGTTCTCACAAGACTTCCAGTCAAGGTTCACACACCCACAAGGAGCAGATAAGACTCTACTAAGTGCCTGGACCTTGTGGGTGATAATCAGAGTCATGAAGAACCTTTCTACCTTTGGGAGGTTTCCCATCCCTAACAGTGATGCTGTATGGGTTCCAGTTACTCTGAGTTTCTAAAGGATTAGAAGGCGGAAAAATGAGAACAACGGGAAATGTTAAAGCAAGCTGGGCCCATAGTGTTTATCTGTTCAGGAATATAAATAATTATTTCATCATACAATGGAAAAATATATACATTCCCCTTGACCTTTTCTGACTTTTTCTAACTGGAGAAAATGTATCATTATGTTTTGAGGGTTATTTTTGAGAATGTACATGATTGTCCCAGTTCTTTTTTTATTATTGATTGCAAGGCTTTAAAAAAACAAACAAACATTAATTACATGGAAAACCTCTCTGACTTTTAAACATACAGTATAATTGAGTGCTTCAAAGCTAGTTCCAGGAACCTGCTTAGGGTTCCCTTGCAAAAACTTTTACTCTTTGGAATTACCGTACTTCCTTTATAACAATGTTATTGATGAAAATCTTCTTTCCAGGAAGTTGGGATCTGTTTTTATTCTAGTATCAGAAGAATATGGAAGTTCAGAAAGGTTTGAAACACATTATAAGAACAATGGCTAGACTCTCAAAGACTAAGCTTCAAGAGGGGAAAGTAATCAAGTTATATTTTCATTGTACAATGCCCAGAATTGTATCTTTGACTCAATAAGGAATGAATAAAATGTAGTCAGTCAACAAGTAATTTTAAAGCACTTAGTATGTGTTATACACTGTGCTATATATTGGGGATATAAAGAAAAGAAAGGCATGGTCACTACCCTTAAGGAGTTCACATTCTAATGGAGGGGACAAAATGCAAAACAAACAAAGAAAAACCCCTTTGGACATTAATTATATATAAATTTTAATTAGAAGGTAATTTCAGAAAGAGAAAAGGCTCACCATTTTTATGAGATGATATTTTGAGCGCCTTTCTTATAGTTGCTATCTGTTAGTGAGTCTTTTTTTTTTTTTAAATGGTAATGGTAGTATCTTTGTGTTAGTTAGAGGCTTGCCAAACTATCTGGTAGGGTAGATTTTGGTTTTTGACTTTCCTGTAATTGAACGATTAGGACACCTGGAGTATCCCTTTCTTCAGTTAAAAAATCAGAATTTTGTTATATTTTGCTATTAAAATAGTAAACATTTTTTATGAATCTCATAACCATTAAATCATTGTTTTCTATTGTATTTTCCTACTGTAAAAGTCTCATGATAAACTCCAATAAAATCATACTTGGACATTTCATTGCTACCTGGAGAAATCATTGTATTCTCAAAGGCTGTACTGATGGAGATCAAACTCTGTCAGGTCCTATCATGCTGCAAGAGCTTTGAATGTTGGCCAAGTGACACTCTGTGTATCTTCCTATCATCTAAAGATTTGGCTATCTGAGTTCAGAGAGGTTCATTAACAGAAGTCTCCAGGGAATAAATTATTTTGGTTATAGCAATTCTAGAAGACTGTCTATGTCAAGTGAATCAAACTGACAAGCGTGTATTAAGAGGTTACTATGTAGGGGCAGCTAGGTGGCGCAGTGGATAGAACACCGGCCCTGGAGTCAGGAGGACCTGAGTTCAAATCCGGCCTCAGACACTTAACACTTACTAGCTGTGTGACCCTGGGCAAGTCACTTAACCCCAATTGCATCACTCAAAAAAAAAAAAAAAAAAAAAAAAAAAAAAAAAAAGAGGTTACTATGTGCCAGATACTCTGCTAATTATTTAAAAAAAGATATAATCAGAACGAAAGACAGTCTCTGCCTTCAAGTAGTTTACATTCTAAGGGGGAAGGGAGTTGAAAAGCAGGTATGGGTAGAAATGAAACTATCCATATGAGAGACATTTGGAAAAAATCTGGGTGAGTCAAGAGTTCAACCTGTAGAGGAGTGAAACATGGCTGCCTTGCACCACTTCTTAAAATGGGGATTTGGGGAGAAACCAGCTAATTATAGGAAAGAAAGTACTAGCAATATGTAAAGTCCTGGGTGGAGTAAGCTTCCAAGGTGAAGAGGTTTCTGAGGCATATGGAGAAAGTTCAGGAAAGTTAGGAGTGTAACCAGGAGGTATTGAAGAGTTGCAACCCAATAAAATGATCAATAAGCATTCATTAAGTACTTTTACTATGTTGCAATAATTAATGCAAAATTTTGGGGATACCAAGAAAGAAGCAAAAACAGTACTTTCCCTCAAGAAGCTTACATTCTAATAAGAGATACAACATTCACATACATTGGTGTATATGAGATATATGCACTAAAGTTTCAGGGTAGCTTGGGAAGACACTAGCAGCTGGGGACTGGGAAAGAGCCTTTACCAAAGGCATAATTTAAGCATTTATTAAGTTCCTACTATGTGCCAGAAACTGTGCCAAATGCTAGTGAAGATAGCTAACAACCCTATAAAAATTGTTTCAAATCATTGGAGCAAAGATGGCTATTAATAAAGAGAAATGCAAATAAAACAACTCTGAAGTTTTACCGCATACCCAGCAAATTCACAAAAAATGATAAATATTGGAATAACCAATTGGGGGTGGGGTTGTAGCTAACAAGGGCATAGTAACACATTTTTGGTGGAATTGTGAATCCATTCTGGAAGATGATTTGTAATGGACAAAGAAAGTGACTAAAATGTTCATATCCTTTAACACAGAAATCTCACTGCTAGATAAATAGAACAATAAGTCAAAATGTCTCTTATACCAAAATACAGTAGCATTTTTGCATCATGGCAAAGAATTGGCAACAAAATAGATGTCCATCAATTTGAAAATGGTGAAAGTAATGTATGGATACACTTGAATATTATTTTATGTGTATAAGAAATGCTCAATGTTAGCAAGTTAGAAAAACATGGAAAGATTTCAATGATCAGATGAAGGGTAAAGTGGAATCAAAAAGCAAATATATATATATATATATATATATATATTGCACAGGGAAATGAGGGTTAAGTGACTTGCCCAGGGTCACACAGCTAGGAAGTGTCAAGCGTCTGAGGCCAGCTTTGAACTCAGGTCCTCCTGAATCCTGGACCGCTTCTTCATCTACTGTGCCACCTAACTGCTGCCCCCCCAAATAATTTTAAAAGAAATAGAACAAGAATAACCTTGAAACTGAATGCTGTGGAATTATAATGAACAATGGTGTCCTGATGAATATATGAGGGAAAGCAACTCTTTCCCTTCTTTGCAGAGATAGGAAACAATGGTTATAGAATATTGCATGCATGGTAAGAATTGATTAGCATATTGGTTAGCTTACTTGAATGTATGTTGTTGCTGCTGTTGTTCTTTTCCTCCTCCTCTTCCTCCTCCTTCACTGTCATAAAATACTCACTAAGTAGGGAGTGGGAGGAATATATTCAGAAATGAAATGATGTTAAATGTATCCATAAAATGAAAAATGAAAAATTTATTTTGTGTCAGGTGCTATTATGGGCCTAGGAAAGAACATGACCAGAAAAACAAATGAACAAACAAACAAACAAACAAAACATGCAAAAATCCTTGCCCTTAAAGGTTTACTTTTTACTAGTAAGTAAAACTGAATCCAGTATTGGGAGTAAAGAAGAATTCAAACAAAGATAGCTCAGAATATTTCATAAGAGAAAGAACATTAAAATTAGATGGGACAGGTAAAGCTTGAAGGAGGACATAGTGACTGCCCTGAACTTTGAGAAAAGATAAATATCTTACAAGATAGTCATAGGAGACAGACTTACTGAGCCTGGCTTCAGAAAGATGAGTTCAAATAAAGCCTTAGACACATATTAGCTATGTGTCCCTGGGCAACAATCCTTATTTACCTCACTTTCCTCAACTATAAGAGAAAGGTAATAATATCACTTACCCGCCATTGTTGTTGTGAGGATCAAATTAGATAATATATGTAAAAAATGCTTAGCACATAGTAGGTACTATATAAATGCTTATTATCTTCCATATTTGGGTTTTTTTTTTGTGGGGCAATGAGGGTTAAGTGACTTACCTGGGGTCATACAGCTAGTAAGTGTCAAGTGTCTGAGGCCAGACTTGAATTCAGGTCCTCCTGAATCCAAGGCCAGTGCTTTATCCACTGTGCCACCTAGCTACCCCCTCTATTTGGCTATTTTGATGCTGCCCTGGAAGTTTCAGTAGAGTGCTCTACTATCCCCTAATAGAACAGGGATAATTTCAAATATCATAAAAATGAGAAAACTTCAGGACTTGATTAGTTATATTCTGTTTGTTCAATCAGAATTCAAAATGGCGTCTCTATCCCATTAACTGGATGCTGAAAGTTACCATATAGATTGATTTATCGACCTTTCACTTCTCATGTCTGTTTGTTCAATGTTTTGATAAGTATACTAGGTATGGAGTCTTTTTAAAAATCCTTCTTATCATGCCATTTTAAGCTGTCATTTAAAGAATGAAATAGCATCAGAAATTCACAGGGCGGGCTCTCAACCTACTCCCTTTAGTAATCCCTCTCTATCCATAGCTGAGTTGTATGTGGAAATCAGACAGACAATAAAGTTCTGTTTGGAATTTGTCTGAAGGCCTTTACCCTGCTTGACACCAGACCTTGGATGAATGATAGGGGGGAGTGTTGAAAACTATGTGTTTGCTGTGGATAGGGACTGGTGGTCAGTGACAAGACTTCCTAAGCTGGCCATTGTTATCTCCTTCCCCAGTATTGACTGCCCTTGCATAGATAGCCCCTGAATAATGGTTGAGATAAGGCCAATTCTGAGTCATAAGAGAAGTCTCAATGCCATTATTACTGGAAACAGGCTGAGGGCTGAGGAAAACCCTTTGCTTTTTGGTGATTTACAGGATAAGGGAAACCACACAATTTTGACAAAGAAAGACGTGGATGCCTTGAGACACAAGGAGCCATGAGATTATAGAATAATAGGACATGTATGGAGATTATATATAAGCAACCAGAAACAGGCAAGGCAGCTTTGTACATACCCTGTTATAATAGGAGCATAGAATTTAGGGTTAGAAGGATCTTACAAATTATCTAGTTCAACCCTCTCTTTTTACAGATGACTAGAGACCCAGAGAATTGAAGTAACTTACCTATGGTCACAGAGCCAGTATATTTCTGAGTCAGAATTTAAACCAAGGACTTCCTGCTGCTAAGTCAAACCTAGTAGCTCTTATATAAACACATACTTTCCGCATCTTATACTGTCTCAATGATTTTATATATATTGATATTATAAGTGGTACAAATGTGATACCAAAAGATCAAATTAATTTCTTAGGACCACAGGAATGAAAATTAGAGGCCACTAAATATCTTTCCTTATCCTGTTTATCTCAAAACTTAGTCACTAGGTTTTTGGGTTAAAAGCAGTTGCTAGAAAACCTAAACTAGCATTATGTCCGCATAATTTTAGAAGATGACATTGAAACAGCATGTTAGAATGGGAAAGTGCTGATGATACAATGGAAAAGGCACCATATTTTCCCCAAGATGAAGTACCAATACTGTCATTCACTGATCATGGTCAAATTACCAAACTTCTAGATGAACTCTATAACCCTTTCCATTTCTCTATTTAAGAACCTATAACCTTAGTTCTGCTATTTCCCAACATGAGACCTGGAATGCATTTTGAACCATATAACCAAGTTACACAGTTAACTTCTCTAAACCTCAGTTTCTTCATCTATAAAATGAGACAGTCTCTAAGGTCCCTTCTTGCACTAAATCCTGCAAGTACTTTGAGGCATTTTGGATTCCAAGGTAGTGCTATGATTTTTCAAAGAAGGAGCTGTCCAAGTCAGCTAGGATATGAACTAAATGTACTTTTATAGCAGGCATTCTCAACCTTTCTTGTATAGTGGAATCCTCTGGCAGTCTGGTAAAGTCTAAAGACCCCTTCTTGGAATAGTATCTTTGAATACAGGAAATAAAATACTTGAGATTGCAAATGGAATAGTTTATTTGATATAAAAATAGCATCTACATTCATATCTCTCTCTCTCTATATATATATATTCATGTAGCCCAGGTTTTTATCAATTGTCTTTGAGAATTAAAATTCCTATGTGTAAGTATAGAAATCAGCAGATAGAAGGAGAATGTCTGCTAACAGCTACATGTGAGGGACCTGAGGCTAGTGTGTGTAGTATATGTGTGTGTGTGTGTGTGTGTGTGTGTATGAGAGAGAAACAGACAGAAATACAGAGAAAACATGAAAGATAGGCAGAGAAACAAAGAAAAAGACACAGAAAGACAAAGAGACAAAAACAAAGACAGAGAGAGAGAGAGAGAGAGAGAGAGAGAGAGAGAGAGAGAGATAGAGAGAGTCTATCTTACTGTTTTTCTTTATTATTATGGTATTCATTTTTCCTTTTCCCCATATACACATGAAATTTCTTTGGTGTATGAAGATTTTAGTGTGAAAACTCTCCAAAGGTACAGATTAGCAATCCTCTATAATTTATAATCTTATGGAGTTCCCTGGACATTGAAAGGTTAAAGGAATAGTCCTTAATCATTGGTATATGTGTTGGAGACAGAGCTTGAAAACTTCCTCGTTCCAAAATCACTGTAGCTCTCTGTCTAGAGCAGCTGCTGAAGTTAGTGACTTAGAAGTGTTTTCAGGAATTAATCTTGTTTCCATGGAAATAGTGGAATTCGGGATTCAAATTGATGCTGTGTGAGCACCAATTAAGTGACTTTTTTTTTAGTAATTACTTTCAGAATCCATATATATATATATATATATATATATATATATATATATATATATATATATTAAACCCTCCTTGCTTCAATCCTACCTCAACTTTCTCTTTTTCTACATATTAGCTGTCATTAGCTGGATGGTAATCTGTTCCATAAGTATTGTCCTTGCATTCTTCATCCTCTGCCATTATTATATTTGCTGTATTACATACATACATGCATACACACACATATATATATATAAAATATACATATATAAAATATAGATTAATAGGGCATTAATAACAATGGGTAGCATTTACAGTTAGATCCTCACAAGTATGGGAGGTAGGTGCTATTATTGTCATCCTCATTTTAAAGATGAGGAAACTGAAGCAAACAGGTTGTTACTTTTCAAGAGTCATACAGCTGGTTCTGAACTCTATCAACTATGAAATCTAGATGGCTCTATTGTAACACATTCGTTCTATAGGTGAGAAAACAGTACCTAGAAATGGAGTAGTAGAAGTAATAATTATAAAGATAACTAGCATCTTTATAGACTTTTAAGGTTTACAAAGTGTTACACACACACACACACACACACACACATATAAGATCTCATTTGCTCTTCATCAAAGCCATGTGAAGCAGGTTCTATTATTATCATTATTTTACAAATGAAAAAAGTGAGACTGAGCGATGTGACTTCAGCAGAATCCTGCAAATTAAGGAGTATCTGAAGCTTTGAACCTAGGTCTTAACTTGATCACCATCAATCAACCGACCTCCTTCCACAACTATTAAGGAAGAACAAGAGCAACTAATTCACACAATAGCTCACAGGAGAGACAACAGAAGAAATGATCCAGTGGTAAAAACCATTACCTTGAGTGCCCATATACAACTTGACCACAGATTAGGCAACAAACAAAAGGAAGAAAAAGATCTCAGTAGTATCACTGAGGTTTGGTGGGATTATACTGTGTAATTTAAAATTCTAAATGTGGGTTCTAATCTGTTCCCCCTGTTTTGGGGGAAACTGACTAAAATCACTGATAAAATGAGTTTAGATTTTTAAGGGTTTATTGAAAGATAGAAAGAGAAAGATTGAGAACAGAATTCTTACAACCTGGCAATCCTAACTTTCCTCAATTCCTCTGTGTGGTTCCCTGCCATCACCACCAAGTCAGGAACCAAAAGAGACAGAGCTCTCTGTACAG
Source organism: Dromiciops gliroides (assembly GCF_019393635.1). NCBI lineage: Eukaryota > Metazoa > Chordata > Mammalia > Microbiotheria > Microbiotheriidae > Dromiciops > Dromiciops gliroides. The sequence goes on along the minus strand of NC_057866.1, from coordinate 172,749,332 downwards.
GCTCTCCTTCTTCCTTCCTGTCCTCTCCTAGAAATGGAAGGTCCTTCAAGCTGGTTCGTTGACTGGGCCAGAAGTTCAAAGTTTTTTTTTTTTAGCTTCTGAGAACCACCATGGTGAAGTCAGGAACCCAAAAAGAGAGAACTCCTCCCCCAGCGTCCACTTCCTAATTCGTGGGTTCCTCCCCAAAATGGGAGGCTCCTCAAGTTGATTGGCTGGTAGCCTTGATAGACAGTACTCATGAGCAAACGTCACTTCCTGATGCCAAGGAAAAGACGCATGGCCTTGCGCTCAGAGGCATTTTACTCATAGTGAAGTTTTCCTATAGTAACTCTTCAGCAGGTGGCGTCATTCCAATCATTACAATACCCATGAACAGATTATGACTCTGGAGAAATAGAAATTATTCAAAAGGAGAACCATAGTTAAAAGGTGAAGTAGGACAGATATCTTTGTATATTAAGAATGTACATTCACAAGGGAAAGCCTGAAAAACAGAGGAGTTAAAAACAAAAATGTAGAATATTGAGGTTAAGATCAAAGGCGGAAGTAATATAAAAGCTTTCTGACCCTGTATATGATAGACTACCTGTGCAGAAAGAGAAGTTTCAGAAACATTTCACAAACTCAGTACAGATAGCATGATAGTAATCTTGGGGGACTTCATTTATTCAGACATGTATTGTTCACTCTTCTAAAAGTAGAACAATTAAGAACTTATTGGGGCAGCTAGATGGCTCAGTGGATAGAGCACCAGCCCTGGAGTCAGGAGTACCTGACTTCAGATCTGACCTCAGATACTTAACACTTACTAGCTGTGTGACCCTGGGCAAATCACTTAAACCCAATTGCCTCACTAAAACCAAAAAACAAACAAACAAACAAAAAAATAAAGAACTTATTAACTTGTTTTGGTAATAATTTCATTCTTCAAAAGATAGAAGAAACAACAAGAAAGAAAATTGTATATTAGATTTCAGTATTCCTCTTAGTAGAGGAGGTTACTCCTGTGTTAAAAGTTATGGGAATCTTGGAAGTAAGTAATCATTACCTTCAAGAGTTTATAATAGAGGAGAAGGAAAAAATAAAACACACACAAATAGGCACAATCTGACAGGTATGAAGCAATTGAGTGATGCAGCAGATAGAGTGCCAGGGCCTAGAGTCAAGAAGATTTGATTTTAAATTCAGCTTCAGACAATTACTGACTATCTGACCTTGGTAATATTATTTAACTTCTGTTTGCCTCAGTTTCCTCAACTGTAAAATGGGTATGATAATAATGCCTAAACTAGCCCACAGAGTTTCTTTGGATATCAAATGAAATAATAATTGTAAAGTGCTTAGCACAGTGGTTAAACTGCATTAGGTGATATATAAATGTTAGTTCTTTTTATATACCCAAGAACGAAATTCTGAGGAAACAGTTCCAAACAAGAAGAAAAGAGGGATTTTTCCTGAGGAGACCAATGTACGTGCACTGAGAGTTCACTAACTTATTTAGCTTTTAAAAATAAATATACAGAGATGGAAGTAAGGTCAGGTAACAGAAAATGAATATAAGAATGTGGGACAATCTCCCAAAATAATGTAAGGCGTGCCAAATATCAAAATGTCCTAAGGCTGGTAAGGGTAGATAAAGATAACAAAGAGGGTAGCATTAAAAAAATATTGGGATGGAAAGAAGGATTAAAGAAGGCCTAGGATCTTCTTTTCAATGTATGGGATGATGATAATTGACAACAGAGTGAGGGCTTTTATTTTCCTTTTCTTTATCTATGCATTGGAAATAAAAAAGTACAAATAACCAACAGGGAGTTGATACCCAAGAGAGGTAAGATGATAGAAAGAGATTGTGTAGTTGGCAGTGATGAATTCAAGTTACCTAACCCAAATGAGCTACATCTTTGTGTTCTCAAAACAAAACAAAACAAAACAGATGTGATTGCTGAACCCTGCTATCATCGATAACTTAATGATTATAGAAAGTGAAAGTTAGTTGAAGAAGGGCAAATGTTCCAGTTTTCACAAGGGATGACAGTCTTCAAATTAAGAAAAATGAACTTGACATCAGTTTCTTGGGTAATTCAGTAATACATAGTTGACAAATGTCTAGCAAAGAAATTCAGTGATTACAAAGAACATGTAAGGCTTCATCAAGAATAGGACATGACAAACTAATGTGTTTCCCTTTTTGACAGGATTACCAAAATAGGAGATAAGGGAAATTATTTGGAGAGAATTTACTGAAATCTTGGCAAAGCTTTTGAATAAACATCTCATATTATTCTTATGAAGAATACGGAGGGACATGGATTAGACAATGCTACAATTTGATAGATTTGTTAGGTGGTCTACTCAAAGACCCATTGTGAATTGTTCAGTGTTAACTTGGGGGTCTCCAGGACCATGCAATATTTTGTGGAACACTGTTTGATACTGTACTATTTTTTTTTCTTATTGATGACTTGGATAAAGAAACAGATGGTGTTCTCATCGATGTACATATAATAATTATAGCTAGAAGTTATGTTGCTTTAAGATTTTCAAAGTGCTTTATAGCTATTATCCCATCTCCACAACAACCTTGAGAGGTAGGTGCTATTATTACTTCCATTTTTCAGATGAGAAAACTAAGATAGGCAGCAGTTAAGTGACTTAGCTTGTTACAAAGCTAGTTAGTGTCTGAGCCCATATTCTAAGGTGACCACTCATTAGATTTTAGATATCATAGCTAGAATTTTAGGCCCTTACAGAACTCAAGTCTTTCTGATCCAGGTCCAGAGATCTAACTAGCATTACCTAGCAGAGTTCAAAACATATATTCACCATATTATAATTCAACATATGTCACTGGATGACAGAGTCAGAATACAGAAAGGCTTTGAAAGGCTAGGACATTAGACTGAATCTAATGAAGTCAAATTTAAAATGGACTAGTATAAAATCTTATACTTGAGTATAAAAAACAAACACACACATGGTTGGAACTCGGAATACATTCCTAGTGTTGAGGCTGTGGATGTTACAACTTTATGAATAAAACATGTTTAAGGAACAGCAAGGAAGCAAGTTGAAGTAGTTGGTCATTTTTTTTTAAACAACAATGGGCAATAGTGTTGGAATGCCAGGTAAACACCAGATTATGTAGGGCCTTAGATGCCAAGATGAAGATATGGGACTTGATCCTAGGAATGTTGAGAAGCCATAGAAAATATTTGAACCAGAAAGTGAAAAGCTTAAACTTGTATTTTAAGAAAATAACAACATTATTTTGTTTTTAAATAACAACTTTGGAAGACTTAAGAACTCTGATCAACAAAATGGCCGATTATGAATCCAAAAGACCTGTTTTGAAGAATACCATTCACCTCCTTACAGAGAGGTGATAGACTCATTATGAGGAATAAGACATGAATAGCTTGACATGACCAATGTAGGAATTATTATTTTTGCTAGACTATTCATATTTGTTTTAAGGATTTATTTTTTTTCCTTTCCCAGTAAGAGTGGAGTAGAATAGAGAAATATACTTATTAATTTAAATAAAAATTAATTTTAAAAATAAGAGAATTAACTTGGGGTTTTTACTACGCATTTGATTTTCACCTGGATCATAGTTTTCTATGTCTGTTATAAAGTCCCCTTACTTGACTGTAAACCCCACAAAAGAGGAACTTTTTATGGCTTTTTCTTTCCCTCAGTGCTTAGCATTGTATGCTACATGCAATGAACAATTTTTTAGTTGTATTTTTAAGTTATAGAATAAAACAAGCATTTCCATAGCATAGTACAATGAAAAAGATGATTGTACATGAAACTTCAAATCTAGTATTCATAGCTTGCTATTCCTTTCAAATATACAACACAATTATCATGTAAATTTCTTTTTTCTTCCCTCCCCAATGGAGAGAAACTAGAAGTGTGGAGACAAGTGAGAAGGCTATTGTGGTAATTTGAACCAAGATGAGCCTGAAAGAGGATGGTGGCATTGGAAATGGAAAATAAAGCACTCACGTGAAAGCTGTTAGAGAGGAAGACAGAACAAGGCTTAGTGATTCCTTGAACTTAGGGATGAGGCAGAGAGAAAAATTAAAGAGAGTTCTAGTCTCTAATTCATTCCTTTCCATCAAGAATGTAGTAGATCCATATTCTGTGCAATATACTCCCAAGCATTCCTACCTGATTGGATAAAAAATTGATATTGCTATTGAAATAATGGAGAATTCAGTTTTATACATAATAGGTTTGAGATAATTATTTGATTTCATAATGGAAATGTTTCCTAGGAATATGGAGATGTTGGATGAGAACTCAGAGGGGGTAGTCATGATAAGAAAGATCCATTTAAAAGTAATTCACATGAAGATGATGGATGGAGTCAAAGAAGGGGACAGGATTTCCAAGGGTGGGAGATCCTAGAGAACAAAGAGCAGAGAGGTAAGGACTCAGCCTCAAGATATGCCCATATTTAGGGGGATAAAGGAGGAAGAAGAACTTGCAAAGGAGCCAGAGAAGTATTGATCAGAGAAATAGAGTCATAGAAGCCAGAGGAGGTCATTTTAAGAATAACAGAATCTTAGAGGCTGGAAAGGACCTTGGAATTTATCTAGTCCAATGCATTTAACAGGTGAAGAAATGGGAAAATGTTAACTATAATTTATTAAGTAACTACTATGTGAGAGCCGCTATGCTAGGTGTATCTGGGACAGCCCCTTCATTTCACAGAGAAGAAACACCAACAGAGAAACAGAGATATTAAATTACTAATCAAACTAAGGCTATATCACTAGTTAGTGACAGAATACAGACTAGAAACCATATCTTTTAAATCCCACTTCAATGTTGTTCCCATTAATCCAGGAAGGGGAAGGTGATCATCAGTGGCAAATGAATGAGATGAAAGGTAAAAGATAGGAGATGGCATTTGGAGGATCCCCTAGTAACCCCTAAAAACAAATTTCAGGGCCAGCTAGGTGATGCAGTGGATAAAGTACTGGCCTTGGATTCAGGAGGACCTGAGTTCAAATCCGATCACAGACAACTGACACTTACTAGCTGTGTGACCCTGGGCAAGTCACTTAACTCTCATTGCCCTGAAAAAAAAAAGAAACAACAAAAACCCCAAAACCAAACCCAAAACCAAAACCAAAACCAAAAAAAAACCCCAACAAAAAACTCCCAAATTTTCAGAAGAGGGGTTAGGACATATATTGAGCTGGAGGGGGTTAGGAATTAAAGAAGTCATGAAAAAAATGAGGCAGACTGTAGAGAAATGGTTATAGGAATGACCGTTTAAGAGAGCTGTCAGAAAAAAAGACAGGAGAAGAATTGTGTAGAAGCTTCAGAGAGGTCTGATGGTCAAGCAAAGATTATGTCTAGAGCATACGTTTGAACACAAACAGAAAGGGTTTGACTGAAAAGTACATGCTTCATAGGAAGAAGGAAGAATGAAGAGCATAAAAATCAAGAAGGAAGGAAGGATGATTAGCCTTTAGAAGGGGAATAAAAGATTCTCCTTAAAATTGTAAGGGAGAATGAAAGAATCCATGAAGAAATCCTTTCTGAGTAGCTAGGATGCTTATTAAGAAAACTAAATACAGAAACATGAGGGAAAAAAAAAATCACATAGTCACTGAGTTTTAGAACTCTAGTTGATTTTAAAGATCACCTGACCTGGGCCAATCTCTTAATTTCAAAAAGAAGACACACAATGACCTAGTAAAAGAGTTGGGCTTAGTATACATTTAATTTTTACCCATAGTCTACTTCTTTTTCAAATGCAGCACTCATGAATTGTCACAATTGCAATGGCCAGAGTTCTTCCACAATATTCTCTTCATTGAGATTTTTTCTTCCTCTCTAAAGGACTTTATTTGTCCATGAATAAATAGAGAATTGAAACGAATATTTGCAGACTATGTTTCCCTTTATAGATTTTTGAAACAGAGTACAACTTACAGATTAACCTGATCACACTACCAGAAAACCAGCAGATACCTCCAAGAGGTCTTAAATGTCCTGTTTACCTCAGGTTTTGATACAAAGAGCCTTTCATAATTTTGAAGAGGTATGTGCAAGTCGTAAAGAGTTATGCAGACCCGTTACGAAGGAATGTTTTTTCTTAGACAGATAAGGATCAGGTTAGTATTAGTGGTGCCAGCAATAAGATAAAATTTCACTTCAAAACTAGAGCTATGTTGATCTACCTATATTAATTACATGTAGCCATTTACAGTGGCCGGGGTCAGCCAACTAAGCTGATGGAATGACTTTGCTGCCATCTTAAAAATTTGGTTATACTTAACTACAAGGCATTTAGCAATTACTACTTGCTTTCCCTCCTCCTCCAAAAACTGTTCATGTAGTAACAGAATGGGTGCTTGTTGACAGAACACTCTCTTTTTTAGTAAGAGAAAAAAACAAAAGTACACAAATTTGGGAAAGGCAGACTCTGTCAAGAAAATGGTATTTGATCAAGGATGAGAAATAACTCCAAATTTCATCAGTGCATGGAAGCTCTTTTAATTGTTCCTTTTCAATTTTGCATATTTATTTTTCATGGTTGGAAAACTGCCACTTAAGAAGCAAAATGACTTTCATAAGGACTTTGTGTTTTCACTATCTAATAATTTTGAATGTAATCATTTTCAAAATGGAAATTGACTATGATTTATCTTTGGTCAGATCTGAAATTCTCTTTGGGAGACTGAAAATTAATTTGAAGATTTTTTTTTTATCCAGAGAATCCTTTATGTACATCATGGTAGAAGAGGACATCTTATCATGGTGTTTTAAAATACATGTGTATAAGTATACATATATAAAATTTCTATTTTCATTTTTATTTTTGTACTCATCACTCTTTTTTGTTTTTTTATTTTGTTTTTTGACAGGGCAATGAGGGATAAGTGACTTGCCCAGGGTCACACAGCTAGTAAATGTCCGGATTTGTACTCAGGTCCTTCTGAATCCAGGGCCGGTACTTTAGTCACTGTGCCACCTAGCTGCCTCCATACTCATCACTCTTTTTTTTTTTTTTTTTTAGTGAGGCAATTGGGGTTAAGTGACTTGCCCAGGTTCACACAGCTAGTAAGTGTTAAGTGTCTGAGGCCAGATTTGAACTCAGGTCCTCCTGACTCCAGGGCCAGTGCTCTATCCACTGCGCCATCTAGCTGCCCCCATACTCATCACTCTTAATCAAAACTTTCAAGCCAATGAAAAAAAAGTAAAATTTAAAAATGAAAAATAGTAATTCTACATCAAAGGCTGTAACACCAAATCCACACTGGTAACAGCATAGACTGTATTGTGAAGTCCTTGACCAATTAGTGTCCCACTACCCTCACACAAGGTAGTGGCTAAGTTGTGAACCATCTGTTTAAATTCCTAACCTTAATAAGACACATGAATGTTTGAAAACACAGCTCATTGGCTCCAAAAGAAGTATCTTTGCTTCTCTGGTGATTCAAAGTCAACACATAAAAAAAAATAAACAAATAAAAAACAAAACAAGCAAACAATCCAACCAGCCCTGATCTCTATTGCTCTGAACAAATTTCCTTCACTGGTTTTTCTGCTTAATGATTTTTTTTCTTTTCTTCAAAAGGTATAAACATAATAATAAAAATCTAAATAATCTCCTTTGGCTTCAGGAGGATTCACCCAGAAGAAGACTTATAATGTCAGTTTAAAAAGTGACCAAAATTAGGATTCTGCACCACCTGAAGTGAGTAGCCATTTAATTACTATTAATAAGTATTCTCAATATTGAGAAGCAGCATGAATAGAAATCTATCCTTAGAGTGGGAGCAGTCAGGTGGTACAGTGGATAAAGTACTGGTACTGGAGTCAAGAGGATGTGAATTAAAATCTCATCTTAAAATACTTACTATCTGTGTGACCACAGACAAGTCACTTAACCCAATTGCTTTACTACATCCAGGGCCATCTCCAGTCATACTGATGTATATCTTGCTACTGCACCTAGATGGCTCTAGGGGAGAGAGTGAGGTTGGTGACCTTGCACAACCCTGCCTCACTTAAATCCAATTCTGTGCAAATCATGACAATCACCCAGATGTCATGGTCAAGGACAAATAACAATTACAAACAAACAAATCCTTAGAGTCAGTAATCATAGAGCTTAAGCCTTATCTTAAAGGATAGGAGGACCTTATGCAGGTATTGAACCATTTCTCTTCTTTAAGCATCTAAACTATGTTCCAAATGAATTGCTAAAATGCACTGGTGGGAGGAGTTCCAAAAACTAATTAAGTCATAGGTTAGGACCCAAAAAGCTTTTATTTAATCAAGACTCTTACTATGTTCTGGACATTGTGCTAAGTAATGAAGGGATAGAAGAGATGCAAAACCAGTATATTTCTCAAGGAGCTAATATTCTTATGGATGGAATAATATGCAAATAACTATGCACCTATGAAATATATCAAATGTAAATGAAAGTAATATTAAAGGGAGGGCACTAGCAGTGCTAAGAACCAGGAAAAGCCTGTGGTGGTATTTGAGTTGAGACTTGAAGTTAGCCACTGAAGCCAAAAGGTTAAAGAGAAAAGAGAGAGAGCATTGCAGGAATTGGGGGGCAACCATGGAAAAATTGCAAAGTAGGGAAATAAAGCATTGGGTACAAGTAACATCAAGAAGGTCAGAGTGGCTAAATTGTCAAGTATATGATGGGAATAAAGTATAAGAAGACTAGAAAGATAGGAAGAGGTCGGGTTGTGAAAGCCTTTAAAAGTCAAAGAGAAGATGGCATATTTTATCTAGGAGGTAAAAGGAATCACTGGATCTTATTGGGAAATGTGTTGATATGTTAAGAGCTGTGCTTTGGGAAGATCATTCTGGCTGTTGAATGGAGGTTGGACTGACGAGAGCAGTCAAGTAGAGAATATTGAGGTATGGATACCAACCAGAAGGCTATACTAACTAATTTGAACGTGAGGTGATGAAAGTCTTCACTCTTGTAGTGTCTGTGTTGAGAGAAATGTTTTTTTTCTATTATATTATTATTTAAATTAAGATGGATGGTTTTTCTATTTCCTTTCTTTTTACTTTTCTTGTTTTGTTTATTTAGAATTTTATTTTTCCAAATTACATGTAAAACCAAATTTTTACATCAATTTTTTATAACTTTGTGTTCTAACTTCTCTTTCTTTCTCCTCCCCCCACTCCCCACCCAAGAACTCAAGAGATTCAAAGTAAGTTATACATGAGTAGTCATGCAAAACATTAGCCAGGTTGTGAATCTATTTTCTTTCATTTATTCTTGATACTTTCTTTTCAATCATTGAATTAAGATTGAGGATTTTTTTTTCCTTTCTATTTCCTCACTCAGGCACCAGCCATTGCAAGTCATTCAGTCTTTGAGGAACATTGATAATAGATAAAATTCCACATATTTTCAGAGTACATGCTCCACAATCTTGGGCAGGACCCTACCCAACTAGAAGTTCTTACTTCTAATTAAAGTGTAAATAGAATCCAGTGTAGGTAAGTTTTTGCCCCAAGAAAATGAACCCCTATCCTTGGCACCCTCCATTAGAATTTAAGATGACCCAGCTTATGAAGGAGAAAACCAGCCAAAGTGGTCTGTGTAGAGATGGATTCATTTGTCCAAATTTCTTGGAGAAGTTGAGTCTCATGATCAAGTCACATTCTAAGCAGGAAGAGTGGAAGACTTTTAACCCACCTCCTCATTAATTGTTCACCAACCAGGTGACAGGGGTACCTCCTTTTACAAAGATATTGAAGTTTTGATTACTGAGAGAGATCACTGACTATCAACTTATTGATTATTTGTTAGCCTAATTAATAAATTGATTATTAATGGTATAGAAACTTTCCCTAGGGCTTATCATACATCACAGTGTAGATGGAGACAAAAGATATTTGAGAGATATGAAGGTAAGAATAACAAGACCACAAAAAATTGGATGTGAGGTATGAGTACAAGTGGAGAATTTATGATGGCACCAGTGTTGTAGCCTGTCTGATTGGAAAAAAAAAAACAAAAAAGATGGTAACTTTGATATTATGAGGGAAATTCAGAAGAAGATAGAATCAGGGAATGGGGAAGATAATGAATTCTGTTTTGGAGATATTAAGTTTGGAATGCCTATGAGACATTCATTTTGAAATTTCCAAAAGCTAGTCAGTGATAGGAAAATGGAGATCTAGAGAGAGGCTAGGGTTAGATAAATAGATCTAGGAATTATCTGTATAAAGGTGATTATTGAATCTATTAGAGCTGATAATAGAATAAAGAAAGAAGAGATTAAGTCCTAAGACAGCTTTGGGAGATACCTACAATTAATAGGCATTGCCCAGAGGAAAATGTGGTCAAGATAGAGAAGAGGATGAACAAAAGAGAACAAATGATATAAAAACCTAGAGAAAAGAGAATATCAAGGAGAAGAGAGTGATCAACAGTGTCAAAGGCTGGAGAGAGATCAAGAAGGATAAGGAATCAGGGGGAAAACACATTAAATTTGGCTATTAAGAGATCACCGATAATGTTGGAAAGATCTTTTCACCTGAATGATGAAATCAGAAGCCAGATATGGAGGGTTTAGATGCAAATAAAAGGAGCAGTGGAGGCACCAATTATAGACATCTTTCTCAAAGAACTTAGCCAGGAAAAAGAGAAGAGATATGGAAATGTAGCTAGCAGGGATTAGTGAGCCAGAGAAACAAACACCCAAGTCTATAATGGAATGTAGACTTCTATATGGTAGATAAAAGAAATCATTAAGGTGAAGATCAAAAATGGGAATCCACATCTTTCTTTTTCTACCTTCCTTCCTTTCCTATTCTTCCTTCCTTTCTCCCTCCCTTCTTTCCTTCCCTCCTTTTTAGTATTTGATTTAGACCTGTGATTGAATTGATATATGGGTACCCTTTTTCATGAGGAAACTCCATTAACGACTCTTCTCCAGCTTGGAGATTTGGGGAGTTGATTGAGGACACTGAGATGTTAAGTAACTTGACTAAGGTGAATCAACCAACACATAAGAGATGTGTGAGTCAAACCAAAGTTTTTCTGGCTCCAAAGCCAGCCCCCTCTGCACTTGTTTATGTTGCTCTTAAATTTTCAATATTTCTGTGTTGCCATCTATTTTATTGCACTGAGATTATCTCTCTTCAGAGAGAATTATATTAGGACCCATGACAATCTTATCAACATGATAACAATGATAACATGATAACAATCTATCAACAATAGAAATTTTTATCCATACATACTTTTCAGAGGCTTTAGGACTATGTAGAATCAGTTATTACAACTTATCTATATTATTGTGTCCAAAGAAATAATTTCATAAAATTTCCCAGAAATGACCTTGGAAACAATCTATCATATGGTACTTGGATCAGTTTCCTCAGACACTAGTCCTCAGATGTATGAAACAGAACATAAGTCAATTATTAGGTGAAATATAAAGGAGGTTGTATTCCTTTTTCATTTTATTTGAATGAACATTAATGCAATTGTCATATAAATCCCTCTTTTTTATGTATAGCCTCCATAGCTGGTGTTTCAGAAAAAACAAAGAAATATTAATCCCTCAAATTGCCTGGTTATGTTCTAAATCTCATTAAAATGTATGAGCCAAATGTGAGATTCATCAATGAAATATGTAGTTAAAGGTGATTTCACATTATTTTTTAAAATTGTAACCATAATCTATGATATCTGGAGACAATGGTTAACATAAAGAACTCAAGGAGTATGGTAAGGATAGCCTCTGTTAATTTTTTGAAAGCTTCCTTGTCACATTATAAAATGTGATTACTTTTCAAATTCTTCATTTTTTTATACCTGGATTGCAATAATTTGCTGAAGGAGAAATACTGTGTTAAAGATTAATATTAATTTTTTTGATTTGTTGATAATTCTTTATATGTCATAATAAAACATTGCTAGCTTAATAGGAAGAGTAAAGAACGTGCTAGTCTGTTTTTAGTGTTATGTCTTATGAAAAGAAAAAAAATATTATTTCATCAGGGTCATCACCCTAAGTGAACTAATCATAACTCTCACTACCTAGAAATCATGGAAGATTGGAATAATTGATCACAGAAACTATCATTGGACTTAAGTTTCTTCTTCTTCTCCTAGAACAAGTTGCAAATTTCTCAAACCTGTAACAAAAGAGACGACAACAATCAATTATATACTTGCTTGAAAATTTGCAACGACTGATTCCATGGTATCTAAAATACAGGAAGGTAGGATTTATATTCATGAGATGTTATTCAACAAATATCCATGAGAATATGATTTTCTACTAATGGAACTTCCTTGTGCACAATGGGGTCTAAATCAGTGTTTGTTGAACAAACATAGATTGTTACAGCATCTCAATGTTTTAAACATCTCAAAACAACTCTCAATGTACCATGTTTCCTTTTATTTTAGATGTCTAATTTTCATGGTGAAGTCATATCTTTGCAATATTTGAATTTGTATTCTTCCCAAGAACATTTTAATTATTATCAATTGCATCATCCAGCAGGGAAAATATAGAAAATTGGTTAAGTAGAAATCATTTAGCTGAATCCTTTCATTTTGTAATGAAATTCAGAGAGAATTTATGATTTTGACAAAGTCATAGGCAGTGGGGCCCCAAATCTGAAATTAGATCTTTTGTGCCAATCTATGGAGTTTATTACATTTTGGGTTTTATATGACAAGCAGTAGAGGAACATGGAAGACTTCTGAAGAGAGGCACATCATGATCAGATCTGAACATACCAAAGTTTCATCTGGACAGGGGTGTGAAAGATGAGCTCATTTAGAAGCCTGTTAAAAAGGCAGGTAGTAATAAGGTATGATACTAAGGTTGTGGAAATGGAATTATAAGGGAATAGTTAAAGAAATTAAAGAAATGTTTTAAAAGTAGAATTGCCAACTATGTGCAAAGTTAAGGGAAAGAGAACAGTAATAAATTATATTGAGGTTTTGAGCATGATTGGTACCAATAACAGATTTATAATATCTAAAAGGAGTCAGTTTAGGAGAAAAGATAGACTCATTTTGTTCAAAAGAGGAATTTTTAATGTGCTGTTAAGCCATAGAGATAGGGCTGCCTACTAGGCAGTTGTAAATAGAGTTTGCAGCAGAAAAATGCAGATTATGTATGTAGATTCCAGAAATCATTAGGAGATCATTATACCAAGGGAATTGCATCTGGACTAAGAAACAGGTCAAAAGAATGAAAATTCAAACAAAAGATGAGGAAATGATACTTGAATCTATAACTTTGGATGAGATTGGCAAAGAAGAAAATTTGGGAGAAGTCATAGCATAAGTCCAGATAGTGAGAAAGGCCTGAGTAGTAGAAAGTTACACAGGACAGAAGTTTCAATTCAATGAAATAAATATTTCTTAGGTATCTACAATGTAGAAGTCAAAAAAGGTGTCAGTCCATGTTGGTAGTAGGTGTTTTCTTATTTGGCAGTTCCTTATATAATATTACTGAAATAACATTGATCTCTATGATCAATGCATTGAGCTAAATGCCAAGTGCTGGGACTCCAACGAGTTTATATTCAGCACCATTTGCATGGAAGTATTTCACAAGATAATTTGAATTAGGAAAGAATTTTGAAGAAAACAACCCAAAGGTATTTAAGCGCAGTCTTAAGAAGATAAAGGATTTGGAAAGTGACAGAGAGTGTGTTTCAGACATGGTAGAGAACTTGTATGAAAGCACAGAGACCAGAAGTGGAATGATGAATTCAAAGAACTGCTAACTAACTGTTCAGTTTGTTTGGAAGGAAGAATATCCCCCAACAATGGAGAGTTTAGTGTGGCCAGATTGGTAGGAAGATAACTTGTAGAAAGCTGTCACAGAAACTAAGGGAAAAGATAAGATCCAGGAAAATGAGCTGGTAGGTGGTATCAAAAATTTCAGAGTGATCAAAGAGGAGAAGGGCCTAGAAATGCTGTTACATTTTGCAATAAAAAAAACGATTTTGAGAACTAGGTCTTCCAAGTCTCAGAAACCTCAGGAAAGCCGAGAAACCTTAGAAAACTTTCCTATTTGGCCATCTGTTTTCTGATCCTTTGCAACTTTTGGGAAAGATATTTAATTAGAGTTGTTGAATTCAAAGCCATATCACAAAGGATTAATACTGAATCAGTGGTGAAGAAGATGAGATACTGAATGTATAGGATTCATGCTAGGAGCTTGGCAGTGAAAGGATTGGATATGGAATGATGACTTAAGGATCTGGTAATATCTATCACATGATTCAAGATTTAGAGCTGAAAGAGATCTGCTTCAGTCTTCTTCAAATGGAAGGGGAATGAGGATATGGAGATCCAGAGAGTCAAAGTTACTTGACTAAGACCACATGGACCAAGCAAAAGTATTCTTAAGAAGGAAGTAGCTGAGAAGCTAATTATAAGAACAAATGAGAGATGAGATTGAATTACAGATGAGTCAAATTCTTGGAGGAGTTTGTCATCAAAGGCAGAAGTATGGGAGTTAAGTTTGGCAAAGTTTAAGAATGTGAACATGAAAGCAATCTGGAATGATGCCCAAAGAGTTATAAAACGTTGTATGCCCTTTGACCTGGCAACTCAACTATTAGTTCAGTTTCCCAAGGTGACTAGGGACAAAGTTAAAAAACCTATATGTCCTAAATCAATTATAGCAGGACTATTTGTGGTCACAAAGAACTAGAAATTGAGAGGTTGCCCATAAATTGTAGAATGGCTAAAGAGGTTTTGAAATCTGATTATGATGAAATATTACTGTGATGTAAGAAATGATGAGCAGGTTGATTTTAGAAAAACATGGAAAAACTTGCATGAAATAATGAAGAGGAAAATGAGCAGAACCAAGAAAATGTTGTATACAGTAACAGCAATCTTGTTTGAAAAATAAATGTGAATGACCAAACTCTTCTGAGTGTTATAAATATTCGGATTAAAGGGCCTATGAAGGAAGATGCTATTCACCTTCAGAGAAAGAACTGATAAATAGAAGTATGTATATTATTATTTTACACACACACACACACACACACACACACACACACACACACACACACAGATATACATGTTTATGTCAAATAGTTGCCTTCTCTAGTATGGGGTGGGGAGAGAGAGAGAGAGCACAAAATTTAAAATTGAACCAAAATTAATAAAATTAAATTTTAAAAAGAGGATAAACAGTGACTGATCCTGCAGAGTTAAAAGAAGATGTGGAGGAAGAAAGGATTATACATTAATTTTATATTGGAATTTATTGTTGTTTATTATGGGGGACACTGTAAAGAAAATGGAAAATGATGGAATGCAGGCAGCAACCCAGCTGAACTCTCCCTTCTTTTTTTTCCCCCAAAGAATTTTAACTCCTCAAATCAAATTTTGGAGCAGCAGAGCCAAACAGAGTGAGGAGTTTTTTTTTCCAGCCTAAGACAATTTAAGAGGTCTGCAGGAGAGGTCTGTGACATTGGGCTGGTAGCCCACCTGGACCTTTGCAGTAGCACCATCTGTGGGCTTTGGAGATGGTTTCAAATAGCAGCAGCAGCTTCAGGAACCCTCAGCCCAGAGAAAGTAAAGAGTTTGGAGAGGAAGAGATTATAGGGGATCTATTGCTGCCACTGGAGGCAACAGCCACTGATTGGCTATTCTATTTCCCATAAGCAGTTTTAGATCATAATCCCAGGTTAAGAGGAGCTCTAGCACTTGTAGCTGCATGAGAGCAGGGTATCTGATTATAGTCCTGGGGTCAATAGGAGTACTAGCACTTGTGGTTGCAGGGGAGCAGGAAACTACCTTGGGTAAAGATAGACTAAGAAAGCTGTGAACATACCTCTTCCTGGATCACCTTGGTAGCACCAAAAACTTGCAGACATTGAGAACTAGCTCTAAAACCAACAGCACAAAAATAGCCTGAAGCTTGAAACAGTGCCTCCCCAACCCCAGGTGAACAGAATCCAACTTTAGCATAAAGTTCAACATCAAAAAATAGGCTGGGAAAATGAGCAAACAACAAAAATATGAACTTGAACATAAAAAAGCTACTATATTGGAAGGAAAGACCAAGACATAAAATTGGTTAATTGGACCCAAGTCCAACAAGAATTCCTGGGAAACTTAAAGATAGAGATGCATATTGAAAGAAAAATTAGGAAAAGAAATTAGAGTGATGGAAGAAAATTATGAAAATGTTGGTAAAAGAGGCACAAAAATACTGAATTGGCCTAATGATAAGAGAGGTATACCAATTCAATGAAGAAAAGAACTCCTTAAAAAGCAGAATTGGTCAAATGGAAAATGAGGTATAAAACCTTACTGAAGAAAATAATTCTTTTTTTTTTTTTTTTTTAGTGAGGCAATTGGGGTTAAGTGACTTGCCCAGGGTCACACAGCTAGTTAAGTATTAAGTGTCTGAGGCTGGATTTGAACTCAGGTACTCCTGACTCCAGGGCCGGTGCTCTATCCACTGCGCCATCTAGCTGCCCTGAAGAAAATAATTCTTTAAAAATTAGAATTAGACAAGTGGAAGCTAATGTCTCCACAAGACATCAAGAAACAATAAAACAAAATCAAAGTAATGAAAAAAAGAAAAGATCAAATATATTGATATCAAATATCAAATAGTTGACTTGGAAAATAAATCAAGAAGAGAAAATTTAAGAATTGTGGAATTACCTAAAAGTCATGATAAAAAAGGGCCTAGACATCATCCTTAAAGAAATTATAAAGGAAAACTGCCCTGATATCTTAGATCCAGAGAGTAAAGTAGACATTGAAAGAATCCACTAGTCACTTCCTAAAAGAGATCTGAAAATGAAAACTCTCAAAAATATTGTAGTCAAATTCCAGAGCTCACAAGTTAAGGAGAAAATATTGCAAGCAGTTAGAAGCAATTCAAATAATGATGGAGCCATAGTCAGGATAACAAAAAAGTTAACAGCTTCTATGTTAAAGGAGCAGAAAGCTTGGAATATGTTATTCCAGAAAGCAAAGGAGCTAGGATTACAATCAAGAATAACCTATCTGGCAAAACTGAGTATAATCCTTCAGGGGGGAAAATGGATATTTAATTAAATAGAGGATGCTTAAGCATTCCTGATGAAAACATAAGAGCAGAATAGGAGATTTGATATACAAATGTCAAAACTCAAGAAAAGGATAAAAAGGCAAACATGAAAGAGAAATCATAAGGAACTTGGTTGAATTTTATATTCCTATGAGGAAGGATGATACATTGAACTCTTAAGAACTTTATCATTATCAGGGCAGTTAGTAGGAGTCTACATAGAAAGAGGGCAAGAACATGAGTTGATTGTGTTGGAATGCCCCCCCCCAAGGGGAAAAAAAAGAAAATGGAGTGAGAAAGATGAATGTACTGAGAAAAAGGAGAAAGGGAGAGGTAGAATGGAGAAAATTTCCTGACATAAAAGTGACAGTCAAGGAAAAGATTTTATAGCAGAGGGGAAGATGGAGGGGGGGCGGTGTAAGTGGGAAGCAATGTTTGGACCTCAGTCTCACCAGAATTGGTTCAAAGTAGGAAGAATACACACACACACACACATACAATCAGTTGGGTATAGGAACTAGTCTTACTCAGTAGGGAAATAGGAGGGAAAGGGAATAAGAGATGGAGAGGATGATAAAAGGGAAGGCAGATAAAGAGAGCAAAACAGACTTTGGAGAAGGGAGAGGATAAAAAGAGAGAAAGGACAGACAGAAGAAAATGAGATGGGGGAATAAAGAGTAATCATATCTACAAATATGAATAGGATAAACTCACCCATAAAATGGAAGAAGAGTTTTCCATTTCCCAGAGTCAGGAGAGGTCATGTGTAGCTCAAGGTCTTCATACCCTTCAACCCTTTTCCTTGCCCTCCCCTCCCTCCTCTTGGCTGACTAACTTCCCAGGGCCCTGTGTGTGCTTGCATGGGGCTATGTGAGGGAAAGGGGAGAGAGTCAGCACAACTGGTCAAATAATTCTGAAATCATTATTGATAAGAGGAAGGTTAATTAAAACAATTCTAGGGTGCCACCTTATACCTATCAGAATGACAAATGTTGGAAGGAATGAGGGAACACAGGTGCACTAACAAAATTGTGAAATTGTGAACTGGTTCAATCATTCTGGAGAACAATTTGGAACCATGCTCAAAGGATTACCAAACTATGCATACACTTTAATCCAGCAATAACATTACTATGACTAGAGCCCCCCAAAATCAAAGAAAATGGAAAAGGATCGATATCATTAAAATATTTTAGCACCCCTTTATTTGGTGGCAAAGAATTGGAAATTTAGGGAATCCTCATCAATTGGGGAATAGCTAAATAATTTGTGGTATATAATTATTATGCACTGTTATTAGAAATGATGGGGTGTTCAGAAAAAAGGCAAAAACAATATGAATTAATGCAAAGTGAAGTGAGAAGAACCAGGCAATAATTGTGTAAAGTAACCACAATATTTTAATGATAATAAACTGTGAAAGCCTTGGCTACTCTGATCAATACAATGATCTAAGGCAATTTCAAAAGACTCATAATGAAAAAGATACTATCTACCTCCAGAGAGAGGACTGATGAAATCTCAGTGGAAGTGGAAGTATAATTTTCCTGTTTTGTTTTTGTTTTGCTTTTTTTGGTGATAAGGCCAATATGGACATGTTTTACATGTTTTAACATGTGTAATTGTTATTATTTGTTTGTCTTCTCAGGTGGTGGGGGAGTATTGGCATGTAGGGAGAACATTTGGAACTTAAAATTTAAAAGAAAAAAGGTATAAATAAAAAACTAAATTGATGTATTTATTTTTAAAAGCTAGTTTTAAATTTTATTTTTTAGTTTATGGAATAAAACAAGCATTTCCATAAGATAGTACAATAAAAACATACTTGTACATTAAACTGCAAATACGCTATGCACAACTTTCTATTCCTTTCAAATATGCAACAAAATTATCACTTAATTATTTTTCTTCCCTCCCCCTCACTCCTCACCCTAAAGACAGCTGCTATTAGATGCAAATAGGTATGTGTGTGTATATGTTTGTGTGCTTGTGTGTGTGTGTAATTATTCTATACAAACTTCTATTTTTCAGTCTTTCTCTGGATGCATATGGTATTTTTCCAAATGAATTTTATTTTTTCTAATTTACATTCAAAGTTATAATTACTATTTGCAAATTTTCCTATATCCTTCTCAACCTCCTTTTTCACCCTATCCCTGTTACTTTATCTTCTTTCTTTACCTTCTTATTTCTTACTGTAGCCACCTATCTAAAAGCTTTTCCATTAAAAGAAAATCAAAAGAAAATAATAGTATTGGAATCACAAAAAAAAAAAGTTTTTGAGACCCAGATCTGTCTGTTACAAGCCCAGCAACCTAAGAAAAGTCTGCTATTTGGCTGTCAGTTTTCTGAATCACGAAGTAATGATACTAATTCTTGTCCCACTGATCTCAAGCTTTATTTGGAGAATCGTGAGATGATGCATACATAAGTGTTTTGTAAATTGTAAAGTAATATATAAATGTCCTCATATACTAATAATTCTATTAATGATACTTTTCAGGCATTTCCCAGGTTCAAGATTTCTAAATACTTTAGATGGTCCAAAATGGGCAGCATTTAAAAAAATTAATGCAATACTTCCTTATATATTGGACCACATAGAAATCTTGAACACAATCTACTGGTACTTGACTTTGCCCCTTTTCTGTGGGCTCAAATAGTAAATCCCTAGGGCACCAGTCTAATGCTAATGAGGAATGAAGTTATTCATGACTTCTTTTTTCTGAACACAACTCAACCACACTTGAAAATGTTGAGAGCAACTCTATATTTAACACCCTTTGTAAAAAAATTTAATTGTGTTAGAAAGTAATCATGAATAATTCAGTTACAAATGCTCATAACAGTTTAAATTCTGAATCTCTCCAAGATTTATTTTAGAACTTTTGGATGTTTCCACTTAGGGAAGATAGTTTGAGATTATCAAAGCAATTGCAGAAAATTGTGCTCTTGGTCCACTGATGCATGAGTTGAAAGGAGCAAATTTTAGCGGAACAAATGCTTAATAAGGGACAGTTGACCTGGAAAACTTTATGCCTTTGGCCAAGGAGGAGAGGAGGAAGATTTGGGAATCACCTCCTTAGAGGTGATAATACTGGCCATAAGAATATATGATATCACTAAGTGAGTGAAGGTGGAGAGAGGTCTAGGAATGAGTGTTGGCGTATGGGGGAAACAAAGCTCAAGAATAAGAGTCTTTTGCAGAAAGGAACTAGGTGAGACACTGATTGTGTGTTGTATGCTAGGTGATTACCTGAACAAACAAACCAACTTTCTTTATTTTTTAAAAGAAAATATTTACTTTGAACTTATGAAATAAAACAAATATTTCCATAACATAGTAGAATTATGATGATGATAGCAAAGTTTACATATCAAATTACAAATCCATTATGCACAACTTGCTATTCCTTTCACATATATGAAAAATTTATCATGTGACTTTATTTTTTGTTGTTTTTTTCTTCCCTTCCCTGACCCTTCACCATAGGGTCACATGATAAATTGGCTGCCATTAGACACAAATATATGTATGCATGTGTATGTAAAATGATTTGATACATACTTCTATCTCACTTCTTTCTCTAGATGCAGATAACATCTTCTTTCATAGATTTTTTTTTTGTATTTAATTTGGGTATTTATGATACTCAAAATCACTTAGTCCCTCAAAGTTGTTCTTAATGAAATAGTGTTGCTACTGCTAGGTTTATATTCCAAAGACATTCCAAAAGAGAAAAAAGACCTATTTTTACAAAAATATTTATAGCAACTCTTTTTGTGGTGGCTAAGAATTGGAAATCAAAGGAATGCCCATCAGTTGGGCAATGGTTAAACAAGCTGTGGCATATAAGTATAAGGGAATGTTATCGTGCTAAAAGAAATGACAAGCAGGATGATTTCAGAAAGGCCTGAAAAGACTTATGTGAACAGATTCATAGTGAAGTGAGCAGAACCAGGAGAACATTATGCAGAAATGACAGCAATTTTATTTGATGAAGAATTTTGAATGACAACTATTCTCAGCAATACAATGGATCAAGATAATCCCAAAGGACTAATGATGAAGCATACTATCTACCTCCAAAGAAAGAACTGATATTGATTGAACACAGACTGAAGCATGCTATTTTTCACTTTCTTTCATGTTTTTTTAAAAATTGTATGTGTTTTTTATACAAAATAACTAATATGGTAATGTTTTACATAATTGAAAATTTATAACCTATATCTAATTGCTTACTGCCTCAGGGAGGAGTGACAGGAAGGGAGAAGGAAGGGATAGAATTTGGAACTTAAAACTTTAAATAAAAACGTTTATTTAAAAATATTGTTGCTACTGTATAGAATGTTCTCTTGGTTCTATTAATTTTGTTCTTCATTATTTCATGCAAGTCTATACAGGTTTTTCTAAGGTCATCAAGCTCATCATTTCTTATAGCACAGTAGTATTCCATCAAAATCATATGCCCACACTTGTTCATTCCACAATTGACAGGCATTCCTGCCATTTCCAGTTAGTTGCCACAACAATGAGAACTCCAATAAATATTTTAGAACATATGAGTTCTTTCTCCTTAATGTCTTTGAAAACAAACCTACTAGTGAGATTGCTGGGTCAAAGGGCATAGGCAATTTAACAACTCAATCTTAATTTCAGATTGCTCTCCAAAATGGTTGGATCAATTCAAAATTCCACCAACAATGAATCAGTGTCACTGTTTTTTCCCCATCCCCTCCAACATTTGTCACTTTCTTCTTTAATCATTTTGCTCAATTTTATAGGTGTAAAATGATATCACGAGGTTGTTTTAATTTGTATTTCTCTAACCAACAGTGATTTAGAGAATTTCTTCATATGGCTGTAAATTGTTTTGATATCTTCATCAGAAAACTTCCTGTTCATCCTTTGACCATTCATCAATTGGGGTGTGACTCATGTTATTATAGATTTGACAAAGTGCTTTATATATTTGAGATATGAAACCTTTATCTAAGAAACTATCCATAAAATATTTTCTCCAATTTTCTGATTTCCTACTGATCTTGGTTATATTTGTTTTATTTTTACAACACCTTTTTTTTTTTTTTTTTTTTTTTTATTGAGGCAATTGGGGTTAAGTGACTTGCCCAGGGTCACACAGCTAGTAAGTGTTATGTGTCTGAGGCCGGATTTGAACTCAGGTACTCCTGACTCCAGGGCTGGTGCTCTATCCACTGCGCCACCTAGCTGCCCCTACAACACCTTTTTAATTTAATCACACACTGTTCTCTCTTTTGTTTATTCATAATTTGTTCACCTAGCCATAATTCTAATAGGTAATATATTCCATGTTCTTCAAATTTTTTTTGTAATCCCTCTCTTTATATCTAGAACATGTATCCATTTTGATCTTATCTTGGTGAATGGTTTAAGATATTGGTTTATGCTCAATTTTTGCCTGATTGCTTTCCAGTTTTCCCAACAATTTTTACCCAATAGTGAATTCTTATCCCCAAAACTTGTCTTTATACTTGTCAGTTACAACATTACTATTTTCATTTCTGCTATAAATTGTACATGTACTCTGTTCCAGTATTCTACCTTTTTATTTCTTAGCCAGTAATTGATAGTTTTCATAATTATTGCCTTATAATATAGTTTAAGTTCTGGTACTGTTAAACCTTCTACCTTTACATTTTTTCATTAGTTCCTTTGATATTATTGAACCATTGTTCTTAGAAATGAATTTTGATATTACCTTTTTCTAATTCAGTAAAATAATTTTAAAAATTTAATTGAGATTACATTGAATATATAAATTAGTTTGGTGAAATTGACATTTTTATTATATTGTCCCTGCCTACTTGTGAGCTATTAACATTTCTCCAATTATTTAGCTCTGATTTTATCTGTGTAAAACTTTTTTTGTTCATATTTGTTCATATAACTCCTGGATTTGTTTTAACAGGTATATTGTGAGGTATGTTATAGTTTAGAGTTATTTTAAATTGGTGATCTTACTATCTCTTCTTGCAGCATCTTGTGTGTGATATATAGAACTGCTGATGATTTATGCAGATTTACTTTATATCCTGTTCCTTTGCTAAAATTGTTAGTTGTTTCAACTTTGTAAATTTTCTTTGGGATTTTCCAAGCACACCATCATATCATCTGCAAAAAGAGATAGTTTTATTACTCCTTTTCCTATTCTGATTTGTTCCATTTCTTTTTCTTCTCTTATTATTATTGCTAGGGTTTCTAATGAAATATTGATCAATATTGGTGACAGTTGGCATCCTTACTGATCAGGGTCCTAGCTTATCCCGTTACAAATAATGCTCGATGATGATTTTAGGTAAATGCTTTTTACCAATTTAGGAAAAACCCATTTCTACCATTACTTTCAAAGTTTTTTTCTTTTTTTAAATATAAATTAGTTTTGTACTTTATCAAAAGCTTTTTCTGTATCTATTGATATAATTACATGATAAAAACCTTTTACTATTGCTAAAATCAATTGTGTTGATAGTTTTCCTTATGTCAAACCATCCCTGAATTCTTGGTATAAAGCACACTTGTCCATAATGTATAATCATTATAATATAGTGTTGTAATATTTTAGTTAGTATGTTATTTAGGATTTTTGCATCCATATTCATCAATGAAATAAGTCTATACATTTTTCTCTCTTTTTAATCTTCCTTCTTAAGGTATGAGTATCATGTTTGTTTCATAAAAGGAGTTTGGTAGTACCCCTTCTTTGCTTATTATTCGAAATAATTTAATATTGGAATCAGTTGATATTTAAATGTTTGATAGAATTCACTTGTAAGTATAAATGGTGCTTGTGCATTTTTCATAGTTAGCTCACTTATGTCCAGTTCAATTTCTTTTTCTAAAATATGTCTATTTAAAAAGTAAAAATAAAATAAAATAAAATAGACCTATTTAGATATCCTATTTGCTCTTCTGCTAATCTAGGCAATTTACATTTTATGTATCCATCCCATTTGCTTTTAAAGTTATAATTACTGTTTGTGAATTTCCCTCCATCCTATTTTTGTTTACTATTGTACTTCTTAGCCTCTCTTTACCCTATCTTTATTACCTTATTCTCTCCCCTTGGACTGCTAGGTGGTGAAGTAGATAGAGCAGTGGATCTGAAGTTGGGAGGACCTGAGTTCAAATCCCACCTCAGACACTTACTAGCTGTGTGACCGTGGGCATTCAACATCTGTGGCCATCTCTAGTCATCTGGAGATCTAGATCTTTATTTTTATATCTATCTATCTATATCCATCCAGATGACTCTGGAGGAGAGAGTGAGGTTGTTGACTTTGCATAACCTTCACTTGCTTAAGTCCAATTCACTGAAAGCCATGACATCACCCTGATGTTATGGTCCTCTTTGAGGATGGACAAAAAATATCCTCTTCTCTATCCTCCTATTTTTTATTCTACCCACCCTTCTAAATCCCTCCCTTATCCTCCCCTCCTCCTAAATCTTAATTTACAGAACCTTCTAAAAATTTCTCCATTATCCTGTCTCCAAGTCCTTTTATTTTTTAAAAGAATTTAGTAGATTTTTATGACCTTTTAGATATATATGTCATTTCCTCTTTAATCCAGAGAGCAAAATTCCAGCACTACCAACCCTCTTCTCTACCTGTTTTCTCTGTATCAGTTCTTCCTGTCACATACCATTTGTATGTGGTAATTGGTCCTTTTTACTTTTTCCTACCCAATTTTGTTTTTAGAATCACACCATCATATTCAACTCAGCCCTGACCTTTCTTTCAACCAACCCAAGTAATGACGACAGTAATAGGTAAATGCTGTGATTTTTATGAGTACCTCATATTTTGTTATTAAAGATTTCCTTATTATTTTCCATTGAGTTCTGAGTTTGTTTGTTTTTGTTTGTTTGTTTGTTTTTTGTTTGTTCATTTGTTTTTGGTCACAAAAACCTGAAAATCTTTCTGTTAATTGAATTTCCATTTTTTTCCCCATTCACGATCATATTCAACTTTTCTGGGTAAGTTATTTTTGGTTACAACCCCTGCTTGTTTACTCTTCTAAATATAATGTTCCAAGACCTATGGTCTTTTTTTTTTTTTCCGGGGCAATGAGGGTTAAGTGACTTGCCCAGGGCCACTCAGCTAGTAAGTGTCAAGTGTCTGATGTCAGATTTGAACTCAGGTCCTCCTGAATCCAAGTCCAGTGCTTTATCCACTGTGCCACCTAGCTGTCCCACTATGGTCTTTTAATGTAGATATTTCTGGGTCTTGTGAAATTCTAATTGTATCTCTGCCATATTTAATTTTTTTTTCTTGTTGCTTGCAAAAATTTCTTCTTAACCTGGGAGTTTTAAAACTTGGCTATAACATTTCTGCAGGTTTCCATCCTAGGGCCATATTTAGGTGGAGATTAGTTGGTTTTTTCCTATTTCTACTCTACCCTCTTGTTCTAGAATTTCAGGGCAATTTTCCTTAATCATTTCTTTTAATATTGTATCCAGTTTATTTTTATTTTTGATCATAGCTTTCAGGTAGTACAACAATTCTCATATTGTCTCCTTGATTTGTCCTCCAGATCAGTTATTTTTCTACTGGAATGTTTCTGATTCTCTTCTTTTGATTTCATTTTATTATTTCTTGGTGTCTTATAACACCAAGCTTGGGCCTCAGAACAGAAAACCTGAGCTTCCCCTCAGCTCCCCCCTCCCAATTCGAGGGAAGAGGCCTTAGGATGCTGTTTACATTGATTATATATATATACACACACACATAAAATCAATATTTTATGTGTATAGTATTGATTATACACATCTAGTTTTCCCTATGAGCAAATAACTTGGTGTTGCCTTAGGATGCTGTCCCATGAGGGGTGATAGATTTCAGCACTCTTAAGGAGTACAGTGCTAGAGAGTTTGCTTCTTCAGAGAAAGGAGGAAAATAGGGTCATGTGTGAGAAGGTAGCATCTAGGGAGAAGTACTCTCTTTGTTAACTTCCTATTTTAAGTCAATATTTTTAATAACTTCATGCTAAACCAGGTGGTCTTTATATGCTGAAGGAACACAGGTAGTTCAACAATTCAATGCAATAATTGCTAAGTGATTGCTACATGTGTTGAATTGCACCAGGCACTGGAAATTCAGAGACAAAAATAAAGCAGTTTCTGCTCTCAAAGACCTTACATTCTGTTTACAATATTTAACTTTGTGGACAATGAGGGTTGTAACCATGAAGTTCTGATTAAAGAAAGAAAAAAAAAAGGAAGAAGAAACTTGGGAGATTAAAGGAAGAAAAAATTGAGAGAATGGGGACAAACTGTGTCTATTTTGAGGGGACACCATCATACAAGATAAGAAATAAATCCCAAATTGTCTTGAGAACTTCAGACTACAAGTCATTCTTCCATAAAGCAGATATATTTCTTAAATATTTCCTTCTCACTTTCCAAAAATCCTTTTTTAAGCTTTTATTATATTATTTCATAAATCAGGTCAGCAAAAGATTCAAGTCAGAAATCCTATGTCTTTCATTTTTTGATGTTTAGAGTGAGCAAAAAATCAAATGTATTCAAATTGTTTCTATCACTGATAGTCTTTTATAAATAGTATCTATTGATCAATGTTACTTCAGAGGGAAAATTATAGTTGGAAAAAATGTCAGAGAACTCACCTAAGACAACATAATGGCCTGATTTTCTCAGGCTGTAGAGTTAACTTTCTAGTTTGTTTTTCTCTTTCATTCAATTATAAATCCATTTATTAAATAATTGATCTACTTTAACTTGTTTAATCTCTGAAAGGATACACAGTATTAAACTCCTGTGTGAAAGTCATTTGTACTTAGAGATCATATTTCTATACCACACTGGGTTGTTATAAGCAAAGTGTTTTATAAACTCCTAAGTGCTATATAGAATTACAGACCCCACAGTTGTAAAGGACTTTAAAAGTAATCCAGTCCAACCCACAGTGAAAGTATAAAGAATGTATATTTGTATAGAATTTTAAGCTATGCAAAGCACTTTACTAAATTATTTTATTTGATACAAAGTTTGGAATTTAGCATGGGTCTAACCGATAGAGTCCTGGGATTGAATTCAAGAAGATTCAAGTTCCTTAGTTCAAATCTGCCAACTTACTTAATTCTCTTTGCCTCAGTTTCTCATCTGTAATGAACTGGAGAAGGAAATGGCAACCCACTATAGTATCTTTGCCAACAAAACCTGAAATGGATTCATGAAAAGTCAGACAAGACTGAAACAACTAAACAACAACAATAGTTAGAATTAGGCATAAAGACATTAAGTGATTTGTCAAGGTTCATATAACTAGCATATCCCCAAGTTTAATGTAAACTACAATGTGAATTCAAAAGTTTCCTTTGCTTCAAGAAAGGATAATGTAAACAACTTGTCTATACTTTCTCTCCACCCACTTACAGAATCTCAGAATTGAAAGAGACCTCAGCGACTTTTAATCTAACCTACACCTGAACAAAATTCTCAGCTCAAGAGGTGTTATTCACCCATTGCATGTATACCTTCATAAAAGGGGAACCTATTACTTCCCTTACTTCATAAATCCATTATAATTTGGCTTGAAGGTCACTCTTTTTTTCCATACTAGTATTTTATTTAAGGTCACTCTTAATTGCCAAATTCTTTTATATTTTTCCAGTCTTCATTTTCCTGACTTCTCTGTATTATTAAGTATTGTTGACCATTGTTCTTTTCTAGAACTTTCTCATTCCTTGGATTCCTTAAGATAGTATTAACCTAATTTGAATGTTATCTACATAACCATTCTTTGTGATTTCCCTTACTGGTTCTTCTTCCTCCTCCCACTCCCAAATAGGAGCACAACCTAGGATTTCAACTTCAGGCCTTTTCAACTCTTTCTCTATTCTGTCCACTAACCTAGTCAATTGTTCAGTGCCAGGTACATACTGCTCCTAAATTAGTTGTAATTTCATGAGACAATCATCAAAGTAGATGGAAAATATATACTTCTTTTATTAGATAACAGAAAGGATATACATATAAATATACTGGTGAACATAGCTCTATATGTTCCCCAATTCCTCACAAAAGATGAACCCAGGTTAGTAGGGATGGAAACCCACATGGGAGTAAGGAATCCTTCACATCCAAATAACCATACATTCTTTTCAATATTGGCTTCTGTAGGGTCTGTCATTTCAGCAAAGATAGATCTTAGCATTTTTAGCCAATCAGTGAAGTGGTCAGAATTCTGTCACCTAATTTGGAAAAATGATTGGGCCATGTGTCAATACATAGATAATTTCTTAAGCTTGTGCCTTTTTCCAGGTACCACTAAAGATATAAATATAACAAAAAATACTGTTCTTGACCTCGAGTATCTTATATTCTAATGGGAGAGTGGGGCAGTTGAATATGGCAGTATGATTTGGAGATGATGGAAAGAAAGTGAAGTGGATATATGGTTCTAGGCAGGATAAATCCAGAGATTACCTATCAGAGCCAAGGGTGATTTGTGGTATGGCATCAGAGTTTCCCTGGGGAAGAGGTTGAGATGATGGGTAGAGTAGAAGTAGCATAATTTGGAACTGCTGGCCAGGAAGAGAAGTTTTTTTTCCTAGTGAGATTAAATGGAACCAACAATAATGATCTAGTATGGAGGTAACTATATCATTGTTCTGGGCCTTTATGATTGCACATGTGTCTTGAATGTCCAACCATGTGGACTAGTCAGTTTCTTATGGTACTTAATAGCCATTCGATGAATAAATGAACTAATGAATGGATGAACAATTTAGTTGCGGGTCTATTGGGTGTTAGGAATGAAACAAAAATGACTTAGCTATCTATACCTTGGTGTAAGAAATACAGGAGGGGGGAAAGTTGCAGGGAAATTGGGAAAGAGAGGAGGCAAAGAACATAGAAGAAGAAAAAAGGAGAAAGAGGAAGAGGAAGGAAGAAATGAGAAAAAGAAGCAAGAAGAAGAAGGAAAAAGAAGAAAGAAGAAACAGTCTAAAATCCCAAATTTGGGAGATACACACATGGTTTTATCCAGGAACAGGAAGAGAGATGCCTAGAAACAAAGAAACAGATACCATGGAACAGGACAAACGATGCACATTAAAGGATAAATTGGAATGGCAGCAACTCCTGAATAAAAGTAGTCTTGAGGGGGCTGGGAATGGAAACAAAAAAGTAAACTGTAGGCTGAGTCCAAGCAATATGGCTCAGGAAATAGCTACCTTGCAGGTGGATGTGGTCTAAAGGCAGTAATCAAAAACTAAATTGGAGAATGGAATGGAGAAAGAACCAGTTAAATTCAGTGCTTGAAGCTAAAGTAAAAGAAACTAGGGGAACTAGTTCTAAAACCATCCACTGACATCCTACTCGTATGACTTGGAAAATGGAGCCCACTGGATTCTCATGGATTATTCCAACAGAGGTGAGGTTCTGTCAAGTCCTTCAAGTTTGGGAGTGGGGAACTTTTCATGGGGACATAGCAATCTGTTGTCTGATGATTAATTTAGCTTTGTAGGCAAAAGCTCCTCAATAGAAGGTTGGTCATGAGGTGATACTTATTTTTAGCCATAGCTATGCATTAATACAATTCCCTAGGACATGGAAGATTTGTGCATCATTGTTGGAGGCAGTATCCACACTAATGAAATCAAGATAGCTTGCATAAGATCTCTTTTCTTATCAAGCCACAGCTTTCTTCCCTCAGCAGAATATCTGGATTCTTTCTTTACTGATAATCAAGGCCTTCTATAGTGAGCCCTATTTCTACCCACACTACCCCTATCTACATTTCAAAATCCTGCTGAATCATTTTCCATTCTCTCCTTTTTTTTTGGTACAATATCTGAGAAAGGAGACCCTTTTTCTTGCCAAGGTGAGGAGATCCTTATCCTTTGGTCCCAATATTCATTATCTCCTCAGAGAACTTGCCACTTTGATCATTTCCTCTCTCTAATCTTCAATCTCTTTATCTGCTGGCATATTTCCTGCTATCCAGGTGTCTCCTATCCTTAAAAACCTTTCACTTAATTCTGCCAAACCCTCAAGTTATCATCTGATATCACTCTCCTCCCTTCACAGTTAAACTTTTAGAAAAAAAAATTATCTAGAATTCTTGCCTCTACTTCTTCACTTCCCAGTTACTTCTTCTTCTTCTTCTTTTTTTTTTTTTTTTTTTGGTGAGGCAATTGGGGCTAAGTGACTTGCCCAGGGTCACACAGCTAGTAAGTGTTAAGTGTCTGAGGTCGGATTTGAACTCAGTTCCTCCTGACTCCAGGGCTGGTGCTCTATCCACTGCACCACCTAGCTGTCCCCCCCAGTTACTTCTTAGTCCCTTGCAATCTGACTTTCTGATCAAACCACTTTAACAATAAACTCTTCTCGCTAAGGCTGCGAATGAATTACCTTTCACTCTCCACTTCCCTCTCCTCTCCCTCCCTTCTTCTTCCTCTTCCATTTTATTCAAATGTTTGGTAAACATGAAAAGCCAAACCATACAATCAATCAATCAATCAACAAACATTTAATAAGTGATTACTATGTGCTATTCCTATAAAGACAAAGAATGAAACAATCACTGTTCTTGAGGAGCTAATATACTGTGGGTATTGTCTATAAATTTATGCATTTCTCTCCCATATTAGAATGTAAACTCATTGAAAGATGGGATTCTTTCATTCTTTGCATTTCCAGTACTTTCTTATCTATCTAGCTATCTTATATCATTGTATCACATATATGCATTCCAGAAAATGTCATGTAGGAATGTTCATTTTCATTCAATAAACATACTAAGTACCTATCATGTGCCTTTGGGGATACAAAGAAAAAAACAAAATAATCCCTGTCCTCAAGGAGCTTACATTCCAAAATATGATCCAAAATATCACAGATGTTATTTGCCTACTGTTAAAGCATCATAAAATTTAGGACATTTTGCCTTTTTTACATTATAAGACTGCTTAATAAACACATGTACACATGCACAGGAATATGCACATATGCATACACACGTACACATGCATACACACATACACACATGCACACACATACACATACACATACACATATGCATACGCATCATGGGGAGAAGTAGTTTAGCAATTTTAATTGATAAAATGAAAATATGGTGGCATAAAAATTTGGAGGATTTATTGCTGATTTGAAGTTTGCCTAATTTTAACTTTAACTTTAAATATTCTTTCTCCAAAAGATATAATAGACACTAATGCTCAGAGTCATTTAATATTGACCAGTTCAGTAAGGCTTTCATTCCCTTGGAAGTAAATATTTATACAACTCAAGAACATTTGTAACAAACATAATTGAAAAATAAAAATGGATCTTTAAAGTTTTAAGTGAGAGTTTAATGCTGTAAACACACATGTTCGAATTGGGGAGCATGCACACACACACACACACACACACACACACACACACATACACACACACCACCACAGATCACCACCACCACCACCACCACCACAACAAGTTTACCCAATGGCAGATCCTACTAAAATGCTAAAAATGAAAAATAAGTACAATTGCTACAAAAGTTATTTCAGCTGAACTCCTTAACCATGGACAAGGTATATAACTCCAGGGGTTCTCTCAATGTTTCCTCATTTGTAAAATGAGAGCAACAATAGCTGTAATACATTTTAGAAAGGATTGTTGGGAGGCGCAGATGAGAAGATGTGTGTAAAGTGCTTTGTGAACTTTAAAGCTCCATGTAAATGCCAGCTAATGGCACCAGCGCCATCAGTTTCATCAGCATCATTAGCATCAAATAAAAGTGAATTTAATTTCTACGAAGAAAGAGAAAAGGGTCTTCGCCCCTGGTTTGAGTCATGATTTTTTTAGAGTTTCAGCTTTTCCATCAAATTTAACTACAAATAAAACTTGTTAGTATCAAAGAAGTTAGTTATGCCTGCATCACTGTGCCCTGCCCCAAGAAGGAGAGCCAGCATTTACAAAGCGCTTTCAAATTTGCAAAGTGCTTTACAAATATTATCTCTTTTCTTCTCACCACAGCCTTGCATGATAGGTCCTATAATTATCCCCATTTTACAGTTGAGGAAACTGAGACCCACAGGTTAAGTGACTTGCCCATTGTGATACTTCCAGTGAGTGTCCAAGGCTGGATTTGAACTCAATTCTTCCTGACACCAAATCCAGAACTTCATCTAGTCTACTACTTAGATCCCTGAAAAAAGGTCAATATCTGAAGAACTAGTTTAAAAAAAAAGATTTCCTAACAAGTTGGAAAATGTTCCATAAAGATATGCAAATAGAGGAATATTTCAGCTGTAATATCTTGAAATAGATATTGATTTGACTGAGGTTAAGATCAGTAATGAAACCCTGATATAGCCGTTCTGAATGAAGGAGACTTAAAGCCAATGATGGCAGTGGAGCTTGTGGTGAATTGAAAGTGGCTCCTTAAAATTGATTTTTATTTTTTCATCCTTTTCCTTTTGCTTTGGGAGATGGTAACAAACACCTGGGCCTTTCTGGGACCTTTTCTGATGTTCAGAATGTATTGTTTCCTCACCTTGTCCCCTTGGAGTTCTCAGCTCCTTTCACAACTCAGCTAGGGTGACACCAAACTTCATTTGACCTTTTCTGATTCCCCAGATTATTGATACTCTCTGCTCTGCTATTTGGTATTTGTGAATATTTTATATTTACTTATTTAAATAAATGTCATATCTTCCAATAGAATTTAACTCCTTGAGGCAGAGACTCTTTTATCTTTGGTTTTGCATCCCTAGAACCTAACAATGTAATTGTAACATAGATGAGTAATAATAAATACTCATTGATTTAAATTCTCATTGCCTCTCCTATCAGATTTAGTTATAGATTTGCTTTCTCATCTAGACTGCCTGCTTTGGATTGGGCATGCAAGTAGGCATGTCTTACTTCTAGACCTAAATTTGGATCATGGATAAACTTCTAAAATGTGATGTAATCAACTTGGAGGGTTTCTATAACTCCTATTCCTCTACCTTTCAACATTGTCTTGATCTACTTCCAGATGACAATTTCTTAAGATTTGCCTGTGTCCTACTTCCAATAAGTCTAGTGTTTCTGCTTCTTAT
Source organism: Dromiciops gliroides (assembly GCF_019393635.1). NCBI lineage: Eukaryota > Metazoa > Chordata > Mammalia > Microbiotheria > Microbiotheriidae > Dromiciops > Dromiciops gliroides. Next base: position 172,716,134 of record NC_057866.1, on the reverse strand, counting down.
TTCTGTCCTTCAGTTTCTTTAATGTCATATTTCAAGGTAGAATAGGAATGCAAATCAACACCATATTCATCTTTGTGTGTTTCATGGATGCCCACCTTTAAACATTCACTGACTTAATCCTTTTTTTTTTTTCAATTTCACCAAATGTAAAAAGACTAGGAAGATTTTCAACATATTTGTCTCTTCCAAGGGTTCTCAATGGGAGATCCTTCTCTTCCATAATATCCAAGATGAATGTTTTCCTATCATGAGCTCTGTAAAGAAGTGATTGTGATTCAGTACTTCACTGCTGCATGGCATTGTGGTACTCCTTGAACTTCCTTGTACAAAGGAAGTTTTGTTTGCTATCTGACTTCTGGTGGTTTTTAATTTAACAATGATATTTTAACATAAATACACTGGTCTTTTTTTACTATTCAGTTTTCTTGAGATTTCAGAAGCTTTTGACAGTTAACTAGTGCCTACTGTGTGCCAGAAACAGTACTAAATCCTGGGGATACAAAAATAGGCAAAAGGTCATCCCTGCCCTCAAGGAGCTAACAATCTAATGGCCACCCTGTCCTGGATATTTTTACTTCCCTTGGATTCCACAACAGTGATCTCACCTGGTTCTTCTCTAACCTGACTATTATTTCTCATTCTATTGTCTTGGTTCAGCATCTATAACCTGCCTATTTTGCATGAATTTCCCCCGAGCTCTGTCCTAAAGCAATTTCTTTCCTTTCTCTGAAGCAATTCTCTTAGAGATCCCATCAGTCTTGATGTATCAATGCTTATTGAGTAATTCTTATTTCTTTTGTGAATTTCAGTTCCATATTACTAGGAAGACTGCTGAATTTGGTTGTTCCATGGCAATCACATGGAACTTGTTATTTTTTTCTCTACTAACCTCTCTTTCAAACCTAAGATTAATATCTATTTTTTAAAAAAAAAACTACCTTTAAACCCCTCAGATTCATAACCTCAGAGCTATATGTGACTCTTTCCTTTTCCTCACTACTTTCCATATCCAATTAAGAACTCAGTCTTATAGACTCTAACTTTCTAAACTTTCTTATATCTTCTCCTTCCTTCTATTCATTTGGGTACCACCACAAATCAGCCATATATAACATTTCTCATTTATATTATTATTATTTTCATTTTATTATCATTATTATAGTTTATTCTCTTACCCCAGTCATTCTCATGTCCAATCCAACCTCTACATATTTACCAAAATGATCTACCACACGTACAGGTCTGACCATGCCATCCTTTTGCCCAATAATCATAGTTAGATCCCTATTTCCTAACATAAAATACAAAACCTGAGCCAAACATTTAAATTTCCTCACAATCTGCCTGCAACATATCTCCCCAGCATTACTTCATATTGCTTAATCTCATTCACTCTATAATGTCTACATATTTGCCTACTCAATGGATTTGACATTTTGTCTCTGATTTCACACATATCACATTCTATTCCTGGAATTTACAATTATTTCAATTTTATCTTTTGTAATGCTTAGCCTCCCTTTCAAGGTCCAGCTTAAGAGGTTTTTCTGTGGCTTTCTCAATTCTGCTTAGTGGTTAATGCTTTCCCCAACCTCAAACTAAATTGTACTGACTGTGCTGTTACTTATATCTCCTCCTGGTAAGATGTACGCAGCTACATCTTTATTTTGTCTTCATATTTTTAGCACTTTCCCCAGTGCTTTGCAATAAACGGTGATTAATATGTTTGGTAATTTGAATTGATGGTACAGGATGTAAATTGAATATTCATGGATAGGTTCCAAATGTTCTGATGACACAACATTGGATATCAATTTGTTCATTCTTTCCCAAACTGCGAATAACAACCCATTCATGCCCATCAAGCCTACTGAAACTATCCCATGGGCTCCCATAAGTTCACTAAAGTGTATGCCTAAAGCATAAGAGAAATCTTCCTCTTAAGTCAATTAGGTGGTACAGATGGATCTGAAGCCAGCAAGACCTAAGTTAAAATCCAACCACAGACACTTACTGGCTGTTACAGCCTGGGCAAGGCACTTAAACTCTGTCTGTCTTACTCTCCTCAACTGTAAAATGAGCAGAATAATAGTACCTATCTCCCAGAGTTGTTGTGACGATCAAAGGAGATGATATTTATAAAGTGTTTTAGAAAAATTAAAGTGCTGTATAAATACTATTATTAAATATTATTTAAACATTATATTATTATTAAAGTATTAATGTTTGAAGCCCTCAGAGGAAAAGCATTAAAAACATGAAGTAGAGCTCCTTGGAATCAACTTAACAAAAGATTTGAATAATAATTTGTAACACATTCACTTTGGGATCATGCTTCTGAAAATTCCTTATTTTTTTCATAAAAATTACATGGCTTTCCTAGGCTCTCTAAAATATTCTTAGAGTGGCCTCCAGGTCTGTCCTTTCCCCTTTCCTTTCCCAATTTGCTTTTCCAAGATCAAAGCAGGAATGGTGCATGTCTAGCCTTTGATGAGAAGCATTCCATGGCTTTGTCATCAGGTACAGAAAGACCATTGAATTCACAATGATGCTGTGAGAAAATCCCTTTAGATAGCTGTCATTTCACATCTGTCTTTGCTGACAAAAATATATGAATTATTATTCTAATCATGATCACCAAAAAATTCTAGCTTTTATTACATTCCTTGTCATAGATCAAGTGATTGATTACCATGAAGGTCATATTTGAAAAAAAAAAAGATTCTGGAAAAAGAATCATTCCTCAGGATTTCTCAACACAAAAGAGTAAAATAGCTCAAAGGCCAGAAGAAAACATCTTACATTCATTCTGCTCCAACATATGCATGAGGAAAATTAGGGGAAAAATTAAATTTGTATAAAATAAATGGCAAATCTCTCTAGTATCTTTACTAAGAAACTCTACATTGGGTCATGAAGAGTCATGACTGAACAACAAATTATTTTACAAAAAAAAACCCTTTGAAAATGAAAATTAGTAAATGGAAGGTTATCTGCACATTCACATTACCTTTTGGAACTTATGTACTTAATCATAATTCAGTAAATGTTTATTGAGCATCTTCTAAATGTACCCTGCATTGTGCTAGATTAGGAAGAATTCAGATGATGCAGAAAGCTGTGAGAGGGTAATGAATTTTGGGACACCCAGAGGCCCCCCTTGAGAGCATAATATCAGGATTGATTGGATTGACTTTGCTGATTAACTCATTTAAAGTTGACTTGATTGAAACCACACCCACCTGAGAGCCTGCCCCTGAGGGGGTGTGTTTTCTGAACTCTGACCTCAGCACTTATGCTCATGGACCACCTTCAAGTCCACTAAACCAATAGACTTGAATGATGCTAGCCAATTAGCTTTGAGCAGTGTGGCAGTGCCACCTCTTCTCCAGACCCAGAGGAAGCTTCCACACTCTGACATGCTCTTACACATGCTTTTGATGGCTAGATAGGCTTCTTAACTTTTTGAGCCAAGTATTCTCTTTTTACTAATATTTGGTATGCTTTAATAAATGCTAAATGCCCCAAACTGGTGCTAAAGCTTCTAAATTATAAATAACAAATATATTAGTAATGCCAGCTAATTATCTCTAAAATTGGGACAGAAATAAGGTGACCACATATAATTTTAAATGTCACAAAGTATAATCTTTATCCTCAAGGTATAAAATAAGTAATCAATATATCTTCTGGGTTAGAAAAATTGAAAAATATGAATAGCTGTATTATATGTATGTATATACACATATACATAAATATACCTATCTAACTATCTATCTTTCTATCTATCTATCTATCTTAATGTCTTATGAAACAAAAAATAACAGGGCCTTTAAGAAGCCTAATAGAAACCAGACTTTTAAAAATCAACTGAGTGTATATGTGTGTGTCTAAAATCATTCTTTATACACTCCTATTTATCGGTTTTTTATCTGGCTGGAGATAGTATCTTCTTTTATTTGTCCTTTGTAGTTAATTTGGGTATTTAGAATAGTCAAAATGACTTAGTCACTCAAAGTTATTCTTAATACAACATTGCTACTGTATAAGATATTCTCTTGATTCTGCTCACTTCACTTCACCATTTCATGTAAGTCTTTCCATGCCTTTCAAAGATCAATGAGCTCATCATTTCTTATAGCACAGTAGTATTCCATCACAAACATACACTAGAACTTGCTCAGCCATTCCCCAGTTGATGGGGATCCCTGTAATTTCTAGTCCTTTGCCACCACAAAGAGAGCTTCTATAAACATCCTATTCACTTTTTTTTTTCTTTTTTAGTGAGGCAATTGGGGTTAAGTGACTTGCCCAGGGTCACACAGCTAGTAAGTGTTAAGTGTCTGAGGCTGGATTTGAACTCAGGTGCTCCTGACTCCAGGGCCGGTGCTCTATCCACTGTGCCACCTAGCTGCCCCTCCTATTCACTTTCAATGTTATAATTACTATTTGTGAATTTCCCTCCATCTTACCATTACCTACTATTTCTTTCTTAAATTTTCTTTATATTCTGTCACCATATATTTTCCCATTTCCCTCTCCCCCCGATTCACCCACCCCTCAAAATGTCCCCCATTCCCTCCCAAACCCCCATCTTAATCCACAAGCCCCTTAAAAGTTCCCCCATCCTCTTTCCCTACCCTCCCAGATCCCAAACTATCCTCTAAAATTCCTTCTCCCACCCTGTCCTGCAGTTTTTTTTCACCTCTCTGGACAATTAGAAGTCTTCTATACCTTTCCAGATGTACACATTGTTTCTTCTTCAACCCAAATGAAAGTAAGGTCCCAACATAACCAGCCCTCCACCTCCACCTCCACTGGCTTCCTTTGTATTACCTATTCCTTTCACTCCCTATTTTTTTTTAATATTATTGCTGCATTTTTCCTTTTCCTACTTAATTTTGTTTTTTTAGAATCACTCCATCATACACAAGGAGTTCTTTATATTGGAAGGTTGGGAAGGCTTATCTGAACTGTTGCAGTGCAAAGTAAGTGGAACCAGGAAAACAATTTCAAGGACAACTAAAATAATATCAATGGAAAGAACATGAAAAGACCTCAAAACTTTCATAAAGAAAGTAACCAATCACTACTTCAGAAGAATGAGGGTCAAGTATGTCTCCAGCTTCTCAGTAAATGTTTAATATGCTATTGGTATATAATAAAACATACAATATCATACTCAGGCAGTGTGCTTACTTGTTTGGCTTGATTGAATTTCCTATTATAAGGGGATGTTCTGTTGAGGTGGCAAGGTTTGCTGTGTTGTGAAGTAATGTGGTACCATGGTGGGTGTGTGTGTGTAACCTCTGGTAAATTATGACCAAGAAAAGCATCAGGTAAACATAAAAACAATGACAATGAATACCATCTTAGAATTTGTTGAAGATTGAGGAAATTTCTTTTGCTTTTACTTTTTAATCCTCATTGTTTTATTTCAAGAACAAGTAAAGAAGGCTTAAAGGAGATGTTTTATGTGGACCTATGTGATGTCAAGCAGCAACATAAGTAATGAGGGATAAATGTGTAGGTTAATGGGATGCACAGGGCTTAGGTACTGAAATGAATAATTAGAATATCAGTTAACTTTGATACCTAAAGTTGAAGAGAAGGAGTAGAGAAAGGCTCAATCCCCCTAAATTAGTTATTCAGGGCCCCAAAGTAAAGCACAGTAGTTTGTTGCTTAATTCAGAAGAGGCACCTTAGTTAGTCCAAGTGCATATTCAAAGCCTTTCACTTTGATCTGGCTTGTCACAACTAGTGTCCCTTTGCTAGGGAGTTTGAGTAATGTAAAGAATTATTTGTTATTTGAGGTTTTTATGCCTAGGCGCTCACTGGCCTGGGGCTCCGCAAACCACATGGTGCTCCACCCACCTGATGTAGCCCTTGCCAGGGCTCCAGCAACTCATGTCATCACCACTCGCCCACGCCTACATGGGCCTGGCAAAATTATAATGATTGAAAGCCTAGTGAGGGCAGTCATGTGACTGTCAGAGCGGTCATCCCATTGGCTGGGGCTGTGTGGGGTGTTTCTAGGTGTGGGGGAGGAGAATTGGACATTCTAGGTGGAAGCTGGAAAGTGACAGGCATTCTGCTGCGTATTTTCAGCTGATTCCTGGGCGGTGGTATTTTTTCAGGTATTATAATTTCCCTTTCCCCATTTTATTTCCTTTCCCTTGATCCTACTGATCCTGTTTGTGTTTTTTTGTTTGTTTGTTTGTTTAAGTTTGTTCTTGTTAAAATAAATCTTGTTCTGTTTGGAGGGAGGCTGCCGGTCTCCTTCCTTGCCCCAATATTGCAGCGAGCTGCTTAGCTAGCACTCCCCAATTAAAAATTGGTCCCCACAGTATCGAGAGTTAGCAGCATGATACCATGAGACATAATTGGAATTATTATACACATTCTGCAAATTAAATATCACAGTCAAAAGTATTTTCCTATTTGGAAAAAAAAAAAGTTTTTTCAGTAACTTTTCAATTTAAGAAAAATCATGTCTACCAGATTTATGATAATTTTTTTATATTTTACGTTTTAAATCGGATTAAAAATACCCATTGTAAGTATATAGCTGCTAAATGTACTTTTTTATTCAAAGTTCATGTTCTATTCATTTTTAATGATATCTTGAGATGATAATAAATTATTAAAGAAAATGATCACCAATGTGTAATGAATGCATAGTTTTAAGACAGAATTCAGTGAGGTGTGAAATGCTTTAATTATAGCTAGACTATTTAGAAACCTTCACATATGGAAAATAAAGATAAAAGTGAAGAGAATTATGGATGAGACTTATGAGCCTGATATTTATTTATGTATGTGGCATTAGACTAAAAATAACATTTTAAATTGTGCCTGTGAAGCACCAAGTTAAGTGAAAATCTAGTAATTACCCAGTTATTTCTATCCTTGCAACAAACCTAAACCAGGTAATTCATGTCCAATTGTCTAATCGAGGTGCTTACATTATGGGGATTGTCTATGGCGGTCATATTCATCAGGACTTAAGTTATAGAACAAAATTGTCTGAATAGGCTATCCACAGTGATTAAATTAGTTATTTAATTGGCATAGTCTCAACTAGCTTTATGCTCCTCAGAGATACTGGTAATCAATTAGTCATATGTTAATACTTCTGAGAAATATAACTTCTGTCATGTTAGTACAAAGATGCAACAGAAAACTCATTTAAAATATCAACAAAAGAAAATTAGAGGCCCTACTTCAGCAGTGAAGCCTCATTTTAAAGAATTAAAATGGAGAGTGGTCTGGGCCTTTAGTCTCACTAATCTGGAACAATGAGAAAGTTAAGGACTGAGTCATGGTCACATAGTTGGTATGCCCCAGTTATAGAACCCAGACAGATCTTCCTCTTTCCAGGGCTGCTCCTCAGTTTATGACCCCATACTTCCTCATATTAACAATGGATAAATATATAAAGATGCACAACAATTAATAAATGTGTCACTCTTCCTTTCTGCTGCTGCACATAAACAGAGTTGAGAAACACTTTTTGAAATAACAAAGCATTCTAAACAAACCATTTACTGAGTCATCTATGTAATTATGCATGTGCTGCCAATTTAAATTGTTTAGATAATGTCATGATATTTAACATTTCTGTTCATTACTTTTAATGCTGTGTACAGGTGGCCATAGACCTGCTTTTCTCCATTAACAAACATCCCAGATCTTCACTTTACTTTGCTAGCATAGTAGCATGGATTTGATACTAATGGAATGACTGTAGACCAGGCTCTGATCATTTCCCTTGTTCTTTTTTTTCTTTTTCTTTCCTTTTTTCCTTTTTTTTGTTTTGTTGGGGGCAATGAGGGTTAAGTGACTTGCCCAGAGTCACACAGCTAGTAAGTGTCAAGTGTCTGAGGCTGGATTTGAACTCAGGTCTTTCTAAATCCAGGGCCGGTGCTTTATCCACTGCATCACCTAGCTGCCCCATTTCCCTTTTTCTTGCTCTCTGTCTGCCTGTCTATCCTCGCCCTCCAGTAAAACTGTTAGAAGCTTTTCATTAGGTCCTCACATCTGGGGAATGTGATGCTATACAGCAGGGCTTTCAGTCATAATTCACCCTTGTATGACCTTCCCATTCCCCTTTCCAGCTACCATCCTGTGATGATATCCTTTATTTGGTTTCTTCTGTGCAATTCTTCAGTTCAGTTCACAATTCCACAAGCATTTATTAAGCACCCACTATTTGCTAGGCACCAAGCTACCTATAGAGTAGGGAGAGAAAGACAAAAATGAAAACAGGTCCTGACCTCAAGAAATTTATATTATGGTGGGGTTACAAAAATCAATGTTGATATGCATGTACATATATGCATATATAACATATCCATACACACACACTAAGAAAATAATTTCAGTACAGGAGTGGGGATTATTGGAATTTTAATTTTTATATTGGGGGCAATTGGTTCAGGAAAAGCCTCAAGCTGAGGCTCTTTAGCTGAATTTTTTTTTTTTTTTTGGTGAGGCAGTTGGGGTTAAGTGATTTTGCCTAGGGTCACACAGCTAGTAAGTGTTAAGTGTCTGAGGCTGGATTTGAACTCAGGTACTCCTGACTCCAGGGCCGGTGCTCTATCCACTGCGCCACCTAGCTGCCCCCAAATAGAAACATAGGCTTAGAACTAGCTGGAAGGCTATCTTAGAGGCCATCAAGTCCCATTTATTTTATTTAATTTTTTTTTCCAGGGCAATGAGGGTTTAGTGACTTGCCCAGGTTAACACAGCTAGTAAGTATCAAATGTCTGAGGTCGGATTTGAACCCAGGTACTCATGAATTCAGGGCCAGTGTTTTATCCACTGCACCACCTAGCTGCCCTAGCTGAGTTTTGATGGTGATGGAAATTCTAAGAGACAAAAGGGAAGTGGGCTAGTATTACTGCAATGTGAAATCCTGAGGCAAGCCAGGGAGGTAGAAGATAGAATGTCCTATATTGGACTGGACCATGGAGTGTTTGTGGGGGAATAAGGTGAAATGTCTAGAAAGATAAATTGCTAATTTGTTGGTCAAGTCCTCTGTGTACCGTGTACCTCTCTACTGAACTTTGGGGTTTACTTTTACTGTGAGATGGTGATATTCCATGACTCAGAGTTATACAACTTGACAATGAGACTGATATTGAAAATGTGGGCCTCTATTTCAGAGAGAATGTTGAAATCACTAAAAAGCACTTACCATTTTCCCAAGGACAATCCATTTCTGGTCCTTTTGTTTACGGGTGGACAATGAGCTGAACTGGGTGCATATTGTGTTTGTGTGTGTATGTGTATAAAAAGAGATACAGCAAAAAAGACATCTTCACAGATTAGATAGATATCTATAGATGGTCAAACTCCATTTTTTCTGTTGTGTTTCTTTTGCTATTCATCATTGATTATGACACAAACCATGATCCTATTGCTTTGAGATTCCAAACCAGTCACACCTGATGAGGTCACTAAACTAATCTCTAGCTGACACATTTGATCAAATTTTCTTTCTTTCCTTCCTTCCTTCTTTCTTTCTTTCTTTCTTTCTTTCTTTCTTTCTTTCTTTCTTTCTTTCTTTCTTTCTTTCTTTCTTTCTTTCTTTCTTTCTTTCTTTCTTTCTTTCTTTCTTTCTTTCTTTCTTTCTTTCTTTCTTTCTTTCTTCTTCAAATCCAAAAAAGAGATTTATGTTCATTGGCTAAAAATTGTTTCAATAATACTGATTGTCTTTAATTATATCCTCTTGGAATTTCTTTTCTTTCAAACAGTCTACATTTTATTGTGCCAATTAAAAAAAATATTTCCACAAACATTTTAAGTGAGTGGTTTGTGTAATGTATTGGGGCTATAAAGATAAACATGTTACGAGCCTGTTCTCAAGGAACATATATTCCTATGAGGTAAAGAGGAAGGCTTTGCCAGTCCCTTTGATTGGTAATAATCTTCTCCCTCAGAACTCTTAAATTATTTCATATATACCTCTCTAATGCACTTCTCATGTAATGTTATGTATATCTGTTTGTATCTAACTTTAAAAAGCCCATTTAAAAATTTTATTGATTTGATTTTTTTCTTCTATTAAATGAGGTAGGCTAAAGATTTATCCATTTAGTTGTTCTTTTAAAAGAACTAGCTTCTTTTAAACGGGCAGCTAGGTGGCACAGTGGATAAAGCATCAGCCCTGGATTCAGGAGGAAATGAGTTCAAATCTGGTCTCAGACATTTGCCACTTACAAGCTGTGTGACCCTGGGAAAGTCACTTAACCCTCATTGCCCCCCCCCATAAAAAATAAAAGAACTTTTAGTTTTGTTTATGTTATATATCCATACATATCTACATCTATCTATCTATCTATCTATCTATCTATCTATCTATCTATCTATCTATCTATCTATCTATCTATCTATCATCTAGCTAGCTAGCTAGTTAGCTAGCTGTCTGTCTGTCTGTGTATCTATCCATCAATCCATCTGTCTATCCATCTAGTCAAATGTATGGATTTTCCAGTAGCAATGTATGGCTGTGAGAATTGTTCTACAAGGAAAGCTAAAGACCACAGAATCAACACTTTAAAATTGGGGTTCTGGAAAAGATCTTTCTGTGTCATTTGGACAGCAAAGAGGTCAAATCAGTCAATGCTTACAGAAATTAGATAGCATGTGTGCTTTATTGATCCCCACTCAAAGAGAAAAATCTAGAGGAAAGCCCTACTCAGTTTGGGAAGGCACAAACAGTAGAATCACACCAGGATGGATTGCAATCTGAACTGTTGCATTATTGCAGGAGATATAAAGAACAATGACAACATGGAGCCATAGAAAATGAATATATATATATATGTAAATTATTTTTCATTCAACCTTCCAGTTCCCTAGTCAATTCTCAAGTGAACTATAATTTGTGATATAGTTCCAGATCTGCTTTGGAGAGGGAATTTCCCCCTTATTAAGCTCCCTTTACCAATGAAATCACAAGTCTAGACAAAGATATGCGCGCGTGTGTGTGTGTGTGTGTGTGTGTGTGTATTTCCTAACTGGTTCCCTGCCTCAAATTTCTCCCATTAATCCTACACACAGCTGCCAAAATGATTTTCCAAAAGTATAAGCCTGACCTTATCACTCCTCTATGTCATAAATTCCAGTGGTTCTCAATAGCTCCCTAGCATCAAATATAAGCTAATCTGTTTGACTTTTAAAGTCATTCTGGCCTACATATTATTAGATATTATTTCCCCCCCTTTCCTTTTCTGTATGGTCTAGGCAAACTGATCTTCTTGCTGTATCTCTCATAAGATACCTCCTTCCCCATCTCTCCTTTTATACAGGCTGTCTTCTATACCTGAAATGTATGTACTCCTTCCTCATTTCTAGCTCTGAGGATCCCTTATTTCCTTCAAAACTCATACGTATCATTTTCTTCTTGAAGACTTTAGTGATACACTCCAGCTGTTTGTACTCCCGTATTAATGTGTATTGATTTTCTATATGGATTTATGAACATGTTGTCTACTTGAAGATAGGGCCTTTTCATACTTTGCCCTTGTTTTTGTTTGTCTCATTGTTAGCATAATGCCCTGCACATTGTAGATGGTTAATAAATGCTTGTATATGTATGTATGTATGTATGTATGTATACATGCATTCCTATATTTATAGTGAAAGGGAGGAGATGGGCAGAGAAACAGAGAGAAAGAGACAAAAAGGAGACAAAAAGCACACTTAATGCAAGCAAATTTAGAGTCAGGGTTTTGTACTGCACTAGCAAAATGTAGTGGGGAATAGAGACATTTGCTAGTGAATAACTGGCCAGTGGCCATGTCCACCACTAAAAGAAATAAAGAAATGGAAACTTGAAATGTCACTACATACATAAGAAGAAATGAGAAACTGTATGTGTAGTGACCTATGCTCTATTGGAGCAACCATATTGGTGTGATCACAGATACATCAGCATATTGAAGGTTTGAAATATCTATCTTTGTATTTTCTCAAGCACTTTGTATAGTGCTTTACACAAAACAGGTGCTTAATAATATTAAATTATTAATGAATGAATAAATCATGTGCAAAATAAATGTGATTAAAAAGTAGAATAAGATAATGCAAAAGGGAGGTCCAGGAGAGATGCTATAGGGAGATGACTTTCACTTGGGGGATGGTAGACAACATCGTATGGAGGAAGTTATTTTTTCCTGCAAGTCACCAAAGCTGACCCTGGGACTTCATGGTCCCCTGCGTACCTTGAGCTTCCCAGTTACCCAAGGGCATAAAATATCTAAGCCACACGGATTCAATACTCAACAAATATCACGGTTGTCCTAAAACTATGAGTCACCATAACCTGACCTGCTGACCAGACACATTTCCATATGAAGATAGGGGAAACTATTTCTTGATGAGTTAAGCGCCTTTGTATTTTTTCTGCATTTCCTTGCAGTGTTAGAGCAAAGTAAATTTCCTTTTGTTAACTGCTTGATGTATTGTGAATGCCATGTTTCATCACAATATAAAACTTGAAGTAATACAGCATTGGCATTAGTTCTACCCCCTAAAAGTAGCATATCAGTTGAGCCTTAAAAAAGTAGAAAATTCCTAGCCTAGTACATTAGAAATACTAACTTTTTATTCAAAGTACTTACATTCTGATCTGGCTTCTGATACTTATTATCATGTGAACTTGTATACATGTTAAATGATGTATATATCATTTAACCAACTTAGGCCTCAGTTTCCTCACTGGGAGAATTGCTAAATTTGACTACATATTGTCTGAGTGTTGTCCCTTCCAACTCTAGACCTTTGACATAAGAGGTGCTTGTCCCTTGGCAGATATTGGGATAGAAGAGGACAGGGCCAAGCACATATATGTAATGATAATTATATTTACCTGGCGATATATTTGTTTATAGTACTTTATCTTTGGAAGTTACTTCAATCAACGAGTGACTCAGAATCATGTGATTCACAATGTTCTTAGAGTGTGGTTAACTGCAGACTTCACCATTCCTCATCAAGGTTTGGTCGATGCCTTCATTTTGATTATGGTCTTTGCTGCATTGTGCTCTTAGGAAGTCATCCAAGGTGGAAATAGAATGAAGCATATGGGGATTTAGCTGTTGTGTTGAGAAGCTTTGGTTTGGAACTGTTTCTTTCATATTTGTGCAAAGATTGCTATCTGGAAATAATTTTAGAAAGTAGTAAAAATGTAGCCAAATTTCAGCCTGAATGTTTACTCAATGGAAAATGAAGTTCAAAGGAGTTTTTACAATTTGTCAAATACCCAGTAAGAAAAACAGTAATAAGCATTTTTATTTACCAAATATGATGTAATCACTGCAAGGGAGAAATTACCTTGAAATAGCTTATTGTGCTTCAGGTTTTAACATTAATGACATTAATAAGGAAAATGGAAAAATAAAAGTTGTGAATAAATAATGAATAGTGTAACAGAACAATCAATCATAAGTTTATTGATTTTCTAAATGCCAGACTTATATTAGTGTTTTCAGGATATTATTGTGATTAGAATTTTATATTTGGAAAGTGCTTTTTAATCACTTGTAATAAGGCTCTGGTTTTACATGGCCAACAAGCTTGAAGTGTGTTCATTGCAGACATGGAGTTATACACAAGTGGTGTTAGCAACAGACAAGCATAATGTGGCTTCTTAAGTGATGCCTCTAGAAGAAGGGCTGGGGAAAGGGGAAAAGGGAGAGGGATCATACGCAGAAAAAACAAAGCTTCTGAGACCAAGTAAAGAAAATCAGAAGGAAGAGAACTCAATGATTTATCTATATCTAATGATATAAAACATTGGGATGAAAATGAAAAAATATCAGCCATCATTTTCATTTTTCTATGTCTTCTGGTTGTCTAAGCAATAAGAGGAAAGGTCTATTTTAATTTTAATTTCATAATACTAAGCACATAATAGATATGCAGTAAATACACTACTTCTTGGCTGATTTCAAATCAAGAAAGACTACCTAGTACCTTTTATTGTCTTTAGGAGATCACACAGGAATAGATGAATTTCAAATGGGAACACAAAATCATCTGGGCTCTCACAGAAATACTTGTCAGTAACAGAATCAGAAGTAATTCACTCTTGGGGCCACACTAAAATAGCAATGGAACAACCAAAGAATATTCTGTTTTCTTATCACCTGAAGAATGAAGTGAGATCTCTGTGCTCAAAAACATCTTATACATAAGTGGTGTCAAACTCAGATAGAAACAGAGGCCACTAAACCTGTACATAAGAATTACTGTGAGCTGCATATTGACTTAGAAAACCACATATTAACATTATCTATGTTCTATTATATTTTTATTCCTTGGGAAGGCTCCTCCCTCTGTTTTAGCATGGAGGTGCCATGTGGTTTGAAGAGTGGAAGAATAGACATTCCTGGCCTTTTCTTCCTCTACCTTTCTCTAAGGGAAGCTTTAATTACTGCAAGGAGGGGAAGCAGGATATTGGGACCAGAAAGAAATATAGTCATTCTGCTCTCCTCAGATAGAAGGAATACTGGGCTAGAATTATACCTATTTACTCCCTTACATATTAATAGTCCATAAAATGTGGTTTTAAGGTTCTACATAACTTCTGATCCCTTTCCTTAATTGGGAGTACAGGACTCCAAGCTCTGTATCTGAGGCTATCTATCTATCTATCTATCTATCTATCTATCTATCTATCTATCTATCTATCTATCTATCTATCTATAAAACACTACACAGTGAAAGGAGCTCTCCCATGAGGAGTGACATGTCTGCTCAACCAAAAGAAGGAATCCTCACTCTTACCCAAGGGATCTAATGTTGCAAACTGAGGATATGAACATGATGGAGAGTGGGCATTCCTTTCATGATGATTTCTTCCCAGATTCATTTCATTCAGCAACCAGAAGAAGGGTTGCCAGATTGATCATAAAGGCCAAAGAGTCTCAAAGAATCTTGAAGAATATTCAAAGAAAACTGAAGAGACTTGTGCTCTCCAACTCTCTTCAATTATTCTCTGTTCCTTATTCAAGTACCACATTTTGATCTCCAGCAATAACGACAGAGTCCCAAATCTGGGACTCTGGTTACATATTTATTTGCTAAATGTTTCACAGCTATGTTATTTTTTAATTCACAGTTATGGTTTTTTGTTTGTTTTTTTGGTGAGGCAGTTGTGGTTAAGTGACTTGCCCAGGGTCACACAGCTAGGAAGTCTCAAGTTTCTGAGGCCAGATTTGAACTCAGGTCCTCCTTACTCCAGGGCTGGTGCTCTATCCATTGCGCTACCTAGCTGCCTCACAGTTATGTTCTAATCTGGTTCAGGCTTGAAATTTTGGGGCACAATGTGGCTGGGTTGCATGTTTGAATACTCTGTTATACATTATTATTTTTTTTTGCCTTTTAGTCTATCCCTATTACATGTGAATAAAATATGCCTTGGTACCAACTTCAGTTATACCTCAAGGGCAAAAATTGACTACCAAGGTCTTGTTAATTAAATGTGAGAAAATGTCTGTATGTCATTTATGTTTTGATCATAGTGAAATTTCTACTATTCACAGTAGAACAGCTACTGACCCATAAGGTCAATCTTGGCTCTAGTAAATAACTAGAAGAAAAAGTTCACTATGTGATTACAAAACAGTAATCTTAAGAAGACATATCCTGATAGAATGATTGATTTAGAAATCTACATGTGTCTAGAAACTATTAAAGTTTTCTGAATGCAATTGGGAATGAAGGAAACCTTCTTACCCCCCACAGAAACAAGAATATTAATCAGGTTTGTGAAGAAGTATTTACTGGGTTGACACATAATTGGCTACCTATCTGTTTCATAGACACCTAATCTCCTTGAAATAAAAAGGAGTACTAGTCTAGGACAAAGTAATTTGCTCACAAAAGGAGGCCTTGACTTCTTTTACTTATCTCCTCTGGTTTATTCTTAGGACCTCATCAAGAACATGAATGGCTTATTTCATTCTACAACCTTAGAAGACATGGGAGTACAGGGGAGAAAGGAATGAAACCTGTGCTAGAAGAACAAAAGGGAAGGGAGTAGACCTAATATAATAGATATTTTAAAAATAGTTCTTTTTCTTTTGGAATACATAATGCAGTGAAGGAGAAGTTCCAGGGGCATCACACTACCTTGGATATTCTTAGTTCATGAGCAAAGCAAATACTATCAACTTAGTATGTGGTGATTACATTCTTAACAGAATCATGCATCTGTCTTTTAATATAGCTCATCCCCATCTAACTCCTTATTCATCCCAAAGTCAACAATTAAGTTCCACAAATATTCATTAAGCCCTTCATATAAATAAAATTCCACATTAGATTCTGGATTAATTTGATGCTTCAACAATTTAGTAGATCTTTGGTCTTATTAATGTGATTTCTCTATTTACACAGATTACAACCCATTCATGCTTTCACCTCCCCTGTGATTTTTGCCTCTGTAAGATCTGTTTAACATGCTAGAGACCTTCCTCCAGATCTTTTGACATTTCATGGATATGAGTACAACATTCTGGATATTCATTGATTACCCTACTCCATGCTTTCTATGTAAACAGCCTACCTCCTTTTGAATTCATTATTTTTAAAGTAAATTCAATATATTTCCTTATGCTGCTGCTAGAATCTTATTTGTCCCATTATATATCCTTCCACTGACCTATGAGTAACATAGTCTATAAGTAACAAAATCTATGAGCAAAACCTAGGAGTAACAAAGTCTCAGGGCTTTGAATTTTTTGAGATGGTATTGTTTTTAGATCAGCTTCTATGCCAGGCAGCAATTTGGGGTCATGAAAAGCAGTGCGAAATTTCCAAGAATGTAATCCATTTTCTTCCTCCTAGCCAGAACTCAGCATGGTGCCTGGCACATAGTAGGTGCTTAATAATATTAGTTGACTGAAGAATTATACAATTCTGTGACCAATTAATTATCTATTTGCAGAGTTGGTATTAGATGTGTTCTAATGTACTCACTTAATGTACTAGCCTTTCAATGGACGTGTCATAATAAGGACATTAAACATTTTTCATCCGTTTAGTTTTTCTTCTATGGGTTGTTAGGCAATCTCTTTTGAATAATTATGGAGGAGTCTAGAGTTGGGAAAGTCAGCTCAATATCATCTGCAAATAGGAATATCTGAAACCCCCAATAAATAGGGAATTACTCTTTCATGTGAACTCTGCATAAGATACCTATCCTCTGTGTTAGTGAAGAATACCTTTGAGAATATCCCAATATTGTGCCTAGTTTTATATGAAAAATCAAGGGGATTGTTGCATAGTTATCATTTTATCAATGAATTTTGTATACTCTTGACACATGGAAGCTCAATGCAAAAAAGACTCATAGATACATATATACATACACACATATATGGAATGCACTCTGCTACTTGTCTGAAAACCAACTAGCACCTCAATGAGATGGGAACAGCTCTGACCGACATTTGTAGAGTTGGGATCAATGATAACTATTGAAAGACCCTCTTCTTTTATTTTTAAAAATCATTCATTCTTTCATTCATTTATTCACCCACCCATTTATGTTTGTTTACTTATTTGATTTTTTATCAGAAAAGTATTTTTATTATTTTCCAGTTACATGTGATGATTGCTTTCAACATCTGTTTTCATAAGATTTTTAGTTCCAAATTTTTCTCCATCCCTCCTTTCCCTTCTCCCTCCCCAAGACAGAAAGCAATCTGATATAGGTTATATATCTACAATCACATTAAACATATTTATGCATTAGACATGTTGCAAAAGAAGAATCAAAACACAAAGGGAAAACTTCAAAAAAGAAAAATAACAGCTAAAAAGGAGAAACAGTATGTTTCAATCTGTATTCAGAATCCACAGTTCTTTTTTTCTGCATGTGGAGAACATTTTTCCATCATGAGTTCTTTGGAATTGTCTTGGATCATTGCACTGCTGAGAAGAACCAGGTCTATCACAGCTGATCATCACACAATGTTGCTGTTACTGTGTACAATGTTCTCCTGGTTCTGCTCACTTCACTCAGCATCAGTCCACTTAAGTCAAAGAACCTTTTCTTAATATAAGCATGCACTACTTGAATCTGCTAGATTTTTACACACTGCATGTCCTTGCCTTAGACACAAAACATTTTATATTGTATCTTCTCAAGCTAGGCCAATCTTGATAATCAGTGAAGCATATGCTAACAACTAGGTTTCCTTTTGAATCCCTGCTTTATGCACATGCATTGAATGCTCCTCTTTTACAGAAAGGAATCTCAACACTTTTATCTTGCTGTGTTTTTCTGTTTGACTGTTTGATTGCCTGTTCTCTTTTAGTTAAATTATTTGTAGTCTTGGACCTAGCACAATGCCTAAAAGATGTAAATATTCAGTAAGAGAGAATCCTCATTCCAGATTCAGTGTTACTTCTAATCCCCATGATTGAAACTCCTCAAATATTTAGGAAAACAACCACTGAGAGCAAATGCTTTTCCCATATAACAATGAGAAAGAGATAATTTGCTATATAAAATATGTCGATTCACCATGTATAGGCAAGATTGATCTAGTGGATAAAGTATTTAACCTGAATTTAGGAGAGCCTGGGTTCATATCTTGCCTGATATACTTACCAGATCTTTGACCATGATCAAATAACTTAACCTCACAGAGACCCTTTATCCTCATCTGTGAAATGAAGATACTAGCTAACATGTTTACAATACTTGAAAATTTATAAAGGTTTTACATTCATTATCTCATTTGATCTTCACAACCATGTGAAAGAGATGACACAGATTTTATTATTGCTATTTTAACAATTTTAAAATGTTAATAAAAATCTTTTTTAAAGGAGTGTTAGCACTAAAGAATTTGGAAATACCACCCATTGTCCCCTGCCTGGTCTCTTGATATATTGTATTTTTGGCTAAAGGTAAATGATAATAATAGTTAGCATTCCACATATAATGCCTCATGCCACATGCAGAGGACAGCCTAACTACACAAATATTATTTCCTTTTGTCCTCATAGCAACCCTGAGAAGTTGGCACTATTATTATCCCATTTGACAAACTGAGAAACTGAAGCTGACTGCAGGCCAGTGACTTGCCCAGAGTCACACAGATAATAAATATCTGAAGTCTTCCTGACTCTAGGTCCATGACAAGACTGGAATTTCTATCAAGTTTTCTCTTATTACATTATAACTAACAGAGTCACATACATCTAGCTCAACCTTTACTTGAATCTTGAGTCTGCCCATAGCATCCCTGAACAAATTATTGTTCAGTTTCTATGAAATTTCTAGTGATAGTGACTTTGCTGCCTCCTTTGGCATCATATTCGAGTTTTGGACAGCTTTAGTTTTTTTTTCTTTTTTTTATTGAATAGAATTTTATTTTCCAAAATATATGTCAAAACAAATTTTAACATCAATTAAAAAAAAAAAACCTTGTGTTGCAACTTCTCTTCCTCCTTCATTCCCACCCCCTACCCACTAGAACTCAAGCATTTCAAAATAAGTTATACACGAGTAGTCATGGAAAACATTCCCACATTAGCTAGGTTGTGAGAGAAAACAGTAAAAAAAAAAAAAAAACCCAAACGTCAGATTGAGGAATTCTCAAAGAGGAAAATTAAAAATTTTTTTAAATGTGTTTCCAGGGGCAGCTAGGTGGCGCAGTGGACAGAGCACCAGCCCTGGAATCAGGAGCACCCGAGCCCAAATCTGGCCTTAGACACCTAACACCCACCAGCTGCGTGACCCTGGGCAAGTCACTTAACCCCAACCGCCTAACCAAAAAAAAAAAAAGAAAGAAAGAAAAAAATGTGTTTCCATCTATTTTCAGATACTATCACTTCTTTCTCTGTAGATGGATTGCTATTTTCATAAGTCCTTCAGGGTTATATTAGATCATTGCCTTGCTGAAAATAACCACATGCTTCCCAGCACATCGTCTTACACTATTGTTGTTATTTTGTATACAGTACATTTCACTCTGCTTCAGTTCATGTAGGTCTTTCCAGGTTTTTCTGATAGTATCCTGTTCATCATAACCTAAATAAAGTACCTTAAACTTGACAAAGAATTTTCTTTATATTAGCTCAGCAAAGTAGGTACCATACATTTTGCCATTATATTCAATCATCATAACTATTTCCCTCCATCCTATTCCCTTCCCATGATATTTACTCCATTTTCTATCTTCTTTTAAACTATTCCTTCTCAAAAGTATTTTACTTCTGACTGCCCCCTCCCCTACTCTGCACGCCCTTTTTTTTCACCCTTCCTTCCTTATCCTCTTCCCCTCATACTTTCCTGTAGGGTTAAATAGATTACTTCTTCCAATTGGGTGTGAATGTTATTCCCTCCATGAGCCAACTCTGATGAGTTTAAGGTCTTTGAGCTAATTCTGTGTTCCAAATTTTCTTCCTCCCTCTCTCCTCAACCCTCCCTATGAAATCAAGCAATTCAACATGTCATACTTGTGCAGTTATGCAGAACATCTTTACCTTTCTCGAAAGTATTTTGCTTTTAACTGCTCGCTCCCCCAATCTGCCCTTCCCTTCTTCCCCTCTTCCCCCAACCCTTATCTCCCTCCCCTCCCTCAGGGCAAAAATATATTACTATACCCACTTGAGTATGTATGTTAGTCCTTCTTTGAGTCAATTCTGATGATATTAAGGTTCATTCACTCCCCAATTCCTTCCCCCTCTTCCCCTCCCCTCCATAAGCTTTTTTCTTGTTTCCTTCATGTGAACAACCTCTCCCCAGACCATCTCTCCCCTTCCCCCTCCCTGTCTATTTCTTCTATACCTCAACCCTATTTTAAAGATGTCATTTTGGGTTAGTTAGGTGGCACAGTGGACAATGCACCAGCCCTGGACCCAGGAGGCCTCAAGCCCAAATCTGGCCCCAGACATAAGACACCCCCCAAAGAACAAAACATAAATGCTTTACAGATAGCATCCCTTTGTATTCATTTCAGACCTGTGTCCTCTGTTAATTCCTTACTGAGATAGTTCTTATGAGTTCGAAGTATTATCTTCCCATGTAGGAATGTAAATGGTTTGATCTTTTAATATCACTCATGAAGTCTTTTTCCTGTTTATCTTTTTATGCTTCTCCAGGGTCTTGTGTTTGAAAGTCAAATTTTCTATTCAGTTCAGGTCTTTTCATTACAAATGCTTGAAAGACCTCTTTCTCCTTGAAATCCCATTTTTGCTTTTGAAAGATTATATTCAGTTTTGCTGGGTATGTGATTTTTGGCTGTAGTCCCAGTTCCTTTGCCCTCTGGAATATCATATTCCATGCCCTCTGGTCCTCTAATGTAGAAGCTGTTAAATCTTGCTTTATCCTTATTGGAGCTCCACAGTATTTGAATTCCTTTTTTCTAGCTTCTTGTAGTATTTTCTCCTTCACTTGGGAGTTCTGGAATTTGGCTATAATATTCCTGGAGGTTTTCTTTTTGGGATCTCTTTCAGGAAGTGATCAGTGGATTCTTTCAATTTCTATTTTAGCTTCTGCTTCTAGAATATCAGGGCAATTTTCCCTCACAATCTCTTGGAGGATGGTGTCTAAGCTTTTGTTTTGGTCATGGTTTTCAGGTAGTCCAATGATTTTCAAATTATCTCTCCTAGATTTATTTTCCAGGTCAGTTGTTTTTCCAAGGAGATATTTCACATTGTTCTCTATTTTTTCATTCAATTGGATTTGCTTTACTGTGTCTTGGTTTCTCATAAGGTCACTAGCTCCCATTTGTTCAATCCTCATTCTTAGGCAATTATTTTCAGCAGACAGTTTTTTAATCTCCTTTTCCATTTGGCTTTTCAAACTGTTGACTTTTTTCTCATGACTCTCTTGCATTGCTCTCATTTCTCTTTCCATTCCTTCCTCTCTTTCTCTACATCTTCGTTCTATCTCTCCTACTTTCTCTTCAAAGTCCCTTTTGAGAGCTTCCATGGCCTGAGACCAGTTCATATTTTTCTTGGAAGCTTTGGATGTTGGAGCTTTGACCCTGTTATTATCTTCTTCTGAGGATGTATTGTGGTCTACCTTTCCCCCAGAGAAGTTTTCGATGGTCTTCTGCTTTCTCTGCCTACTCATCCTGGCTTACTATTTCTAGGCTTTTTACTCCTTCTTAAAGTGTAGTGCTGCTTCCAGGACACACTGTTGGTGCTACCGCATGGCCCAGGGGGTGATTGGGCTTCTTCTTAGCCTGCCTGGCTTGTGAGTAATCACAGCTGCTTTCTCTCTGACCCGGAAACAGAAGTCTCATTGGACTCTGATTCTCTATGGTTGGAAGCTTGGCATGCTTTTGCCCCTCCCCGACTCAGCCACTGCCACTCGATTCAGCCCACTGGTTCAGACCCAGGGCGCTTTGCCCCAGCTCCAGTAGATACTGCCTCCACTTCACCCCAGCCTACCGCTGAACCCCCTCACCAGTCCGTGAAGTCCTCAAAAGCTGCTGGTGCCGAAGACTCTGACATGTGCTGGAAGCAATTTCCCTGGCTGGGTCTGGACTGTGAACTGAGCTGTTCAGCCTGATCAGTAGGTGATCAGAATTGCCTTCTTTTGCGGAGAAATAGTCTCACTCTGTTCTTATGTACATTAGGCTGTTCTGGGTTTTGTTTTTTTAATGCATTATTTGTACATGAGTGGACGGGTTTATCTGGAGCTTGTGGGAGTCACAGCCTCTCCTCCGCCTTCTTGGCTCCGCCTCCTAGACAAGATCAACAACTTTAGTTTTTAATATATCCCTGTATATATCATTTTAAGAATGAAAATAACCAAATTAACTATAAAGGACATATGAATAGAGACACTCTCTACATACAAAGAAAAGAACTGATAAATAGAAGTATATATAGAATTATATATATATATGTATGTACACATACACACATATATTCATACACACACACACCCTATTTGGGTATGAGTGTGTATATGTCTACACACATACACATACCCAAATAAAGGTGTTGTGTATGTGTATATACATATATGTCTATATGTATATACACATGCATATGCATATGTGTATATATGTGTAGACACATACACACACATAGAAATGTATGCATGTATGTATACATGTATACACACATACCAATTTGGGTCTAATGGTAGCCATTTCTTTTCTTTCTTTCTTTTTTTTTCTTTGGTGAGGCAATTGGGGTTAAGTGACTTGCCCAGGGTCACACAGCTAGTAAGTGTTAAGTGGCTGAGGCCAGATTTGAACTCAGGTCCTCCTGAATCCAGGACTGGTGCTCTATCCACTGTTCCACCTAGTTGCCCCATGGTAGCCATTTCT
Source organism: Dromiciops gliroides (assembly GCF_019393635.1). NCBI lineage: Eukaryota > Metazoa > Chordata > Mammalia > Microbiotheria > Microbiotheriidae > Dromiciops > Dromiciops gliroides. The sequence continues at coordinate 172,692,816 of NC_057866.1, read as the reverse complement.
AAGGTGAGGGTGGGGGTAGGGAAGAAAAAATGAAATTTGCATGATACTTTTGTTGTATATTTGGAGGATATAGCAAGTTGTGTGTAGTGAATTTGCAGTTTTATGTGCAATCATATTTTTTATTGTACTGTATAATGGAGGTGTTTGTTTTATTCCATAAATTAGTAATAAAGTGTAAAAAAATTGTTAGAGAAAAATTCTCCTTAGATGTCTGTTTCAGAAATTTGAAGGATGCTAAATTAAGCAACACAATACACACCTTTTCTATGGAAATATCCACCTTATTATATCTAGAAGGAATAGAGTCTTTTTCTGATGGCAGTACATAACTTTGTGAATGCCAAACCTATTGGATATCATGAATTTATGCTTTAGCCAGTAAGTATAGATACAAATTTAGAATAGGAAAATTTCTGAGTCTCTTTTCATTTTGTAATTAGTGCAACAGGGACATCTAAAGGTATAAACTAGATTACAGACGATTTAGCCACCTTCATAATAGGGTAAGGTTGAATATGATTTGCTGACAGAACAGATCTGTGGGTTTCTGGTACAAATTCACAAAAAATCAAGGAAAGCAGTCGAAAATATAAATATCTATAAGGAGTAAATAAACATGTATATAAGTAAATATAAAATACAAAATATAAAACATAACAAATATAGTTGAAAACAGTGATTTTTAATTTATTTAATGAGAGGTTCATCTGCTAGTGAATTGCCAAAATAATCTTTCTATAATATGTGTAGCTGATAGGGATGGGATGGGGGCTGGCTTGGGTGTGGCTCCTTTATTACTCTCCTCCCAAAGAAGGAAAGGGTCACTTTACATGCATGAGGATGTTCAACTAGAATTGAAACCGAGGTGTCCTATCCAGCTACTCAGAGCCACCAATGAAGATGATAGGGCCATGAGTAGATGGCATTTTGGTAGTCCCAATCTACATTACGAAAATCAAGTCAATCATCATCACTATAGAAAATGTCAATTTACAGCAATGTTAAGGTGATATGGAAGCACTAACATCATTCATGTTATCTTGATCATGAATGTAATGGCATACACACACATATATATTATATATACATATATATATGTGTGTGTACGTATATGAAGTAAACAAATTTTAGACTGCATATGCAGCATGAATTATGAGATTCCTAAGGGAAAAGATGCCACACACATGGAGAGAACAGAATATATCTGCTGTTACTTGATAGGAAATCATTTCAGCATGGTGCCTACCTTATATCTAGCATATGTAACATGAACAGATTTCAAAAATGTTTTTACTCTTTCAACTCAGTAAATTCCTGCTGTTGGGCAGGCACTATAGTACCCGAGGGGCCTACATGCTATGCTCTCAAAGTGCTTAGCATTGCCAAGGAAGAATTTACCCAGAGAGAATCCATCTGATTACTTGCTAGGGGCAGCAGCCGGGGGGGCGGGGGGGTGGGGGGGGGAGAAGCTTGTGTACTTCTTTTGAATTTCAAATCTTAGAAATACATTTAGTTCCTACATCAGTCTTTAAAAACGGAAACCATGGAAACAGAAAGTCAGGACTTCTGTCTTACCAAAAGATGTCGTCTGTTCATATGCAATCTAAATCCTGCTTCCCCTGCCCCCGAAACATATGTATGGCATGCTATGTGAAAAGAGGGAATGACACAATTTACAGCTGTTGACCTTCATAATCATAGATAGTAGTAGTCAGGAATTGGACAAAACAGTAAACCATTATTCTTTCTCTGAACAGTCTTAGATGAAATAGGAAAGGGGAGGGGAGGGTGATTTATTGTAAGGGAAACATAGGAGAACATTTAGGTTTATAAATGAATCTTATAAAAGGCAATTTCCAAGAAAACAACGTATTGTCCCCCCAGATCTTTCATTTTGGATGCATTTTAGTATGAGCCCACACATGCCTTTCAGAAGAATTCATGTCAATAATGGTCCCTCTACTGACAGTTATATTAAGGATCTTCACTCTAGCATGAATTTCCAGGTTGGTCTTCATACTTTCTGCCCAGGCAATAAGATGACTGAATCTATCCCTTTCCTTTCACTCAGCCGTGTAATTATGTGCTTAATCCCTTACATAAATACATTGATTTAGCCATTTCATTTGCCTTTCAGGCAACAAGTATGTCAGTTCCACATAAAATCTACAAGGAAAAAGGCCAAGACTTCAGAAAAGCAGAGAATTCTGCATGATAGAGAAAATGTCGAAATACAAGTCTTGAGTGTTTAAAGAGGAATCATCAAAGATTAAGGTCTGTAGTTCGCTCCCCTCCCCCGCCCCCCAAATCAATTTCATAACAGTATAGTGTCACATTCTAAACCTGGAGCACAAATTGCTAATCTTGGACTGTCTTCTTCTTCTCCCAGTGCTGTGAGTTGTGAGGCTTGCTGCATGTAGATCCATTGCGAGGAGGGACACTACTTTTTCTGCTTAGTTTCCTCCCCCACCCCAATCCTTCCTAAGCTTGACCAAATGACCCTGAATCAGGGTGGATTTAGTTTTAAATCTAATTCAAGGATATAAGTCATCTCTGAGATGGCTGTTATGGCTTCCAGAAGCTCCCTACATGCCCTGTATAAAGTGAAGATTCGTCTGGATGCTGTTGATGTGTGTGGAAATGTCTATAGAAGCCTGCCAGGTTCTTGAACTGCAGATCTCTTTTTTAAACTCTAGGGCCTTACTATGGAATAAGTTCTGCAATGTTCACAAATGTAGTAAATCTCAGAGGGCGGATTTGAACCTCTGTCCTTTGACTCTAAAACAGGGCTTCTTAATATTTTGTTCCATAAATCCCATTAGTAATCTTATGTAACCTTTTTCACAATAAAGTTTTAAATGCATAAAATAAATGTAACTTTTTTTACAATAATATTTTAAATGCAAAAAATAAATTAGCTAAGATTTCGAAGGAAACCCATTATACTGAAATGTAGTTATAAAAAATAGTTCATGGACCACTGATTAATACCCCTTCACCTATAGCTAGTGATCTAGCTACTATATCAATCACATGCCCTGATTTATATGAAGGAGCTCAGCAACTTCAGTCATGCAGGATCATGAAATGCCTTGTTTGCTTGCCCAGGGCTCTTAGGAAATCAAAGTCTAGTCCCAGGTAAGTATCCCTGTGCCTTGAGAAACAACCCTGTCCTTATAAACAAATGTTATATAAGGATAGAGAGTATTCAAGGGGGAAAGGACAGTTTGGTAACATCCTGGCTATTTGTTCCATGGCCTCCTAGAGAGTCTATGAGGCTTTAATTAAAAGAGGAAAGTAAAACTTAGATGGTTTCTCTGAAGCTTTGAGCATTTAAAGGGAATCATGGCAACCAATGAAGCATCAGTTTAGGCCCTTTTAAGTAACTTAGACTCCATTAACTGTGCTAACCCACCCCAACCTGCAAAAACATCTTCCTTTAGTCACTGAAACTTGTCTTGGGCAGACTGCCAGTTACTGTGACATGACACCTCCCTACCCCATACTGCACTGGTGAAGATTTCTCTATTTGTGCTGGTGCTGAGGGGCACATTGCAAAACCAAATCCTCAATTAAGTTAGTATCTAAATAACAAACACTTTCTAAAGAAACTACATTAGATAACTCCAAGAAACAAAGATCTTCAACTGTCATCAATATGTATGATGTATATAAATATGTACATACAAAACAATATATCACACATAATTATTTTCTATGATACATATACTATAATACAATGAACATAATATAATAAAAATAACAACATAACATAACATAACATAGCATAGCATAATGTTATGGGGCAAATCAAAGAAACTTCTCCTTGAGAAACTAAACCAAAGGACAGACACACCTAAAGAGTTAAGTGGCACCAGATCAGGACTGAGCTAGCTCCAGGATTACCACCCTTCATTTCAGTCTCCCCCACCCTTCAGGGAGATACGATTAGGTGTAGCTGCTGCCTTTGTGGCATAAGGAGGACAGAGATGGCTTGAGAGATCCAGAGCCGCCCCTCACCCAACTTCCCCAGTCACCACCAGTAGGAGATGGTCCTCCCCAATAAGGGAACTTTCCATAGTCAGATGATCATCCCCATTAGTCTTCTATAAAAGAATGTCCCTGTCTCCTACTTGAGGAGATAAGTATCTCAGAGCCATGCCTCTGTTCCATGCCTTTTTCCCATGAGAAGAAGTCCAAGGATTTCTCCCTTGGTTTCCTTTCCCTAGCACCTAAATAAACTATTATTTTATTCTAATTGGATTTGTGTACAAATCCTCTTTAAAGAGGAATTCCTAAGAACCCCTATCCCAAACTCCCACCTATTTCCCCCATAACAATGCCATAACATGATATAACATAGGAGAGGATAAGATAGAACAGGAAAATACATGATATAACTTTATAACATAATAGGAATATTATGCAATATGTAAATACAAACTATTGGTGCTATATATTATATATGATATAACACATACTGTGTGCAATTATATAGAAAGTATAATAATTACATGTAATATATCATAATTATATACTACATAATAGCTTGCATTCATATAACATGTTGAAGTTTGCAAAGTACTTTACATATTTTATCTCATTTGATCCTAGCAACAACCCTGTGAGCTTAGTATTGTTCTTATTCTTTTTTCCTAAATAAGGAAAAGGAGACTGAGAGGAGTTTAGTGACTTGTTTGGGATGACAAACTAGTATATTTGTGGTAGGATTTGTACTCAGGTCATCTTAATCCAACTACAGTACTCTATCTGCCTCTTTGATTCTAAATGTGACCTCACAAATTGTTCCCAATAAGTCTGTTAGGGAGGTACACATCATTCTCTTTATTTCATCAAAGTAACAGAGTGATAACAAGAGGTCAAAGGACTTGTTGAAAGTAGTACCACATATCAAGGACAGAGCTGGAGTTGAATGTCATGTAGCTTGATGCAATAAAGATTTATCTAGAGACCATCATGGGATGTGAAACCAGGTCCTTGGAATCCAAATTAGCATTCTTTCCATTATAGCATGCTTTTTTTCCATAACATGATTTGTAAAATCAACCAACCAACATGCAGTTATTAAGTACCTACTATATGTGATATCCTGGTGAAACTCATATGAAGGATGAAAGAAGGAATTCTTATTATCAAGGTGTTTATATTTTGTAAGAAGAGACAATAGGTACAGATTTACCAAATAAATTAAATGCAAGGTAATTAGAGAATATGAATAATAATAATGATGACTCCAGGGCAGAGGCCCTCATAGAGCCTGAGGGGTCATGTGTGAGGCACATCCTGGGATAAACATTACCACCATACATTTCCCTGTCATCCATGCTAATATTCCTTTGTATCACTTAACTTCTGCTTATTCTATTCTATTGTTTTTAAAACGGGAGGAAAGTTTGAGAAAATGTTTGAGGGTGAAAATATGCATATGTTTAGCAGCCAATTGGAGGAAAGTCAAATAGACTTTGAAAAAAAAATGGAAGAAATTCATAATGACATGTTGTTATTTAAAGCATCCTTCTCAAACTATAGAAAAGACAAGGGAATTTGGCCACCAATCAATCCATAAGCACCAAGAGAAAGGAAATATGGCTAAAATACATTCTGGAATTTACCACAAGAGATAGGTTAAGTGAAGGTTAGTAAGGATTAGAACTCAACAGAGTGTCTTGACAATTCCCTGGAGCTGTGGAACACTAGGATTCCTAAAGTAATTGCTCTGCCAGAGGAAACAAAGATCCCTTTGCTTCATCAGACACAACATGGTGGCATTTTTCTCATTATGTTTTCTAAGGTTCTCATCAACCTTTCTATTTGGAAAAAAAATCATGTTTTTTTTTTCCTTCAAAAATGGGAGCAAAAACTCAGACAGAAATAATAATCACAAAGTAGGAGTGGGGAAAGAGGGACAGAGAGACAGAAAGAGTCAGAGACAGAAACAGACAGCAGAGAGAGCATTTTTTTGGTTAAAGAAACTAGGAGAAATAAAGAAAAATTTCTCTGCAGTACTTCCCAGAGATTTCCCTTCTGACGAATCCCTAAGTTTTGCCAGCTGCTCACTGTTCTGTCACATATCCTGCTCCTCCCCCGGACTCATAGATATTTCTCTATTTGTGCTAAGGCTACAGGGCATAAATACTGTGTGCACTAGCTTTGACTGGCCTGAGCAGGCTTTTATGCAGTGGCATTATGTTGCACAAGTATCAGCTGCTTTCATCATGCATTAGTTCACGGTGTTGCACACTCTTGTCAGCACCAGGATGAAGACTTTTGGAAAGAAAAAGTGGAAAAAATACTTTGGAATCCAAACACTTCTTGGGTTACATCAACGTTTTGGTGTTGATTTTTTTTTCATTCATTGCTCAGTCCTTTCTTTCTTTCTTTCTTTCTTTCTTTCTTTCTTTCTTTCTTTCTTTCTTTCTTTCTTTCTTTCTTTCTTTCTTTCTTTCTTTCTTTCTTTCTTTCTTCCTTCCTTCCTTCCTTCCTTCCTTCCTTCCTTCCTTCCTTCCTTCCTTCCTTCCTTCCTTCCTTCCTTCCTTCCTTCCTTCCTTCCTTTCTTTCTTTCTTTCTTTCTTTCTTTCTTTCTTTCTTTCTTTCTTTCTTTCTTTCTTTCTTTCTTTCTTCCTTTCTTTCTTTCTTTCTTTCTTTCTTTCTTTCTTTCTTTCTTTCTTTCTTTCTTTCTTTCTCTCTTTTGTTTCTTTCTTCTTGGAGATTCCTGGCCTTTTGAACTGAAGCAATGGGCTGTCGTGAGTTGGCTCTAGTTCTTGCAAACTGGGCGCTCAAAGTTAATTTTCAGAATCCATCCAAGATTAGTTATAAAGTTGAAGATTGTAAATAAATTCCAGTCCCTAAACAGCACAGGTTTTCTGGGCAGCAAAGAAAATCTAGAGCCTATAAAAGGAAAAGAAATTAGAGTAGAAATAGGACATTTGACTTCTGCATATTTTCAACATTTAATCACTCTCTTGGTAATATGGAGAAGACTCAGAGGAGCAGCACAACTCAAGTAATATTGGACAAAGAAATTCTTCTAAAATAAACATGATTTTTTTCTAAATGCTCAATTTTCTATTCCCTGAGATTCTGTCCTCCCTTCCCCCATATACAATGTTATTTGCCTCCTAGATATTTTATTTTTAAAATCCATATTTTCTTTATCAATATCTTAAGTGGTTGCCAATGCTTACTTTAGAAAATGATTTGTTTTTAAATTGTTACTGCCTTTGTTAGGTGGTGGCAGTACCTAAAAATGAGATCCCTTTTACACATTATGTTGAAAAACAAGATACATGACTCCATAGATTCCAAAAATATTTGTTAATATTAACATATATTTTAAGGTAGGACAAAGACCTCATATTTCTAAGTCATTCTTTTTGATACTTCTAAACATGGTGAACACTTATTTGTAATCCTAGGATGATGGTGGTGGTGGTGGTGGTGATGATATTTATATTGCACTTTAATATTTATAAGCACTTTATTTCATTTGATCCTCCTAACAAACTTGTAAGGTGAGTTGGCTTTTTATTATTTTAATTTATTATTTTTTATTATTTACACATTTCTAATGGGGAAATTGAAGCTTGAGAATGTTTAAGTGATTTGCCTAGGGTCACACAGCTAGAGTTTGAGGCAGCATTTAAATCCAGGTTCTCCTGACTCCAAATTCAACATGTTTGCCCCCGTGCCATATAGCTTCATTTGATATTCATAATTTGCTCCTCACATATATGAGATAGGAAACAAAAGCTGGGAGAATTTATGTGACTTTTCTAGCGTTCTGTGTCTGGTAAGTATCATGAGAGAGAATTCCATCTCAGATCTTCCTGACTCTAAACAAGCATTCTATCTGCTATGCTTTCTGGGTGTCAGAAATATCAGAAATGAATCTGTCTCATCATAGAGAAAGTGATAAGGAGTCAGAATACCTATCAAAATCATCTTTCTACAGGAAAAAAAGCAATAGAGCTACAGCATTAAAAAAAAAAGTCTTTGTGCCTTTTCCTAATAGTAAGTAAACTGGGACCAAATTATCTGAATAATTGCATCAGATGACTCTTTTTATTTTCTTTTTGAGTCAGTCTAAAGATTTTTAAAAATGTATTTGTGTTTGAAGTATCTTGCAAATATTTTTCTAAGTGAAATCACATTGCCCTATATGAAGAAAGATAAATACCTTCCCAATCCCCAATGACCAACAATTTAAAATTATGCATACCAAAAAAGAATTTTTAAACTCTATTTCCAAAACTGGTAAATTGCTATGACCTAAGTTATTGGCATATGTCACCCTTGTGTTTGTGGAAAAGGATATTAAGATAACACATCAGTCTTGTCAAGTTTCAATGACAAAAGAGTTACACATGATACTTTTCAAATTGCTATATTCAATTGAATATGTGAATACTTAATGAAAAGATAAAAAATGGGAACTCAGGATAACCTTCTATCTTGATCTCTGATCAACACAGATATCTAAGACAGTTGAAAGTTCCATGGACTATTTTCATATTTTTAGGTAAAGTTGATTGAATGATAATTTGACAGGCTAGAACAAATCATGAAGTCTGAGAAATGTAGTTTAACTCCAGCAAAAATCAGTTTGGGGGTAACTGTAGAGAATGGCATAGAAAGGATTGGAAACATAGTAATTTCCCAAGAAAAGTGGCTGTCTATGGTTATGAAAAATTTCACTGGTCTTCACTGAAGTACTCCCATCTTTTATTTCCTGCCCTTATTTTGGCAGGTAGACTTTTCATGACTTCCATATTGCATTAAAAAAAATCCACTGTAATTTGGAATACCAAATAGTTCCTTTAAAGGAATTATTTATACACACATAATAAACACTAAATAAAGAAAAATAATAACAAGTCCTAAATAAGACCCATGTTGAACCGTGAGTGTTGCCAGCATCAATAATATCCCTATGAGGATTCATATCACCCCATAAGAAGAGATGGAATGTTTCCCTTGCCCATATTTCCCATGACTCAAAAAGAAATCTTTTAGAAGAAAATACATTCTACTCTGGTGTGAAAACAATTTTACATTCCTCTCTTTTCTACTAATGCCACTTCTGTTTTTTAGTGATTCATTTCAGAGGAAATATATGAAAAAATGGTGAAAGTTTTAAAGTTTAACTTTGCAAATTTCCCAAGACTACTCTTGTCAAACATAGTAAAATAATAATGGAGAAATGTTTTCCCCAACTGCATTACATGACTTCTGAATTGTCCATTAGTATCTAACATTTTACTACCGATGACTGGTTGTTATGACTTTAATTGCAATATCTCTGAACTAATAAAATGGAAAATTAAGACTGTCCAAGTTAATAGCCCAATTGATAACTGAAATTCTAGTAGTAGGAATAGTCCCAAAGTGTATTAGTTCATTTAAATCTCCTTGGTGATGATTGACTTCTAGGTGGAGATGTGGAAATTACTGCTTTTTATAATACTGTCAAGTGTCAAGCCTGAAAAACTGTATATTCAGATGCTCTTCAAAAGATTTTTTTGAAATTGGCTTGAATAGAAATTCTTCATATTTTCTTCTCAACTGACATTTCTTGACCATTCTACGTATAGACTTTCTATTTCTTCTGTATTTTTTTTCTCTGAGCACATTTCACAGTCCTAAATCACATGAGTGAAACTTTCATGTATTGCTGATAGGTAAATGTGTCTAAACCTCTTGGGGAACATGTGTAAAGGTAGTGAAATGAATGGATGGTGGGGAGAGAATTCTGAAATTGCTAAATATTAATATTTAAGAAGATTATTCTAAGGCTTCACACTGGTACCCTAAATAAAATGAAAAGAGCTCAGTCTATGATCTATAGCCCTTCAATCACCACATTTATAAAATGAAAATTTCAGAAGCACCAAGAAGAATTCAGATTGATACTTTGCCAGGATCTACCTGCAAGAGAAGGTTATTACAAAGTCTCATTATAATGATTGCAGTTATTTGTGGTCTTGCCTGATTGGGATTTTTCAATATTGTGTTGATGAGACTGCAGTTTTCCCCTTTTACAGAATATTTTACTTTATAAAAATGTCAGATTGCAAATCAAAGCACACACAAGAGACAGTCCAAGGACACTTGACTTCTTAATCATCGGAAGGTTAGCTATAATCATTTTTTAAGGGAAAAATATTTTATCATAAGGTACAACACATTCTTTTCTAGCCTCCTTCAGGAGTCTTTTTCTGAATTCTAATCTAGGCAGTATAATGGAATGGGAGAGTAGTAGTTTAAAGCTGGGAGGATCTTTGGCAAAGATCTGGTCCAATATTTTCATCTTACAGGTAATTTTAGAAATGAAGAAACCGAGACATTGAAAGGGCTTGTTCAAGGTCATTCAACTAATACATAGATAAGTCAGTGTATACTTCATGGAACTATTTTGCCCATGGAAGGTGGGAAATAAAAATTTGGCAGCAAGAATATATATTTTGGCATATCTATTCTAAGAATAAATTCTGTCAAATTCCATCTGAATATGCAAGTTTCACCTTACAAGTAAAAGCAAAGATCTATTAATCCATGAGGTCTATTTTAGCATGTTAAAAGTCTTATGGAATTCCATTTTCTGGCATCTAAGTGTCAGATGTTTTCCTTCCTTGACCTCTGAATATATAAGTCCTTCACATAGAAATCATATAGGGAATAAGAAAGTTCTCTGCCCTTAGGGCAAAGATAAGCTACTTTAGCTATTAATCATGTTTGTTTAAATAATCACGAACACACAAAGTAAATCACTTGCAAAACTTCCCAACACTAGAGAAATATGATTGCAGTTCCATGAATTTTCAAATGGATTAAGAATGATTTCTAAATTGTAAATGTACACAAGTGCAGTTTAAGAGGATGCAAATCTATCCATGCATCCTGAAGCTAGTCCAGGAGCATTTCATTCGGACTGAAATCCAACTTAACAAATATGTTTCCTTTAGATGAATTCTGCTGAAGATACAAATGAAGTGAATCTTTTTTCATACTGATTTACTAATTGAAACTAGATCTCAGTAAATATTTCTAGAATTTAAAACACACATCTACATGTATATACACACGCACACATATGTGAATGTATGTGAACACATGTGTATGTGCATGTCAGTTGTATGTATATGTGCATGTATGTGTGTATGTATGTGCACATGTATATGTGTATGTGTATGTATATGCATATATGAATTTAGCTATACTTGGGGGCAGCATTTATTGGCTGGGATTCTTTCTAGGTTGGGAAGATGTGGCAAGTCTCTTTTTCTTTCTTCATCAAGAATAAGGAGGAAAGGGGCAGCTAGGTGGCACAGTGGATAAAGCACCGGCCCTGGATTCAGGAGTACCTGAGTTCAAATCTGGCCTCAGACACTTGACACTTACTAGCTGTGTGACCCTGGGCAAGTCACTTAATCCCCATTGCCCCGCAAAAAAAAAAAAAAAAAGAATAAGGAGGAAAGTGTTAAGTACCATGAAAATATGCCAGTTTGAGTGTATATTTGTGTGTGCAGTAAAGGCAAGATAGAAGAAAAGAAACTGCTACATGGAGACAGATGAAATTGCTTGGAAAAAACCAAAACACTTTGTTTAAAAGAATGAAATGAAGTCAAGGTCTATGTTGCCCTTCTAACTAACTGATTACAACGAAGTGGCCTTTTAGGTATTAATTTAGCATGAAATACCCTTGGTTTCTGTAGGAAATCTGATAAATAATTGACATGAAAACAATAAAAGGGAACAAATCATCTGGAAAACAAATGCTTTTCATTTCACTGTGTCAGAGATATACTTAACACTTTTCCAGAGAGATGATTTTGGTCTCTTTATATAGTGAATAATAACAATAACCATTTATTAAGTTAGTAGATAATTTGTGTCAGTCACTGTGCTAAAGTGATGGGGATATACGGCCCTGCTCTCAAGGAGCTCACAATCTAATGGGGGAGACCACATGCAAACAGCTATATAAAAACAAGCTATATATAGAATAAATGGAAGAAGAGCCACAGAGGAACAGCACTAATATTAATGGGAATTGATAAAGATTTCTTGCAAAAGGTCAGATTTTGTCTGGGACTTTAAGAAAGCCAAGGAAACCAGAAGACATGAGGGGGAGAGAATTCTGGGCTTAGGGCATATCCATTGAAAAGGGGACTATCAAGAGATGGAGTAACTGTGAACAACAGCAAGAAGGTCACTGTCACTAGACTGAAGAGTACATGGGGATGAGTAAATCTTAAGAAGACTGAAAAGCTAGAAACGGACTAAGTTGTTAGTTCATTCATAGGGTAAAGAAACTTTATCAACACACAAGGCCCCAATTAGAAAACTCAAGTTATTATTCATAAAATCACAGGTTCTCATAGATAAGAATTGACAGCACCCATTTTTACCAGTATAAAAGACTTGTAAAATGTAAGACCTTTATTTCTTAAAACATTCACTTTGAACTTATCAACTAAAAAAAACCCTAAATCTTGAGGGACAGAGTCATTGGATATCCCAAGTCAATGTGGTCATTGATTTAAAATTCTTGGGTGAGAGTTTGAGGTGACCACCCAACTGAATCACTTGTCATTCCTGCACACAATCCTAGTGGAAGAGAGAAATTTGAACTTATTGCTATAGACAGTATAGGTACATATTGTTTTTCACAATTGTCTCAGGGAAGCTAGGTGGCACAATGGATAGAGTACTGGCCCTGTAGTCAGGAGAACCTGTGTTCAAATTTGGCCTCAGACACTTGATACTTACAAGCTGTGTGACCCTTGGCAAGTCACTTAACCGCAATTGCCTCACCAAAAAAAAAAAAAAGCTCCCAAACCCCCAAATAAACAAAAACAAACAGAATAAAACAAAACAAACTAAAAGAGTTGTCTCTGCTTAAATGTCATTATTATACAGTTGGTGTGAATACAATCTCTATTAAATGCAATGAATGAAATTTATGGATAGAAAGCAGAGTGACACAGTAGAAACCATATTGGATTTGAATTCAGAAGTCCTGAGTTAGAATATTGCCTAAGATTATTATATTGCCTAAGTTTGAGTGAGATACTTGTGAGATACTATATATTTTTTTAACCAGGAGTAATTTAAATAGGGTTTTCTATTTTTTTAAAAATAAAACAAATAAGGGATACTGTTGTGTAGCTATGTATCCATGTACATAGTAACCTTTGAAGAATCAAGAGAATACCTCTAAATCTTCCCAAAGAAAATTCATGATCTTTCTTCTATCAGAGTCTGAGAAAGCTAAAGATTAGAAGTGAAAATAAATGCCTGTGTGTACAATATACAACCAAGTGAAGAATGAAGAAGAGGATAAAAGATGCCATAGGGGGCTTGTACGATAGGAAGTGGTGAGGGTGAGAGATGACAGCTGGAGAGCGAGGGGCCTACACTACTGTATTGAGAGGTCAGGAGGAATCAAGGAATTCCTCAAGCATATTGGGTAGACCGCCTATGTGACAATCAGAGAGGATAGGTAGGCATAAATGGATGGAGAGCTGCATTTTTGAAAAGAACTTCCTAATTATTACTGTCACAGATTTATTTGAGAAGTGAAATCATAAAAATAGGAGGCATCCTAGTGTAGTATACAGAGGGCAGGTAAGAGATACAGGATGACCTTGTAATGATTGGAATGATGCCACCTACTGGAGACTTACTATAGGAAAGCTCCACCATGAGGAGAATGCCTCTGAGGGCAAGGCCATGCGGCTTTTCCTTGGTGTCAGGAAGTGACGTTTGCTCATGGATACTGTCTATCAAGGCTACCAGCCAATCAACTTGAGGAGTCTCCCATTTTCTGGGAGGGGACAGGAAGGAGGAAGAAGGGCCTGTGTGGAGAGGTCTGTCTCTTTTTGGTTCCTGACTTCACCATGGTAGCAGTTGTGGCAGAGGACTTCACAGGAAAATTGAGGAAAGATAGGATTGCCAGGCTGTAGGAATTCTGTTCTCAATCTTTTTCTATCTTTCAATAAACCCTTAAAAGCCTAAACTCATTTTATCAGTGATTTTAGTCAGTTTCCCCCAAAACTGGGGGAACAGATTAGAACCCACATTTAGAATTTTAGATTACACAATCTGGATTCAAGTGTCACCTCTGTTCTATAGAGCTTTGTTACTTGAAACAATCATTTAACCTCTCATTAGCCCAAGAAACTCTTTAAGACTACAATTTACAGACTGCCAAGTTGCAATAGTGAAGGGATGTCATATTTTGGGAGTTGCCCACACCAACAAAATTAGAGGTCTGGATTACACACACACACACACACACACACACACACACACACACACACATGAACATGAATATGAACACCAAACATTCCATTCCATTTCTCCATTGTGTAACTATGGCAAATACTTTCTCCATTTACAATAAAAAATAAAAACACATAAAATAATTCTGGTTGGTATCTGGTCTTGTTCTATATCTAAAAATTGTATCTTTAATTCCTGAGTATAGAAAATTAGAGCATAAGAGAGAATAAAGATATTCTCAGTGATTATCTTTCTATCATGGTTGTTATTATGAGGCATACTTTGTATAACATTGATGTATGCTTTCTAAAATATTTCATTCAAATACACAAAGTATCCCTGATTTCATCCTGGGGAGGGAACAGCCGCTACTGAAGCATATCCAGACCTATTTGTAACTTACTAGGTAAGTCTTCAGTAGATTGAAGTATATGACAACTTATCCATACTCACAACTAGTGTCAGTGGCAAGAATTGAAGCTTGGTCTTCTTGACCCCAAGCTTAGCACTCTATCCACCCTGCTTCATCCTTAAATATGATTTCTTAATATGGATTTGTGTTTTATTTCAGTTATGAAATATATAAAAAGATTTAAATTACATATGGGTACTCTATGCAAGAAGATAACATATTATTTATTATATACCTATATAATTTTAGTGTTCCCAAGGATATAATTTAGATACCTCACCAACCAACCTGTGCTATAGTTTAGGTTAGAAAGTGATTCAGTAAACAATGCCCTTGCAGGAAATGAATGAACTATCTAAGTGTTTAACTTACCATGGCCTGGGAGAAAGTGGTCACTAAGGAGAAGGAAGAACATATTATTTGAAAAAAGCACATTATTCAGAAAAAAATATTATAAGAAAATGATGTCCTCATTCATGTTAGTATTGATCTTCTTTCATAGATCCTATGTAATGTTATACCCAATTTATTACCATTACCAGTAGTGTAATAATATAGATAAATAAGTGATATAATTATAGGAAAACAGATAATTAAGAATCAACAAAATTTTTGAGTGAAAGAGTTGTGACTCTAAAAAGAAAAGACCTGGTTTTGAATTTTTCCCCTGACCATTTGCAATCTATGTGATTTTGAACAATTTACTCAAGCTCCTTGGATTTCTTTCTTTCTTTCTTTCTTTTTTCTTAATTTGAAAATTTGAAGGGTTGGACTTAGATGCCTTTGAGATTTCTTCCATCTCTAGACCTTTGATCCAATATATTTCCAAATACATCAATTCCTTTCCCCTACCAATTAAGCCACTCCTAACAAGAATATAAAAAATGAAAGAGGGATGAAGTAATTCCACAAAATTTAGCAAAATGTAAAAGAAGTCTGATGATTTATTTAAGATTCTATCTTCCTAGTCTCCCATCTCTGCAAAGAGAGAGAGGATATTTTTCCTTTTTTTTTTTTCTTCAGGTCCATTTTAGGTCATTATGATGATAATGATAATGATAATGATATATTAGTTTTCTTTCCTCATTCCATGTACATTGTGATAGTCATTATCGATGTTGTTTTCTTGGTTCGGTTTGTTTCACTTAGCATAATATTGGTTTTTCCCCCTCATAAATACCTTCTCTTCCTATCATAGCTGCCTTTATTTTGTGTATGCATTAGTTTTTTTTTTAAATTTTGTTTAAAAACTATTTAATTTTAGCCTGTTTGGTTAAGAACTCTCCTAAGTTAGAGTTTTAAAAGATACTTAATTTGAATTTTTTTTGCTATAAATATACATGTCCCACAGCTATTTTCAGAATATTATGGGATACAGCATAAGCTGAAGGTCTATACCTAATTTCTACCAAATTGACTTCTAGTATACCTGAAAGTTCTTGTCCAATAGAGAATTATACTATAACTATTGATTCATCATTTTTTCTCCTTTGAAATTCAGGCCATCTGAACAGAACTTTGATTCTAGTCACAAATATCCACTGACCTTTATTATCTTCTTCAATGACTTCAGTAACTGCTTACAGACTTTCTTTCCACTATAATTCTTTGTCACTTTAATAGCCTCATTAATGACCCTTCTAACATTCTGATCTCTTAGTTTGTTAACTTTCTATACCTCTATGGACTTCATCTCCCATGACCCCCAGGGTTGGTCACATTTTGTCTTCACATTCTTCAAATTATTTTACCTCCAAGATAATGAACTCTGAAATTCAATTTTCTAATTAAAATCTCCTGTATTTTCCCTATTCTTTTGCTTTTATTTCTTCTGAACTTGCTCCTTGTCATTATTGTGAAATGGCCCTTCCATTACACCTTGTTATCTCAATCCCAATCATCCTTGTTCTGACTTTCATTTTCTCTCTTCAGTCTTGACCCTTCATTCTGCCATTTCTCTTTCAAATATAGTATCCACCCCCTTACTTTTCTGCTCTACCTATCCTACTTTTTTTTTTTTTGGTGAGGCAATTGGGGTTAAGTGACTTTCCCAGGGTCACACAGCTAGTAAGTGTTAAGTGTCTGAGGCCAGATTTGAACTCAGGTCCTCCTGAGTCCAGGGCTGGGGCCACCTAGCTGCCCCATATCCTACTATTTTCAAATCCTAGGTCATTCCTGCCATCTATCCTCTCTACTTCTGCTCCAAAACTTGTTAGAGGAAATTGCACAATTCCCCCACAAGATTCACTACAGATCACTATTATCAAACCTTAACTGAGCTCCTAGTGGTGCATGGTAATAATTTTATACATCTTTGATTGATTCAATTTTATACTCCCTACACTAGCTATTTTTAACCTTCACTCCTTTCCAACCCCCAACTCTACCCCTACCTTTCACTCACTCTCCACAGATGATATAATTTCTTACTTTACCATGCAGATTGAGAACATCTGTTATGGCAGCACTCAAATTTCTCAACGTATGCCCTTAACTTTATACTCTGAAGAAATAAAAGCAATTCTATTAGTTTGGGAAGGGGGGGGTCAGTTAATTGATAAATTTTGTTTTGAGGCATCATTAACCCTATGATCATTTGCTGTAACTCTTGGATAGATAGGCCTTTTCTTAACTTTCTGAACTCCACATGGATACCTGGTATGCTTTAATAAATGCTTAATGCCCAAAGATTGGTGCTAAAGCTTCTACTTAAAGGCGACCACACATTAGATTTTTTTAGACATGACATTTAGATTTTAAACATCGCAGTTGATGTCCTCCAGGATATCATATCTCACTTTTGGAGAAAACTCTCCTCAATTCACAAATATTTAGCTAGAGTCTAACCTAGAAAATGCTTTTCTCAGCTTACTATCCCTTAAAATACAATTGTATAGTTTGTTCCACCTTTTGCTTCAAAAATCCCAGAAGGGATGGTTGAAAAAAGGCAGTAAACTCTCAGACTTCCAGCCACAATTACTCAAAAAAAAAAAAAAGAAAAAGAAAAACAAAACCAAAACCCCTCCAAACACAACCAGAAAACAACTCCTGGAGAAGCAGAAGAAAGATGGCCAAGATTATTTTCCAGCGAAAAGACAGCTTGTAAGTCCGGCAGAAGGAGGAGCTGGGCTGAGAGTGAAGTCCCATGATTGTGCCAACATAGACACAGCCAGCCCCAGGTAGACTGCGCCAGAGAAACCCCAGTGCCTCCAAATAAGCTGCAGTGCCAGTGTCTTCTTGAACTAAGCTCATGGTCTGGTAAGAGGGCTGAATGGCTGGCCAGAGAGGGGAGTGTACAGGGGTGTATGTGGGATCCAAGGGGGGATTTGGATGTCCTACCCCAGCAGGGAACTAGGAAGAAATCTTGAGTGGTGGTGGCCCAGGTGGGGGAGTGATGCAGGCTCATTGGAGATAGCAACCATGGCACAAAAAAGTTTTGGTCCCTGGTTGATTGGCAGATTGGCCTGTGGTTATCTACAGACCAGAAAAAGGGCCAGGTGAGTGAAGCAACTGCCTCTCATTAAAGCATAACACCTGGGATCCTCTGAACTTGGATAGTATATACTGGAAGCAGGACCTCACACTAAGAAGGAGTTAAAAGTCAAGTGGAAGATAGGCAGGATGAGCAGGCAGAGAAAGTTGTGAATGAAAGAAAGCTTCTTTAGTGACAAGGAAGTTCGAGATGCACTTTCAGAAGATGATAGCAACATTGGGACCCCTACATCTAAAGCTTCCAAGTAAAATATGAATTGGTATATTTTACCTTCTGCTTCTAGAATATCAAAAAGGACTTTGAAGATAAAGCTAGAGAAGTAGAAGAAAAAATGGAAAGAGAAATGAGGGTGATGCAGGAAAGACATGAGAAAAAATTCAAAAGTTGGAAACATCAAAAGAAAAAGGAGCTACAAAAGCTTTCTGACAAAAATAATTGCCTAAGAATTAGATTGAACAAGTGGAAGCTAGTGACTTTTTGAAAAACCAAGATACAATAAAGCAAATACAAATGAATTTTAAAAAATAGAGGGCAAAATGAAATATCTCCTTGGAAAAGCAGCTACCCTGGATAATATATCCAGGAGAGATAATTTGAAAATTATTGAACTACCTGAAATCCATGATCAAGGAAAGAGCTTAGACATCATCTTCCAGGAAATTGCCAGGGAAAATTGCCCTGATATTCTGGAAGCAGAAGGTAAAATAGAAATAGAAAGAATACACTGATCACCTCCTGAAATTGATCCCAAAAGGAAAACTTCCAGTCATGTTATAGCTAAATTCCAGGGCTCCCAGGTCAAGGAAAAAATACTGCAAGCAGTCAGAAAGAAACAATTCAAATACTATAGAGCCATGGTAAGGATAGCACAAGATCTAGTACCTTCTACATTAAGGAATTGGAGGACATGGAATATGATATTCCGGAGGGCAAATGGATTGGGTTTACAACCAAAAATCACCTACCCAGCAAAACTGAGGATAATCTTTCAGGGGAAAAATGAAAAAGAGGACTTTCAGGTATTCATGATGAAAATACCTGAACTGAATAGAAAATTTGACTTTCAAATGCAAGACCCTAGAGAAGCATAAAAAGAAAAACAGGAACAAGAAATCATGAGAGATGTTAAAAGGTCAAACTGTTTACAATCCTACATAGGAAGATGATATGTCTAAATCATAAGATTCTTCTGAGTATTAGGGCAGATGATAGGAATAAATTTAGACAGACGACACAGGTGGGAATTGATTATGAGGGGATGATACCTGTAAAGCATTTTCTTTTTTTGGGTGGGGGTTGATGAATGTCTTGCATCTGAGGCTAGATTTGGGCTCGTGTCCTCCTGGGTCCAGGATGGGTGCTTTGTCCACTAGGTCACCTAGTTGCCCCATGATGACATCTTTGGCACAGAGAGGGGAGAGGAATTCACTCTGGGAGGGGATAGGGGAGAGGCAGAATGGGGTGAAATAACACAGGAAAGAATCAGGAAAGGGTATATGGAGTGGGGGGAGAGATGAGGGAGGTGTGGGGAAGTAAAGGAACCTTACACATATCAGAATTAGCTAAAAAACCTTAATCTAATCATAGTCTGCTCAATGAGGGAATAACATATACACCCAATTTGAAGGAATAATCTATTTACACCTGCAGGAAAGTAGGATAAGGAGGGAAGGGAAAGAAAGGAGGGCAGAGCAGGGGAGGGAGCAGTCAGAAGCAAAACACTTTTGAGGAGGAATAGGGTAAAAGAAGATAGAAAATAGAATAAATATCATGGGAAGGGAATAGGATGGAAGGAAACACTTATGAGAATTGATTATAATGGCAAAACATATGGTACTTACTTTGCAGGGCTATTTTGAAGAAAATTCTTTGTCGAGTTTAAGGTACTATATACAAGTTATGATGAACCAGATGCTAGCAGAAAAACCTGGAAAGGTCTATATGAACTGAAGCAGAGTGAAATGTACTGTATATAAATTAACAGCAATAGTGTAAGATGATCTTCAATGAAGGACGTGGTTATTTTCAGCAATGCAATGATCCAATATAACTCTGACAGATTTCTGAAAATTACAATCCATCTACAGGGAAAGAACTGATGGTATCTGAAAAAAGATTGAAACATAATTTTTTTTGATAGTTCCTTAATCTGAAGTTTTGTTTTTGTCTGTTTTCTTTTACAATCTGGCTAATGTGGACATGTTTTGAGTCACTACTCATGTATAAATTATATTGAATTGCTTGAGTTCTTGGTGTTGAGAGGATGGGGAGGGAGGGAGGAAGAAAAGTTGGAACAGAAATTTTTAAAACTTTGATGTCAAAATTTTTTTTACATGTAATTTGGAAAATAAAATTTAAAGAATTCCAGAAGTCTAAGACTTTTCCTATTCATTTCCACCCATTCACATTTTGGGGTGTGTAGTCTTCCCCCCCCCCCAGGACTATGAGTATTAAGTGACTTGTCTAGGTTCACACAGCTACTTAAGTGTCAAGTGTCTGAGGTTGAATTTGAACTCAGGTCCTCCTGAATGCAAGGCCAGTGCTTTATCCACTGTGCCACCTAGCTGCCCCCCACCCATTCACCTTTTAATCCCTTGTAGTTTGACTTCTGTTACTACCAGTATGCCAAAAATCTATCTCTCTGAGATCACTCACTAATGACCTATACATTTTCAAATCTAGTATTCTTATATTTTACATTATAAAGAGTGATGGATTTGGGGTCAGAGGACTGGGATTAAAAGTCCAGCCCTACTACATTATATCCATGTGATCAATAACAAGTAAATTTACCTCTTTGACCCAATAACCTTATGTGTAAAAAAATCTTTTTTGGGGGGCACTCTTCATTAATTTCCATAAAACTATATTCTTCTAGTTTTTCTGCCTGACCATTCCTTTTCACACTGCATCTCTTATTTAGCATTTTTATCTTATCCTTTTATTTTGTTTATTCACCAAGGTGATGGTATTTCTCTTCTTTTTATCTCTGGTACTCAATGCAATGACAGTGTCTTGCATATATTATCTATTTCATAAATGTTGGTTGAAATGAATTAAATTGCTTTTTCAAAAATCTTGAATCTCTGAGTAAACAAATAAGCTTTATTCATGGTTGTGCTGGAATCAACTTATACCAGCGCAAGAGATAATTTCTTTAGTTCTCCATAGTTTCTCAAATACTGCCTATAGTGGTTTTACAATCATTTGTACAAGCTACTTTTTTTTGGGGGGGCGTGAGGCAATTGGGGTTAAGTGACTTGCCCAGGGTCACACAGCTAGTAAGTGTTAAGTGTCTGAGGCCAGATTTGAACTCAGGTCCTCCTGACTCCAGGGCCGGTGCTCTATCCACTGCGCCACCTAGCTGCCCCACAAGCTACTTTTAAAATCTTGTCAACTCATTCATCTGGACCTGGAGACTTGAATACCTTAAAATGGTGTAGTTATTCCTTATACCTTCTCCTTCATCTTGGAATTCATAACTCTCAATATGATAGCATTTTAAATTTCAAGATCTTTCTCTTTAGTGAATAAAAATCAAATAAAATATTTGATCTTTTTCTCTTTTCTTTCTGTTGTCTCTTCACATTATATCTTCTTCTCTGAGCTGTTGTCTTAGCCCTTTCTCATCCTGTTTCTCTAAATAATGTATGAAGTGACCTTTCCTATTTAGTCCATATTTGTTTTTGCTACTTATCTTGATAGAAGGTGCTCAGTATTGATCTAAATATAATTTCTTCCCTCCATGGCTGTTCAATTTTCACAGAAGTTTTTAACCAAATAAAAATCATCCAGGGAAGCAATTTCTATGCAGAAGAGGTCAGCCATCCCCACCATCTGTCAGATCCTGTCACTCGTGGAACAGGCAACCCAGCCTAGCTGAAGCAACCAGGTACTCTGAGATAAAATTAGGAGGCAGCATGTGCCTAACAAATCATGCCCTCACCACCAGCATCACCACCTTGACTACATCTTTCCTCAGATTCTGATGGAGATAACCCAGCACCCATGAGCCCAACAGCCTTATGAACAGCAATGCTTCTAGCCTATAGTCTGTAGCCATTATCCTGGGAACCAACTCCTGTGAAGAAAAAGAAGTTCTTATCATGGAATTCCTTGGAAATGTCAAGTGATTCAACATTTAAAAATATATAGTTTTATCAGTGAAAATGAAATTAAAGAAGGGGCATCCAGGACCCTGGGAGCCATCCATCTGACTCGTAGCTGATACCTTCCATATGTATTTTCTCTCCATTAAACTGTAAACTCCATGACAGTAGGAACTGTCATGTTTGATACAAATACTCTGTTAAGTGCAAGACTTTACATGTAGTAAGCACATAATAAATGGGGTTTTTTTGTTTGTTTTTGTTTTTGTTTTTTCAGTGTCCCAATCTCAGTACCTAGTTTTTGTGTTTTTTTCAACACTAGATTACTAGGTTCATTTTCTGTTGCATGTGGGTAGCTAATCTGCCAATACTAAATTGTTTTTGAAAATTGCTGCTTTTGGGGCAGCTAGATGGCGCAGTGGTTAAAGCACCGGCCCTGGATTCAGGAGTACCTGAGTTCAAATCTGGCTTCAGACACTTGACACTTACTAGCTGTGTGACCCTGGGCAAATCACTTAACCCCCATTGCCTGCAAAAACAAAAACAAACAAACAAACAAACAAAAAGAAAATTGCTGCTTTCTAGTATAATTTGAGATCTGATACTGCTAGGGTCCCTTTTTTGTCACTTTTTTCATTTAAATTATTGATATTTTTGTCTCTATTTGAATTTTATTTTTTCTCATTCTATAAAGTAAGCTTTTGGTTATTTGACTGGCATAGCATTGAATAAGTAATTTAATGTATTAGTATTGTCATTTTATGATCTTATTTGATCCTATCCAATGGCAATTAATATTTCTCCAATTATTTAGACCTGGTTTTGTTTTAGTAGGTACTGGCTTGGAGTTATATTTACATAGGTCTTGGGTGTATTTTGGAAGACAGACTCCCAAGGAATTTACATATTCTTTATGTCCTATTTTAAATGGAATTTCTTTTTTATCTCCTCCTGCTGGGATTTTAGTATTATATAGAGATACTAATGATTTGTGTGGATTTATTGTCAATCCTGCAATTTTACCTACTTCTACCACTAAGTTGCTATGCACAATAAAAAAGAAAATGTTCTTTACTTCTCTCCAATGCCCTTTATTTGCCTATTTAGATCTTAGCTTTTCATCTGAAAATCAAAGGGCTGGTCTTAATATTATTAAATGTAAAATGACATAGTAGATTATACTCTCAAATTGCATTTCATCTCTAACAATTACTGTCTGTAAAATCATGGACAAGTTTCTAAAGTAAGGTTCTTAACATATAGTGCATGGATTCCTTGACTTAAAGTAGCCATAACCTTGGTGGCAAACAAACAAACAAAAAATCTTTATTTTTATCATTATATAAGTGGCATTTAGCATCTCTTTCTATTTTATATTATTTTAGATTTTGAGAAGGGATCCATAGGCTCCATCAGACTGCTAATGGGCTTGAGACACAAGAAGGGCTTGAGAATCACTGCTCTAAATTTATCATTTCCATTTCTTCATCCACAAAAAGAGGATAATGATATTTGTTGTACATGCCTTAAAAAGCTGTTGAGAGGGAAGCTCTTCATAAGACAAATTGTAATTTTTGTATGAATTATCAGGCCTAAATTCTCTGTCAACTAGAGGATACAGTGTGTTTGATAGGGTAATTACAGAGGCTACAGAGGTAATAAACCCTGCACTGTCCCCTCTTTCCCAACACTTAGCATTGATTACTCTTTAAGTGGATAGTTATGTGTAAAAATATGCAGGATCCAGCTCTATATTGAGTTGTAACTAAGCGCATGATTTATTGTTTTGTTGATTGTCTAGTCTTATAAAGGTACTAATACTGTGGATTCAAGTTAAAAGTATATATGCATACATTTCACCTCATTGTTAAACATTTATTGGTACATCATTGCATTGCTCTATAAATATTGTGTGAGCTCAGCAGAATTGAGGCAGAAGGCTCAAGGCCTGAAATCATTAATAGACTAGAGGCTAATAATAATATTAACAAGCATTTATATAGTGTTTTAAGGTGTGTAAAGTGTTTTATATCCAATAATTCCTTTGAGCCATACAACACAGAATATTGTAGTAGTACTCTGCGCCCATAAAAATCAAAGCAAAGTCTGATGAATAAATTGCGTGTTTAGTTGAGGAAACTAAAAGGCACAGCAGTAGAGTATTATAAGAAAGAGCAAATATGATGACTACAGAGAAACATAAGAAGATTTAGGTGAGAGTAAAGTAAGCAATATCAAGAAACCAAATGCATAGTGTCTGTACTATGTAAATGGCAAGAATAATCACAAAGCAGTCAAAAGGGATCATTGTAAAATTACAAAGAACCAGCATGACTCTAAGGAGAAGATTTGAGAAAACACCCCACTCATTTGCAGATATGGAAGGCCCATGGATGTGGTCCAAAGTTCATGCTACATATATTGCCAGGCTTTTTCAATATATTAATCTATTTTGCTGATTTTCTCTTTTTTAATATTAATATTTTAGTTATTATAAGACATGGCTCTTGTGGGATGAGTGTTTGAGGGGAAGTGATACTGGGAGAAATTTTGACAATTTAAAAATGAAAAGAAGATGTTATTAAGATCTTATTAGGGACAGCTAGGTGGCAAAGGGGATAAAGCACCAGCCCTGGATTCAGGAGAACCTGAGTTCAAATCTAGCCTCAGACACTTGACACTTACTAGCTTTATGACCCTGGACAAGTCACTTAACTCTCATTGCCCTTCAAAAAAATCTTATTAGAGATGTCATAGATGGCAGGGTGCCATCTGTGAAAGAAGTAGGACCACAGCTGCTTCTGGTGTTTCTCTTTAATCTTTGGTGTTCCTGTTCTATCAGAACTCTATCACAATGGTGGCAGTGGATCTTTTATAGCAGGTCTCTGACAGTGATATACCTTAGTTAGAGTGTCAGTGCTAACTGAGCCTGAGATATTTTTTGCTTATGAAAAGCAAAAACAAATCAAAAGAAACCTTTGCTTCTTGTATCTCTAATTAGAAAACTATTCTCTTCCAGTCTGTACTTGAAATTTTGGTGGTCCAGGAATATATGATTGATCTTTTGGTGACTTTGGCCTTGATATATTTTTAAAACATTCAACAACTTTGTGCATAGATGTCTTATGTGAATTTGATTTCTCCTCCATCCCAAAGTTCTCAATATTAGGTTATATTCTAAAAATGTCAATCCCTAAAGCCTACTAATATATCCAACAGACATTTATTAAGTTCCTGTTATGGACAAAATACTAGGGATATAATGCAGGGGGAATAAAATATTCCTTGTCCTCAGTCTGCTTCCATTTTATCATGTTTCACTTATAACATTAATGATTCCCATTGAAGAAATACACCTAAAATCCATTGTGTGAAGTTTTAATTTGGTCCTGTATTCTGAATGGTTTCCATGAAGACTGAGCCAATCTCTAACTTTATTTTGGTATTTTAGCTGATACTGCTCATCTCAACCAGATCAATGCTCACCTTTGAATCTAGAATGCTCTCCAGAATGTTCCTTTCCTCCTATCTCACTCACCCCAGCATTGTCATTTTATGTAGGGGCCATTACTGAAATGTCACTCCTACTATTTAAAAACTGGCATTATGGAAGTTCATTGATTCATTATTTTAGTTAGTTCATAATTAACAAAGATATTGGTTGTCATGCAGGACCTGTCTTCAGTTTATTCCAATCATACTTCTATAGTTTCATAACTGTGTAATTTAAGATTCAAATGTGGATTCTAATCTGTTCCCCCAGTTTTGGGGGAAACTGACTAAAATCACTGATAAAACGAGTTTAGGTTTTTAAGGGTTTATTGAAAAATAGAAAGAAAAAGATTGAGAACAGAATTCCCAAAGCCTGGCATTCCTATCTTTCCTCAAATTTCCTGTGAAGTCCTCTGCTGCCACCACCACCATCAAGTCAGGAACCCAAAAAGAGCAAGAGCTCTCCATGCAGGCCCTCTTTCCTCCTTCCTGTCTCCTCCCAGAAAATAGGAGGCTCCTCAAGTTGATTGGCTGGTAGCCTTGATAGAGAGCACCCATGAGCAAACATCACTTCCTGACGCCAAGGAAAAGCCACATGGCCTTGTCCTCTGAGGCATTTTCCTCATGGCAGAGCTTTCCTACAGCAAGTCTCCAGTAAGTGGCATCATTCCAATCATTACATAATGGTATCAGTGTAAGTAACAGATTGAAATGTAACTAGCATATTGTTAACATGAACAGGTATCTCTGTCTGAGATTAAACTGGAATTAAATAATTTTGTTATTCATTCTGTGATATTTCCTGACCTACCCTAAACCACCTTTCTCCCACCAGTCATTCCAAGTCTACACCTAAAGACCACATTTCTGTTTGAGGACTCTATAATAGATTTCTAGATTTGTCAACTCTTTGCCATTCTGTTTGCGCATACTTGTCTCCTAAGGGATGTTCTATCCCTCTACATCTATTAATACTACCTGATCACCATCTCACTGGCTCTGTTATGAGGCAGCTAGGTGGCACAGTGGATAGAGTGCTGTACCTGCAGTTGGGAAATGCTAAATTCAAATCTGACCTTGGACATTTAATAGCTATGTGAACCTAGAAAGTCACTTAATTTCTGCTTGCTACAGTTTCCTCATCTAGAAAATGGGGATAATAAAAGCACTTACCTCTTAGTGTTATTGTGAGGATTAAATGAGATTTATAAATTGTAGTCTTGTGCATAGTATCTGGGACATACTAAGTGCTATATAAATGTTAACTGTTAGTAATGGACTGGGTGAAAATGGAATGTGTGAAGACGACATTTTTGTACTGTTTTTATTTTTATTTTGTTTTTGTTCCATTTTAACAGTTCCTGGGCAGAGCTGTTATGGATTTAGTGTCTCCTTCTTGTGAAGAGGAGTAGGCCTAAATTAAAAACCAACATGTGTCCGCATTGAATAGTCTATTGATTGGGTCCATATTTCCAATTTGGCCACCAGATACCTTTTTTCTTAAAGCAGGAAATCATTTCTTTCTGATAGTAATCCAAATCACATGTCCCATTCCATCCTTTTGCTTTGTAGTTGTCAGGAATCACAGCTACACAGTTCTCACTTTTGCCTAATCATAACAAAAGTCATTTTTTCTCAGAGTTTAAATCCTTCACAAGTCAGCAGCAGCAAAATATGATATAGGGTGTGGTTTCTTTAGTATTAGATAATCACAGCCTTTGGGCATTACAAAGCATGAGACATAAATCCAGGCTCTTTTTATTCCTCCAGGGTTTGTGATATCCTATGATAACACATCCTAGAGTTGTTGTAAGATTTTTTTTTTCTTGCCTGTTATGAAATTTAATTTTCACTTTACAGGGAACTAATCATTCAGAAAGCATTTAATTAGTAGAGATGACGTTATTATGTGTCATGCTGTGTTATTTTCTCCTAGTGAGATTCACAGATATCCACCAACTGCCCTGGGTCACAATGGAGTGCATTCTATAGTATTGATTTATTTCCTTTCCCCAAAGCTCAAAATGGAGGCAGGGTAGCCTAGAAGAAAGAGGACTGACTCTGTAGCCCAAGGACCCAGATTCATTTGACTGTAAGTGAGCTTCTTAACCTTTCTAGGCCTAAGTTTCCTCCACCATAAAATGATAAGGTTGAACTGGAGAACTTCTTTACAATTCAAAATCTATGAACCAATTGTTTTTTAAAGCATTCAGGAACTTTACTAAAAGTAAATGCTCTTTTTTCATGCAGACATGTGTTTTGCATGACTACACATATATAACCTAGGTCAATTTGCTTGCTTTCTCAATGAGGGGGAAAGAGCAGGGAGGAAGGGAAAGAATTTGGAAGTCAAAATTTGAAAAAGAAAGAATGTTAATTTTTTCCCCATGTAATGGGGAAAATAGTTTTTAAAAAGTAAACGAACCAAAAAAAAAAAGTAAATGACTTCTTCCCTTACATTCCCAAAATGATATCAATAAAGGGATATTAATATGGTTCTGGTTTGGGAACCATTAACAGAGACTCTCAGAATATTGCTTTGCTGTCTCTCCTAGCCTAAAAAGGCCTCCTCAAGTTGTTGAGGGTAATTACTGGGTTCCTTTGTTCTACCCCTAAAGGGCAAAAAGATTTAACACCTTGATAGCTCATGATCTGCTCATTGCATTAAAATATCTAACAGGGATAAAATCAAAAGGCAATATAATGAACAAAGTCTTGAATAAGCTCATATGAAAAGATTGTTTGGCAGGATTGGAAATAAGTGTGTGCTCCAACATGTCTCTGCAAAAGTTTTGGTGTGTAGATAGAGTAAATAGTTCCTACTTAGAATGTGAGTTGCTTAACATGATTCCTGGCAGTGCCTTTACAGTGCCAGAAAACAACATGCCCTCACTTCCCAATAGATTGTTCATAAAGGGAGTTGGTGCTTTCAAATCAATGTGAACCAATCCCTACATGCTGTGCACAGTGGATAAAAATTAATGTATAATCTAAAGTTTATATGAAAATAAGTTCTGACAAGTCTTCTCTTTTGTCAATTGCTTTAATTTTTTTTTCTGGATTAAACAATGCTCACCCTTTCCCCAAGAATATCTCTACATTATCTATGTCGTATAATTTGTCAATGAAATAGGATCTCACTTAATTATAGAGATGAAAATTCTTAGATCTATCAAAGGATGGTAAGTTATGAATGGTAAAGACATACAGAACTATCAGTTTTCTGTTTTCCTCAGCACCACACAATGCCAATTCAAGAAAGGAAAGAAGGAAGAAATGAAGGAAGGAAGGAAAGAAGGAAGGAAGGAAGGAGGGAGGGAGGAAAGAAGGGAAATAAAGAAGGAGGGAGAGAAGGAGGGAAGGAAGGTACGAGGGAGGGAGAGAGGAAAGGAAGAAAGAGAGGAAAGAAATGAAAATAATAGGTAAAATAGTAAAGGAAAGAAGGAAAACAAGAGAAAAGAAAAGAAAGCCCCTCACAATAATTGTTCGGTATTAGGCCTACAAAACAACCAGTTGTTAATAGAAACAGTGGGAGTTAGGTGAAATCCTAGGGGATGAGAAATAATCTTTCAAAATATGTCTCGGGGATTCATCTTCTAGCAAACTGACCCACTTTCATTGCTTACTAAAAATTATTAACAAAGTTTAAAACATTTAATCCGTAACATCAGGAATAAAATCATTAAATAACATGATGTGATTGGAAAGAGCACTGGACCAAGAATGAGGTGAGCCTAAGATTCACAAATCACATGAATTTAAAGGTTGAAAGAACTAAAATCTCTTCTCCAAATGCAAGAATCCTATCCAAAGTCTTTTTGACAGTTGGTTGTCTAGCCTTTGCTTGAACACCTTCAGTGAAGATGAGTTTCCTTGAAGCAAGATAATCCATTTTTAACAAGTTCCCAACTCCCTGACTATATACAGGCACTATGTATTTAATATACTCCCATCTCAACTCAGCCTCTGAGAAGTCCTTGCTTCTTCCCACATTGCTCCCCCATTAAATTATCATGTATATGCCATTGCTTCTTGTTTCTCCCCAAATGGAAAGTAAGTTCCTTGAGGGCAGAGATTGTCATTTTGACTTTGTATCCCCAAGGCCTAACACAATACCAAGCATGTGGTTATAGTGATAATACCTAACATTTATAGAATACTTTAATCTTTACAAAGTGCTTTACCTATATATAATACCATCTTATTATTTCCTATTACCTATTACCATCAGTCTGATCAGTATTCTCATTTTACAGATGAGTAAACTGATTCACAAAGAGGCAAAGTAACTTGTACAGGATGACATTATTAGTAAGTATCTGAGGTGCGATTTGAACTCAAATCTTCCTGATTCTAGGGAAAACATGCTACCAATGCAGGTTTGTATCTTTTATGTAATTTATTATTACCCGAGTTTCCTAGAGAACTGAGATATTAAATGACTTATCCAGGATCAAAGTGTCGGACATGGGACTTGAGCTCTGGGCTTCCTGCCTTCAAGCAAGCTATCTTCATTCACTACACTGTACTATAAGAAAGAAAAGAAAAGGACTTTCAGGGTCAGGCAAAGAAAAAATAGTGAAGGAAAATTTGTCATAGGTGTCAACAGCTTTTTCTGTCCGTGATCGAAAGATCATGGAAACTTCCACTACTATTAAAGTGTCTACTCTAGGTGCATAATGGCCTTGTCCTCTCTCTTTTTATGAAAATATGTCCTTGAAGCAGGCCATGAGTGAAGTCATCAAAATGCTTTACTAGGAATTTAAGCCAGGGTTCCCTTTCCCAGTGGCATTTGCATTTTGAAACTGCTCTCTAATTTTTAATCAAAAATATTTTCTGTTAAAAAATGGAATTTTAGCCCACCACTAAACAGGCAGAAAAATAATTTTATGAGCAGGAGAAATGTCACTAGGACCCATGAAGTTACCTCATGTAATCCTCTATCAAGTCATTAAAAATCAGTAATGATGAGGGCAGCTGATTGGTGCGGTGGATAAGGCACTGATTCTGGATTCAGGAGGACATGAGTTAAAATCTGGCCTCACTTACTTGTTGTGTGACCCTGGGCAAGTCAATTTACCCTCATTGCCCTGAAAAAAAATCAGTAATGATTACCTACAAGGCAATTATTGACTAAAGCCATTTGCACATCTCGGATGCATGTGTTCTACTCTACATACCATAGGAGAATGAATTATAAGATGTTAGAAGTATCAACATTATTAGTGCATCTAGTCTAACTCCCAGTTTCATAGGTGAGGGAAAGCCTGAGGGAGGTAGAAAGAATTCTCTAAAGATGCATGGCTAGTTAATGACAAAACGCTTTAGAATGTAGTTTGCTTGACTTTCCATTATACTCTGAATCTCTGTCTGTTTGTATGTATGTCATAATTATTCAGGTAAAGGCTTACATATCACAAAGCACATTTCTTACAAAAAGTTTGTGAACTAGAGCTTATAAATATCATCATTCCCATTTTTATAGGCAAGAGAACTGAGTCTCAGAAAGTTTAAATTCCACATCCAAGGTCATGCAACTAATAATGTTGGAGGCAGTGTCTGAACCTCGGTTTTTGTTGATTCTATGTCCAGCATTCTTTCTACCATGTTGCTGTCCCTCTATCTACCATTCACCATTTGTCCATCCATCCATCCATCCATCCATCCATCCATCCATCCATCCATCCATCCATCCATCCATCCATCCATCCATCCATCTATCCACCTGTTTATTCATATCATGAATTTAATTTTTCAGTTTAGAAAAAAAAACAAGTTTGACTTATAGAATTTTCTCAGCTTCTTGAGTGACTAATCCCAATATTTATCACATGATCCCATGAGTAGATGCTTTATCAGTGGCTTTCAAAAAAAATAGCAGTTTGGATGTTGGCAGTACTGTAAAAGCTAAGAGGCTAGGAAGAGCTTGGCTGACAATAGGTTGAGCATATAAATTGATATTAAATTGGTGTGAATATTTTTTAAATTCAAAGGGTCAAATTAAGCATTCCATTAACTTCTACATTCACTTCAGTCTTTGAGCTGTATTTTTTTTTTTATTAAAACTGACACTAATTAGGGAAGTGAAAGCAAGCACTTAGGTGTCTGTACAGTTTGAATACTCAGATTTTGAAGATCAATTTGCACACAATTCACAGCTTGTTCCAGTGCCTCTGAATCACTCCCATAATGCAGATCTATGTGCAATGGCATTTGGTTGCCTGGAAACCTGAATAGAGAAAATGAATGTGGTGGAGTGGGCTCTTATATTCAGGTCTCTTGGAGTTCACTGTAAAAAAACCTCTTGTATTGTCTGGATCCCTTGGGTACCTATTTACTTTTGTTATAGTGGTCTCCTACAAATCCCCCATTTCTGCCTTAAAGCATTTATCTCATCTCACCACTGGTATAATATGTTGTCTCTGAGATTAGTCAGTACCAAGGTACCTAATCCTTAATAGAGAAATTAATAAAACGGACAATTTTAACAGGATGTGGAACATATAAAGGGGAAGAAGTGGGAGGAGACTTTCTCTCGCCCCTTTTGCCTCGATCCTCATATTAGCAGGGCTTTCAGCTGTTGAAAAACCACTTATAGAATAAGAGCTCCTTTAGTTCTAGGGGCCCTGAAAGGGCATTACCAACTTCAGATTATTGTGGTATCAACTTTTGTGATTTCCAGGGCCTTTTCTTTAATAGGATTATTTCAAAGACCCTCAGGATCATGGGATTTTAGAGTCAGAAAGGATTGTAGAAGTTCTCTAGATCAATTTCATTTTTCAGTTAGGTGGCGCAGTCAACAAAGCAATGGTCCTGGATTTAGAAGGAACCGAGTGAAAATACTGGCTCAGAAACTAGCTGTGAGAATTTGAGCAAGTCATGTAACATTTGCTTGCCTCAGTTTCCTCAACTGCAAAATGGGTTAATAATAGGATCTATCTCAGAGGGTGGGTAAGGGGATCCGATGAGCTATCTGTTAAGCTCTGGCATATATTATGCTCTATGTAAATGCTAAATATTTATTATTCTTTTTATTATTGTTATTGTCATTTTTATATAACAAGGTAAGTGGCTTGCCCAAGGTCATATGGGTATAAGTAGGAGAACTGCAATTTGAACGCAAGTCCTCAGTCTCCAAATCTAGTTTCCTTCATTGAAGTGGGCCTACTATTTTAATAAAAGACCACCTGAAATGTCAGTAATGGAGAAATAAGTATGATAAAAATAACAATTACTACAACAAAACCCACCAAAACATATAGTAAGGATCCAGCTGATTGATTCCAAGGAATACAACTTCAGCAGGGATTTGCAAGTCTATTCTCACTATTGACCTCATCCTGAAGTTTGATATCATGTCCACTGCAGAACTCATACATAATTAGACTTCTAAAGGTAATATTTTGGGTTCCTTTAGTATGAATATATTCTTACTTAGTAAAAACTTACCTGTTTGATAAAATGTTGAAATGATACCATAATGCTTCTGGGGACATAAATTTTAGCATGCGGCAATTCTAGCATTAGTAGTTTTTCATTCAGGAAGACCTGGGTTTGACATTTCCAAACCAGTGATCTTGGACAAATGATTGGCTCTTTGAGGTTCGTTCATAAAATGGCAATAATATCTCTTGTGCCTATCTCACCAGGATGATGTGAGTCTTGAATGAAACAACAAATACAAAACACTTTGCTAACCCTAGATTGCTAAATGAATATATGTTGTAACTGCTTTTTGAGGACTTAAAGATTTCTGAAGAAGCAAATTGAATGATAATGACTAAAGCCATTAGGCTTAACAGTGAGTGTGTTTTACCTCACTGAGAAACTCTGAGAGAAGAGTAAGAGTGGAGAATGGGATGAGAATCAGATCCACTTCAAAGACAAGAAAACAACTGGATCTCCAGAGAGGCAAGGTATACCTGTAGGGGTGTTGTGGGCTTTGTAAAAAAAAAAATTAATTAACTAGCTATAACTAATCTGATCTGAAAAAATTATATAATTAGATTTATGAAAAAATATGATTATATGAAAAATTATAAGTTTAGAAAAATTATAATTGGGTCATAAGTCCCATCTGGGTCACCATTCAAATGTAGAAATATTTTGATAACTGACATGGGCTAATTTGGGGGGACTAATCTGACTGGAGTACTTAATCTGGGACTTTTGACTAACTGGCTATCTGACTGCTATTAATTTAATATGGGCCATTTATAAAGTTCCACCACACTGTGCCCCTCCCAAAATTGATAAGCAAAAGATTGAGAAGCCTCTTAACTAAATAATCAAAGCAGAGTTTATTTATGAGATACTATTTAAACATAAAAATACAGGGAAATAAAATGTACAACCTGACTGCATTGTGGTGTCTCTTTCCACCTGCTGCCCCTAGAACTTTTTTAATACAATAAGGGCCATAGCTGCCTCTTGCCTTAGGGTATGTTCCACTTCCACTGCTCAGCTCCTTTCACTAACTCTGCCTGTACCCTGTGCTGACTACTTCTGTGCTCTCCACTGCCTCCTCTTCTGTCTCTCTGCTCTGTCAGTCTGCTCTCTGCCACCACCCCTGACCTTCTCCATTCTTCTAATCTTGTCAGCCCCTCTCTGTTCTAATCTTCTCTGTCCCCCTCTCTGTTCTTCTAATCTTGTCAGTCCTCCCTGTTAATCTTGTCTGCCAGCCTCCTTGCCATCTAACTCCCAGGTCTATATATATCTTACTTCTCTCCACTCAAATCTCGGGGCTTTTTTGCGCCCCCATACATACCAAGCTAATCTGCCAGTCAGGGCTGTGGCTGTGGCTGGGAGGATGCTGGAGCATCACGTGTGTACCATACCCAGGGCTCCAGGGGCCTGTGCCCCCGCCGCGCACCTGGGTCCTCGGCACAGGCTATGCCAGAGCCTGGCCTGGATGAGCCTGGGATCTCTTGGATAGATCCGTTCAGGGCGGAGGTAGCTAGGGCTCCCTCCCCCAGCTGTCTGACCTGGTGTCTTGTACAGCCCATGGGGCTTTTTGGCTCAGCTGAAGCAGAGGGGGTGGGGCACCAGCACCTTCACACAGAAAAGACCCTGAGGGGCTAAGGCTTTTTAAACTCAGCCTAAAGGTAGGGTCCCCAAATCAAAATAAATTTCCACAGCTTGGATGAGATGATATTGACGTCATGGAGGAAAAGACAGGGGATAAGTGATTCTGTAAAAGTCCTTCTCTGGGCTTGAATCCCAAATTATACCAGACTATCATCACTTCCATAAGGTGGTATGACTATTTTGGGGGTCAGTCCCCCCCAAAAGTCATTAAACAATAAGGAAGAAAGTCAGATGTTTTAGAGACAGGGTCGGGGGTTTGGGCATGTGGCTCTCAAGTTTGTTTCATTGGTGTCTTACATTGTATGCCAAAAATAGGTAGGCACCAGTTAAAGTTTCTAATAAGGAAGATTTTTTGATATGGGAGATTCTATAAAGGGACAAGGAAGGAGAGAAAGCACTAGGAAGAAAGACCGGATGTGTTTATTATAGACACAACCTGTCAGAATATTGGTTAAGCCCAAGAAAACTACTCCAAAATATCACTTACAGTGATTATGATAATAAGAAAAAATCTATTTCCTATCAAAAACAGCAATAATTAAAGAAGCACTTATTAGGTACCTATTATGACTGTACTGTGCCTGGCACCATCAATATAAATACAAAGAATGAAACAACCTCTACTCTCCAGGACCTTACATAACACTGGTATTATATCAGTTTAGGGTTTTACTTGTCCTTTAAAACTACCTTATTATTTTTATGATAATAATAATAACTTATCTTTCTAAAGCTTTTTAAAAGATTGATAGAAATTGAAGATCTTTTAAGATTAAATATTTATATTTTTTCACTTGATCTTTATAATAACACAGTGAGGTAGTTATTAGAGATGTTATTATTATCATCATCAGTGAACTTATGTGTCAAAAAGACAGAACTGCCACACAGTAGAAACCAGAGGCAGGATTAACACCTTCTTGATACACCAGGTCTAATTCCTCTATGACATGTTTCCACTATCACATTTTCCTTTTTTCTCATAGCAAATCAATTGAATAAAAGCTTAGAAATGCTGAGCTATATTTCCAATGTCAATCTTGGGATGATCCCATAGGGATTTTGAGAGCTTCTCTAATGTTCTGATTTGCAATTTAAAGTCTTGTGGGATACAAGACAACTACTAGGTTTTGCATTTTGCTATATATCAACATGAAGTAGAAGATGCTTTTCAGGAGCCCCTAACACATTTGGAGCATCCTTAGTTGGCATTCTTCATGATGGATGAAGCTTGGGGCAGAGTAGCTTCCATTCATCTATGACTCTAGGTAAACTCCCAATAATTGGATTCTGTACAGATAGATCTGCTAAAGGATAGACATCCTTTGGCTGTTTTTCTTCCTTGCAGTTTGGAAAGTCTGAAGATGACTCTCAGTTGACAGGAAGGCTGTATGGGAGGCCTTATTCACTACCAGTTGCCTGGGAGTCAATCTCCTGTCTGAGAAAATCACAATGATTGCCTATTTGCCTTATTTCCTTTGATATACAGTCTCAAGAAGGCTGGAAAGACTGGCAGCATCTTCTACTGTTTGGGGTGTGTCAATGATGGCATGAGCTAGAATTAAATTTTTTATGCCTTTCCCCAGATTGTCAATGAGGTTATTTTATGATCAAGCCAAGGGTAATTATTAATAGGCTATCCACACTCTCACAACTCTGAGGATTTTTACATAGGTAATTGGATTTATTTGGTTTCAATTACAAAAGGAAAATCCTGGTAACTGAGGTAGCAATGGATCAGTTGGGCTAATGTGATGCTCAGTGTGAAGTCACAATGAATATTTTCCATATATTATCTTGTGATAACATGATTTTCAATCAAAATCCAGAGCTCAAATTTAGTGGAGACATTGACCTGGGTGGGGGAGAGAAGAAGGGAAAGAGGGTCAATTTCTAAACAGTACATTTAATAGCTTTCACAAAATTGTTTTCTTCTGACATATCTCACAAAATAGGAGCTGTCACAAGGAAAGGGAAATTTGCTCAATTATTTCATCTAGTCCCAAAGGAGAAAATCCATAAGGCTACTAAATCATTAGTACATCAACAATTATTTACTGATTACCTATTTTGTTCTACAAAGGCTGCATGGCTTAGAGGACAGAGGGCCCTCCTTGAAGCACAAAAGGCCAGTGTTTAAGCTTTGCTTCTGACATCTACAAACTAGCTGTATGACCATGGACCATTTACTAGCCAATTTTATAAAATTATAAATTACATAGGTGTCATCAATCTGCATCTGTGAAGTAAGTTTTCATAGTATTTTTATTTGTCTCTCTAATATAAAATATAAAATAAAATCATAGCCAAAAACTAAGTCTCCTTCCTCCCCAACCAAAATATCAAACTATAGGTAAAGCATTATAATTGGCTAGGGGTTAAGGGTTAAAAAAAGTATAATCTTTTTCCAAAATGTATTTTTTAAATAATTTAATTGAATTATAAAACAACCAAATGCTAAATTGCATGTTACCATAATCAGAACCTATATTTTAGGATGACTGTAAGGAAAGAGCTTAATTAAGCCTTCAAGTACTACATGGACATGAGTTATTATTATTGAGGCTATTATCATTATTTTACCTATTATAAGGGATATGAGATTATTATTATTGTTTCTGCCTGTTATAAGCATAATAGGAAAGAAAAAAACTTTATCCCAACCATCTCGACTATGATTACATAAAATAAATTATATTTATATGGCACCTGAAAATTTTTTTTTATAACTACAGGACTAATTTTAACTCCACAGAATAAGACATACCCTAAATATCTCATTGTTTTCTACCTTCCTTTTATTTCATTCATTTATTTATTTATTTTGTGGGGCCATAGGGGTTAAGTGACTTTCCCAGGGTCACACAGCTAGTAAGTGTCAAGTGTCTGAGGCTGGATTTGAACTCAGGTCTGCCTGAATCCAGAGCCAGTGCTTTATCCACTGTGCCACCTAGCTGCCCTCTAGCTTCCTTTTAAATGTTGTATTCTCCCATTAAATAAGTTACTTGAGATCAAAAGCTATCTTTCTTTTTTGCTTATTTGTATTTTCAAAACTTAGTATAGTGCCTGGTATATAATAAGCATTTAATAGTTGCTTATTGAATTGAATTCCCTGGTAATAAGCTGATGAGGAAGAGGTAAGTAGATAATATAAGTTGCATTACTTTCATTTTCCATTTTACTGATGAAGAAATTGAGATTTGGAAAGGTTAAAAGACATGTTTGGGTTCACCCAGGTAGTGAGTTTCAAGTCAGCATCTGAGTTGAAATGAAGCCCTCTCCATTGCCTTTCAATCTAACTGGGTTATTCCATAATAATTATACCATTGTTTTAAAAGCCGACCTCAACCTAGGTCTTTACTTGGAAACATAGAACTAGAGACTTCCCCTTTTCATCTATATTGAGGATAGAAAACTTTTTTTTTCTCTCAGCTTACAATTAGGATATCTTGGAAGGAGCATCAGACAAGTGGAAAACTAAATTGAATATGGAAGTATGAGATAAATGTGAAATAATCAAAAAAGTGAAAGTCGGTCTAGTCAGTGGGCTCACATGAGCAGTTTTTAGATGAGCCATTTTTTAAATAAGAGAAGATAATATGTTTTTGAATCCAAGATCATCTTGGTTTTTGAATCAGTCATCCTTGACCATGTAATGGTACCCAGGAGAAAGCAAAAACTATGAAATGTTGAAGGGGATGAGGAGAAGATTTTTTTTATAGTAGCACTAACATAAAGAAACTAGAGGAACTGGCCAGGATAAATATGTCTGGGGCAGTCTAGGTCAGCCAGCTGTATGGGTTTGGAATCAAACCCTGTGGAGTCAGTTTCTGGACCTATCATATTCACTGTGGTTTCCAACAGTTTTCATCAAAATCATGGCTACATCTGTGGCTCCATAGTTCTTAGATCTTTTTTAAAAAAATACATTTTATAGTATTCTACATTTTAGTGGTATTCAATATAATAAAGTGAGATGAGAAGAATGTGGCAGTAGTAGGAACAGCTAATTTGAGGTCATGTCAGATGGGGCTGTGATCTCCAACTAGGGATGTCCTGGGAGTCCCACAGAAGTCAGATGCTATGGCAAAGACTTTGTCTGCCCTGTGAGCAAAGCAATCTCTTTTTCCCCTCCACAAATATGACTGTTAGTACCTCATTTTATTACC
This sequence comes from Dromiciops gliroides, assembly GCF_019393635.1. Lineage (NCBI taxonomy): Eukaryota > Metazoa > Chordata > Mammalia > Microbiotheria > Microbiotheriidae > Dromiciops > Dromiciops gliroides. Next base: position 172,653,750 of record NC_057866.1, on the reverse strand, counting down.
TATTTATGATCTCATGACTTGAAGGTGAAAACATTAGTAGTTGGCATAGTGAAATATGTAGGAATTCTAAACAATGGAAATAACATGAATGAAACAAGATATAGGAGAAAACACCTTAGATAAGGATGGATGATGAAATTCATCTCCTCAGTATGAAGGAAAGGAAATGGGGGAGGACTATAGATGCTAGATTCTATGTAGGTTGATGTATACCAATGTCTCATTGTGACAGCTGGTTTTGCTTTTCTTTTTTGTTTTTCTTTGTCATAAGGACATTTCTATGGGGCTTGTGCACCAGAAAATAATTGTGATTTAAAAACCAAAGTATGTTATGTATGTTTGTATATTTATATACACATATATACATATCTTAAAAGTAAGCCAATCTATATTTCTAGTCAGAGAATTTGGGGTTGGGTATGGGTTCTATGTTTACTATCTGTGAGAACTTGGTTAAGTTTCTTTCCTTCTCTGACAATACAGTTTCTTCATGTGAAATGGAGAGGTGATGATCTCTCTTGTTTCTTATAGACCTAAATTCTTTAGTTAAGAAAAGGGAGAATAAGAGTGGGTATCATCATAAAGCAGTGAAAGAACAGTCTTATTTTTAAAAAAGTGGATTTGTGTTGAGGAGCACTGGGAAATAAATTTGGATAGGTAGGTTGGGCCTAAGTTAGAGAGGACCTGGAAGGAGCTATGATGATCTCTTTATGTACTTACCTTTCTTTATATTTTTGGTTCTTAGAATAGTACCTGGCATATAGTAAGTACTTAATAAATGCTTGTTGAATGGATGACTGATGGTATCAAAGTTGTTTCATGTCAAAACTTCTTTTCTGGCTTTTCATATTAAAAATGCATACATTAAAAGATACTTGAAAGATAATATCTATTGATATAAAAGCAAGATGGTGGAGTACAGGCATCAACCCAGCAGAACTCTCCCAATATTCTTCTCCAAACAACTTTAAAGTAACTCCCCAAATCAAATTCTTGAGCAGCAGAGGTAACAAAAAGGCAGGGTGAGATACTTTTCCAGAATAAAACAACTTAGGAGCTCAGCAGGATAGGTCTGTGACACTGGGTGGGGGCTATCCCAGAGTTCATGTGGAGGCAGCACCAGCTCTTGGTTTTGGAGGTGGCAGTGGCAGCAGCACCTTTATGGAATTTGAAGTCAGAGAAAACAAAATGATTAGGTAACACATCCTAAATACAGTGCTAACACTAGGCACAGGACTGGGCTCTATTGGGCAACCCCATTGCCTACACTTATTTCTGGGTTGTAGTTCCAGAGTGTAGAGGAGTGCTTTTAGTTCTAAGGGATCAGGGGCCCTGCCAGGGTAAGGACTACAGGGCAGACCAAGAGAACATTGACCACACATCTCCCCAGATCATGCTACCTTGGAAGGACTAAAAACTTCCAAATTTCCAGAAGTAGCTCTGAAACCAGCAGCAGCAGCAACAGCACATTCACACACACACACACACACACACACACACACACACACACACACACACACCTGATACTTGATGTTACCTTTTACCCCTACCCATGGAACAGAGACCTACTTTAACATATAGTTCAAAAATCAAAAAATAGGCTAGAAAAGTAAGCAAATGATGGAAAGAGAACCTGACCATAAAATGCTATTATGGTGACAGGAAAGATCAAATCACAAACTCAGAAGAAGATGATGATGATGTCAAAATAACTACAAGCAAAACTTCAAAGGGGGAAAATGAGAATTGGAGAGAAGTACATCACGAATTCTTGGAAGAGCTAAAAAATTGAATTTCAACATCAAATAAAAGTGGTAGAAGAAAAAATATGTAAATAAATGAGAGGGAGAGAAGAAAGAAGAAAATTATGAAAAGACAATTAACAGCTTTCTAAAAGAGGTAAAACAATAGTAAAGAAAATAACACTTTAAAAACAGAATTGTTCAAATGGTAAAATAGATACAGAACTTCACTGATAAAAAGAATTTCTTAAAAAGCAGAATTGAAAGGGTGGCGCCAACATATCTTAGAAAAAGCAAGGACTCAGTTGAACTCTCCTAAGGTCCCTGCCAAATAATTTTAAGTAATATCTCAAAATGAACTCTCAAACCCCAAATGGGTGGGATGAAACAATTTTCCAGCCCATGATAACTTAGAAGGTTGGCAGGAAAGATCCATCATCTAGGGTGAGAATGAAGGTTGGTCTAACACAGGCCACACCCCAGAAAACCAAGAGAAGAGTCCTTAAGGGAAACTGAATCATCAGCTTTGGCTTCTAGAACTCTTAGGCAACAGACAGTAAGATGGACAGACAACTGGTTAGAAGGAGATTACAAGAGGCCCTTTGTTAGAATTGGGTGCAGAAGTCTGTTGCATTACCCATAGGTAGATTTGAGTTGCAGTCCAAGGTCACATTCATGGAGTGAGGAAGAGCACTAGCACACCACAACTGGCAGCCAAAGGGGGGGAGTAGGGATTCTAGTCACAGTTCCAGGATGGAAAAGAATATTTGTGGTTGTTTACAAACCAGACCATAGGCCAGGATAGTAGTAGGCACACCTTTCCTTAGATCATAACACCTTGGAAGAACCAAAAACTTATAGAAATCGAGAACCAGCTCTGAAAACAGCTGCACACACACACACACACACACACACACACACACACACACACAAAACAAACAAACAAAAACACACCCTAAAGCTTGGGAAAGTGCCCCATCTACCTCAGAAGCAAAGCCTAAATTTAACATAAAGCTAAAAGTTAAAAAAAAACCAGTCTAGAAAAATGAGCAAACAAGAAAAAAAGAAACCATAGAAAGTTATTATGGTGACAGGGAAGATGAAAACACAAACTTAGAAGAAGATAACAAAGTCAAAATGGCTACATCCAAAGCCTCAAAGAAAAATCTGTATTTGTCTCAGGTCCAAAAAGAAATCCTGAGCTCCATTTTTTTCAAACTCAAATAAGAGTGGAGGAAGTTAGGTGGCACAGGGTCACCAGCTCTGGATTTGGGAGGACCTGGGTTCAGATCTGGCCTCACACACTTTACACTTACTGGCTGTGTGACCCTGGAGAAGTCACTTGGCCCTCATTGCCCCACAAAATCAAATCAAATCAAATCAAGAAAGAGAGGTAGAGTTAAAATTGGGAAAAGAAATGAGAGTGATACAAGAAAATCATGAAACAAATCATTGGTTTGGTAAAGGAGGTATAAAAAATACTGAGAAAAATAACACCTTAAAACCATAATAGGGGGCAGTTAGGTGGCACAGTGGAGAGAGCACCAGCCTTGGATTCAGGGGGATCTGAGTTCAAATCCAGCCTCATACACTTAACACTTACTAGCTGTGTGACCCTGGGCAAGTCACTTAACCCCAATTGCCTCACCAAAAAAACAGACAAAAAAACAAACAACAAAAAAACCCTAACTAGGCCAAATGATAAAGAGGCATAAGAAACCACTTAAGATAAGAATTCCTTTTGATTTTGGGGTCTTTTTCACGAGGTGATCAGTGGATTCTTTCAATTTCTACTTTTATAATATCAGGGCAGTTTTCCCTGACAATTTCCTGGAAGATGATGTCTAAGCTCTTTCCTTGATCATGGTTTTCAGATATTCCAATAATTTTCAAATTATCTCTCCTGGAGCTATTTTCCCGGTCAGCTGTTTTTCCAAGGAGATATTTCACATTGTCCTCTATTTTTCTTTATTCATTTGGATTTGTTTTTTGCATCTTTATTTCTCATAAAGTCATTAGCTTCTATTTGCTCAATCCTATTTGTTAATCAATGATTTTCTGCAGAGAGCTTTTGTACCTCCTTTTCCATTTGGCCAATTTGGCTTTTCAAGGTGTTAATGTTGTTTTTTGTTTTGTTTTGTTTTTTCATGACCCTCCTGTATCACTCTCATTTCACTTACCATATTTTCCTCTTCCTCTCTTACTTTATCTTCAAAGTCCTTTTTGAGTGCCTCTATGGCATGAGACCAATTCATATTTTTCTTGGAAGCTTTACATGTAGGGGCCCTGATGTTGCTATCCTCTTCTGAGGGTACGCCTAGAACTTCCTTGTCACTAAAGAAACTTTCTATGGTCCTCACCTTTCTCTGTCTGCTCATCTTGCCTTTCTTTTACTTGCCTTTTTGCTTCTTAAAGTGGGGCACTGTTTCCAGGTTGCACTATCCCAAGCTTCAGGAGATCTCAGGTGGTATGATTTAAAAAGGAGCAGATTCTTCATTCACCTGGCTTATTCCCTGGTCCATAGATGACCCCAGACCAACTTGCTAATCAACCAGCTTTGTGTGCTGTGGCTGTCAGCTCTGATGAGCCTGTGGTCCTCCCCCACCTGGGCCACTGCTCCTCGAGCCTATGTCCTGGTTCCCAGAAGGGGTGAAAAACCTATGTTCTACCTCAGCACCAGCAGAGACCCCTGTAATCTCCCCCCATCCCTCACCAGACCTCTCAGCTGACCATGAGCTTATTTCCAGACAACACTGATGTTGCAGCTTATTCAGAGGCTCTGGATATCTTGTTCCCTGGCTTGGCCTTCCTGGGATTGGATCTGTGTCAGTAGGACCATAGGGTTGGGCTCCACTCCTGCTCTGGCACAGCAGCCCCCTCCTGCCAACTTTCTAAGCAATATTTGGCTGGAAAATGATCTTAGCCCATTCTTTTGTGGGTTTTGTTGCTCCAGGAATTGTCCTATGGCATTATTTGGATGTTTTTTGGAGAGATCACATCATGAGTTTTGAGAGCTTACTGCCTTTCCTCCACCATCTTGGCTCCACCCTGGAAATCCAAGAATTCCTTTAAAAGCAAAAATGGCCAAATGCGAAAGGAGGGACAAAAATCCACTGAAGAGAACTCCTTTAAAAGAAGAAATGGCTAAGTGGGAAAAAAGGTACAAAACCTCACTAATGAAAATAATTCCTTAAAAATTAGAATTGATCAAGTGGAAAGTAATGGTTACATGAGATATCAAGAAAAAATTACATAATCAAAAGAAGAATAAAAGAAAGTGTGAAATTTTTATTTGGAAAAAATAACTAACCTGGAAAATAAATCAAGGAGAGATAATTTTAAAAGTATTAGACTGTCTGAAAACCATAATACAATAAAGAGCTGAGGTGTCATATTTCAAAAAATAATCAAGGAAAACTCTCCAGATATTTTATAAACAGAAGGTAAAATAGAAAATGAAAGAATATACTGATCATTTCTGAAAGAGATCTCAAAATGATAACTCCAGGAATATTACAGCCAAATTCCAGAGATCCTAGTCCAAACAGCTAAAAGGAACTAGCATCAATACCAAGAATCACCTACCCAACAAAACTGAGCATAATCTTCAGGGTGGGGGGTGGGGTGTTCATTCTCTGACTGAGCAGCAACTTTGATGGTGGCAGGTAAAGTATGTTTCTTAATTCAAATTGGTGATGAAAAGGATTCTTGGAAAGTGAAAATGAGGTGAAATTCTGTAGGAAAAGAAAAAGAAGAAACAAGAAGAGAAGGCAAAGGTAAAAAGACTTTAGAAATTCTGATGATGGGGATTCTAAGTGGGATTTCCTTGAAGTGGGGAAACTGAGACATCAGAACCCGGAGATAAGGAACAGAGATTCACCTGATAGGAAGGCAGATTCTATAGAAGATAGAGGTGAAGAAAGGAACTGGATCAACAAACCACTCCAGCAAATGTCACATGGGGGGAAAAAAAAGGTCCTCACAGGAAAGATGAAAAAAGGAAAGAGAAAGGTGGGTATCACAGTCATACAGTAGAATGGAGCATGCCAGGAGAAAAGAGAAGGAATTAGAAATGAGCTGTGAAAAAACCTTTGGGAGGAGCAGGATAAAGTTTGATGGGAATGGGAAATGCAGAAAAGGAGAGAGACAGAACATTCCATGAGGGAGAGGGATCATCTTGAACAGCTGGAGCTAAAGTGAAAAGGAGAATGGAAGATTAGGGAGAAGCACAAGGAGTAAGGGAATAGAAGGAATGGGAGAGACCTTTGAGAAAAGGCACAAAGAGCAAGAGGCCAGAAGAGAAATTTCTGCTCATCTCAGAACAGTGAAAGAAGAGTCTTGAATGGCATGGGAGGAAGCCCCTCAAAGGGAAGTAACTAGAAGAAAGGGGTCCCTATTCTGATTTATAAGATATTAGCAACAGCAAGACATTCAATAAAAAGAATACTTTCAAACATTCCTGTAGAAAAGATCAGATTTGAAAAGAAAATTTGACTTTCAAATATAAGACTCAATAAAAACATAAAAAGGTAAACAGGGATTCACAAGGGATTCAGTGAAGTTAAACTATTTACATTTCTACATGGGAAGGTGTGATTTTAACTACCAAGAACTTTATCACTATTAGGGCAGTTGGAGTTTACATGGACAGAGGTACAGGTATGAGTTGAATATGATAGGATGATATATAAAAATAAAATTAAGCTGTGAGAAAGAGGAATACACTAGGAGAAGGGGAAAGTGAGATGTAGAATGGGGTAAATTGTCTCACATAAAAGAGGTGCAAAAGAATTTTCCAGTGAAAGGAAAGATGGAAGAGGTTTGAAGGAGTATGTGAATCTTACTTTTATCAGAATTATCTCAAAGAGGGAATAACAACACTCAGTTGGGTATATAAATCTATTTTACCCTATGGGAAAGTAGTAGTGGAAGGGAATAAGAGAAGGGGAGGAAACTGATAGAAGGGAGGGTATTTTGTGAAAAGTAGTCAGAAGCAAAACATTTTTGAAAATGGATAGACTGAAAGGAGAGAGAAAACAGATGAATGGTGGTGGGAATAGGATTAATCATAAATGAAAAAAAATTATAAGAAGTTTTTCTGATAAAGGCCTAATTTTTCCTATATAGAGAGAACCGAGTCAAATTTATCAAAATATGGAACATTCCCCAATTCTAAAGAACAATTTGGAACTATGCCCAAAGAGCTATAAAAAAATGCACACTCTCATTGAGTAGTAAAACTACTAGGTCTGTATCCCAAAGAGATTAAAATCATAAAGGACCTATATGAACAAAAATTGTTATAGAGGATCTTTTAGTATTGACAAAGGATTGGGAATTGAGGGAATACCCCTCAGTTGGGGAGTGGCTAAACAAATTGTAATATATGATTGTAATGGAATACTATTGTACTTATTATAAGCAGGATGTTCTCAGAAAAGAAAAAAGCAAAAATGCTAGAAAGACTTACATGAACTGATGCAAAGTGAAATGAGCAGAACCAGAAAAACATTGTACACAGTAATAGCAATATTGTACAATGATTTGTGATGAAAAATGCTAACTATTTTCAGAGAGAGAACTGATAGAGTCTCAATGCAGATCAAAACAAACTTTTATTTTTACTTTATTTTTCTTGGTTTTTTCTTTCTTTTTTTTGGTCTGTTTCCTTTTACACTATGACTAATATCAAAATAATGTTTTGCATAACTGTACATGTATAATCTATATCAAATTCCTTGTTTTCTCAATGAAGGGGAGAGGAGAGAAGGAGAGGGAAAATTTGGAACTCAAAAATTTTCTAAGTGAATGTAAAAATAGTTTTTACATGTTATTGGGGAAAATATTTTTAAATTAAAAAGCAGAATAGACCAAATAGGAAAAGAGGTACAAAAGTTCATTTTATAAAATAAGTCCTTAAAAATTAGAATTGGGAAAATGGAAGCTAATTACATCTCCATGAAAATCAAGAAACAAAATAACATCAAAAGAATGAAAAAAATTAGGAGAAATAGGACTATGTCCAAAGAGTTATAAAACTCCATACCCTCTCACCCAGTAATACCACTAATAGGTCTATAACTCAAAGAGAACAAAAAGAAAAAAAAAGAAAAGGACCAATATGTACAAAAATATTCATAGCAGATCTTTTTGTGGTGACGACAAATTAAAAATTAAAGCGGGCTTCCCTATTATTGGGGAAAGACTGAACAAGTTGTGATACATGATTGTGATGGAATACTATTGTGGTATAAGAAATGACTTCAGGGGGCAGCTAGGTGGTGCAGTGGATAGAGCTCCGGCCCTGGAGTCAGGAGTACCTGAGTTCAAATCCAGCTTCAGACACTTAACACTTACTAGCTGTGTGACCCTGGGCAAGTCACTTAACCCCAGTTGCCTCACTAAAAAAACAACAACAAAAAAACAAAAAAACAAAACAAAAAGAAATGACTTCAGGATGGTTTCAGGAAAACAAAACAAAACATAAGAAGTCTTATATGAACTAAAGCAAAGTGAAATAAGAAGAACCAGAACATTGTATATATACAGTAATAGTAGGGTTGTAAGAACAATCAACTGTGAAAGACGTATTTACTTTGATCAAGACAATTACAAAGGACTCATGATGAAAAATGCTATCTACCTCCAGAGAAAGAACTTGAATTCTGAGTGCAAATTGAAACTTATTTTTTTCACCTTGGTTTTTTTGGGGGGAGGGGGGTGGGTTATTTTTGGTATGTGTGTTTTCTTTTGCAACATGTCTAATATGGAAATATGCTTTATGTGATTTCACATGTATAATTGATATCTTATTTTTGCCTTCTCAATGGAAGGAGGGAGAGTATGTGGAATGCTTTTTTTTTTAATGATGTTAAAATAAATAATTTGTTAAAAGAAAGAATATTCTGCTTGCCTTACAGCGGTATATCTCTTGACATATAAATATAGGCCCGGTAATTTTTATGATTGAAAGATTGATTGGATTTGTCCACTCTTTAATGCTAAAAATAACTAGTTTATACATCTGGAAGATGAAGGTCAAGGTCACTCCAAAGTAGGGTTATAAGCCCAGGTTAAACCATGCTGTATGCTCTACTTTCCCCTTAACATTTCATGTAAAGGTAAAACCTGCTTAAGAGACAAATGTTAAGGGCACTTTTGAAGGACAGGCTTGAAAATTAATCATCAGAGAGGAGCCTGCAGTTTGAGTGATGTGGGTGAGAGGGGTAAAGTATGGAAGTATGGTCATGGGTGGGGAAGGGGAAATATGTTTTCAATTAACCATTTATGAGTTGTTTAGGTCAACAAAAACACCACCTTCTTCCAAATAAGCATCTTGCTATACTGCTTGACTTTCTGATCTCCTTAAGAATGCAGCTTCCTCCTCTTACCAGCCACCTTGAAGGGAAAAAGCAGTGTTCAGGTAGTGAAGGAAGGAGGAAGCAAGGAATGAAGGGAGGTAGGGTAGAAGGAGAGAAGATGGGAGGGAACATGGGAGGGATGGGAGAAAGCATTTATTATTAGTAGTAGAATGTACCTACTATGTTCCAGCCACTATGCTAAGCACTTTACAAGTATTATCTCATTTGATCCTGACAACAACTCTGGGAGTGAGATACTATTATTATCCATATTTTATAATTGAATAAACTGAGGTAGATAGAGGCTAAAGAACTTGCTTAGGGCCACATAGCTAGTAACTGTCTGAGGTTGTATTTGAGCTCAGGTCTTCCTAATTCTGGGCCCAGTACTATATCTAACTATACTTCCTAGCAGCTTCTAGAAGAAAAAGTTGTCAAAAAATTCTGCAACAGTTCACTTCTCCTTTTCCTAGATTTTTCTTTCCCTATCCATTTTATAGTTTAAATCTCATTATGATTTAATATTTAAGCTGTTGTTCTTTGTCCTTCATTCTCAAAGAGGACCATGATATCTCAAAGTGCACCATGATATCAGGAAGTGATACCATGACTTGCAGTGAATTGGATTTAAATAAGGGAGGACTATGCAAAGTCACCAGTCTCACTCTCTCCTTGAGGGCCATCTGGGTTCAGTGGCAAGATATTCATCAGGACGACTGGAGATGGCCCTGGATGTTTGAGGAAATTGGGTTAAGTGACTTCCCAGGGTCACACAATAGTGTCATGTCTGAGGCCAGATTTGAACTTGGGTCCTCCTGAATCCAATGACAGTGCTCTATCCACTGTGTGCCACCTAGGTGCCCTAATATTTGAGTTACATGTATATTTTGATGGTTTGATGGATATGTGATCTCATGATTGTGAATATTCCCTATAATGGTGCAGATAGCAAACCTTTTCTTTATGACGCTTTTTAGTATTTTCCCTTAAATTCTCATTCCCTTAAGTTATGGACATGGAACCGGGAAAACATCTCTGGTAACTTATTAACTATGTGATATTGGACAGATCACTTAAAATTTCAGTGTCCCCAGGAAGATCTCTAATATTAAAATGTTAATTATAATAGGCCAAACTATAACTTTTAGAACAGTTCCCAATATGCATTGGTAGATGGAGTTTATTCACCAGGAGCTCCCTGCATTGATGAAATCATTGGTCTGGACAACAAAGAAATGTACAATGGGTATTGTTCCATAAACAAATATGGGTTACATAACATTTGTGGAGAATAATTTGGTGTATACAACAAGAGCAACAGCAATCGCTAAAACTACTTACTTTGTGGAAAGAATAATGAACTACAAAGTAGGAGATGTGGGTTCTGGTTTTGCACCTCAGATTTTATACTACAAATGATCAACTGGAAATTCTGCTTTTAGACATTAAAAGAGTGGGAAGTCACTGCATCTTGATGCAGCTCATTCTACTTTTGTATATCTCTAATTCCTATAAAGTTGTTTTTTTTTTTAATATCGAGCTTAAATTTTCCTCTCTATTGTTCTTTTGGTAGCAAATTAAAACCACTCTAATCCCTCCTCCCTCTTTAAATCTTTGAATATAATTGTGCCACTACAAGCTAAACATTTTCAATTCCTTACCCTGATTATTAGGGATAACTGTATTGTGTCCCATGAATGAACTTCCACAGTATAGCCTCTCACATGGGGCATATTAAATTGCTCTATCTCTCAGGACTGGAACACTCACTTCAATCTGCTTTCACATTGACTTGGTTCCCAGGAAAGGACAACTACAATGTGCCAGCCAACAAGCTAAATTCCCTCAGGATGCTAAGGGCAACCCTGTTGTGGGAATGATACATACACCCTGCTTGCTACCATAACTCTTGGGCCCCAAACCCTGTGCTTCCCATCTACACCCATTCAATCAGTCACAATGTTGACATTGTTGACTCTTTGTTTGTCTGAGGCTGGATGGTGCACCAGACATTCAGCTGTCAATCCCAATACTTACTAGTAGGGAAACTTTAACCTGCCCCATTTTTCTGACTGGTCCTGATTCCCACTTCCTAAGGCTACCTGCTGGTCATAATCATGCCAGACAAATGCAGTCAACGTTGGCTTTAGTCCTCTTGCAACTTAAAATGCCTGAACTCAAGTGATCCACAATCCCAGCTTCTCCAGCAGCATGGACTACATGTTTGTACTACCATGCCTGGATTCATTAACTCTTGAACATAAACCATTTACTGAATGATTATGTTAAAAATAAATAATATTTAATATGTCACAGTTAATTCATAAACCTGGTCACATTATCCCACCAGTATACAGAATTTCTATGAGGCAAGAGCACATAGATCCTCACAAAAATCCATTAGGGAGACATGATTGAGCTCAACTAATATCCTTAGAACCACTTGAAAGTCTGGACTTTGAACCTTGCTATTGTTGATATTGTCATGAGCACTATGCATTAACATGAAACACCCTTACTAGTAACTGCTGCTTTCTGGTCCTTCTGGCTCTCCTCTTGGGCAAATGATTCCTCTTCTATTCTCAAACCAATGAAACAGTGACAAGCTGTTCTAACTCAAAATTATAGCCTTAACCTGGTACATGGAAAGTGTTGTGATATTGTAATATTCAGACATTCCTTTAAACCAGAAAACCTCAAAGTTTCTCAGGGTGACTCTCTGGTCAATGGAGAGAAGCCCTGCTTTTTGTTTAGTAGGAGGCCGGTTCATCAAAATAGCTTTCATATTTTCTTACAGCACAATAGAACTCACAGCAAACCCCCTTAGATTGATTCTCTGTATAACCTAACCACTTCATCACCCCAGAGGATGTTGAGTTGTCTACTAATCAACTAAGCAGCTTCAAGTGTCTTAAGATATGAAAATCCTACTTTAACCTTTGTGTCTTTCTAGCAAATCATACATGGCAGTACATAGAACTAGCAATTCACCCTTCTCAAATTGTAGATAACTTTGAAGTTTGGGTTTATGGTCATAGCTGAAACTGCGAAAGAGTTCAGTTCTATTCCAATCAGAGGCACCCAGGCTTTTCTTCAGCTAAATCTTAAACAATGTTCTTTCTTCCAATTAGCAGCTTCCCAACTACAGTAGCCAAAACCTTCTGTTTCTACTTGTATCTCTTTGTTGAGCTGCTGCCACCTTCTTAATTGTTTTTCTCTTGAATACATGCAGTGACTAACATCAGAATATTCTGATGCTCAGTGACACATCTTTCCTTTAACAAACAAAACTCACACATCCACCTTTCTATTAGTTTTTTTTTTTTTTGCCCAGGATCAAATGGTTCATATAAATTTTATTAAATATTTAAAGTAGAAGTGACGTGTTTAGCATATAAACTATTTTCTTTTTTTTTAAACAACAAACATTTATTTTTTTTTCCAGTTACATGTAAAGGTAGTTTTCAACACTCATTTTCATAAAAATTAGATTTCAAATTTTTCTCCCTCCCTCCATTTCCTCCCCCCTCCACAAGACATCAACCAATCTGATATGGGTTATATATGTACAATCCATAAGTGCTCTTTTTATCAGTTCTTTCTATGGGGGTGCATAGTATGCTTCCTCATTAGTTCCTTGGGATTGTCTTGGATCATTGCACTGATGAGAGTAGTTAAGTCATTCACAATTGCTCATTGAACAATACTGTTGTCACTATGCACAATATCCTCTCAGCTCTGCTCACTTGACTATACATTGATGTTCATTAGTCTTTCCAGGTTTTTGGGGGATCATCCTGTTTGTCATTTCCTGTAGCACAAGACCATTCCACTACAATCATATAGCATAGCTTTTTCCATCATTCCTCAATTGATGGACATTCCCTTGATTCTCAATTCTTAGCCTCTAACAAGAGTTGCTATAAATATTTTTTGTATAATTTTCCCCCCTTTTCTCTTTTTCATGATTACTATTGTTAACTGTTTCCCTTCCATCCTATTCCCTTCCCCATGATATTTATTCTATTATCCATCTTTTTTCATCCTATCACTCTTTAAAAAGGATTTGCTTCTGTCTGTCCCCTCCCCAACTCTGCCCTTTCTTCTTTTGCCCTTCTTTCTTTATCCCCTTACCCTCCTATTTTCCTGCAGGGTTAGAGAGATTACTACACCCAATTGAGTGTGTAAATTATTCCCTCCTTGAGCCAATTCTAATGAGATTGAGGTCTTTGAGCCAATTCTGATGAGTGTTAGGCTCATTTGCTGCCCAGATTAAACAGATTACTCCACCCAGTTGGGTGTGTCTGTTAGTCCCTCCTTGAGGCAGCTCTGATGAGTTAAGGTCTTTGAGCCTTTTCTGATGAGTGTAAAATTCATTTACTGCTCTGTTCCTCTCCCATCTCTTCCCCCACTCCATAAGCCTTTTCCTGTTTCTTTCATGTAGGATTTCACTTCTGCCCCTCCCTCTCCCCCAGTGCATTCCCTTCACCCCTCAATTTAACCCCAAAGATGTCATCACCTAGCTAGGTGACACAGTGGACAAAGCATCACCCCTGGACCCAGGGAAATCCCAGCCATAACCCTGCCTCAGACACAAGACAGTCGCCCACTGTACAACCCTAGGTATGTCCTCCAGGTCCAATTTTTTATGGTTCTCTAGGGTCTTGTATTTGAAAGTGAAATTTGCCATTCTGTTCAGGTTGTTTCACCACAAATATCTGAAAATCTTTTTTTTTCATTAAAGTCCCATTTTTTCCACTGAAAGATTATGCTGAGTTTTTCTGGGTGGGTGATTCTTGGTTGTAATCCCATTTCCTTTGCCCTCTGGAATATCATATTCCATGCCCTCCAGTACTTTAATGTAGAAACTGCTAGATCTTGCACTATCCTGACTGGGGCTCCACAGTACTTGAATTCTTTCTTTTTGTCAGCTTGCAATATTTTCTCCTTGACCCAAGAGCTCTGGAATTTGGCTATAATATTCCTAGGAGTTTTCCTTTTGGGATCTCTTTCTGGAGGTGATCAGTGGATTCTTTCAATTTCTATTTTAGCTTCTTCTTCTAGAATTTTAGGGCAATTTTCCCTGAGAATATCTTGGTAGATGATGTCTAAGCTCTTTCTTTGATCATGGTTTTCAGGCAGACCAATAATTTTCAAATTATCTCTCCTGGACCTATTTTCCGGGTCAGCCATTTTCCCCAGAAGATATTTCATATTGCCCTCTATTTTTTTTTAATTCATTTGGATTTGCTTTATTTTGTCTTGGTTTCTCATAAAGTCGCTGGCTTCCACTTGTTCAATCCTAATTCTTAGGCAATTATTTTCATCGGAGTGCTTTTGTACCTCCTTTTCCATTTGGCCAATTTGACTTTTCAAGCTATTGACTTTTTTCTCATGTCTTTCCTGCATCACCCTCATTTCTCTTTCCATTTTTTCCTCTACCTCTCTAACTTAATCTTCAAAGTCCTTTTTGAGCACCTCTATAGCCAGAGACCAATTCATATTTTTCTTGGAAGCTTTAGATATAGGGGCCCAGATGTTGACATCTTCCTCTGAGGGTGCACCTCAGTCTTCCTTGTTAGTGAAGAAACTTTCTATGGTCCTCACCTTTCTCTGTCTGCTCATCTTGCCTTTCTTTTACTTGACTTGTAGCTCCTTAAAGTGAGGCACTGTTTCCAGGCTGCAGTATCCCAAGCTTAAGAAGTCCCAGGTGGTATGATTTAAGGAAAATCATGGTCTTCACTCACCTGGCCTGTTCCCTGGTCCGTAGATGACCCCAGACCAATTTGCTAATCCACCAGCTTTGTGTGTTGTGGTTGTCAGCTTCGATGAGCCTGTGCCCCTCCCCAACCTGGGCCACTGTTACTCAAGCCTACCTCTTGGTTCTCAGCAGGGGTGAAAAATCCAAGTTCTGCCTCAGCATCAGCATAGACCCATGTAGTCTCCCCCCCTGCCCAGGGCTCAGCCCTCTCACCAGACTGTGAGCTTAGCTCCAGACAACACTGGCACTTCAGTTGATTCAGAGGCTCTGGGGGTTTCCTTCTCTGGTGAGGCCTTTCTGGGATGTATCTGTGTCAGGGTGACTGTGGGGGTGGGATCGACTCCTGTAGCAGCACAGCAGCTCCCTCCTTCTGACCTTCCAAGCTGTTCTTGGTTAGAAGATGATTTCAGCACATTCTTCTGTGAGTTTTGTTCCTCTGGGCATTTTCCCATGGTGTTATTTGGATGTTTTTTGCAGCAATCATGTCATCATGTCATGAGTTCCTAGATGTTTTTTGAAAGATATCGTGTCATGAGGTCGAGAGCTCACTGCCTTTCCTCTTCCATTTTGGCTCTGCTCCATCACCGCTGCCAGTTTTCTTGCACAACATTAGTCGGGAAATGTAAAAGCTCCTCCTCTGAGTCAGAAAGTCATTGAAATGATGTTGCAAAACATTTGGCTCCATCACTGGAGACTGTTCCTTTAAGTAGCTGAGCTATGGCGGCCTAGCACAAATCTGCTTCCAAATCCTCAGAAATTACATTTTCCTTTGAATAGTTAGTCATGTTAAATGTTCTTCTTCCAGTCTTCAAGATATCATACTTCCAGATTGGCTACATGGTATTATACAACCTGGCAAGGACTGAGAAACTAACAGTTTTCATAGGTCATTTAAAATAGCAGTGGGTAAAATAGTTCATTCAGCACTTGACTGTTTGATAGGGATATCATTTAACATTTGACAGGTAGGACTAAAGATGGGATAAAGCAGTTACTCAGAATTGGTGATTGACAGGAATGTCCCTGGAAAGCAACCAAAATGGTACCAATCCTTTTTAGAATGATGTTTCATGAAAGGCAAAATAATCCAGATAATTTTTTCTTCCCTCATGTTACATACAGATACAAGATATTATATCAGTGGGATGTCTTCATTTGGTCTCTATCAATTATTTCTTACTGTTCTGTGTATGTTATCCAGGTCTCATTTTGTACACTCCAATGGGAGTTTGGACACATTTTTACCTCACTTACTTGATGAAATTCTTGATAGAATTCAGAAGTGAGATACAACTCTTATTTCTTCTTTTTACTATAACACAAAGAGTTCTAGGTTTAAAGTTAGAAGCCTGGGACTCACATTTCAGCTCTGACATTTATTCCTCTGTGAACTTGGGAGTATCATTAAAACTCTATTAGTTGAAGTTTCCCCATTTTTTTTTTTTGCGGGGCAATGGGGGTTAAGTGACTTGCCCAAGGTCACACAGCTAGTAAGTGTCAAGTGTCTGAGGCCGGATTTGAACTCAGGTACTCCTGAATCCAGGGCCAGTGCTTTATCCACTGTGCCACCTAGCTGCCCTCCCCATTTTTAAAATGAGGAAATTGCTACTATATGACCTCTAAACCCATGATATTATGATACTAGCATATTCTTAAAATTCTAACATCTTCATTGGCAAATCTAAAACCAAGAAATAAAACTGTCTTATTAACCTATATCATGGAAGTATTAATTACTAAGCTATGAAATTTGTAGTCACTATAGGCACAAGATAAGGTAGTAAAATAAATATGGGAATATGCAAAGAAGCTGTAATTTTGTGAATTGTAACTTCATAGATAAATCCTACTGAGCTATTGGAAGCAAATAGAAGTTAAGTGACTTATAAAGAGTCATAAAGCTAGTAAGTGTCAGAGTCAGGAGTTGAAGAACTGAATTGAAATTGTGGTTTCAGACACACTAGCTTTGTGACTCTAGGAAAGTCACTAAACCTCTGTCTGCCTCAGTTTCCTCAGCTGTAAATTGGGGATAATAATAGCAGGGTCATTATGTGTATTAATTTGCTTAAGTTCAGATCTGAAGGAGCATTTGAAAAGCAAGAGGTAAGGAAGGAATGTGTTCTAGCTATGGAGAACAGTTGGAGAAAAGACAGTGATCAAAGATGTTTCATCCTATAAGGGAACTTGGGACTGGCAAGTCTGACTGCACATGCATAAGAGAAATGAATGGGGAATCATGTACAGATGAAAGAACTAAGATTAAAAAAGGAGATGCATTTTTTCTCAAGGTTGAACATTT
Organism: Dromiciops gliroides; assembly: GCF_019393635.1. Lineage (NCBI taxonomy): Eukaryota > Metazoa > Chordata > Mammalia > Microbiotheria > Microbiotheriidae > Dromiciops > Dromiciops gliroides. The sequence goes on along the minus strand of NC_057866.1, from coordinate 172,636,587 downwards.
ACTTAGTGGCAGAACTGAGGCTAGTTAGAACCCATATTCCCTGACTGCACCAGAACTCTCCTTCATCTGAGGCCATAGCTTCGTTTAGTAAGACACTTAATATATTCATGGTGTTCACCAAACTTTATATTTCAAAATATTACTGAGCTGACTGATGTGGGCACACATGCTCATTCCACTTGATCTTGTGACAAGTTTAAAAGACCTGTCTTTTGCCCTATATTAACATTTTCTTTGTCCCTGTGGAGACTTGGAGCTGAGCCATTTGGATATTTCTCACCTGTCAGTACTTATCCTATGGGTAAAGACTCTTTCCCACATTCATTCCCTACAGAAGCACAGCTTGAGAGTCCTCTTTACATTCCCTAAATTGAGGTTCACTATAGGAAGCAATTCCAACTGAACCAGGAATTTGTACATAATTCATACATAATTCACAAACTTCCTCTCTTGCCTTATCCAGACGGCAACATCCTAAGGATTCATTGAACATTCTTTCAGTTTGTTCTGTGTTTATTCATTCTGCCCCCTTTGTTCTCAACTACCATACTTTTCCTGTTCTCTAAAAGCACTTCATCACTTCTCCAGAATTTGGCATAAAAGCCTGGGAGCCAACTTCCTAACATAGCTATTCTACCAGTTACCAATGTTAGAAGAATATTGGTGTGTTCTTTTATAGCCTGAGGATTAATCATAACTCTGAGTGTTGTTTCTCCTCTTGTTCTAGAGCATAAGAATAGTTCTTTCCTTTTCAGAGTCAACCATTATATTTCCTTCCTTGCTTTCCTTATCCCAATTTCCATTCTGGGAAGTTTGTGTATGCATGTGCATTTGGGGAGAAATGAATGCACCACAAGAGACACAGAGAGGAAACTAAAATTGTGCACTTGCTTTCAATCAGTGTTTATATGGGTTTCTCCTCCATTTTTCTGCCTTTTCTTCTGAGATTTGGCTTCTAATATCTCTTGGACTATAGCTCCCCACTGCCCCCAATCAAGCTGTGCAGCGATCTCCCTTCTTGTCCAATTAAATCTACATCTTCTTTTTCTACTACTCTAATTCTTTTTTACCACCATTCCTTGTTTCATATCCAAGTGAGCTGTGCCATCATGCATCTTCAAAATAATTCTAGTAACCTCACTCGGAACAGATTTTTGCAGTATCATCTGATACTCTGAAGAACAACACTGACTTGACCTTGGATATTTGACCCTTCAGTCTACCTCCCCCTGGCCAATTCCATATCTGTCATCTTTCATCCAGAACCCAGTGCATTCATTACTATCCACATCAGCCATTCCATTTTCTGTAGTAGCAATATGCCTTTACCTTGAAACCATATCCATACAGACTTTGGACATGAGAGTCTGTCCATACATCCCAATACCAGCTTGTTTTCCTGGATCTCTGATGTGTGGAAATTTATTTTGATTTGGGGACCCTACCTTTGGGCTGAGATAAGAAAGCCTTAGGCCATCAGGGTCTCTTCTGTGTGGGAGGTGCTGATGCCCCTCTCCCTCTGCTTTAGCTGAGCCAAAAAGCCCCGTGGGCTGTATGAGACCCCAGGTCAGACAGCTGGGGGGAAAAAGCCCCCAGCTCCTTCCAACCTGAGTGGATCTATCCCAGAGATCCTGGGCTTGTCCAGGCTGGGCTCTGGCATAGCTCATGCTGAGGCATGTGATGCTCAAGTGTCCCCCCAGCCCCAGCCGCAGCCCTGGCTGGCGGATTAGCTTCGGGTCTGTGGGGGCAAAAAAAAATCCCCGAGATTTGAGTGGAGAAAAGGAAAATATATATAGACCCGAGAATTAGACTCAGAGAGGCCGGCGGACAAGATTAAGAGGGACTGACAACATTATGAGAATAGGGAGGCCAGCGGAGACAAGAACAGAGAGGGGGACTGACAAGATTAGGAGAACAGAGAGAGGCTGAAGGACAAGATTAAAGGAGTGGAGAAGGAAGCAGGAGAAGGCTAAAGGACTAGGAGCAAGGGAGAGGCTGGAAGGTTAAGAGGTTAGAGAGAAATGGACAGAAACAGGCTACAAGGAGGGAACGGAGACTAGAGATGCTGGAAGGAGGCTAGAAGATTAAGAGGAAAGTTAGAAGGAGCTGAGCAGTGAAAGTTGAACATACTCTAAGGCAAGAGGTGGTAATGGCCCTTATTAAAAAAGTTCCAGGCAGCAGGTGGAAGCACCAGAACACAGTCAGGCTGTACATTTTATTTCTTTGTATTTTTAAGTTTAAATAGTATCTCATAAATAAACTCTGCTTTGATTATTTAGTTAAGAGGCTTCTCAATCTTTTGCTTATCAATTTTGGGAGTGGTGCAGTATGGTGGAACTTTATAAATGGCCCATATTAAATGAATAGCAGTCAGATAGCCAGTTAGTCAAAAATCCCCAGATTAGTCATCCACAGATTAGTCCCCCCCAAATTAGGCCCAACAAGTCAAAATATATTTCTACATTTGAATGGTGACCACAAAGGGATTTATGGCCCAATTATAATTTTTCTAAATCTATAATTTTTCATATATTATAAATTTTCATTTAGCACACAGTTTATATTTTTCCAGATTAGATTAGTTAGTTATAATTAGTTTTTTTTTACAGATGACAAATAATTTCACATGTTATTTGTAAGAGAATCTGTTGATCACTAATCTCTTTTAGTTAAGTTAAGAAAAGGTTACATGTTTTCAGAAAAAATAATAACAAATATAAGTTAAAACAAGGGGCTCTCAAATTTTAAATAGATATGATACGTTTATTTTTTTCTTATCACACCACAGTGATAATGTAGTCCTCTAAAATGTCCTATATACACTCCCTAAGAGCTCTTATCTAGTCTTGTTTTGCCTGGTTCATCTAATTCAACTCATGTAATATATTTTTTCAACCCAGATGAGGGTCCCCAAATTTATCCTTCTTTATCTTGTTTGATCTATTATCCTAGTTTATTTTTTAAAATTTCTTTCAGTTCTCATATTTTCTATTCAACTTTTTGTCATTCATAAATGTGACAAGTGCATTATCTCTGCCTGAATTCAAGGTATTGCTGGGAATGATGAATAGAATTGGATGGGGATGCAATTAGGTACTACAACAGAGATATCTCTTTGGCTTCACGTTAACCTATTAATTACCATTCCTAGAGTTCAGTCGTTTGGTCATTTCTGAATCTATCTAACCATCTGATTCATAGATGATCAGATCTACATTTACTCATCTTGTCATACAAGACCATCACAGGGCATGGAGAGGGGACTACAGAACATGCAATATGAGGATAAATGAAAGAAATTGGGTATATGTGTCCCGAATGAGGGATGACATATTGGAGATATGATGATTATTGTTTTCAGCTTTTGGGAATTTAGAAGGAATTGATACTATACTTGTTTTACTTGGTCTTAGAAAGCAGAAATATACATTAAGAAGATGTTAGAGGAATCAGACTTTGGCTTGAGATAAGGGGAAAAACATTTTCAAAATTCAGTCATCTCAATGTATAATGATTATAATATGAGGTAGTGAGTTTCCCCTCATTGGAGGCTTTCAAGAAAAGGTAGAATGATTGCATGTTTGTGATCTTGTAGGAGGGATTCTTTGGTAGATATCAGTTGGACCAAATGGCCCCTGAGGTCCTTCCAACTCTGAGATTCTGTTAGGAACTGGTTTTTTCTCTTTCCTCGTCCATCAGTTACTGAGATCAGGAGGCTCTCTTTCTTGTTTTTTTTTTTAATTTTATTTTATTTTACATATAAGGTATTTTATTTTTTCTGTTACATGTAAAGATAGTTCTCAACTTTTGTTTAAACAAGATTTATAATTTCAGATTTTTCTCCCTCCCTCCTCTCCCTCCCCCCTCCCCTAGACAGCAGGTAATCTGATATAGGTTATATCTATATATCTATATACATATACATATATATGTATATATACATATATATACACATAATAACATTAATCCTATTTCTCCATTAGTCCTGTTATAAGAGAAAAAAATCAGAGCAATGATGAAAAACCTCAAAATAGAAAAAAAAACAACAGCACCAAAAACAAAAGAAATAGTATGGTTCATTCAGCATCTATACTCCACAGTTCTTTTTTTTTTTCTTGGATTTGGAGATCCTCTTCTATCATGTGTTCCCTGGAACTCTTCTGTACCATTGCATTGGTGAGAAGAATATAGTCCATCACAGTAGATCAACACTCAATGTTGATGATACTGTGTATAATGTTCTTCTGGTTCTGCTCATCTCACTCATCATCAGCTCACCTAAGACCCTCCAGGTTTCTCTGAACTCCTCCTGCTCATCATTTCTTACAGCACAATAGTATTCCATTGTATTCATATACCACAACTTGTCCAGCCATTCCCTAATTGATGGGCAACCCCTCAACTTCCAATTCCTTGCTACCACGTAAAGAGCAGCTATAAATATTTTTGTACATGTGGGTCCCTTTCCCCTTTCCATGATTTCCTTGGGAAAAAGACCTAAAAGTGGTATTGCTGGGTCAAAGGGTATGCACAGCTTTATTGCCCTTTGGGTATAATTCCAAATTGCTCTCCAGAATGGTTGGATCAGTTCGCAGTTCCACCAACAATGCATTAGTGTTCCAATTTTCCCACAGCGTCTCCAACATTTATTATTTTCCTTTTTTGGCATTTTAGCCAATCTGATAGGTGTCAGGTGGTACCTCAGAGTTGTTTTAATTTCCATCTCTCTAATTATTAGAGATTTAGAGCATTTTTCATATGGGAATAGATAGCTTTGGTTTCCTCATCAGAAAACTGCCTGTTCATATCCTTTGACCATTTCTCAATTGGGGAATGACTTGGATTCTTATAAATTTGATTTAATTCCCTATATATTTTAGAGATGAGGCCTTTATCAGAAGCACTGGCCTCAAAAATTGTTTCCCAGCTTTCTGCCTCCCTTCCAATTTTGGATGCATTGCTTCTGTTTGTACAAAAATTTTTAAATTTAATATAATCAAAATCATCCATTTTGCATTTTATAATATACTCTATCTCTTGTTTGGTCATAAACTGTTTTCCTTTCCAAAGATCTGATAGGTAGACTATTCCTTTCTCTCCTAATTTACCTCTTATGTCTAAATCATGTATCCATTTTGACCTTGTTTTAGTATAAGGTGTCAGATGTTGGTCTATGCCTAATTTCTGCCATACTATCTTCCAGTTTTCCCAGCAGTTTTTGTCAAATACTGAGTTTCTATCCCAGAAGCTGGAGTCTTTGGGTTTATCAAACACTACATTACTAGTGTCATTTACTACTGCATTTCCTGAGCCTAGCCTATTCCATTGATCTACCACTCTATTTTTTAGCCAGAACCAGACAGTGTTGATGACTGCCGCTTTATAGTAAAGCTCCAGGTCTGGTACCACTAACCCACTTTCCTGTGAATTTTTTTTTTCATTATTTCCCTGGATATTCTTGATTTTTTGTTTTTCCAGATGAATTTTGTTATTATTTTTTCTAGCTCTATAAAATAATTTTTAGGTAGTCTGATTGGTATGGCACTGAATAAGTAAATTAATTTAGACAGTATTGTCATTTTTACTATATTAGCTCTGCCTATCCATGAGCAATTGATATCTTTCCAATTATTTAGATCTGATTTGATTTGTGTGAAGAGTGTTTGGTAGTTGTGTTCATAGAGTTCCTGGGTTTGTCTTGGCAAGTAGACTCCCAAGTATTTTATATTATCTACCGTTACTTTAAATGGAATTTCTCTTTCTATCTCTTGCTGCTGGACTTTGTTGGTCATGTATAGAAATGCTGATGATTTATGTGGATTTATTTTATATCCTGCTTCTTTGCTAAAGTTGTTAATTGTTTCAAGTAATTTTTGAGTTGTTTCTCTAGGATTCTTTAAGTATACCATCATATCATCTGCAAAGAGTGATAGTTTTGTTTCCTCCTTGCCTATTCTAATTCCTTTAATTCCTTTCTCTTCTCTGATTGCTAAAGCTAACCTTTATAAGACAATATTAAATAATAGGGGTGATAATGGACATCCCTGTTTCACCCCTGATCTTATTGGGAAGGCCTCTAATTTATCTCCATTGCATATAATACTTGCTTATGGCTTTAGGTAGATAGTGTTTATTATTCTAAGGAAAGCTCCACCTATTCCTTAACTGTCTAGTGTTTTTATTAGGAATAGGTGTTGTACTTTGTCAAAAGCTTTCTCTGCATCTATTGAGATAATCATATGATTTTGGTTGGTTTTCTTATTGATGTGGTTGATTATGTTAATAGCTTTCCTAATGTTGAACCAGCCCTGCATTCCTGGTATAAATCCCACCTGGTCATAGTGTATTATCCTGGTGATCACTTGCTGTAATCTCCTTGCTAATATCTTATTTAAGATTTTAGCATCAATATTCATTAGGGAAATTGGTCTATAATTTTCTTTCTCTGTTTTTGCTTTGCCTGGTTTAGGTATCACCGCCATATTTGTATTATAAAACAAATTTGGTAGGACTCCTTCTCCACCTATTTTTCCAAATAATTTGTATAATATTGGAATTAATTGTTCTTTAAATGTTTGGTAAAATTCACCCGTAAACCCATCTGGCCCTGGGGATTTTTTCTTAGGGAGTTCATTAATGGCTTGTTCAATTTCTTTTTCTAATATGGGTTTATTTAAGGATTTTATATCTTCTTCAGTTAACCTGGGCAGTTTGTAAATATTCATCCATTTCATTGAGATTGTCAAATTTATTGGCATACAGTTGGGCAAAATAATTCCTAATTATTGATTTAATTTCCACTTCATTGGTGGTAACATCACCCTTTTCCTTTTTGATACTGGTAATTTGGTTTTCTTCTTTCTTTTTTTTAAATCAAATTAACCAATATTTTATCTATTTTATTGGTTTTTTCATAAAACCAGCTCTTAGTTTTATTGATTAATTCTATAGTTTTTTTGCTTTCAATCTTATTAATTTCTCCTTTAATTTTCAGGATCTCTAATTTAGTGTCTAATTGGGGATTTCTAATTTGTTCTTTTTCTAGCTTTGTAAGTTGCATGCCCAATTCATTAATCTCCTCTTTCTCTTTTTTATTCATGTAAGCATTTAGAGCTATAAATTTTCCCATAAGCACTGCTTTGGTTGCATCCCATAGATTTTGGTATGTTGTCTCATTATTGTCATTCTCTTGAATATAGTTATTGATTGTTTCTATGATTTCTTGTTTGGCTCATTCATTCTTTAGAATGAAATTATTTAGTTCCCAATTGATTTTGATTCTACTTTTCCCTGGCTCTTTCTTACATGTAATTTTTATTGCATCATGATCTGAAAAGGATGCATTTACTATTTCTGCCTTTCTACATTTGACTATGATGTTTTTGTGCCCTAATACATGGTCAATTTTTGAAAATGTGCCATGTACTGCTGAGAAAAAGGTATATTCCTTTCTATCCCCATTCAATTTTCTCCAGACATCTATCATGTCTAACTTTTCTAGTAATCTATTCACCTCTTTCACTTCTTTCTTATTTATTTTGTGGCTAGATTTATCTAATTCTGAGAGGGGGAGATTCAGATCCCCCACTAGTATAGTATTACTGTCTAATTCCTCTTGTAAGTCAACATTTCCTCTAAGAACTTGGATGCTATACCACTTGGCGCATACATATTTAATATTGATATTACTTCATTATCTATAGTACCTTTAAGTAAGATGTAATTTCCTTCCTTATCTCTTTTAATGAGATCTATTTTTGCCTGCACTTTGTCTGAGATAAGGATTGCTATCCCTGCTTTTTTTACTTTAGCTGAGGCATAATATATTCTGCTCCAGCCTTTTACCTTTACTCTGTGTGTATCTCTCTGCTTCAAATGTGTTTCTTGTAAACAGCATATTGTAGGATTCTGGTACTTAATCCACTCTGCAATTCGCTTCCGTTTTACAGCAGAGTTCATCCCATTTACATTCACAGTTATTATTACTGACTGTCTATTCCCCTCCATTCTATTTGCCCCCTTTGTACTTTTCCCCCCTTCTTTCACCCTATTCCTCCTCACTGACATTTTACTTCTTACCTCTGCCTCCCACAATCTGCCCTCCCTTTTTACCAACCCCCTCTCTTTTCTTCACCCTTTTCTCCCTTGCTTTTGTCCTCCCTTCTATCAGCCCCCTTTTCCCTTTCCCTTTTGCTTCCCTAAAGTATGAGTTATGTTTCTTTATCCCAATGAACGTATATGTTATTCCCTCTTTGAATCAAATCTAATGAGAACAGGGTTGAAACAATGTTCCCCCCTCCTTTCTTTCCCTCTATTGTAATAGGTTTTTTTTTAACCTCTTCATATGATATAATTCATACCATTCCACTTCCCCTTTCCTATCCTCCCCATTGACTTCCTTTTTAACCCTTAATTCTTTTTGGTATCCTCATATCAAAGACAATTTATATTTATACCCTCTTTGTAAAGTCCTTCTCTCTGCTCAAATACATTTATAGTTCTTAAGAGTTATGAGTATTATCTTCCTGTGTAGGGATATAAACAGTTTAACCTTATAGGGTAACCTTTTTTTTTTTTCCCCCTCTGTTTACCTTTTTAAACTTCTCTTGAGTCTTGTATGTTGAGATCAAATTTTCTATTCAGTTCTGGTCTTTTCACCAGGAAAGATTGAAAGTCCCCAATGTCATTAAATGTCCATCTTTTCCCCTGAAAGAAAATGCACATTTTTGCTGGGTAATAGATTCTTGGCTGCAATCCAAGCTCCTTTGCCTTCCGGAATATCATATTCCAAGCCTTGTGGTCCTTTAATGTTGAAGCTCCCAGGTCCTGAATAAACCTGACTGTGGCTCCATGATATTTAAATTGCTTCTTTCTGGCTGCTTGGAGTATTTTCTCCTTTACCTGATAATTCTGGAATTTGGCTACAATATTCCTTGGAGTTTTCCTTTTGGGGTCTCTTTCAGGAGGTGATCGGTGGATTCTTTCAATGATGATTTTATCCTCTGATTCTATGATATCAGGGCAGTTCTCCTTAATAATTTCCTGGAATATGGTGTCTAGATTCTTTTTCTGGTCATGGATTTCAGGCAGTCCAATGATTCTCAGATTATCCCTCCTGGATCTGTTTTCCAGATCAGTTGTCTTTCCAATGAGGTATTTCACATTTTCTTCTATTGTTTCATTTTTTTGATTCTGCTTGACTGATTCCCGGTGTCTCATGGATTCCTTATCTTCCAACTGTCCCATTTTAATTTTTAAGGCATTACTTTCTTCAGTGAGATTATGCACCTTTTTTTCCATTTGGCCAAGTGAATTTTTTAAGGCACTGTTTCCTTCAATGAGATTATGCACCTTTTTTTCCATTTGGCCAAATGAATTTTTTAAGGCTTTGTTTTCTTCATTGAAATTATATGCTTCCTTTTCCAAGCTGCTGATTCTTTTTTCATAGTTTTCTTGTTTTGCTTTCATTTCTCTTCCCATTTTTCTTCTACCTCTCTCAATTGATTTTTAAAATCCTTTTTGAGCTCTTCAAGGAAGGCTTTTTGTTCTTGAGACCAATTCACCTTCCCTCGTGAGGCTTCAGATGTAGGCAATTTGAGGCTATTGTCCTCATTTGAGTTTGTGTTGGCTTCTTCCCTATTGATACAGAAGCTCTCAATGGAGAGCACTCTTTTTTGCTTCTTACTCATTATTACAGCTTATTTATTTATTTTTTAAGTTGAGGTCTGCTCTGGGGGCACCAGGGCCCCTGTTTTGGGCTTCTTGTGCAGGGGTATAGGTGCTGTGTCTTTTTACTCTGAGGCCTTTATGGTGTGTGGAGATCCCCCACCCTGTACTTTCTGTCTGCTTGTGCTCAGCCAGCCAGGCACCGGATCTCGGTGTATGATCCCGCCTGACCTGTTCATGGCCCTCCCGGCCAGTGCAGGTAGGTTTTTCCACTGTCCTTCTTGGCCACCAGATTTTTGAACCAGGTTCCAGGGGCCTCAGTTGTTCGCCTGTGGCCTGCAGCTCCTGCTGACTTGCCCCGACCCCCTCGGCGCTGGGTTGCTGCCCTGCACTGGGCCTCCCTTTTGCCTGAGTCAGACCAACCTTTTCCTGAAGTCTTCTAAATTTTCTCTGGTTGGAGGACTGTGTCTCTCTGTCTCTTTGCAGGTTCTGTAGTTTCAGAATCCATCCAGAGGCTTGATTTAATGTTCTTTTTGAGGGAACAGAAGGAGAGCCCAGGCAGCTTGCTGCTTCCTTTCAGCCATCTTGGCTCCGCCCCCTCTCTTTCCTGTTCTTTTAAAACTTGGGGAGGAGGGGAGAAATAACTTGAAGGATGGGGTCTTCTTTGACTTAGGTGCATAGTCGCTACTAATACATTTTCAGTGTCTTATCAATATAATATGTCTAGAACCCAAGGCTGAGGCTCTTCGCTGAGCCCTAGAATCATAATGAGACAACTCCAAACATTGACTCCTGAAAACTACCTTCCCAACCGTGACAGGAAAGGGATATTCTTGAAGGCTAAAACCTTGACATCTAAGTTACTTTTCTTTTTTGCTTTTCTGAAACTGGGCTTTTCATTGGCCACTCCATTTACCAACTAGCCAATGCAAAAGGGCAAGTTTTAAGAAAGCAAAGCTTAATGCTTCCAGTCCTTTGCCACAGTGTTGGGAAAATTTCCTTATTATTCGTTGCTATTGGCTCTCAAGTTTTAGCTGGGTCAATAATAGGTCACTTTGAAACAGTCATTACAGATGCCAATGACAAACTCAAGGTATTATTAGTGAGAAGATAAGTAAATCTTTATGATTTCATCTTCAAAGGTTAACTATATTGCAATTTCTTTTAGACACATGAGGTTTGAAGGACTAATTTCAAGGATTAGAGCAGTGATCAGTCTCTCCAATTGATAACGCAAAATTGTTGTTCCTTGTTGTTCAATCATTTCAATCATATCCCAACTCTTCATGACCCCATTTGGGGTTTTCTTAGCTATTATCTGGATGGGAGAGCTATTTAGAGAATTCGCTAAAAATGTTCCAAGAATGACATTAAAGAAGCTATGTGATCCTAGGCAAGTCACTTAAGCCTGTTTGCCCCAGTTTCCTAATTTTAAAATGGCAAACCATTCCATTCCATTCCATTTCCAGGCTTAAGTGACTTGCTTAGGATCACATAGCTAAAAGTGTCTGACATCAGATTTTTTATTCAGGAAAATGAATCTTCCTGATTTCCATCCTGACACTCTGTCCATTCTGTCCCTTATTCCCCAATATTCAGAAACAAATACTTTCTCAATGGATAGTTAAGTGATATGTTGCTTCATCTTCATTAAAAGTAAAAACAAAACAAAACTCAAAGCAGAATTCAGATGTATTCCAGCAGGGATTTATCTAAAGACATGATGTAGACAGCTGGATCTTATATTTATTATAATAAAGAGGAATGTGACTACTTCCCAGTTTCTACTGAAGTAAGATACATGCTCCTCTAGGTCTATAGGTTCCTTATCCCATGGTGCCTGTTGACATACTGATGCAATCTCTAGCATTTGCACGAAGTTAATATCATGAATCTTTGCCAGCAGGGGAATTTAAGGTAGTTACTTAGATTTAAAAAAAGTATTACTTCTGACATAGCTTATCAGCAAAGTCTCATTTTTGAGTTTGTCTGGAAGATTTTTAGGTATATTGATTATCTAGGATCATTCTTTCTGAACTTATCATTGGTCTTTGGGGCAATTCAACCTTGACATATATTCAACACTTTCATCAGCCTCACAAATAGGTGGCTATCATCTGGATGGGAGAGCTAGCTATTTAGGGAATTCACTAAAAATGTTCCAAGAATGACCTTAAAGAAGCTATTTCAATTTTAGAGTGATGGGATGGAACAGTTGGGTGATGGTAAGGCCTGGGGAGAGGGAACTCTTGACATTAAGTCTACTTTCAAAAATTATAAAAGAGAAAAATAATATAATAGGAAAATAAGAAGTGACATGTAATTATGATAGGCATCTAAGAAAGCAAATGACATGCAAGCAAAAAGGTTAACAAAACATTCTACTTAACACCTTAGTACAAGTATTTTATCTAGTGAGGAAGGAAATTTTCCAAATAAAAGATTACAATGACTAGTTTTAGTATTCAGTTAGCATTAATAAGTATAGTTCTACTCTGAGACTTAGTTCATGCATCATTCTTACTTCTACAGTTAGAAATTCATCTATACATGGCATTTTGAATCATGAGATATCACAATAGGTCCATAAGGCATTGGTGAATAAAATGGTCACTTCCAAACTGGAATTCAATCTCTATTTGTCTATCAATGTGTCATGATTCACCACCCCACCCCAGCACTGTCCCTTCCCATACCTCTATTTCCATTATGTCCTCATTCAATATGCTAATGATAAGGCTATATAAGATATTTCCAATGTAAAAACAATCATAGGTCATTTTATATAAGAATTGAAGAATGTAAACTATGGGCAAAGATTTTTGACAGGCATTGCCATCAGTCTTTAGGAAACAATCTCCAGTAGCTCATGTTATGTTCCTCTTCTCCTCCTTTTAAAGACTGAGTCTCTTTATATCACCCAGTTTGGAACTTTAGGAGCTCCTCATGGGCTAATCCCTCTATTGATTGTCATTGACATTACTTTGGCATACTAATGGTCCTCTGCTCCCAAGGGGCTTACCATATTAATGTCAAACTTAGTGTGGTCACCCAGAGTAGTGTAGCCCATTGTAGCCTTCCAGGCAGCAGGGATTGAGGGCATATCTAGTTGTGATTGATATTCCTAAAGTACAATTCTGAAAAAGTTACATTGGAGTGAATACATTTTAGAGATTCACTACTACCTCTAGGTTCCAATGCAAACAGAAGTCCTTCTATAAATGGGGGGCATATTTGTAATCTGCCAATTCTCCAATATCATGGCTGTTTGCATACAAACATTATTTATTTTGGCCAATAATAGCTGAATGTCATCCTTAAGTTCTTTCAGATATTTCAGGTTGAACAATAGCAAAAGCACAGAGCCAAGTCTTAGATTTGAAAAGGGACCTCAGATAGCATCTAGGCTGTGGGGGTCCTTGGGTATTCTTCTTTAAAAAATTATACCCTCTCTCACACAAATCCAATCAGAATAAAATGATATTTTATTTGAGCACTATAGAAAGGCTACCTTGAGAAGAGTCTCATGGAGAGATATTTCTAGAGATGTCATTCTCTGAGATACCAATCTTCCTCAATAGGAGAAAGGCAAAAACTTTTATGAATGGCAGATGGGGTAATCACCACTTCACAATGGAAAGTTCCCTTTGGGGGTGTGGGGAAAACTTGAGTGAAGTCTTGAATGAGAGGACTTCTGGAGTTATCTCTGTCCCCTTGGCACCATTCAGGCAGCAGCCATGCCTAATGAGATGATCTCTCGGAGGAATGGAGGAGACTGGCTTCTTTAAGTGTTTCTATTTCTGTCCTTTCATTTAGCTTCTCAAGGAGAAGGTTCCCCGACTTCCCGCAGAAAACTTCTAAGGTGTCCCAAGACCATAACATCTATTTCCTAGTATCTCATTAGGAATCCCTTAATCAGAACCACAGAACTCACCATGACTTGTGGAATCACTACCTCTTGAGGCAACACACTTGACTGTTGGTTACTTCTAATTCTTAGGAAATTTTTCTTTACATTGAGCTAAACTCTGCCTCTGGGCAACTTCTATAAATTGTTTTGAGTTCTTCCTGCTCTGGAGCTAATCAGAGGTGTAAATGATTCTCAAATTTACCTATCCTGGCTCAAGCTTGATCTCAAATTTCACATTTGCACCTGCCTTTCAAACATCTTGAACTAGATCTCAAGTAGACATCTTAAAATCAACATATCCCAAACTGAACTTGTTATCTTTTCCCTTATGTGCTCCCTGCCTCCTAACTTCTCTATCCTTGTTGTTGTTTGTCATTCTTTCTCAAAGCTGACCATGACATCAGGAGGTGATGTCATGACTTGCAGTGAATTGGATTTAAGTGAGGGAGGGCTGTGCAAAGTCATCAGCCTCACTCTCTTCTCCAGAGCCATCTGGGCCCAGTGGTAGGATATATATCAGGACAACTGTAGATGGCCCCAGTGTGCTGGGAGACTTTGTCCTTTTAAGTCAAGGCCTTTCCCAGGTCTCAGTTTGCCTGAGGCAATGCCTATTCAGTGATTAGGTCTCTGTAAGAAAGGAGGCAAAGAAAGACCCCTTTTACCTAGTCAAAAAATAACTAGATAGATAAAAGGGTGGGAGGAGACCCTCAGGTTTTCTGGGCAAAAGAGATACTTGCCCACTGAGCCATCAACAGGCCAAACAATGGCCAAATGTGTCCTGGGCTGGAACCTACTATTGGCTAATCAAGGAGGGACACAGAGGTTAAGGGACTTGCCCATAGTCATATTACTAGCTATGTCAGAATTTAGTTCATCTCAATTTAAGGCTAGGTAACCCTGACCCTTTACCCAGGACATCACAAAGCTCCTTTTGAGATACCTATTGGGCATCTTCAATGGCTACTTTCCACGTCATCAAAGCCATTCGGTACAATGTTATTTAGGTTTGAGGAGCTGTTCTTAGAAGGGATCTTGCCTGTAAACCCCAATCACTGTGGAGGGGAACACCTCCTAGTCACTCAGGATCACAACATAAATAGATCCTCAAATCTTTACTTTTACCTTCCATATCCAATCTGTTGGCAAGGACTATTGATTTCACCTTGGCAACATCTTTTGAATATATCTTCTTCTTGCCCATGACACTGCCTCCATTATGAAACAGGCCCTCATTAGGCCTAGCTCGGTTCTCTCCCTCTAACCTTGCCAATTTTCTTATACTTTAACTCCCCTTGATGTTCTACTCTTTGATTCAGTGACACTGGCCTCTTTGCTTTTTCATGAATAAGATATACCATCTCTGGACTACTGGCATTTTCTCTGACTTTCCCCCATGCTTGGAATTCTCTCCCACCTCAGCTATATCTACTGGCTTCCCTGGCTTCTTTAAGCCCCAACTAAAAATCACATCTTTTACAGGAAACCTTTCCTTACCTATCTAAATTCTAGTGCCTTCTCCTCTTTATTATTCCCTATTTATCCTATGCATAGCTTGTTCGTACATTTTGTTTGGTCTTTGTCTCCCCCATTAGATTGTGATCTTGTTTAGAGCAGGGACTATCTTTTGCCTCCTTTTGTATCTTCATCACATAACACAGTTCTTGGCACACAGTAAGTGCTTAATAAATATTTACAGACTGACCCAAAATAATAGTAGTGTTATCATAATTTTCCTAAGCATCCCTCCACCCACGTCCTCTATTCTCTAGGCTAACTCCTAGTGATTGATCTAAGTTAATTTTGTCAATTTGACTTAAAATATCATGAATATTGATCTAATAATATCAACTTTTAGAAATCAGGAGATAATTTAGCATATTTGTTTTTGGTCCACATCCTGTGGTTTCATTGGCATTGAAAAGTCTTAGTATGGAAATGCCTTGCATTGATGCAGTTTGACAACACCTCTATAACTTATAATTTTAGAGAGTTTCAGGGTACACAGAGGTTAAGGGACTTTCCCACAGTCATATTACTAGCTATATCAGAACTTAGCTCATCTCAGTTTAAGGCTAAGTAACCCTGACTCTTTACCATGATGTCACAATGCTCCTTTTGAGATACTTTCTTGGCATTCAAAGTTCTTGTCTTTAGTTACTAATTTCCAAGTTATTAAAGTCACACTGTACAGAAACTCCTCCCATGGAGTTGTTAGTCCTATAATCATGATCAAAATAAAGTATAATCAGATGAAAATGACAGTTATAGTGCACATGTAGTGTGATTAAACATATGGGTGGACAACTCAGCATTTTAAATATTCTTTAGCTTTTAACACTGAAATACCTTGGGGAGGGAAGGATTTGCTATTACTATCTATTCCTGAAATTCAGTAAAACAATAGATTTCAGTACCTGGTGATAATTTTCTTTTATACTAAACTATAAGTTCCTTGAGAGCAGGAATTGTTTTTCTTTTCTTTTCTTTTTCTTCTTCTTTTTTTTTTTTGAGGGGGAGTGACAGGACAGTGAGGGAGGGAGTGAGGGGAATCCAAGTTCTTAATATAGCACCTGGCACATAGTAAGTAAGCACTTAATAAATGGTAATTGATTGATTGATCAATGAAGTAAATCCTCAGTTCAAGTCCTCTTGTGTTTATTCATTGATGCTGAGGGTACCTTGAAGGCTCAAAGCCTGTGCCAGTATAGTACCAATCCTGAAAATTCCTAAGGAGTGGAAGATGCTTCAAGGAGGGATATAACAACAGATTATGTAGATATCAAAAGACTAGGTTAGCTGAGTTTGAAGAGAGATTTTACCAGAGCAGTACCTGCTCTGGATAAATCCCAGATCTTAGTATCAAGTTAAGTATCAGGCAAGTGCTTTTTAAGAGAAGATTATCATTCCTTCCTCCCCACCCCCCTTTACAAAAAAAAAAAAAAAGTATCACAGGGAGGAATAGATACATTTTTTCCAAACTCTTAAGTATGTAATATTATAAACAGGGCATCTGTTGGATCAGTCAAACATTGTACCCTTGGTAACCAACTGTACTGCATTTGCAAATGTACCCAAGCTAACATTAAAGGAAAACTTAACAGCAGCTGGACCATTTTAAGCCCTAATCCACTAGACCTTCTCAAATATATCTTCAGAAACTCCCTGTAATTATGGCTCTTTGGAACATGTCATTTTTCAGTTTTATTAGGAACACAACAGTATAGTTAAGTCACACATAAAATGTTTTCCCCTGAAAAGGCTTTTTTACAATAAGTTTTTTAAAAGAATGCTCAAGGGTGTGTGTAGTGGAGTGGGGAGAGGCAGGAAAAGATTTGCCTTTTGAAATAGAATAGTCATGTATTTTTGTGTCTTCGTGAGAGACAAGAACTCAATAAATGCTTTTCAGAAAGGGAGGATCTGGGTGCTTTTCCTCTTACTTGTGAAAGACAGTTGTGTATCCTTAGGTCCATTATGCTTAATTGTCAAATGCAACTAACTAACAATAATAAACAAGACAAAACATTTCATATATTTATGAAACAAATTCTAAAAGTACAATACACATTTAGCAATTCTTCATAACTTCAAAAGAGAATTCCTTACTGCATAAAGGTTATATGGAAACAAATGCACACCAAAAACAAGAATAACAATAATAAATAATACGATAATAATGATTTAAAGCTTTGCCAAGTTTCAGTTAATTTATATCTGGGAGAAGATAAGCAGAAGAATTTGTTCTGTAACATGCTTATATTACTTAGTCTAGCCACATATTAATATTAAAAACAAAGATTACGGAGTTTGAACACTGCTATATTCTTATACAAGGCAACATCGAATAGTAGATAGATAGAACACTGGATTTGGAGTCCACAAGGCATCTTGGGGTATTAGAATATTGGCCCCAGTGGAGGGAAGACCTGGGTTCAAATCTAGACCCTGACACTTATTAGTTGTGTGTCCATGTAGAAATTGCAACCTCTTTAGGCCTCAGTTTTTTAGAATGTAAAATAGGAATAATAACAATTTTATCACCTGTCTCATAGGGCTATGGTGTAAATCAAAGGAAGGAATGTGTGTTCTAGAGACAGGTAGGTAGTATAGTAGATAGAGAGCTAGACCTGGGGTCAGGAAGACTTGAGTTCAAATCCTGCTTCAGGATTTGTTAGTTGTATGGTTATTGGCAAGATTCAAAACCTCAGGTAAATTCTATTTCCTTATCTGTAAAAATAGAGACAATAATAGTACCTACCTCATGGGGTTCTTTGAAGATCAAAATGAAATATATATATTGTAACATGTAATATATATTATAATTATTATATTATTGTTGTATTATTACTATATATATACACACACAGTATTTTGCAAATTTTAATATACTACAGAAATGTAATAAAGAAATGTAAAGCTATTCTTTGAAAAATTATCTCCTTTTACCTACTTACTGTGCCTTAAAACATTTCTGGATATTATAACATTTAGTTTCTGAAACAAAACTCTAGTTATGTGAAGAAATTCTATAACCAATTTGCCTTGCATTATTTTTATTGTGATTTCTATTTGTAGCCTTAAAACAAGATCTACTGTGGCTTTTAGGAAGATACATTTTATGTGGTCAGAATTGAATAACAAATAAGAAATCAAAGGTCTAGCTCACTTTTGAGTTTTAGGCCTGTACATGGAGGATCCACCCAGTACACTGGAAACCTTGCCCTTTTAACATCTTCTAAGTTTAAATGCAACACTTGGTCTCTTTGTCATCTTTCATTCCCACCACAAGAGCAACTTATCTGCTTTTGTAATTATACATTTCCTTATTTGTATCTTTTACACTAGCTTTTGCATACAAATCATAGCCATTGGCAACATGTGCAGTATATTGAACAGCACCTGGATTCCCTTTTATTGCCCCTTGGGTCATATACAATTAAGATGAAAATCTAGACAATAAGCATTCTTTCTTTCTTTGTTTTCTGCTTTGTGGATTGCTAGGCTCTTTTGTTCTTGGTGATTATGGATCCCCTTGAGGGGGCCCTGCAGTATTCTGAGTCTTGATGCAATCATCACAAGGTCATCTGCACACAGGAACATTCATAGGGAATCCATTTTCTGTTTGGATCATGTTCAGAACACCATGGCTGTGGTAAATGCCTTTGGCAAGCAAATGTATCCCTGTTTTATGCCTTATTGATAATCAGAGGATTGTTGAATAAGATTTATTGTGCTTATCAAGGAATTGTAAATGATCTCAACATGTGCCCGGGAGATACCTTCTTGGAGAATAGCCTTTAAGACTACATTTTGTTCTACTTAGTGATTTTTTTTTGTAATCAAGAAAAAAAAAAGGAAAGCAAGCTCTTACATTCTTATTTTTAGTCAAATCTGTTATTATAAAGATATAAGCATGCTGTCTATTCTTATATTTTCATCAAATTTGCCCATAATCTATCTATAGATTATTTCCATAAAGACTTTTAAGGACCACACAAGTGGGCATACAAGTACGAAATTATTGATTTCCCTTAAAATTTTCCTACTAGTAACCCTTAGCCTAGGAGTAAGCCATGATTCCAATCTTTCACTATGTTCCCTTCTTCAAAATACCATGAAAATTTACAACTTAAGTTTTTCAAAATTGTATCAAGATTAGCATGGCTTTCTTTTGTGTATATTTAATCCACTCCCTCTGTTATTCCTAACTTAAATCTTCTTTAGTGCCCTTTCTCCTTGATCCCACACTACACTGAATCATGAGGCACCAATGTCTAAGAAGTATTGTTTCACCATCATCAATATTGAAGGCTGTTTGCTATAGAAATGTTGAGAAATCTGTCTTATTTTTTCCAATTATTTCTATTGGGATGAAATTTCATAACTGAGCCTTATACCAAGCTCTCAGCAAATTTTCTTCCCTAATGACTTTTCCTTATTTTGTGAGGAAATACTGCTTATAATTTTCCACCAACCTCTTCAATAATACTTTGGAAAATCAGGTTTTTGTCCTTCGTTGCCATGAAAGCAGGTATTTGTTGGTTGTGCACCATATGCCATGTTTATTTATTTGACCTCCTCATTGTGGTGAGTGCTTTCTATCATGTAAAGTTTTATAATAAATAATGTAAATTAGAATTAGTGTCATTTCCTTGATCACTTTAGCACTTTTGTTATTAACAGTTATTTTTTAATAGCTCACTTTGGAGCTACTGCACTTATCTACTGTAACCTCTTAGGTTCTTTCTTTCTTTGAATTTGGTATTGACTTTGAACTTCGTATTAACTACCTGACAGTTTGGCCACACACAGTTTGTTGATGTAAGAATGACTTTTATATTGTTAGCCAAGCAAGTCTTTCCTGAATGAATTTATTACAAGGGAAGATTCAATCTGGAGGTGGTGGCTATGAGGAGTTATTTCCAGAAGTGACCATGTTGTAAGAAAAAAAAGTCAACAAGAAAACTTATTTTAGAATAAAAAAAAAGGATACCATAAATTTCCTTATCTTCTTTCTTCCTTCCTTCCTTCCTTCCTTCCTTCCTTCCTTCCTTCCTTCCTTCCTTCCTTCCTTCCTTCCTTCCTTCCTTCCTTTCTTTCTTTCTTTCTTTCTTTCTTTCTTTCTTCTTGTTGCTGTTGTATGGTTTGGTGTTGTCACACATTTATTATCTTCAGATTCTTTTCTTAGACATTTTATGATGCAAAGGCATTAGGTTTATGAGTAATCTATATTCCTTTCAACTCTTGGATTGCTTCATTTTACACCATATTTTTCATGACATTCTTCTTCCACGCATTTACTCCTGTCCATTTTATAATGAAGTAACTGAGTATCAGTGCTCATGCTGACTTGCCCTGGAGGATCTCGTCAATTTCTTCATAACATATCTATATTTCATCATTCTTGGGAACAGATGTTCATGCATAAATTGCAATTATTTGAAATGGGCTTTTTGCTAATGCTCATCGTGAAAGCTTCAAGGAAAGATGCCTATTTCATGAAATGAATTTTTTATTGTCATCAGGGACACAACCCCACCAAATTCTTTTATTTGTTTCTCCAAAGAGAACCCATGAGCCTTATGTCTTCTGGTTTCATAAATGACAAAATGATGAAAACTGACATGGTTCAGTTCCTCCAAGATTATTTCAACCCATTAATATTAAACAGAAACCACACATTTAGAGCATCAGCAATTTAGATGAATACTTTCAGGTAGTCCAATAAAATAAAAAACAACTATTGTGAGTCTTAAAATCCTCTCTACATTTTGCCATTGTTATTGCAAAAGCTAGGTAGAGTATTGGATATACTACTTGGATTGGTGTCAGGAAGAACTGAGGTTAAATGCACCCTCGGATACAATGGGGAGGTCACTTAACCTCTATCTGCCTAAATTTTCTCATATTTAAAATAGAAATAAATAATAGTACCTTATAGGGTTGTTGTGAAGATAAAATAAGAAAATATTTGTAAACCTTAAAGACCTATATCAATGCTAGCTATTATTAACATTAAACAAAAGGGGACCTATGCAAGACTGAAGAATATTTTTAATTTGACTTTGTTTTGTGATGAATTCTATGATTTCAGTAACCATTGGTCAACCCACCCTTTTTTAATCATAAAAGTATTTTATTATTTTCCAGTTACAAGTAAAGATAGTTTTCAACATTTGTTTTTATAAGATTTTTAGGTGCAAATTTTTCTCCCTCCCCCCTCTGGCCCCTCCCCAATACAGAAAGCAATCTGATATAGGTTATATATATATATATATATATATATATATAATCACATTAAACATATTTCTGAATTAGTCATGTTGTGAAAGAAGAATCAGAACAAACGGGAAAAACCTCAAAAAAGATAAAGAACAACAAAACAGTAGAAGCAGCATGGTTCAATCTGCATTCAAAATTCACAGTTCCTTTTTCTGAATGTGGAGAGGATTTACAATCATGAGTACCTTGGAGTTGTCTTAAATCATTGTATTGCTGAGAAAACTAAGTCTATCGCAGTTGATCATCAAAAAATGTTGCTGTTACTGTGTACAATATTCTCCTGATTCTGCTCATTTCACTCAGCATCGGTCCACTAAAATCTTTCCAGATGTTTGTGAAATCTTCCTGCTCATCATTTCTTATAGCACAAAGGGAGCTGCTATAAATATTTTTGTACATGTGGATCCTTTTCCCTCTTCTATGGGATAGAGAACTAGCAGTGGTACCACTGAGTCAAAGGATATGAACAGTCCTACAGGACTTTGGGCATAGTTCCAAACTGCTCTCCAGAATGGTTGGATCAGTTCACAGCTCCACAACAATGCATTAGTGTTCCAATTTTTCCACAGCTTCTCCAACTTTTATTATTTTCCTTTTTTGTCATATTAGCCAATCTGATAGGTGTGAGGCAGTACCTCAGAGTTGTTTTAATTTGCATTTCTCTGACCAGTGGTGATTTAGAGCATTTTTTCATATGGCAATAGATAGATTTGGTTTCTTCATCAGAAAAATTCCTGTTCATATCTTTGATCACTTCTCAATTGGGGAATGGCTTACATCTTACATATTTGATTTAGTTCCTTATATATTTTAGAAATGAGGTCTTTATCAGAAATACTGGCTATATATAAAAATTGTTGCCCAGTTTTCTGCCTGCTTTCCAATTTTGACTGCATTGATTTTGTTTGTACAAAACCTTTTTAATTTAATGTGACCAAAGTCTTCCATTTTGAATGTCATAATATTCTCTATCTCTTGTTTGGACAAATTGTTTTCCTCTCCTTAAATCTGAGATGTAAACTATTCCTTCCTCTCCTAATTTATCTATGGTATCACACTTTATGTTTTAATCTTGAACACATTTTGACCTTATTTTTGTATAAGGTATAAAATATTGGTTTCTGCCAAGTTTCTGCCATACTATCTTCCGGTTTTCCCAGCAGGTTTTGTGAAATACTGAGTTCCTATTCCAGAAGCTGGGGTCTTTGGGTTTATCAAACAGTATATTACTAATGTCATTTACTACTGTGTCTCCTGTGCCTAGACTATTCCTTTGATCCACCACTCTTTTTCTTAGCCAGTACCAGATAGTTTTGATGACTGCCAACTTATGGTAAAGCTCAAATCAAGATTTGGTACAGCTAACCCACCTTCCTGTGCAATTTTTTTTCATTATTTCCCTTGATATTCTTGACTTTCTGTTTTTCCAGACCTATAAAATATTTTTAGGTAGTCTGATTGATATGGCACTGAATAAATAAATTAAATTAAAATTGTCATTTTTATTATATTAGCTCAGCCTATCTGAGCAATTGATAATTTAGCAATTACAAAGATCTGATTTTATTTGTGTGAAAAATGTTTTGTAATTGTGTTCATAGAGTTCCTGGGTTTGTCTTGGCAGGTAGACTCCCAAGTATTTTATACTGTCGACCATTACATTAAATGGTATTTCTCTTTCTATCTCTTGTTGCTGAGCTTTGTTGGTCATGTACATAAATGCTGATGATTTATGTGGCTTTATTTTAGATACTGCAACTTTGCTAAAGTTGTTAATTGTTTCAAGCAGTTTTTTAAATTGATTCTCTAGGACTCTCTAAGTATACAATCATATCATCTGCAAAGAGTAAAAGTTTTGTTTCTTCTTTGCCTATTCTAATTCCGTTAATTCCCTTTTCTTCTCTTATTACTATGGCTGACATTTCTAGTACAATATTAAATAATAGAGTTGATAATGGGCATCCCTGTTTTACTCCTGATCTTATTGGAAATGTCTCTAACTTATCCCTGTTACATATAATGTTTGCTGATGGTTTTAGGTAGATACTGCTTATTATTTTAAGGAAAGCTATACCTATTCCTATGCTCTGGATTTTTTTTTTCCAGGGCAATGAGGGTTAAGTGACTTGCCCAGGGTCACACAGCTAGTAAGTGTCAAGTGTCTGAGGCTGGACTTGAACTCAGGTACTCCTGAATCCAGGGCCGGTGCTTTATCACTGCACCATCTATCTGCCCCCTGGATTATTTTTAATAGGAATGAGTGTTGTATTTTGTCAAATGCTTTCTCTGCATCTATTGAGATAAACATGATTTTGATTAGTTTTGTTATTGATATGGTAGATTATGTTGACCGTTTTTTCTAATGTTGAACCAGCCTTGCATTCCTGCTATAAATCCCACCTGGTTATAGTATTTTATCCTGGTGATCACTTGCTGTAATCTCCTTGCTAA
This sequence comes from Dromiciops gliroides, assembly GCF_019393635.1. Classification (NCBI taxonomy): domain Eukaryota; kingdom Metazoa; phylum Chordata; class Mammalia; order Microbiotheria; family Microbiotheriidae; genus Dromiciops; species Dromiciops gliroides. The sequence goes on along the minus strand of NC_057866.1, from coordinate 172,612,781 downwards.
TATCTTATTTAAGATTTTAGCATCAATATTCATTAGGGAAATTGGTCTATAATTTCCTTTCTCTGTTTTGGCTCTGCCTGGTTTAGGTATCAACACCATATTTGTGCCATAAAAGGAGTTTGGTAGAATCCCTTTGCCGATTTTCCCAAATAGTTTGTATAGTATTGGAATTAATTGTTCTTTAAATGTTTGGTAAAATTCACTATTAAAACTTACTGGCCCTGGAGATTTTTTCCGTAGGGAGTTCATTAACAGCTTGTTCAACTCTTTTTCTTTCTTTTTTTTTTTTTTTTTGGTGAGGGAATTGGGGTTAAGTGACTTGCCTAGGGTCACACAGCTAGTAAGTGTTAAGTGTCTGAGGCCGCATTTGAACTCAGGTCCTCCTGACTGCAGGGCTGGTGCTCTATCCACTGCACCACCCAGCTGCCCCTCACTTTTCTTTTTCCCATATGGGCTTATTTACAGATTTTATTTCCTCTTCAGCTAACCTGGACAATTTGTATTTTTGTAAATATTCACCCATTTTATTTAGATTGTCAAATTTATTGGGATACAGTTGGGCAAAATAGTTCCTAATTATTGCTTTAATTTCCACTTCCTTTGTGGTGAATTCACACCTTTCACTTTTGATACTGGTAATTTGCTTTTCTTCTTTCTTTTTTAAAAATCAAATTAACCAAAGATTTATCTATTTTATTGTTTTTTTCATTAAACCAGCTCTCAGTTTTATTGATTAATTATATAGTTGTCTTGCTTTGGTGTCTCATGGAGTTATTAGCTTCCATCTGCCCAATTTTAATTTGTAAGGCATTATTTTTCTTGGTAAGGTTTTGCACCTGTTTTTCCATTTGGCCAATTTTTTCTCTCATTTGGCCAATTGTAATTTTTAAGGAATTGTTTTCTTCAGTCAATTTCTGTGCTTCTTTTTCCAGCATAACTCTTGTTTCTCTCATTTCTATTTCCATTTTTCTCCTCTCTCTCTTTCTCTTTTCAGTGAGGCAATTGGGGTTAAATGACTTGCCCAGGTTCACACAGCTAGTAAGTGTTAAGTGTTTGAGGCCAGATTTGAACTCAGGTCCTCCTGACTCCAGGGTCAATGATCTATCCACTGTGCCACCTAGCTGCCCCCTCTCATTTGGTTTTTAAAAGGCTCTTTGAGCTCTTAAAAGAAGGCTTTTTGGGTTTGAGACAAGGTCCTCTTCCCACTTGAGTCTTCACTTGTAGGTATTTTGACAAACTCATCTGAATTTGAGTTTTGGTCTTCCCTTTCACCATAGAAGCTCTCAATGGTAAGGGTCCTTTTTTGTTTCTTACCCATGTTGTAGCCTATTTTTAAATTTATAAAGTTGAATTCTGCTCCTGGGGCACAGGGTCACTGTTGATAGCTTCTTACTGCTCTCAGATGCCCCACTCTCAGGTTTGTCAAACTGCAGCTATGTTGAGCTTCCTGCTGAGCCGCCCTCCCCTTTCACCCGCATAAGACAGACCTTTCCTGAAGTCCTCTAAATTATCTCAAGCAGGAGAATTGTGTCTCTGCCTTTTTGTAGGTTCTGTAGTTCCAGAATCTTTTTAGAGGCTTGATTTAATGCTGTTTTTGAGGGAAACACAAAGCTCAGAGAGCTTCCTGGCTTCTGTCTGCCATCTTCTAGATTTCTAATTCTTTGCCACCACAAAAAGATCTGTTATAAATATTTTTGTATGTCTGGGTCCTTTTCCCTTTTTTATGATATTTTTGAGATACAGACCTAGTAGTGGTATTACTGGGTGAAAGGGTATGCACAGTCCCATAGCCCTTTGGGCATAGTTCCAAATTGCTCTCCAGAATGGTTGAATCAGTTCACAACCCCCATCAAAAATGCATTAGTGTTCCAATTTTTCCACAGATTGTCCAACATTTATTATTTTTCCTTTTTGTCATATTAGCCAAACTGATAGGTGTGATGTAGTACCTGAGAGTTGTTTTAATTTGCATCTCTCTAATCAATAGTGATTTAGAGCATTTTTTCATATGGCAATAAATAGCTTTAATTTCTTCATCTGGAAACTGCTTATACATATCCTTTGGCCATTTCTCAGTTGCATAATGACTTGAATTTTTATAAATTTGATTTAGTTCCCTATATATTTTTGAAATGAGGCCCTTGGGGCAGCTAGGTTACACAGTTGATAAGGCACCATCTCTGGATTCAGGAAGACCTGAGTTCCAATCTGCCCACAAACACATGTCACTTACTAGCTGTGTGACACTGGGCAAGTCACTAAAACCTCTTTGCCCTGCAAAAAAAAAGGAAAAGGAAAGAAAGAAAGAAAGAAAGAAAGAAAGAAAGAAAGAAAGAAAGAAAGAAAGGAAGGAAGGAAGAAAGAAATGAGGCCCTTATCAGAAATAATGGCTGTAAAATTTTTTTCCCAGCTTTCTGCTTCCCTTCTAATTTTGGCTGCATTACTTCTGTTTGGACAAAACCTTTTTAAATTTAATGTAATAAAAATTATCCAATTTTGCATTTCATTATATTCTTTATCTCTTGTTCATTCATAAATTCTTCTCCTCTCCATTGATCTGAGAGTTAAACTATTCCTCCCTCTCGTAATTTACTTAGGCATCACACTTTATGTCTAAATTATGTACCAATTTTGACCTTATTTTGGTATACAGTGTGAGATGTTGGTTTATTCCTAGTTTCTGCTGTAATATCTTTGAGTTTTTCCAGCAGTTTTTATTTTCCAAATGCTAAGTTCTTATCACAGAAGCTGGAGTCTTTGGGTTTATCCAGCAACAGATTAATATCATCATTTTACTACTGTGTCTACTGTGCCTAACCTATTCCATTGATCCACCATTCTATTTCTTAGTGAGTTTCAAATTGTTTTGATAACTGCCACTTTATAGTATAGCTTCAGATTTGATATGGCTAGTCCACCTTCTTGTGCATTTTTTTCATTGGGTCTTTTGATTTTCTTGACCTTTTGTTCTTCCAAATGAATTTTATTATTATTTTTTTCTAGCTCTATGAAGTAATTTTTAGGTAGTCTAATTGGTATGGCACTATATAAGTAAATTAATTTCGTGAGGATTGTCATTTTTATAAGAGCTCAGTCTTTGCAAAAGCAATTGATATTTTTTCAATTATTTATATTTGATTCTAATTGTTTGAAATGTGTTTTGTAATTGTGTTCATAGATGTCCTGGGTTCCTGAGCTTTGTTGATCATGCATTGAAATGCTGAGAATGTATGTGGACATCTTATATCCTGTGATTTTTTTCCCTCTATTGTAATAGCCTTTTTTGAGCCTCTTCATATGATGTAATTAACTCCATTCTACCTCGTCTTTCCTCTTCTCCCTCTTCTCACCCCTTAATATTTTTTATATCATCACATCCAAGTCAATTTATACCTATACCTTCTATGTATACTCCTTCTATCTGATCAAATAGAGATACTGTTTTCAAGAGTTAAAAATACTATCTTTCCCTGTCAGGTTGTAAACAGTTTAACCTTATTGAATAACTTTTTTTTTCGTTTACCTTTTTATACTTCTCTTGAGTCTTATATTTGTAGGTCAAATTTTCTATTCAATTCTGGTCTTTTCATCAGCAAACCTCAAAAGCCCCCTATTTAATTGAATGTTCATCTTTTCCCCTGAAAGATAATGCTCAGTTTTGCTGGGTAGTTGATTCTTGATTGCAATCCAAGCTCCTTTGCCTTCTGTAGTATAATATTCCAAGACTTCCAGTCATTTAATGATGAAGCTGCCAGTCCCTGTGCAATACTGACTGTGGCTCCATGATATTAAAATTGTTTCTTTTTGGCTACTTTCAGTATTTTCTCCTTCACCTGATAATTCTGGAATTTTGCTACAATATTCCTTGGAGTTTTCCTTTGGGGATCTCTTTCATGAGGTAATTGGTTGATTCTTTTAATGATGATTTTATCCTCTGATTCTATAATATCAGGGCAGTTCTCCTTGATACTTCCCTGGAATATGCTGTCTACACTCTTTGTATTGATCATGGCTTTCTGGTAGTCCAATAATTCTTAAATCATCTCTCCTGAGTCTATTTTCTAGGTCAGTTGTCTTTCCAATGAGGTATTTTCACATTCTTTCTTTTTTTCATTCTTTTGATTCTTTTTTTTTTTTTTACTGATTATTAGTGTCTCACAAAGTGATTGGCTTTCCTATGCCCAATTATAATTTTTAAGGAATGATTTTCTTCAGTAAGCTTTTGCACTTCCTTTTCCATTTGGCCAATTCATTCCCCTCATTTGGCCAATTTTATTTTTTAAAGGATTGTTTTATTCTGTCAATGTTTGTGCTTTCCCCCCCAAGCTGTTGATTCTTTTTTTTCATAATTTTCTTGCATAACTTTCATTTATCTCACTTCTTTTCCTATTTTTCTTCTGCTACCCTTATTTAATTTTAAAAATTCTTTGTGAGTTCTTCCATGAAGGCTTTTTAATATTGAGACCAATTAACCTTCCCCCTTGAGGCTTCACATGTAGGCATTTTGACAATATTGTCCTCATCTGAGTTTGTGTTTTGGATTTCCCTGTGACCATAGGGAGTCTCACTGATAAGGGCTCTTTTCTGTTTCTTATTCATAGTGTTGCCTATTTGTTTTTTTAACTTTTAAAGTTGAAGTCTACTCCTGGGGCACAGTGGCCACTGTTGCAAACTCCTTGTGTTCACTGGCTTTCTGCTCGGAAGCGTTTGTGGCTTGTGGATTCCTCAACACCCTGGGCTTGCTCCTTGTTCTGGGATGGCTTGACCAAGTCATGCCTTTCCTGTGGGTGGTTCTCTAGTTGTCAGTTTGCCCTCTCAGCCAGGGCTGTCAAATCTCACAACTGTCCTGCTACACTACCAGCCTGATGACCCAGGACCAAGTTGCCTCAGCTGCTGATCTTTCCTGTGGCCAAGAGCCTCCTGCTGACTTGTCCAGACCCCCTCCACACTGTGCTCAGGTATACTATGCTCCCCTTTTGATCCTGAGTCTTACCTTTAGTGAAGTATTCTAAATTATCTGAAATTGGAAGATGGTGTCTCTATGTCTTTTTGTAGGTTTTGTAGTTCCCAAATCTGTTTAGAGGCTTGATTTAATGTTGTTTTTGAGGGAAACTCAGGAGAGATCAGGCTTGTTTCTGCCATCTTTGCTCTTTGTTCAACCCACTCATTTTTCCCCATATAAATATTTTATTATTTTCCAGTTACATGTAGAGATAGTTTTCAACATTTTTTTATATAAGATTTCTTGTTTCAAATTTTTATCCTTCCCTCCCCTCCCTCCCCCCTCCCCAAGACAGCAATTAATCTGATATAGGTTATATATGTACAATCACATTAAAATATTTCTGCATTAGTCATGTAATGAGAGAAGAATCAGAACAAGAGAGAAAAACCTCAAAAAAGAAAAACAACAACAAAAAAGTAGAAAGAGCATGGTTCGATTTGTATTAAAAATTCACAATTTCTTTTTCTGAATGTGGAGAGGATTTACAATCAAGAGTACCTTGGAGTTGTCTTAAATCATTGTATTGCTGAGAAAACTAAGTCTATCAGAGTTGATCAACACACAATGTTGTTGATACTGTGTACAATGTTATCCTGGTTCTGCTCATCTCACTCAGCATCAGTTCATGAAAGTCCTTCCAGGTTTCTCTGAAATCTGCCTGCTCGTTGTTTTTTACAGCACAATAGTATTCCATTACATTCATATACTACAACTTGTTCAGCCATTCCCCAATTGATGGACAGCCCCTCAATTTCCAATTCCTTGTCACCACAAAAAGAATAGCAATAAATATTTTTGTACATGTGGTTCCTTTTCCCTGTTTTATGATCTCTTTGGGAAAAAGTCCTAATGGTGGTATTTTTTGGTCAAAGTTTAGGCACAGCTTTATAGCCCTTTGGGCATAGTTCCAAACTGCTCTCCAGAATGGTTGGATCAATTCACAGCTCCACCAACAATGCATTAGTATTCCAATTTTCCCACAGTTTCTCCATCTTTTATTATTTTCCTGTTTTGTCATATTAGCCAATCTGATAGGTGTGAGACAGTACCTCAGAGTTGTTTTAATTTGCATTTCTCTGACCAATGGTGATTTAGAGCTTTTTTCATATGGCAATAGATAGCTTTTATTTCTTCATCAGAAAACTGCCTTCAACCCACTCTTTTTTGTTGTTGTTGTTGAGTCAATTGGGGTTAAGTGACTTGCCCAGGTTCACACAGCTAGTAAGTGTCAAACATCTGAGGCTGGATTTGAACTCAGGTACTCCTGACTCCAGGGCCAGTACTCTATCTACTGCACCACCTAGCTGCCCCCTTCAACCCACTCTTAATGAGCCTCTCCATATTTAGCTAGACTTCTCATTGAAAATCAGACATAATTTCTCATGTTGGCTATATTTTAAGACTTTCCAGATTGGTTGAACTTTTTTTTCCCTTGGTAATATTTTATTTTATTTTCCAGTTACATGTAAAGTTTGTTCTAACATGCAATTTTTTAATATTTTGAGTTACAAATTTTCCTCCCTCCCCCTTTCCCAAGACAGCAAGGAATCAGATATAGGTTATAGATAGACAGATAGACAGACAGACAGACAGATAGATGGATTGATAGATATGTACATATGCATAGATGTATGCTTTTATATAAAATCATATTATACATATTTCCATATTAGTTATGTTGTAAAAGAAGAATCAGAACAAAATGTAAAAACCACAAGAAAGACAAACCAATAGAAATTAAAGTGAAAATATTGTACTTTGATATGCATTCAAATGCCATAGTTCCTTTTCTGGATGTGGAGAGCATTTTCTATCTTAAGTCTTTCAGGATTGCCTTGGATCATTATATTGCCGAGAAGAGTTAAGTCCTTCATGGATGATCATCAAACAATGTTGCTGTTACTGTGGACAATGTTCTCCCGGCTCTGCTCACTTCACTCAGTATTAGTTCATTTAAGTCTTTCCAAGTTTTTCCAAAATCTGCCTGTTCATCATTTTTTACAGCACAATAGCGTTCCATCACATTCACATACTACAACTTGTTCAGACATTCCCCAGTTGATGAGTATCCCCTCAATTTCCAATTCTTTGCCTTGGTTGAACCTTATAAAAGACATTAATTTCCTCTGGCATAGCTTTCAATAACCTAGTGTCACTTTCACCCTCTGATGAGGTATGAGAGTACAACTTTAGTGACACATTCTAAATACATTGAGAAAAAATGTAATAAACTCTTTAATCTGCTTTTGTCTGAAAACTCCGAATAACAAAGATATAATTTGGTTCATTTGTTATTCCTGTAATGTTTTTAGACCATCAATTAGTATTTACATAGTCAAAATTTGAGTTTGATTTAGAAAGCACACTTTGAGTCTGTGTGAATTGTTTTCATTGTGACATTAAATGAAATGGTACTCACAATGATGTTTGAGGATAACTTTTTATTCTGTAACTTTGTAAGTTTCTAAGTATGATAGATTATCAAATTTATTCTCATTTCTAGTAGAGGCAAGAGAGGTAGCCACATTGTAATTTTTTACTTTTGTTCTAAGCTTAAACAATAAATATTTGTGATTTATATGCCATCTCAGCCTTTCTTATGAAGTACATTTTTTTTTAGATTCTTACAATGTGACTGCTGTTCTTTGAATATGAATGGAAGAGAGATGCTTTTTCTTCTTTTTTTGAATCTTGACATTAAGGATAGTATTATCAATGTGGCAAGGTGTTCATAATATATATGACAGAAATCCCAAGAAAATATAGTGTTACAGAGATGTTTCCATTCAGAAAAATATTTGCCTAGGAAGAACTTTTATGAAGGATCGCCCTGCAAAGGAAAGCCTACTGTCCTTCTCACTTTTAGTGATACATTTTATATTGTTATTCAGTCATTTCAGTTGTGTCCAACTCTTAATGATCCCATTTGGGGTTTTCTTGGTAAAGATACTGGAGTGGTTGCCATTTCCTTCTCCAGCTCATTTTATAGATGATTAAACTGCAACAAACAGGGGCAATCTACTTTCCCAGGGTAACATAGCTAGGGTCTGAGGTCAGGATTTGAACACAGGTCTTCTTGCTGACTTCAGGCCTAGCATTCTCTCGAGTGAGCTACCTATCTGACCCAAGAAAAGAGGGAAGCTACTTTAATTTTTTTTACAGAATTTCTATTCAGCTAAAAATACTCTAATGGAGATCAGCTTTCATATAACTGTTTTTTTTTTTCTATAACCTAAAAACAAAAGGAAAAGAATTTCAGTGACTCTCTTCATGAGCCAAAGGTCATGTTTGTAGATCCAATTGTAAACCTCACTGAGAATACCTCAGTAGTCACACAAAAAAGATCTGTCTTTTTCTAAAGCAAAATTAGAAAGATTTCAGAATAGTTTTTTCCCATTTTCATCTGTCTTGAAAAGTTCTCTGTAAGATGCTCTGATGGAGTAGGGACCTGAAGACAGGATATTTTCTTTCAAGGTTTGACTGCAGACACCTGCCCAGAAACATTTGAGCAGTTTCTACCTCCCAAAACATGAAGATGCTCTTAATCAATAACCAACCTTAATTAAGCAGATAATTGATAACTGATATACAATGTTCCAGGAACTGTTCTAAGAACAAAGAAAAAAATGAAATAGTCCTGAACTTTCAAGTATCTTTTCTATAGATAGAAAGTCCCTTCTTTCCTTCTTGGTGGACTGCTTTTAGACTTTGGATGTACCCTAACTTCTAACATGGAATATAGCCTACCAATTTGTTCCATGTGCTATGGAGCCCCAGGATGGATTATAAGATCATAGACCTAGAGTTGCAAGGAATCTGAAGCCATCTAGTTCAACTCCCTCATTTCACAGATAAGAAAACTGAGGCTCCTAGAGGTAATATGGTTTGTCCAAACTGATGGATATAGTAAATTTTAGAGTTGGGATTTGAGCCTGAGAAGCCTGGACTCTGGATCCCACCACAGGACCACACCATCTTCCCCAACTTTAGTCAATAAATAGGCAAGAAAATCACTTTCTTCTTATTGTGGTAGCCTACTCTTTTTTTGGATGAGGAATTCAAATCAGTATGAAAACCAGATAATCCCTCTGTCTCCAAAATCATAGATGGGGGAGATTCTGCTACACAGTCACCTAGTCATTGGATGCTCCTAGACCTAGAGAGAAGGACTGAAGTACATCTTCCTTTGTAATCTAACTTTCCCATTTCCACCTCATGTTCACTTGGGACCATGAAACATATCCAGACTCCCAGGCTGATTATGCCACCATTTCCCAGTAGAATAAGACAGGGAACTCAATAAGGATTGCTGAGTAATAGGCTTCCACTGATTTGGAATATGAATATAGTTTGAGACTCTTTGAATTATTTTATTGTCTGAATCAGTCAACAGATATATCATCAATTCCTCACAGCTGCTGACTATGGGATGTTTACTTTTGTCATGAGCCCGTGTGTTAACATGTTAACAGCAAGAATTCCTGTCTAGCTTTTCTTTTGTATTCTCTGAGTAGATGTAAGAAGCATCTATTATGCATTTTCATTTATTTTCACAATGTAAAAAAGAAGAGACCACTAAGGTTGATTCACTCCTAGAGAATGTATTTTGGCAGTTTCATGATCCCTCCCCCACCATCCTGAGATAAAAGCTTTGGATAAACTATTTCTCAAAGCTTTTAAATGGATCCAGGAAAAAATGACAGTACTACAACACAAATAAGAACAGGTAGATGCAAAGATCTGGGCCCCTGTTCAGGGCACTAAGTATTCAGTGGGAGTATTCATTATAACGTGGGAGCTGCCTCATGAGCCGGTCGAACTGTACTCTTAGAATGACCCCCTGTGGCTGGACAGATCAACAGCAGAATGTTCCACTGTCATTCTCCCTTCTGTCACTGAGCCAAGAGAAGCCTTTACTGCCACCACAGCAAAGAGTTTCCCCTAAACATTCAGCAGATTATCTTGTTTAGGTCATTTATGAAGAAGCACTTTAAAGTCCTAGATGAATTTATAATAACCGATTCACCTAAAAATAGATTTTGAAATATTTGGCTCAGAAAAGAAACTTGCTTATAGACAACAGATTTCAATTTCTAGATTATTGGGCTTATGAGATCATAATGTCTAGTTATAATTTGTCAGGTGACACCGCTGAGTTTCAGTCCATTTCACTGAGAAGAGCAGTGCTTTAATATCAGAACTGGATTTGAGCTACTTGCTTATCATTGGCTAGTTGGGTGCCCTCAGGCAAGTCATTTACAGTACCTAGGCCTCTATGTCCCTATTAGCAATGCTATGTGAAGCAAAATGAGGAATTGATGTCGGAGGTCGATTCCATTTTCATATTTTATGATTTTATCATGTTTATCTTCTTTCCTTTCCCTTAGTACTGAGGCAATTATTCATTTTTAGCCATTGATGTTTGGGGCCTTATCGAAAGCAAAATGTTTTGTATTATAAAATAGGAAAAATCTTAGTGTTGTGGTTGCTATATTCCATCTTCTTGACATCTGTGTAAAGCTCAATTCAGTATTCATGACTCAGGTCTGATGTCACCTCCAATATAAAGTTTTCCCTGACTTTATTAACTGACAAAAATCTAGTATATATTAGCAAAAAATTAGTTAGTGAATATTCACAAGAGGAAGTAATAATCATAAGGAACCTGCATGGCTTCAACCAAGAACATGCCACGTTCAAACAAACTTTGTTTCCTGTTTTGATAGAGTAAATATACTGGAAGATCTAGAATCTGGAATGCTAAATATAGTTTACTTAGATCTAAAACAAAGACTTTCACATGATCTCTCATTCTTTTTGTGGAACAAACGGAAATTCATGGACTAAGAGATAGTACAATAAGGTGGCTGGGGAATGATTGAATGCCCAAACCCATAGATTAGTCATTAATTATTCTAGTCATTTTACAGTCATATCTGATTCTTTGTGCTCTCCTCTGGGGTTTCCCTGAGAAAAGATACCAGAGTGGTTTGCCATTTACTTCTCCGGCTCATTTTACAGATGAGGAAACTGAGAACAACAGGATTAAGTGACTTGCCTAGGGTCACACAACTATTAAGGGTCTGAGGTCAAATTTGAACTCAAGAAAAGGAGTCTTCCTGTCTCTAGGTAGTGCCCTTCAATTTTGTAGGAATTCTTTAACTGTTCCCCCTAACTCCCCTCTGCAAATCCATGCTTGACATTCTAATGTTTAATATTTTAGCAAAGGTTTAGAGAAAGATATTTATAATATGCTTATCAAATGTGCATGTGACCCAAACCTGGGAGAGATAGGTAACATTTTGGATGACAAGAGTCAGCATCCGGGGGCAGCTAGGGGGTACAGTGGATAAAGCACCAGCCCTGGATTCAGGAGGACCTGAGTTCAAATTTGGCCTCAGACACTTGACTAGCTGTGTGACATTGGGCAAGTTAATTAACCTTCATTGCCCAGCAAAAAAAAAAAAAAGAGTCAGCATCCAGTAATGACTCAACAAACTACAGTGTGAGGATAGATTTAATAAGATGGAATTTAAGGAGTAAAGCAACTTTGTTAAGTATATTTGAAAATTATATAGGAGTTTTAGTGGCCTGGAAGCATAAAGAATCAATAGTGCGATATGGCAGTCAAAAATAGTAATGAAATCAGAGACTGCATTAAGAGATGATAGTGTCCTAGAAGTGATAGTGTTATTTGTAATCTTTCTTGTTCAGGACAAATCTGGCATATTGTGCCCAATTTTAGTGAGGATATTAACAAGCAGGGAAGGTTCCAGAGGAGTACCAGAATGGTAAAGAGTCATATGATGATTACTTAATAGACCTGGTAAATCCATAACTAGGGCAGGGTGACTAGAGCTTTGCTTGAAGGCACTGACTGTACTTGTACTTCTTCAGCTGGTAAAACAAATAAGCTTAGCATCAAGTTGGCAAAATTACTTGGTTAAATTAGGAAGATACAAGATGGTGCACTTAATCACTCTGGCAACTCTCCCTGGTCAGCTCTCCTGGGGCCAGCTCTCACATTGATACCTTCTCCAGTAGTTGCCTCTCCAGCAGCTGTCTTGTAGAATCCCAAGGTCTGTATTTCTCCTTACCTACCCCAGTCAACTGAATATGTCTCAATTGAAAGGTCCAATTCAATCTCTTAGATCCTGGCACAAAATTTCTAGTTATAATAGGGAAGTGCCACTGTTTTCCCTGGAGAAGTGAAGACTTGGGGGAGACATGATAACTGTCTTCAAATATTTTTAGAGATGTCATTTGAAAGAGGGATTTGGACTTTTTTTCCCCTAGGGAGAATAACTAGAAGCAATCAGTGGAAATCATAGAGGTGCAGACTTGGTGTAGGGAAAACAAAATATCACAATGAGAAGAGCAATCCCAGAATGGAATAGGTGGCCTCAGGTGGCAATGGGTTCCCCCTCAGTGGAGATAAAGGAGCAAAGGCTGGGAAACCTTGTGCCTGGTTTATTGTGAAAAGGATTTCTTTTTCAATAGTCAGTTGATAACACTGATTAAGTGCTTGCTATGTGCTTGACCCTATGTCAAATATGAGTGATACAAATATGAAAAAGAAAGAACAGTTTCTCACCTCAATGAGCTTACCATCTAATGGAGGAAAACACCACACAAAAGGAAATCAAAAGCAAGGGGAGAAGAGTGCCCATAGAAGTCCCAAAGGGTGCATCTTCTCCAACATTTATCATTTTCTGTTTTTGTCATATCTGATAACCAATCTTATAGGTGTGAGGTGGTACCACAGAGGGGTTTTTTTTGTTTGTTTTTTGGGGTTTTTTTTTGCAGGGCAGTGGGGGTTAAGTGACTTGCCCAGGGTCACACAGCTAGTAAGTGTCAAGTGTCTGAGGCCGGATTTGAACTCAGGTACTCCTGAATCCAGGGCCCATGCTTTATCCACTGCACCACCTAGCTGCCCCCCACAGAGTTGTTTTCATGTGCATTTCTCTAATTAATAGTGATTTAGAACATTTTATTTCATATGACTATAGATAGCTTTAATTTCTTCATTTTAAAACTGCCTGTTCATACCTTTTGGCCATTTCTCAATTGAGGAATGAATTATATTCTTATAAATTTGAATCAGTTCTCTATATATTTGAGAAATGAGGCCTTTATCAGAAACACTGACTATAAAAATTGTTTCCCAGATTTCTACTCTCCTTCTAATCTCGGTTGCATTGATTTTGCTTGTACAAAAACCTTTTAATTTAATGCAATCAAAATTATCTATTTTGCATTTCCTAATATTCACTATGTCTTGCTTGGCTTCCCAGGTTTTTGTATGGATAAAATGAGATGATATTTGTAAAGAGTTTGAAAACCTTAAAATACTATATAAATGCCAACTATAATTATTTTTTAAATAATTAATCATGAATAGCCTTTGGACAACTCCACTGCTGTCTGGAACTAGTTTTCTAAATAATTTAATTTTTTGAAATTTTTATGAGTTATATCTCTTTCAATAGGTTATAATCTTTTTAAAAACAGGGGTTATTATATATATTTTTTAAAATAACTTTTTACCATATTTTAATGGTCAGAGGTGAAGTTGTGACCTATAGCAAGTATAGTTACATTCATTCTATGTCCTTGACAGTGATGAAGATTTTGGTAGGCCTCCGTAGGAAGTTGGAGTAGGGGTGGGAGAATGAGGGAAATGGAAGAGGGAGTTGGAGAAGAGGTTTCAGCTAGACTATTACTGATCAGTCAGGGAAACGAAGTTGGAGTGAGGAAGAACTAGAGATCAGTGACTAGACCTCATCTGAAAAGGCCAGTGGTGGTAGCCCTGTTTGAAATAGAAGCAATGGACTATAACACAGGTCACATACAGATTCCTGAGATGGCTCAGAGTCAATAGGGGCATTTAAACTGAAACCTAGGTAAAGTCAGGATAATAATCAGGTCCAGAGAAGTAATCAGGATGGGAGCTCCAAATCTAGAAAGCAAAGGGCCAGTACCAGGTAAGCAATAGTACACTGAGCTGTTTAAAGAAACAAAGCATTAGAGTAGGAAATAACCTTACAGGTCACCTGGTCCTACTCCCTCATATTATAAGTGAGTCCAAAAGAGATTGGAACAAGGTCATACAACTAGAAAGTAGAAGAGTCAAGTGTTCTGCAGGTCTGTGAGATAAAACTAAAAGAGGGGTGAGATTCACTCATACTGAATATTCACTCATACTCCATATAAAGCCATACCATCTCTCAGAGGACTCAATCAGGAAAGCAATACTTGGGTTCTAGAATTCAGAACATCTTAAGAACTGGCTTTTGGAAGTTACCTTCAAAGTTCCTATGTAAGTCCTATGACAACATTTATCTCATTACCTTAGGGTCACAGGAAATATTATTATATAGCTTGGTCAACCAATATTATTACTTGGCTTCACTTTATTTGTTTTTTTTTTGTTTGTTTGTTTGTTTTTGTGGGGCAATGGGGGTTAAGTGACTTGCCCAGGGTCACACAGCTAGTAAGTGTCAAGTGTCTGAGGCCGGATTTGAACTCAGGTACTCCTGAATCCAGGGCCGGTGCTTTACCACTGCGCCACCTAGCCACCCCCTTGGCTTCACTTTAAATGACTGCTGTTTTCAGAAATCAAATAAACTCTCAAGGGATTTTCCACCATTGAGAAAAGGTATCAAAAAGAAAACATTAGAATATCTGTAGAACATTTTTTTTTTTAGTGAGGCAATTGGGGTTAATTGACTTGCCCAGGGTCACACAGCTAGTAAGTGTCAAGTGTCTGAGTCCGGATTTGAACTCAGGTACTCCTGAATCCAGGGCCCATGCTTTATCCACTGCGCCACCTAGCTGAACCTGTAGAGCATTTTAAAAGAGTGATTCCAAGAATGTCTTAAGCATAGGTGGAAAGACAATTAGGAAGAGACAAATGGGGCTTTGCTCTAGGGCACCGACATCTAGAATTTGAAATATGGGGTGTACTTCCTCCCTAGGAAGGTTCACATCCTTACCATGATGAGAATTATCCCCACCCCCTCAGCTCATGGTATCCCATTGATCCATTCCATTTTGCAGTGCGGATACTGCCCAGGCCACTTCCACCATGGTTCCCATATTATGATACCCTTGTGAAGGGTTCTGCCTTCCTGCCCCCAACCCTTTTTATAATAAAAATCATAATGCCCCTGCTCTTTGCCCAACTTCACCTGTGCTTGCCCTACCATCTGTCATCTCCTACAACTGTTTTTCTGCAGGTGAAAATACCCTCAGTTATAGTTCTGAACAGTAGTATTGTTGGAATACATCCCGAAACAACTATGTCAAAGGGGGCAATCAATCAATAAGCATTTATGAAGTGTCTGCATTTTGTGAGGAACTGCATAATGTGTTGGAACAAAAGCACATATTTGGTAGTACATATTTTATAAGATTTAACAACTGAAAAATCATTTGAAGAGGCAAAGTGATAATGGAGTATGGAGTCAAAAGACCTCGGTTCAGCTTTACCATAGGATTCTTAGTGTCTTTGGTCCAGTCATTTGTATCTTCTGAGCCTCGATGTCATCATATACAAAATGGGAGGGTAGCAAAGGGTAATCCCTAAGGTCCCTTCTGCTGTTAACATGATGAGTTTTTAATCCTTACTTTATAGTCACACCTCATCCCTATGCTAAGTGAACTCATGACTGATGAGATGTAAAATTTCTACAACTGATTTTTTTTTTCACTGCAGCAGCTCTGAACTTGGGAAACTTTTGAAAGTATACACAAGTGAGGAATAATGTGAGCAAGTGATGTTGAGACCATTGCCAGCTGTCAGAATTCCAGTTGGTGTTGCCCCCTCCTCTCAAGAACTCACAGAAATAATAACAATAACTCACATTTATATAGTGCTTTATGGTTCGCCAAGCCTTTACGGCCCATGGAGGAGGTAGATGAAGGATGTAGCCCACAAGTAAGCTGGAAAACACTCCTAGCAAGCTGAATGATTCATATGTATGAGGCTCCAAAGCACCCCAAAAGGTCTTCCTTGTAAAATAAATTTAAAAAAACAACAACAAAATAACTTCAAGTCTAAGGCAGACTTGCAATCAATTAACAAGAATTTTCCAAATAAAGAGCCTAGCAACAGAAGGCCTGATCTCCTGTAGTATTAAGTTTGAAGCCCAATGCTGCCAGGAGACAAGCAAAGCTGTTAGACTGGGAGTGTGCATGTTGTTAATCCCTGAGAGACAGTGGAACCAGACCAAAGATAGCACAGTGAAGGCAGGCAAAAGATTTAAAAACTTGATCATGCAAGCTGCTGACAACCATGG
The DNA here is from genome assembly GCF_019393635.1 of Dromiciops gliroides. NCBI lineage: Eukaryota > Metazoa > Chordata > Mammalia > Microbiotheria > Microbiotheriidae > Dromiciops > Dromiciops gliroides. The sequence continues at coordinate 172,596,476 of NC_057866.1, read as the reverse complement.
GACCTCAATTAGGATTGGAATCTTACTCTGGAATGATGAGAGTTCAAACCACCCCACTGCTGCTGACCCACTCATCTGCTAATTAAGTAAGTACCAATTGTGGCCTAATCTCGACAGTGATGAAACCCACATACGTGGTGGTAGAAAGAATAAGAAATGTGTTTCTAACTCTGGTGGGGGTAGGGAGGAAGAGGGAAGCTATTTAAAGTCACAGGTTTGGATTTACTGCTGTTTTACCCTATGTTATAAATTACATCCAAGATTGCCTGGTGGCTCTCAATGTGAATTGTGATGCTGAGATGTGAAAGTTTTAAATAACCTTCCTGGGTTTGGATTGTTCTCATTTAGAGGAACCCATCAGAATTCTGTAGTTTTCAGCTATTTTCATGAGTAGAGAAGCCTAAATAAAGGCATAGTAGATTGAGAACTATCTTCATAGTCAGGAAGACCTGAGTTCAAATCCTTCCTATAATACATACCCTGGACAAGTCACTTTAACTTTCTCAATGCCCCAGGGAACCTTTTAAGGCTTTAAATTGCAAAGTAGCTGCCAATGGCTTGTATTAGTGGAGGGAATTTCTTCTTGTTGATCTGTTCTTACCAGTTTGGAAGCTCATATTCTCTTCCCATTATTCAATTCCTTTGCATAATTTAACTCTCTAGACCTCAGTTTCATCATTTGCAAAATGAGGGATTAGAACTGTATTTCTAGTATTTCTTTCATCTCTTCAGCTCTGATCCTATGATCCCAGATGAGCTTCTTTCTTCATGTTTTTCATGGGAATCACTTGTGAATTATATGTTGCAGCCTGCTCACATATTCACTTCTTTATTTCTCTCTATGTGGTGTTTATTTTTAGGTCTTTCGATGCAGTGATATTCCATGCCTCATTACCATAGAGTAATGCCAGTAAAAAATTAGTATTGAAAGGATGGGTCTTTGCTTTCATCAGTAAAAGAGCTTTACAACTTCTTACAAGTAAGCCACACAGCTCTTCTCCTTCTGTAGAACTCTTGGCCCAAGTTGTTGTCCTTTTGAAATATATGTTACAGATATGCATCCTTTGGACAAGTTCTATGGAATGTCCATGTGAACATATGTTGAAATCTGGATGATATATATTTTTATCTAGTTGGTTTTTCCCATGTGGATAGAGAGGCAAAGCACCTTTGAAGGTTTACAAAGCTCTTGTAGGAGGCTCTGCAGTGTTCTGGAGCTTGATCTAATCAGCATCATGCCATCTCTAAAGGAGAAGCATCTGGAGGATATCACCATCCATATGGAATCCTTCCTTGGCCTGTACTCTCGCTGGATCTCCTCCATCACCATGGTGAATACTTTCATTGAGCATTTATCTCCCTATTTTATTCATTGTCTTAGTTTTATTGCCAAAGGGTCATTGAACAGAATAATTTCTGTTATTATCTTTTCCAAGGAATCTTGAATAATCTTAATGATTGTTAAAGATGGGCAAAACTTTTTTGCTTGTAAGTTGACATTTCATTTTAAGGAGTCAAATTCTTTTTATTAATCTACAAACAATGAGCATATTGGCATTTTGTTCTCTATATCTTTTAATTGAGTATGAAATGGTACAGATATGGTCTATTGTTTAATGTCACTTCAAAAATGTACTTGTTTCCTTCCTTAAGATAGCCTTGAGTTATTAATGCAAGGCTTATATTAAATTTTTGTATAGATGGAATAATAGGCATGTAGGTCAGGAGTTATTAATGTTCTTTCAGTCACTTTTTTTGGAAGGGGGATATTAATAGCTTCCAAGGTTTTTCCAACACCTTTGCTATTTTCCTTTCCTCTGTATACCTTGTATATCAGTCTCTCAATAACTTCATAATTTTATGGTCCACAGAATGGATCATCTTTCTATATATACACATGGTCCAATCCAGATGCAATTCATTGTTACTCTCTTTAGTTAGTCTCTGTTAATCTCTAATTACTCTATAAAAAGATATGAAACTATGGTATTAGGATCCAAATACAGTGGTTCCACTTTTCCCAATAGCCATTTTGGGGAAGCTAGGTGGTTCAGTGACAAGGCTGGAGTCAGAATCTTCTTGAGTTCAAATCTCGTCTCCAACATTTACTGTGTGACCCTAGGAAAGTCACTTAATCTTGTTTGTCTCAGGTTCCTTATCTGTAAAATTAGCTGGAGAGGGAAATGGCAAACCACTCTAATATCTTTGCTAAGAAAGTCCCATATGGGGTCCGGAAGAATTGGACATGATTGAAAAATGAGTAACCAACAAATGCAATCATTCTTGATGGGAAAAAAAGATAAAATGTCTTTGGGGTTCTTTTTTTGGGAAAGCTTTTCAATTTTTCTTCTGTTTGTATGTAGTTTTCCTTCTATTTTTATCCTGAAATGACTTTGTAATGACTTTTCTTAGTTGGAAATAATATTTAGGCCAATATTAATTAAATCATATTGGACTGCTTTTAGATATAATGTATCATTTGCTTATTACTGACTCATACATAGAAGACATAAAATCAAGGATGTAGGAGTCACCTTGTCAGCAACTTCAATATATTTTGCTTCTCCTTCAATATCTGCTTTTTTTTTAATATTTTCACCTGCATTTATGGTAAAGGTTATATAGAGTTTCACAAAATGGCACCCTATATTTATGATGGTGATTTAATACCTTCCTATCATTTTATAAGAACCATGGCTTTCTGACATGTTTATTTTTAAAAAAAACAACCTTTATTTTAACATGACTTTTGATTTACCTATTTCTTTCAATAACTTTCACATATAGTATATCATATAATCATTAATTCTTTAAATGTACCTGCCAAGTAGGTAGGGGTAGGTAATATCTGTCTTTTATAGGCAATGAAATTAAGGAACAAAGAGACTAACTGTGAGCCCCATGGTTACATTTTTAGTGAGCACTGAAACCAAGATTAGAGCTCAAAAGTCTTTATTTCAAAGTAAGGAAGTATGTCATAGTGAAGAATGTTAAACAGTAATGTAACCCAAATCCACTGACTCTCTAAAGTAATACAATACTGTACTATGGATCAAAGACTCATAAAATCTCACAGTTGGAAGGGACTAATGATATTAGGAAGTATGTTTGTGGGCGGTGAGGAGAGAACAAGCATTTATTAAGCAATTACTATGTGCCAGGGATTGTGCTAAGATCTTTACAGATATTATCTCATTTGATTTTGACAACTCTAAGAAGTAGGTACTATTATGATTTTCATTTTACATTTAAAGAAACTGAAGCATACAGAGAGTAAATGACTCAGCCAGAATCACAGAGCTAGTATATGTGTATGAAGATAACTTTATAGTCAGGTCTTCCTGACTCTAGGACAGTGATTTCTATCACCCCATGTAGCTGCCAGCTAGTCAGCACGGTAGAAAGGAACAAGCCCTTACTTTGTGTCAAAGGAGCTACAATCAAATCCCATTTCTGATGTGTGCTGCCTGTGTGATCTTCACTAAGTCACTTAACCTCTTTTGGTGTTATTTTTTTCATCTGTAAAATAAGTCCTTTGAGCTAGATGAGTTCTGAATTACCTTGGAAATCTAATTCTGTGTTACTATGGTCATCTAGGCCAACCTCTACTGAAACATAACACCCTCCTATGGCATGCTTGAGAAGTAATCAATGTTGCCTCTTGTTAAGGACCTGTAGTGTATAAGGAAATCACTATTTCCCAAGGTAGCCATTCCAATATGCATATTAAGGGTTATAAAACACTCTTCTCCAATAACTATATAAGGTGGGTTACTAAAGATTGTTTTAAAGGAAAAGATTTGGAAAGTGTTCTGGCCTGGCAAATATTGCATTATAAAGAATTTCAACCTGCATTGTGACATAGTTTCTGTAAACTAAGCTAAATTTAAAATAATAATAATTGCCAAGATAGACAATAAATCAACATATATATATATATATAGTACTCATATATGTATACATATGTATATTATATATCTGTGTGTATATATAGAATACTTGAGGGAGTATTTGTGTGTGTGTGTGTGTGTGTGTGTGTGTGTGTGTGTGTGTGTGTGTGTGTACTCCTTCAAGTATTCTTAATCTACTCTCTTCATAAGAATTTCTCTTCCACTTGACCTCAGCTCCACACGAAGATGGTCAAATACTTGATCTTTCCGTCACAAACAAATGCACTACTTTCAAATTTTAGTCTATGGTTCTACTCCCCACCAACCCTACCCCCAATATAATGCCACAAGTTTTTGTTGTTGTTGTTTTTTTTACTATCTTCTATTCCCACAGAGAAAAAAAGAGATGTTAAGCACAAAAGAATCATCAGAGACATTATAGAAAGATAGTGAGTGAATTCAGTAACTTATTACCACTAGCACAGTCATTTGAGAGGCTAATATGCAAGCCTCATTGCAACCTAAAACAGTTTTTTCAAGGCTGCAAATTAGCCATGTTATTTTCCACTTCTACTGAGCACATTTCGATAAAGCGCCAACCTTCATCTTCTTTCCATTAGCTTCTTGGCCCCCCTTTTCTGCCTCTTTACTTGGTTCTATGCCATCCCTACTGATGCTTAGGCTTCTGTTCCCTAGTGTTTGTTGAATTGCCAGATGCAGCCACTATGACCTGCCTTCATCTACTGATCCTCCAATATATGCCCCTACCATCATCTTCCTGTTGGGAGATATAACTGTGATTGTAGGCCTCCATGCTTTTTGAGTTCTCACAAGGGCTTATAAAAAAGAAAAGGAAGCATAAAATGGAGGTGGCCACGTGTCTGGGACAGGTTTGCCTAGGCTGGACATGTGCATGTGGTTTGTGGCTAGAGTATGCAATCCTTCTGATGTATCAGAGGTGCTCACTGCTGCAGACCTAGAAGGAAGAGGGCTAGTCGAGATATAGTTTCTGCTTTACTATCTGATTCATCGGACAATTAGAGGATTTATCCAAGTAATGTGTCATATTTGACCAGAGACAGATACTCAAGCTTTCATGGGCTCACCAGGAGTGGCTATGAGCATTCTGCAAAGGAAAGGTGAAGGGCACTTAAAGAACATAATTTTTCTCTCTTTTTCTGTCTCTGTCTCTATATAAATATAAACACACATATATACACATCGATACATACTTGTATACATATATAAGCATAGATTCTAATTAAAGGGCAAATGTGCATTGTAAAACAAGCAAAAAGCCTTGTATATGCGTACATACCCACATATATGTACATTTTTGTTGTTGTTCATTTGTTTCAGTTATGTCTGAATCTGTGATCCCATTTGGAGTTTCCTTGGCAAAGATACTGAAATGGCTTGCCATTATCCAGCTCATTTTACAGATGAGGAAACTGAAGCAAACAAGGTTAAGTGACTTGTCCAGCATCACATAGCTAGTAAGTATCTGAGGCTAGATTTGAACTCAGGGATAGGAGGCTTCCTGACTCCTGGTGATCTATCCACTGAACCATAGCTGGCTATGTATGCAATACATGTAGGTAAATGTTTATTGCAAAGAAAAAGGCATATGTATGCATAGATAGATGTATGTATAACACACCTACATGTGCATATATGCATGCAGGTATACATGCGTATCTATGAGTTTTTGGTTTTGTTTTGCAATATCTTTCCCCTTTGATTAGAATCTTTTACATTACTTCAGGACACATAATTTGTGTTTTCCTTGAAAATATTTCTGTAATAATTGCAATGCAAATCTATTTTTTAAAAAAGGATCTGTTTGAGGGAAAATAATAATCATGATACATAAGTGAAAGCATTGTCGTAACCACATAATCATTGAATTAAAGTTGAGAATTTCTCCTTTTCACAGATATAGAATACCTCTGCTAAATTGAAGGAGAGAATAGGGATGTTTGGTAGAATAATTGCAGTAACTGCAATATAGAAAGTGAAATTAATTTCTTCCCTGGTGGTCCTCTATACTAGCATCAGTAGTTCTTATTAGTTCAAGGGCACTAACAGCTACTAAAGTGGAATTAGAATTGGCTTCATTAATGATTTTTTCCTCTATAACAAAATGGTTTCACAGAAAATGTGACCTTTTTCTTCAGTCTTCTATTCCAGTTGATAGAATATTCTTCTAGTTATCTTTACTCTAAGCCTCAATATATGATTTTATTGCTATATTTTGAAGCAGTGTGGTGTGGAAAAAGCTCCATGCTTGGAGACAGAGGGCCTGTGTTCAAATATCACTTGTCAGATAATAATTGTGTGACATCGGCAACATTCTTGACTTTTTTGAGACTGTTCTTGACTTTCTGAGGTGGAACCAAGATGGTGGAGAGAAGCCAGGAACTTTCCTGAGCTTTCCTGTATTTCCCTCAAAAACAACATTAAATCAAGCCTCTAAACAGATTCTGGAACTACAGAACCTACAAAAAGAGAGACAAATACATGCTACATGAAATAATTTAGAAGACTTCAGAAAAGGTCGGTCTCACCTGGGGTAAAAGGGGAGGGCGACTCAGCGTCCCAGCTGGTAGCTCACCTCAGCAAAGCTCTGCTCAGTGTGGCTCAACACCACTCATCTCAGCTGGCAGCTCACCTCAGCAAAACTCGGCTCAGTGGGCAGCTCAACTCTGTTACAACTCGACACAGCTGAGAGTGGGGCAGCTGATAATGGGGCAGCTGAGAGCAGTAAGAAGCTTGCAACCCTGAACCCTGTGCCCCAGGAGCACACTTTAACTTGATAAGTTTAAAAATAACCTACAACATGAGCAAGAAACAAAAAAAGGACCCTTACCATTGACAACTTCTATGGCGAGAGGGAAGACCAAAATTCAAACACAGATGAGTTAGTCAAAATGCCCACAAGTGAAGACTCAAGAGAGAAGATGATAATGTCTCAAGACCAAAAAGCCCTCTTTGAAGAGCTCAAAAGGGCCTTTTTTTTTCTTTTTTAGTGAGGAAATTGGGGTTAAGTGACTTGCCCAGGGTCACACAGCTAGTAAGTGTTAAGTGTCTGAGGCTGGATTTGAACTCAGGAACTCCTGACTCCAGGGCCGGTACTCTATCCACTGCACCACCTAGCTGCCCCTCAAAAAGGCTTTTAAAAATCAAATAAGAGAGTTAAAGAAAAAAAAAACGGAAAAAGAAATCAGAGAAATGAGAGCTACACTGCAAAAAGAAGCACAAAAAATGATCGAGGAAAACAATTCCTTAAAAAAATACAATTGGCCAAATGCGAGAAAAAAAATAGCCAAACAGAAAAAGAAGTACAAAAGTTTACTGTGGAAAATAAGTCCTTAAAATTAAAACTGAACAATTAGAAGCAGATAACTCCATGAGACAACCAGAATCTGACGGGCAGAATCAAAAGACTGAAAAAATAGAAGAAAATGTGAAATACCTCATTGGAAAAGACAACTGACCTAGAAAATAGGTCCAGGAGGGACAATCTGAGAATTATTGGACTGCCTGAAAGCCATGATCAAGAAAAGAGTCTAGACATCATATTCCAGGAAATTATTATGGAGAACTGCCCTGAAATTGTAGAATCAGAGGATCAAATAATCATTGAAAGAATCTACCAAACACCTGAAAAAGACCCCAAAAGGAACACTTCAAGGAATATAATAGACAAACTCCAGAATTATCAGGTGAAGGAGAAAATACTCCAAGCAGCCAGAAAGAAAACATTTAAATACCATGGAGCCACAGTCAGGATTGCACAGGACCTGGCAGCTTCAACATTAAAGGATCACAGGGCTTGGAATATGATATACAGGAAGGCAAAGGAGCTTGGATTACAACCCATGATCAACTACCCAGGAAAACTGAGCATTCTCTTTCAGAGCAAAAGATGGATATTTAATGAACTAGGGGACTTCTAAGGCTTCCTGAGAAAAAGACCAGAAATGAACAGAAAATTTGATCTCCAAATACAAGACCCTAGAGAAACATAAAGAGGTAAACAAGGGGGAGAAAAGGGTTGTTCAATAATGTTAAAGTGCTTGAGTCCACATAAGGGAGGATAATACTTTTAACTCTTGAGATCTGTATCTCTGTAAAGGAATTGTTATGAAATCAACTTTGATGTGAAGATATAAAGAAACTTAAGACCAGAATAAAAGAAGACTAGGGGGAGGAGAGGAAGGGAGAGGTGGAATGGGGTTAACTATATCATAGGAAGAGGCACAAAAAGAATCCATTACAACAGAGGGAAAGAAGGGAGGGATGGGCATTGTTGCAACCTTACTCTTATTGGAAGTGGTTCTGTGAGGGAATAAAATACACTCCCATTTGTATAAAGAAACTTAGCTTACTCTGTAAGGAAACAAAAAGGGAAGGGGAAAAAGGGTGATATTGATAGAAGGGAGGGCACAAGTGGGGGAAAAAAGGGACAAGCAAAAGAAGGGCAGCTGGTAAAATGGAGGGCAGATTGAGGGAGGCAGTGGTCAGAAGCAAAACATTGGCCAAGTGGAATAGGGGTAAAGAAGGGGAAAAAAGACTACAAAGGGGAAAAGAAGATGGAGGGAATTAAATAGTTAATAATTTTAACTGTGAATGCGAATGGGATTAACTCTCCCATAAAACAGAAGCAAATTGCAGGGTGGATTAAAAACCAGAATCCTACAATATGCTACAACACATTTGAAACATAGAGTTACACACAGAGTAAAGGTAAAAGGCTGGAGCAGAATATATTATGCTTCAGCTAAAGTAAGAAAAGCAGGGGTAGCAATCCTAATCTCAGAAAAAGCACAGGAAAAATAGATCTCATTAAAAGAGATAAGGAAGGAAACTACATCTTGCTAAAAGGTACTATAGATAATGAAGTAATATCAATACTAAACATGTATGCACCAAGTGATATAGCATCCAAATTCTTAAAGGAGAAGTTAAATGAGTTACAAGAGGAAATAGACAGTAATACTATACTAGTGGTGGATCTGAATCTTCCCCTCTCAGAATTAGATAAATCTAGCCACAAAATAAATAAGAAAGAAGTGAAAGAGTTGAATAGAATACTAGAAAAGTTAGACATGATAGATGTCTGGAGAAATTGAATGGGGATAGAAGGGAATATACCTTTTCCTCAGCATTATATGACACATACTCAAAAATTGACCATGTATTAGGGCACAAAAACCTCAAAGGCACATGTAGAAAGGCAGAAATAGTAAATGCATCCTTTTCAGATCATGATGAAATAAAAATTACATGTAATAAAGACCCATGGAAAGGTAGAATGAAAATCAATTGGAAACTAAATAATTTCATTCTAAAAAATGAGTGGGTCAAACAACAAATCATAGGAACAATCAATAACTTTATCTAAGAGAATGACAATAATGAGACAACATACCAAAATCTATGGGATGCAACCAAAGCAGTGCTTAGGGGAAAATTTATAGCTCTAACTGCTTACATGAATAAAAAAGAGAAAGAGGAGGTCAATGAATTGGGAATTCAACTTTAAAAGCTAGAAAAAGAACAAATTAAAAATCCCCAATTAGATACTAAACTAGAGATCCTGAAAATTAAATGAGAAATTAATAAAATTGAAAGCAAGAAAACTATAGAATTAATCAATAAAACTAAGAGCTGGTTTTATGAAAAAACAATAAAATAGATAAAACATTGGTTAATTTGATTAAAAAAAAGAAAAAAGAATAACAAATTACCAGTATCAAAAATGAAAAGGGTGATCTTACCACCAATGAAGTGGAAATTAACACAATAATTAGTAACTATTTTGCCCAACTGTATGCAAATAAATTTAACAATCTAAATGAAATGCATAAATATTTACAAAAATACAAACTGCCCAGGTTAACTGAAGAGGAAATAAAATCCTTAAATAAGCCCATATTTGAAAAAGAAATTGAACAAGCCATTCATGAACTCCCTAAGAAAAAATCCCCAGGGCCAGATGGGTTTACAGGTGAATATATATTCACACTGTTACTGAAGTAATAAGCTTAATGGACAAGTTTGATCATGTCTCCCTCCTTTCTTCTCCCCATGTTCTACTCATAAATCATTGGTGGTACTACATTTTGAAAAAAAAAATATACAGACCCTTAAAGTCAGTCAGTGAATAAATGTTAAGTGTCCGGTATTTCCAGGCATGGTGGTAAACTCTGAGGATATGAAGCAAGAGATAAAACATCCCTGACCCCGAGGAATTCAGAATCTAGTTGGGGAGACCACACATAAAATGAAACTGAAAAGGGCATAAGGGAAGTGACCCAGTCTAGGGATATGACAAAGGTCACAGTATGGGTGAGAAATGTTCTGAGGAAATAAGTTTGAGTTGATTTCATCAACTGGTTGGGACCCCTTCATTGAAGGAAGATCTGGGAAGAGTTATCCTAAGCTGATCATCTATTCACTCCAAAGTGAAGGAGAGAGGAGTTCCCTCCTTACCTTTGCAAATTTATTTCATGCTAATCTACTAGCATTCTACCATGCGTCAAACAACTCAGTTGTTCCTAAAGTGGCATTAATTTCTTGCAAATCTAAACATCTGTGCAAGCTTTCCTCCTCCTCACATATCTCTTAATTAGGAACTAAAATTTTCAAAAAAACATATATTAAAATAAATAATAAATTTATTAATAAACATAGTATTTCTTTATTCCTCAAATAACCCTTAAAGGCAGATGCTCTTATTGTTCCAATTTTGCATATGAGAACAATGAGGGAAACAGAGGTCAAGCAATTAACTCAGGGTCATATAGCTAATAAGTATCTATGCTTGATTTTAACTCATCTTCTTGACTCAAGGCCCAGCAGTCTATGCCCTCTTGAGCATCTCAGTATTTGCTTCAATTAAGGACTCTTTTTAAAAATCAATTTAATATAATTATGTTAAATAACTTGTTGGTGGTACCTTTAAGACTTTATTTCACTCTTTATTTTTTGCAATCAACAAACCCCAATAAACAGTATCTTGTATCTCTATCTCATGTCCAATTTTATACCTGGAAAGATGTAATGTTGCTCTACAAGCTAAACTGTAAATGCTTTTTTTTTTTTCTTTCTGATATTTTCATCACAAAATCTATAATTCATGCATAGAAAATTCTCCAAAAAGTTATATATAAATAGGAAAAAGGTTTGATAGTTATTAAAGACTCATCAGCCACTCCTTGCAGATCATAACATAATTCCCAATCTTTCCCATTCTTTTGATTTTTCTTGATATTATAAAAAACCAAATACTTGTATGTATATCTCCTCTAGGGCTGATTTTCTATGTATGTATTTATTTGATCTGATACAGACTCTCTTCTTGACTTCATTTTCAAAAATATAACTCCTTAGGTATATTTGTAACATTTATGGTTGCAATATTTATATAGATGAATAAATTAATTATTCCAATATTAACATGAATAATTCCATTTTTCCCACATAGTATCAGCTGAAGGCTATTGGACAAAGGTCTCAAGTTTAGAGTATCAATAAGATCAAATAAATGCTTATAGACATCCTAAATATCATATTATCTTTTTAACCTTTGTCCACTTTTCCTGCTCTTTCTTTATACTTCAGAAGCAGAGGAGTATTTCAAAGGCCATTTTGGATTTTGATTTGTCTCATGGATCACCTTGGCCAAATAATTGGACATTGAATGGTGAACTTTATGGTGACAAAAACACTCTATACTTTAATTTCACATATTCCATATACAATTTAAGTCCCTGTCATGTGCAAGGCACAATGCTAGGCACTGAAGAATCAAAGACATATTAAAAAGTCCCTGCCCTCAAGGAGCTTATATTCTTTTAGACGTATGCCATTAGTCTCAAAATCATTAGATTCTGGTTAATACTAAATTTGTCACAGACCTAAGATTAAATTCCAATCATAATGCTGTTATCAATATGTAATTTGGAAATTACTTACAACTTACATTTCTTTCCAAAGTTTAAAGTCTTTAAATAACTCAAAGTATAAAATTCAAGCAGTTTTCAAAATGTCTACATTGTATATTTGTCTTGTCCATGGTGAGAGATTTGAAAACAGTCATTAGGCAGAATATGTGCACCATTTTGAATGAGGGTTGTTTTTTAGTTTGTGCTTTTTCTATTTTTTTAAATTGCATGCCCAATTCATTGATGTCCTCTTTTTCTTTTTTATTCATGTAAACAGTGAGAGATATAAAATTTACCCTAAGCACTGATTTGGCTGCATCCCATAGATTTTGATATGTTGTTTCATTATTGTCATTCTCTTGGTTGAAGTTATTGATTGTTCCTATGATTTGTTGTTTGACCCATTCATTTTTAGAATGAAATTATTTAGTTTCCAGTTAATTTTCAGTCTACCTTTCAATGGCTCATCGTTACATGTAATTTTTATTACATCATGATTTGATCAGGATGCATTTACTATTTTTGCCTTTCTACATTGGACTATGAAGTTTTTGTAAATAGTCAATTTTTTAAAAAATGTGCCATGTACCACTGAGAAAACAGTATATTCCTTAATATCCCCATTCAATGTTTGCCAGACATCTGTCATCTCTAACTTTTCTAGTATTCTATTCAACTCTTTCACTTCTTTCTTATTTATTTTGTGGTTATATTTATCTAATTCTGAGAGGGGAAGATTCAGATTCCCCACTAGTATAGTTTTCCTGTATATTTCCTCTTGTAACTCATTTAAATTCTCCTCTAAGAATTTGGATGCTATACCACTTGGCGCATACATGTTTAGTATTGATGTTACTTCATTATCTATAGTACCTTTTAGCAAGATGTAGTTTCCTTCCTTATCTCTTTTAATTTGATATATTTTTGCCTTTGCTTTGTCTGAGATAAGGATTGCTACCCCGGCTTTTTTGACTTTAGCTGAAGCATAATATGTTCTGCTCCAACCTTTTACCTTTACTCTGTGTGTATCTCTCTGCTTCAAATATGTTTCTGGTAAACAACATATTGTAGGATTTTGGTTTTTAATCTACTCTGTTATTCATATCCGTTTTATGGCAGAGTTCATCCCATTCACATTCACAGTTATTAATACTGTCTATTCCCCTCAATTCTATATACTCCTTTTGTACTTTCCCCCCTTCTTTCACCTTATTCATCCTCACCAACATTTTGCTTCTTACCCCTGCCTCCCCCAATTTGCCCTCCCTTTTATCACCTCCCCTTTTCTTTACCCTTTTCTCCCTTACTTCTGCCCTCCCATCTATCAGTCCCCCCCTTTTCCCCTTACCCTTTTACTTCCCTAAAGAATAAGCTAAGTTTCTTTATCCAAATGAACGTATATGTTACTCCCTCTTTGAATCAAATCTAGTGAGAGTAAGTTTGAAACAATGTTCATCCCTCCCTTCTTTCCCTCTATTGTAATAGGTTTTTTACACCTCTTCATATAATTCATCCCATTCCACTTCTCCTTTCCTCTTCTCCCCTGTGAGAATAAAATTGGATATTAGATCATAAATCTCCCCTACTTAACTTTTCCCTAATTTATCTCCCAGACTAGTAAATGGAAGAAGCTTCTGGTTTTCTAGATAGAGCCTTTATTGTATGGTAGTCACAAGGTGATGTTGATTAGAAGGATAGGAAAATAGAAATACAATACAAATCGTCTTAAGTCTAGGCTTAGTCTATATTCCTTATAAAAACTCACCAAACCGAAAAGGCCACCTTTGGAGAGAGAGAGAGAGACCGTCTGTGCCGCGCCGTCAGGAGTCCCGCCAAGCAGGCAAAAAGGCCTACTCCCGTTCTCTCCACCCCGGAAGTCAAAAACCCGGCAGGCAGTCTGACATGCGCAGCAGGCGGACTGTTCATCTCCTCCCCAAAAGGGTGGTCCTTGAAAAACTGGCGTCTTTCAGTTATCCTAACCGACTATTAAAAACTTTCATATTTTACCACACCTCATAAACTCCCCTTTTCCCCCTTTAATTTTCTTTATATCATCACATCAAAGACAATTTATATTTATACCCTCTGTGTATAATCGTCTGTCTGCCAAATACATCTACAGTTCCCGAGTTATAAGTATTATTTTCTGTGTAGGGATGTAAAGAGTTTAACCTTACTGAGTTATATGTTAAGATTGAATGTTCTATTTGCTTCTGGTCTTTTCATCAGGAAACCTTGAAAGTCCCCAATTGCATTGAATGTCCATCTTTTCCCCTGAAAGAGAATGATCAGTTTTGCTGGGTAATAGATTCTTGGCTGCAATCCAAGCTCCTTTGCCTTCTGGAACATCATATTCCAAGCCTTGTGATCCTTTAATGTTGAAGCCGTCAGGTCCTGAGCAATCCTGACTATGACTCCATGATATTTATTTATTCATTCATTCATCCATTAATTCATCCATTCATTTGTTTGTTTGTTTATTTATTTTTGATGCAATTGGGGTTAAGTGACTTGCCCAGGGTCACACATTTAGTAAGTGTAAAGTGTCTGAGGCCGGATTTGAACTCAGGTACTCCTGACTCCAGGGCTGGTGTTCTGTCTAATGTGCCACCTAGCTGCCCTGCTCCATGATATTTAAATTGCTTCTTTATAGCTGCTTGGAGTATTTTCTCCTTTTACCTTATAATTCTGGGATTTGCTTACAATATTCCTTGGAGTTTTCTTTTTTGGGTCTCTTTCAGGAGGTGATCAGTGAATTCTTTCAATGATGTTTTTATCCTCTGATTCTATAATATCATCACAGTTCTCCTTGATAATTTCCTGCAATATGGTTTCTAGACTCTTTTTCTGATAATGACTTTCAGGCAGTCCAGTAATTCTCAAATTTTCTGTCCTGGATTTGTTTTCCAAGTCAGTTGTCTTTCCAGTGAGGTATTTCACATTTTCTTCTATTTTTTCATGCTTTTGATTTTGTTTGACTGATTCTTGCTGTCTCATGGAATCATTATCTTCCAACTGTCCAATTTTAATTTTTGTGTCTATTTTTTTTGTTGGTGAGGCAATTGGGGTTAAGTGACTTGCTCAGGGTCACACAGATAGCAAGTGTCAACGTCTGAGGTCAGATTTGAACTCAGGGACTCCTGACTCCAGGGCCAGTGCTCTATCTACTGCTCCACCTAGCTGCCCCAAAATAACATTTCTTTCTTTTTTTTTTTTCAGGGCAATGAGGGTTAAGTGACTTGCCCAAGGTCACACATCTAGTAAGTTTCAATATATGAGGCCTGATTTGAACTTAGGACCTCCTGAATCTAGGGCAGTTGCTTTATCCCACTGTGCCCCCTAGCTGCCCCTGAATTTTAATTTTTAAGGCATTGTTTTCTTCAGTGAGATTATGCACCTTTTTCTCCATTTCACCAAATGAATTTTTTAAGGAACTGTTTTATTCAATCTTTGTGCTTCCCTTTCCAATCTGCTGATTCTTTTTGCATAATTTTTTGTGTTGCTTCAATTTCTCTCCCCATTTTTCTTCCACCTCTCTCAATTGAAAATCCTTTTTGAGCTCTCTACTCAGTTTTTCTTCTACCTCTATCAATTGATTTTTAAATCCTTTTTGAGCTCTTCCAAGAAGCCCTTTTGTTCTTGAGACCAATTCATCTTCCCTCTTGAGGCTTCACATGTAGACAATTTGAGAGTATTGTCCTCATCTGAGTTTCTGTTTGCCTCTTCTCTGTTAACACAGAAGCTCTCAATGGTAAGAGCTCTTTTTTTTCTTACTCATATTGTAGATTATTATTATTATTATATTATCATTATTATTTTAAGTTGAGGTCTGCTCTGGGGGCACCAGGGTCCCTGTTTCAAGCTTCTTGTGCTGGGGTATAGGGGCTGTTTCATTGGCTTTCTACACTGATGCCTCTATGGCTTGTGGATTTCTCACCACCCTGAGCTTGTTCCCAGCATGCACTGGGATGGCCAGGCCTGGTTGTGCCTGTCC
This sequence comes from Dromiciops gliroides, assembly GCF_019393635.1. Lineage (NCBI taxonomy): Eukaryota > Metazoa > Chordata > Mammalia > Microbiotheria > Microbiotheriidae > Dromiciops > Dromiciops gliroides. Next base: position 172,580,640 of record NC_057866.1, on the reverse strand, counting down.
TGTGCATGGCCCTCTAGCTGGCATCCTGCCCTCTCAGTTGGCAGTGGTGAGTTTCACCACTGGCCTGCTGTGCCACCAGGCTGTTGAGCCAGGATCCAGGGGCCTCAGTTGCTCGGCTGTGGCCTACAGCTTCCTGCTGACTTGCCCTGACGCCCTCCACGCCGTGCTGTTCTATGGTGCACTGAGTCTCCCTTTTGCCCAAGTGAGACCAACCTTTCCTGAAGTCTTATTAATTATCTCTGGTGTCAATGTATCTTTGCAGGTTATATAGTTTCAGAATCCATCCATAGGCTTGATTTAATGCACCTTTTGAGGGAACTGAAGGAGAGTTCATGCAAGTTCCTGGCTTCTCTCCAACATCTTGGCTCCACCTCTCATGAGGGTTGTTTTGACAAGCAATAGATTATTTTTATTTTGATGTGATTGAAAATACTGGATTTTGAAAAGAAATGGAAGTTACCTTATGTCCTGTATTTGAATATGTGATACCACAAGGTTTGGAATCAGATACAGGAACTGTTGTTTGGTTCAATTTCAGATGACAAAGTACACCTTAACGAGGCTAAAGCCTGTATATCAGAAACTGTATCATTGGGGCCATGCTTAATGATCTGACAGCTTGATAGAAATGACCAGAACTTATGCTTTGCTAATTTAGGTCACTTGGTATTAATTTTGTGGAGAACTTGCACACCATGGTTGTTTAATTATTTTTGTAAAAAAAATTGATTATCATCAAATATTGAGAACCTAGTATAGAGTGTTTATGTATAAGGTTTGAATAATTAAAGGGGGAGAGGGAACAAGAGGGGAAAAAGGTTAATCATTGATTAATTAAGTCCACTACATGAAATTTAAAATCCATATCATTAATATTAAAAATTTAGGGACCAGATGGGCCCTATAGTGGAACTTAATATACATTTAGATGCATTAGGTTTCTGACAATATAACATAAAAATCATCTTGAAGGGAATATAAAATTATTTTATTTGATCTCTATCCAACTTCTCATGTAAATGTAATTTTTCAAAATCAATTTTAATTCAACCTTCGTCCAGTGCCCAGAGGTTCAATCAAAACAATGCAAAACATATATATATATATATATATATATATATATATATATATATATGCAAACAATGCAAAACATATATATATATATATATATATCCCAAACCTTGATTCGGTAACTCCAATAAAGTCAAGCAGATATAATAAATCCAAAGTTTTAAATATCTAAAGGTTATTGGGTTACAGAGAGAGAATGCTTATAACTGTCCCAATTTAAAAGATGCCTTTAAAGATAAGCAAATGTTTCTATGGTTCCTAAATATGCTCAATCCATGTGTTTTAATGTTATGCAAAGTCACTGCACTTAAAGAAAAAGTTGATACAATAATTTTCATACTGAACTCTTCAAAACTTTACATTAAATTTATCTTCTTTTTGTGCAAGTGGAGAGTATGTTAAATATGTTATTATGTTAAATAATATATTCCCAAGACAATAGAATAAATATTATACTCTTGAATGTGAAAACAGTGTTCTGTCACATACACACACACAGAGTTTATCATTTTAGGGTACTTGAATCTTTATTTTTATGTCTCCATTCTTTCTACCCTTTTCAGAGAGTCATTGTGTGTAACCACAAAAGAAAAGAAGAAAAACAAGAAAAGAAAACCAGTCCAGCTAAATTAAGCAACATATTAGCCAAGTCCAACATTATATTCATCTGTTCCACACTCATAGTCCTATAGAAGCATACCTTTATGAAGAAGGAAGGAGCAGGAATTCTCCTATACCTTACTTTGGACCAAGTTTTATTATTATAATTTTGTAGCATTCTATTTTAATTAATTTGTAGTTGTTCTTTCATTTAGAGAAATACAGTCATGGTGGATATTGCTCTCCTAGTTCTGACTCCATTTTGCTTTAGTTCATACAAGGCTTTGCAAGCTGTTCTGTACCATCACATTCATAATTTTTGTTTTTAAGATAGATTTTGATATCATTCATTTTTATATAATATGTATTTTCCAATGAATCCCTCCCCCTCTCAAAGAGCAATCCTATTTAACAAAGAATAAAAAATAGGTTGACATAAATTCTATAAAACTAAAGAGCAGATCAAAAAATTCTGACTAAATAAGCAGAGTTCCAAATCCACACACCCCATTTTTCCAAAGAAGAGAGAAATTATTTCTTAGATCTCTCCTTTGGGACCAAGTATAGTCATTATACCCTCCCAACATCCAGTTGAAATTGTTGTTATAGCCATTGTCATGGTTATTGTTTATACATAGTTTCCCTGGTTCTTCTTGGTTCATATTTTATGAGTGTGTCTTTCCATGCTTCTCTGTATTGGTTATAGTCATCACTTCTTACAGAATAGTAATAGTTCATTAATTATAAATGCTTCAATTTGTATTACCTTTCCTCAGTTGATGGGCATCTACTGTTTTTTTTTTCCAGTTTTTGCTCCTTTAAAATTGTTGCTATTAATATTTTGGTCTTTATGAGACCTTTTATTTTATCATTAACCTCCTTGGGACACATGCCAGAGAGATATCTCTGTGTCAGACAGTATGGGCATGTTAATCAATATTTTAGAATAATGTCTTTGGGTTTTTTTTTTTTAGTTAGAAAAATGTCAAATTTCTTTCCAGAATAATTGGAATTTACAGCTCTACCATTAGTGTATTGCTGTGCCATCTTTCCACAATCCCTTCAACATTAACTATTCCTATCTAAGCATTTGAATTATTGATGATTTTAGGATATCTAAAATAAATATCTCTGACATCCAAGAGTTTATTTTAATCTGGATACATTTGATTTAAATACTATGATTTCTTTTTCTCACTCATTATGTCTCAAATATTTGTCAAGGTATCAAAGATCTATGAATCAATCATTGTAGGAACATCTTCCAACAACGACAATGATCAAGATTGATAGACAAATTGTCATAAAGAAAGCTGACATTGGAATTAAGACATTGATTCAAGACCTGAAGGGGGTTTTCTGGTAAATGTCTTAAACTAGTTCTGAAAAAAAGAATTATACTCACACTAAACTTTTGATTATCATCTACATTATTAACATTATCTTCATCACTTTCTTTTTCTTGTTTGTTTTTAATTTTATTTGTGATATATAATTAAATTTATACATATATCCAGCATAGATATAATGTACACATACTTGATGACTTCAAAAGAAGCTTGGAAAGACATGCATGAAATGATGTACTGGAAAGTGAGTACAACCAAGAGAACACTGTAGACAGAGATAGCAATTATTATTATTTTTTAATAAACATTTTTATTTAAAGTAAAAAAAAAGTAGGTGGGAAGTAGCAGTACAGAACTAGAAACAATGGGTCCAAATTTTGGAGAGCAGATCATCTGTTGTAAAGAAAATAATATACATTATACTAACATGACAAAATGGGATGCTTTGCAAAGTAGTAGGTTCCCAATCACTAAAGGTCTTACAAAAGAGCTAAATTATAACTTGTTTGGGTTTTTTTAATTTAATGCTGCATTTAAAAAGCAGAGAATTTCCATACATAAATCAAAACATGCAAAAAATAGGACTGTATATGAAATTGTGAATTCTATCTCATACCAGTTGCTCTAAGTACATAATTCTATAATTTCATTTTTTAAAGTTCTGCTTGTCATGTATTTGATCTTCCCTTGAGTGAATCTGAAATATCACAATGACTCCTTAAGACTATTATTACTAATGAAACCTCCCATTAACCTTCCTTTATTCCTCCCAAATTCTCCCTCTACAATGGGGAAGTGGAGGTTAACCCACAGTATAGGCACATCTAAAAATATTCCTTTTTCCATCTTTTGTCCACACCTTCTGTATGAAAAAGGGTAACATGTTTAAAGTATTTTCAGGTCTCCTGGATGCTTGATTCTTTGTATTCATTAGTTTCATAATTGTTTTCTCTTTATCTTGGCCTTATACTGGTTGAATTTCTTCTGACTCTGGTTATTTCACTTTGCATCAATCAGTTCATACTACCCAGGATTCAATGAAGTCACCTCTCATCACTTCCTATAATGAAACAATATTTGTTGAACCATTTTCCCAATTATGTAAGGCCTTCCAAAAGACCTTAGTTACCACGTAATTTTTAATCCCTACATTAGGATAAGGACATGTTTTTATGATGACCCACCTTCCCAGTACTTTCACCTTCTTAATGAAGTGTACCCTGTTCTCACCATTAACCTTAGTTTTACATACTTCTATATCCAAAATGTTTACATCTATGATCAAGCTCCTTTGTGTATTTAGATATACCTCTCATGTACCCCAATTATGTGAAAGAAAAAGGTTCACCTTTCCTTTCTATTATGTTTTTTTTACCTGCCCTTGGTCTTATCACTCTTCAAACCCTTAAACTAGAACTGGTCCACTCCCCTACCCCCCAACATCTTCTGAAGACATTAAGGTTCTAAAGGCCTACGAAAAGTTTCTTCCTCCCCCATTCCCATTAAAATGTTAGCACTAGGGGGCAGCTAGGTGGTGCAGTGTATAGAGCACTGGCCCTGGATTCAGGAGTACCTGAATTCAAATCTGGCCTCAGACACTTAACACTTACTAGCTGTGTGACCCTGGGCAAGTCACTTAACCCCAATTGCCTCAATAAAAAAATGTTAGCACTAAACTGATTCAACCATTCTGGAGAGCAATTTGGAACTATGCCCCAAAGGGCTATGGGACTGCATTCCCTTTGACCAAGTAATACCACTACTAGGTCTGTATCCCAAAGAGATCATAGAAAAGGGAAAAGGACCCACATGTACAAAATATATTTATAGCAGCTTTCTTTGTGGTGGCAAAGAATTGGAAATTATGGGAATGTACATCAATTGGGGAATAGCTGAACAAGTTGTGGTATGAATGTAATGGAATACTATTGTGCTATAAGAAACAATGAGCAGGAGGAGTTCAGAGAAACCTGGAAGGACTTGCATGAACTGATGATCAGAGATGAGCAGAACCAGAAAAACATTATTCACAGTATCATCAACAACTGTGATTAGATTCCTTTCACCAATACAATGGGACAAGAGAATTCCAAAGGACTCATGATGGAAAAGGCTCTCCAAATCCAGAAGAAAAAAAAACTGTGGAATACAGATGCTGATTGAACCATATTAATTTTTTTTTGTTTTTGGTGCTGTTGTTTTTATTTTGAGGTTTTTCCTTTTTTTGCTCTGATTCTTCTTTCATAACATGACTAATGCAGAAATATGATTAATGTGTATATATATATATGTATATATATATATATATAGTCTATATCAGATTTCCTTCTGTCTAGGGGAGGGGGAGGGAGAAAATTTTGAAATTCGAAATCTTATATAAACAAATGTTGAAAGCTATCTCTACATGTAACTGGAAAATAATAAACTACTTTTATTTTTTTTTTAAATGATGAGCAAGCAGTTTTCAGAAAAACCTGGACTTGAGTGGACTGATGCTGAGGGAAGTGAGGAGAATCAGGAGAATATTGCACACCAACATTGTGTCATGATCAACTGTGATAGACTGACTTAGCTCTTCTTAGAAATACAATGTTCCAAGACAATTCCAAAGGACTCATGATGGAAAATGCTCTCTGCATCCAGAAAAAAAATCACTGTGTAATCTGATTGTAGATTGAACCATACTGTTTTCTACTTTTTTCTTTTAAGTTTTTCCCTTTTGTTCTGCTTCTTCTTAAACATTACTAATGCAGAAATGTTTTATGGGGTTATACATATGCAACCTATTTCCATTTCCAAATTAAATTTGGAACTGAAAATCTCAAAAAAACCAAAATGTTGAAAAATCTTATATATAACTGGAATTTTAAAGAATTCTTTTACGATTTAAAAAAGTTAGCACTATATCATACAACTCCTTTCAATTATTCCAATAAATTGACCTTTCTAGATTTCAGTGAATTCATTTGTTTCTTCTATTCCAAACTTTTTCCTTAGCTCTGGTCTTTCCACCAAAAATTCTTCAAAATCTTCTACTGTATTAAATGTCCACTTTTTCCCATATAGGACCATACCAAGTTTTGCAGGATAGCTCATTCTTGGTTGTAAGCCCAATTATTTTGCTTTTCTAAATATTGTATTCCAAGATTTCCTCTTATTTATAGTTGAAGCAGCCAAGTCCTTTGTGATCCTAACTGTAACTCCTTGGTACTTGAACTGCTTCATTCTGGATTCTTGTAGTATTTTCTTTTTGACTTGTAGGTCCTCAATTTTGACTGTTACATTCCTGGGAGGTTTTATTTGGGGATTTATTAGAGGAGGTGACCTATGAATTCTTTCTATATTTATTCTGCCTTCTTTTCCTATTAAGTGTGGACAGTTCTCACTTATGATTTCTTGAAATATAGCATCCAAGCTTTTTACTACATCAATGTTTTCAGGGAGCCCAATAATTTTTAAATTATCTCTTCTTGACCAGTTTTCCAAGTCAGTTGTTTTTTTATACCAAATACCTTACATTTTCTTCTTCCAGCTTTTACATCTTTTCATTTTGTTCTAATATTTCTTGCTGTCTTGAGGAATCATTGATTTCTATTTGGCATGCCCTTGTTTTCAAGGACTCTACTTCTTGGGTAATGTCTACTACTTTGTCTTCTAAGTTATTTATTCTATTTCCAATTCTTTCCTCCAGATGTTTTATTTCATTTTTCATCTCTTCCTTCATTATTTGAAGGAATTCACACAGTCCTTGTGGAAATCCACATTTTCCTTTGAATCTCTGTTTACATTTGTTATGAAGTTGCTTTCTCCTTTGAGAGCATCTCCAGATTTAATACTGGATGATGTTTTCATCTTTAATGTAGTCATCTCTCCAAGTTTAGTTTCAGAATTGAGATTTTGTGCTAAAGCATGGCTATGTCCCCTCATAAGCTTCAGGGTGGGTTGGCTGCAGGGTCTTGCTCTCAATCCCTTGGATTCTTGCATTGATTTACATATCCTGGGATTAAGTGTCTGAATCTTTAAGGTTTAGAGCTGAATGGTCAAGGGGCAGTTGTCAGGAAAGAAACTCAGAGCACCTTGGTCAGGAGTGTCCTGGGGTATGATGGTTGTGGGTGCCTACTACACGTCAGTCCTCTAGCATTTCCAAGTTCTCCACCCTAAGGTTTTTTTTTTTTTACAATGGAAAAAATGTGAATGACTTGACTATTCTCAACATTACAATAATCTTCATCCATAAACTAAACCCTGATCTCTAGTATTTGCCAATATATGAGGTGTAAAATGCTTATGCTGAAAATTAGCATTCTGATCTCTTAAGCTAGTCTGAAGCGGCTCCAATACCCTTCTGAAATCCTATCTGTCCTCTCTGCTGGTTGTATAACTCTGGGCAAGTCACTTAACTTTCAAATGCCTCTTAGATTATATGTTACAGACAACTGAAGATCTCTATCTGTGGAGTTTTCTCACATAGAATTCCTTATGCCAATGAACAAAAACAGTCTGAACAAACCCAACAAAACCAAACAAAAAACAACAAAAACTAGAGATAATATTTCTAAATTGCTTTAAAGTGTGCAAAACACTTTACATGCATATGTTTTATGTATTATATATATATTCATGTCAGATATACACGCATATATGTGTATATATGTGGCACATTTGCCATATGTTGGATATGGTACCTTAATTACATATGTTTGTATAATAGATTTTTATTGTTGAATAGTTTCAGTCATGTCCAGCTATTCATCTCCCCATTTGGTGTTTTACTGGAAGAGATACCAGAGCAGTTTGTCCTTTCTTTAGTTCATTTTATAAATGAGTAACTGAGGCAAACAGGGTTAAGTGACTCGGCCAGGGATAGACATCTAGTAAGTGTCTGAGTCCAGGTTTGAACTCATGAAGATGAGTTATCCTGATTCCAAACCCACTGCTCTATTGACTATATAACCTACCTGCTGATAGAAAGATAGATAGATTTATAGATAGATAATTGATAATCACAAGAATCCTATGGAGAAGATATAATTGCTCTCCCTATTTCATAGATGAGGCAACTGAAACAGGTGAATTGTCCCGGGTTGCCTAGTTAATGTCCAAGATAAGACTTTGTGATGCTTAAAATCTAAAAGCTTGGTCACCATCTGTAAGGGGCTAAAATTCTAGCTTATTCCTTTTTTGTCATATTAGTAAATTGAATAGGTGTGAGGTGGTACCTCAGAGTAGTTTTATTTTGCATTTCTCTCATCAGTAGTGATTGAGAAATCCAAGTCCCATATGGATTTAAAAATTGAGGATAATATTAACTTTCCTACAAAATTAAGCTTAACACAACTTTAAAATAGCTTTGTCAATAATCAAATCAAACAATAAGAGTTCTTAAAAACATGTCTAAAGGAATTCAGAATTCTGAGATAATTATGGGGTTATCACAAAAGAATAGAGAAGTGATGGGAGATGAGCATTCCTACACATGAGCAATATATACAGCCCATGCAGGATGTCAGGCTGATTTCAAATATAACTCATATTCAAACATATATATATATATATATATATCATATTACATTTGCCCCCTCAATCAGTCTGCCAAATTCTAATAATCTTACCACATTCCCCCCTTTATACCTTGACTCAGAATATAATATACAATTACGCAACTCGAAACCAAAATTTCTTAACTTCATGTTCATTGCCATCATCTTTACCATGTAATAAAGCCAAACACAACCTATCTACAACTAATTCCTGAATCCAAGGTCAGTACTCTGTGGGAGGCCACCTCTTGAGATAAAGGATATGTTATTTCTATTAATATGGTAATTTACTCAGAATTCCCAAATATATATTTGGAAACATTTGCTAATATTTTGTATTATGATGATGAAGCCTCTTAAGCAGCTGTTGATGGTTGTAGGCTTTGACATATTTCCTCAGCACTGGGAATTAGCATGTGATGATGTATTCCCTTTTCTTTCCTGGATGCCTTTGTTAGAGATGAGATTAGGGTTGTAGCTAAAACAACCCTATCTTAAAGCATTTTCTCTTATTCATCTGAAGTTCTAACAAACTTGCCACCTCCCAGGGTTGTTTTGCTTTGTTTTAAGTAAAAACTTTTAAAAATCTTTTTTATTGTTATAAAATTACTGAAATTTCTCATGTTAGAAGGGAATAGACCTAAGAATATTTGTTCTCTGAGAATTCTGGATAAGAAATCTAATTTTGAAGAGACCTTCACTACCCCATAATTCAGTTTAACCATAAATGCAAAGTCCTTCAATATTACACAGCATTTGGGCTCACTGCACATCTGTCACTTTATGATTTATCATAGTATGGCTTTGATCATTGCTAGAAAATTCATTATTGGATGTTCTGACAACTTAGAAATATAGTTTATATTGCTAGAACTTTCTTCTACTTTCATATGATAGTCCATGAATGCTAACCTGAAAGAAATAGAAATTACTGGTATTCAAGTTCAGTGTTCCATGCAGGGTTGTTCTACATTTGCATCTGACTCCACTTAGCAAGATTACTAAGATACCATATATTTGACTTCACTTAGCAAGGATACTAAGATACCATATGTATAGGCCTTATAGTAGGGACTATTTTGTTGATTTAAACAGTCCCCATTCAAGTCCATTAATTTTTCCTTGTTCCCAATTTAAATAGCATTATCTCTTTTTCCAATGATTATTAGCTATATGAAGGGAATATATCCTGCTTCTTGCTTATGTTATACAAACTGATGATGAGGTTACATTAAAGCTAGTGGGAGAGATGGGATATGATTATTTCTGAAGGAAATGATCATGTATATAAGATTGTTTTCCTGGGGCAAGTATCTAGCATTTGATGGACATTTTCTGAAATTTTGTCACATGATGCCCAGCACCTACTTCTGGTTATTCATGGAATTGTTGGGGAACATAATACACAAAACCATACATACACACATATACATGCATGTACCCACCAAAACGCCAAACCATTTCCAGTTATTATGAAGACCCATGCAGAAAAATGAAGAGGTTAAGGATCAAGATGATATTTTTAACACTGTTGCCTATTTAAGGCAAAGATTTAGACGAGATTGGAAAAAGGTAGTGACCTCTTTTGGGAGAGATACTTTCTTTAACAGAATCACCCTACCCCTATAAAATCACAAGTCCTCCCAACCCTTCCCCCAAACAAAAAAAAAACATATTTACCTTATCATATGTTATTTCACACTGCCAGTAGAATGCAAGATCATATAGGACAGGGCTATTTCATTTTTGTCTCTTATCCTCATTATTTAGCCAATCATTTTTAAAATATTATTTCCTTCAATCTCCACAACAACCTTGCAAGGATGGTGCTTTTATAATCTCCATTTTACAGTTGAGGAAACAGAAACAAATAGAGGTTTAAGTACCTTTTTAAGAGTCACTGGATTTAGGTTCAGGTCTTTATGACTCCAGGTGCAGCACTTTATTCACTGTATTACTTAGCTCCTTGTTGAATTCCTATACTCAGTCTGAAAAAATTCTGTATAAATACATGCTTGGAGAGATATAGCCAGACCAAAGTTAATGTGGAGAATGCCTAAAGATTGTAGTGGAGTGCTAGCTCAATGTGATTCACCTGTATGACAACATTTACCAAAACCTGTTTTCATAAACAGGCTGGAAAGGAACAGAGTACTATGAAGTTTTGCATGCACTACTTTCTTAATACTTTAGTTGCTGGCTGAAACTTTAAAGCTATTGGATTTGAGAGGGGGGAGAATTTCATGTCTTCCTGCCTTCTAACTCTTGACAGTACAGGATGATATCCATTGAGTCATTCAAGTAGGAAGGTAACTTCCTATTGTATAACAGGGTAAGTTATCCTTGGTTCAGAACTATGGTCCCCATAGAGTCATGGGCAACTGAATTTTATTATTTGATGGTACCAGGTTCCCTTCATTCCAGACTGCCTTCTTCAGTGATAGAACTTCCAATGTAGAAGGGCACTCTCTTGTTCTTGAGAATACCTGAAGTGCTGGCTTGGAAGTTTTGATTGTTGTTGTTTTTGTTTTACTTGAGACATGTGACCAGGTTTGATCCAAAATAATAGCTGAAGCTTCAGCCAGGTCTTCTGGAAAGTATGCATTTGATCTTGTTGTTGTTGTTGTTGTTTTCCAGTGGGCCCTTTGTGTGTATCTGAGGCTCTTCTCTTTCTGATTGACCATGAGGTAACAGTCTATGTTGTTACCCTTGTATGACCTGGAATTGAGCTCAATACCAGAGGTCTGCCTTTGTAGCACTTCTCTGTCTATTTGTTTGTCTTTGTCTTTCTGATAAGTGTGTATGTCTATATGGCATCATATCCAGTAGGCATGCCCTACTGGACAAATGTCAACTGTAAGAATAACAACTATAATATATAATAACATATGACATTCCCCAATTGATACATTCCAAAGGATATGAACAGGTAGTTTTCCAATAAAGAAAGCAAAACTATTTAGTCATATGAAAAAATGCTCTAAATCATTATATTTTAGAGAAATTCAAATTAATACAACCTTGAGATATCATTTTATACCCAACAGATTGGCTAAAATGATTGAAGAGGAAAATGGCAAATGTTGGAGGAGATATGGAACAATTGGGAATTGGAACACTAATTCCATGTTGAAGCTCTGAACTAATCCAACTTTTTTGTAGAGCAATCTGGAATTATGCCCAAAGAGTCATTAAGCTGCCTATACCCTTTGACTCAGCAATACCACTCTTAGTTCTATTTCCAAAGATGATTAGGGAAAAAGCAAAAGAATCTATACATTTGAAAATATTTATAGCAGCTCTTTGTGGTGGCAAAGAAAGGCTTAGATGGCAGGCATGCTGATCAATTGGGAAATGGTTGAATGAGTTGTAGTATTGTGATGGGATACTATTGTTCTATAAGAAATGATGTGCATGATGATCTTAGAAAAACATGAATAGACACAAAAATAATGAAGAGCAAAATGAGCAGAACCAAAAGAATATTGTAGACAGTAATGGCAATATTGTTTTAAGAAAGACTTTGAACAAATAGGAATTTCGACTATTATAACTGCCCAGATTAACCACAAAGGACATATGGAGAAGGATGCTATCTGCATCCTGAGAACGATCTAATAAATAAGAGCATTTATAGAATGATTATGTGTATGCATACACATTTGTGTCTAATGGTAGTGGGAGGGCCAAAATTTGATATACAGGGCGGTATTTGGGTAACTTGCCTTAATATTGGGGTCCTGGAAATATGAGGGAACTTTTAGGTTTGCCCTCCCCTCTGAACTGCACTTTTTAGATATTTCTCCCAGGCCAATAAGAAAGGAGCTTCTAAGCTTTAGTTCACAAAAGGATAAGATTTTATTACATGGGAATTAAACAACAAAGGTGAAACTAATAAAAATCAAAGATAAGGGAATAGGAAAATAGAAATACAGATAAATATTCTTAACTCTAATCTTAACCTATTTAATCCTCAGACCATTTCCAATTAAGCTAGTTCAAAGGAATTTCGGGTTTTTCATAATTAATTCACCAACCCCAGCTAGTCTACAGTTGCTCACACCACCCCAAGACAGAACAAACATGCACCACCACAAGGGGAGTCACCAGACTGAGAGACCTGAGAGCAAGCTTGCATTCCAGAAGAAGCCTAGCATTCCAGAAGCAGCCCTCCCCCTCCCTTCAGGGAGCATTAAATCTTTCCTTCCCCAAAAGGGGAGGTCCTTCAAAAACTGCCTCTGGAGAGTTCTCCTCAGTTCAGTAGCATATGTAACCTCGGTGTGGGCCAGCTGTGGCCCCTCCCAAATGATTTAGCTAAAAATGGGGTTATTAATCTTTACCACAAACAATTTTTACCACATTCACCATCTTGGGAGACGATGGGAAGAAAAAAAAGAAATTTACATGATAACCTTATTATATATTTAAAAGGAATAGCAAGTTGTACATAATAGATTTGCAGTTTCATGTGCAATCATCTTTCTTTTATCCTAGAAATTTAAAATAACAAATAAATTTTTAAAAATAATGACAATAACAAAATAATAATATTAATAATACATTAAGCAGGTTGATGGTTAACATATGATTAGTAAGATCATATTAGTATTTATATAATTTATAAATAATTAATTATAAATTTATAGGCATATTAATTGATTATAATTAATATGATATTAATTAAGAAACATTGTTGTTCAATCATTTCAGTGGTCTCTGACTCTGTGACCCCATTTAGAATTTTCTTGGCAGACATATTGGATTGGTTGGCCATTTCCTTCCCCAACTCATTTTACATGTGAGGAAACTGAGGCAAACAGGGTTAACTGACTTGCCTGGTGTTACATAGATAGTATCTGAGTATAAATTTTAACTTAAGAAGATTAGTCTTCCTAACTCTAGGCCTGGTATTCTATCCACTGTTCCACTTAGCTTCACAATTAATATAATTATAATAATAAATAAACTAATACAGTATTATTAATAATAAAAATTGATGGGAAAACTGGAAAGCAGTTTGTCAGAAAATAGCCAAAGACCAACATCTCGAACCATGTATGAAAATAAGGTCAAAATGGGCAAATTATTTAGATATAAAGGGTGATATTCATAAGTGAATTTGAAGGAACATGGAAAAATATGCCTGTCAGAGCTATGGATAAAGGAAGAGTTTATGACCAAACAAGAGATAGAGAGGATAACTGGAAGTAAAAGACATAATCCTGATTACACAAAACTCAAAACAAAAAAACAAAAAATGTTTGCACAAACTTATGCAGCCAAAATTAGAAGGAAACCAGGAAACTGAGAACAAGTTCTTGCGACAAGTTTCTCAGATAAAGGCCTCATTTCTAAAATATATAGGAAACTGAGATAAATTTAGAAAAATAAAAGCCATTCTCCAGTTGATGATTTGTCAAAGGATATGAACAGGCAGTTTTCAAAAGAAGAAATCAAAGCTATCAATAGATACATAAAAAAAAATGTTCTAAATCACTATTGATATAGAAAAATGAAAATTAAAACAACCCTGAGACTCCACCTCATACCTGTCAGATGGGCTAAGATGACAGAAAAAGAAGATGACAAATGCTGCAGGAAATGTGGAAAAATTGAGACAGTAACTCAATGTTGGTGGAGTTGTGGATTAATCCAACCATGCTGAGGATTAATTCATAATTGTGCCCAAACAGCTATTAAACTGTGCATACCCTTTGACCCAGCGATACCACTACTTGGTCTGTATTATAAAGAGATAAAAGAAAAGGGGAAAGAGTCTATTTATGAAAAAAATATTTGGAAATTTAGGTGATGCCCATCAATTGAAGAATGGCTAAACAAGTTGTGGTATACAATTATGTTGGGATACTATTATGCTATAAGAAATGATGAGGAAAATTGTTTCAGAAAAAAAAAAAACCTGGTAAGACTTATATGACCTAATACAAAAAGAAGTGAGTAGAACCAGGGGAGTATCATACCCAGTAACAAAAATTATAAGTGTGGAAAACTTTGCTACAGAGATCAAAGATAATTCCAAAAGAATTATGATGAAAAATCCCATCCACTTCCAGAGAGAAAACTGATGAACTTTGAATGCAGATTGAAGCATACTTTTTATGTAAAAACAAAACAAAACAAAACCAACTTCCTTTCTTTTTAATGTTTTATTTTTGTTTTCTCTTTTGCAATTTGGCTATAATGGAAATATGTTTGGCATGACATCACATATATAATCAAAATTAAAGTTTTTTGCCTTCTCCTGGAGGGGGAAGAGGTGTGTGAGATGGCAAGAATTTATAACTTAAAAAAATAGAATGTTAAAAATTCTTTTACATGTAAATCTAAACTCATCTTGATTCTTTTTATTAGTCTTCTATTCAACTAAAGGTTCCTTTCTTCCCCAGGAGGATTATACTCAGCTATGCAGACTATGTCATTCTTAATTATAAGATTTTATTCTTTAATTTTTAAATATCACATTTCAAGATACTTTCTCATATAGGTGGCTGCTGCAAAGTCTTATTAGATGCTGAATGTGATTTGTTGGGACTTGAACTCTTTCTTTTAGCTACTTACAAGATTTTCTCTTTGATTTGGATTTTAACTATTATACTACTTGGAATTTTCAGTCTTATATTTGTTTTGGAAAGAGGCAGTTTGAAATTTATCTTGGTATAAAAAATGAGGTGTTGCTCTAAATTTATTTTCTTCCATAGCATTACACTGCTCCAATTCAAATTGTCCAAAAACAAGTCAGGGTCTCTTGTAGTATTATTCTCTTATCTAACTTGTCTGATAATAATAATGGCTCACACATACATAGATTTTGATCCACAGTCATCATATTCTATTTTCTTATTTTTTCAATTTTCATGACTTGCATCAATACCCATTGATATGGTACTCTTTTTTCATTAATGTAGATTAACATGCACCTGCATGAGGGTGTAGAGTTAGTGAGAGTCAGAGAGAAGAGAAATTCAATCTCTTTGGTCCCTTGGTGCTCCTGGACACTAACTTCAAGAAAGTAGATGGATTATAACAATTGAGTTTCAGGTTACTGAATGGAGAAACAGTCTCTGGGAAGAAGCAAGTGTCGGAGGTTATCTCTGTCATGTCCTTATCTCCAGCCTGCTACACTAGAGACTTTGGGTAATTCTCCACATGGGTGAGACATAGGGTTTTCTCTTTCAGTTGAACTTAGATTTTCACTCCTAAAATAATTATTTTGCCCTGTATTATCTGATATTTAGATAGATGGATAGATAGAGAGACAGAGATAGTTAGAGTTCTAGATATATATCTATTCTAGATATATATCCATCTATCTATATATCTATATATATATATGATATCCTTTCTCTGATGTCTGTTTTGCTATCAATTTAGATAAATTGATTTCTTTATTATTTACTCTGTGTGTCTTCATTGTGGAAATTATATTGGGTGGGAAGAATGTAAGCCTTGGATAAACAGCATGGGGTCTTCCTTTCTCTTTTAAGAATAAGTTTGTGTGTCCAAAGGGCTAATGTACTGTTCACACCCTTTGACCCAGTAATACCACTACTAGGTCTGTATCCCAAAGAGATCATAGAAGAGGGACAAGGACAGACATGTACAAAAATATTTAAAGTAGCTCTCTTTGTGGTGACAAAGAATTGGAAATTGAGGAAATGCCCATCAATTGGGGAATGGCTAAACAAGTTGTGGTATATGAATGTAATGGAATACTATTGTGCTATAAATGAACAGCAGGAGGATTTCAGAGAAACCTGGAAGGACTTACATGTACTGATGCTGAGTGAGATGAGCAGAGCCAGGAGAACTTCGTACACAGTAACAGCAACACTGTGTGATGATCATCTGTGACAGACTTGGCTCTTCTTAGCAGTGTAATGATCCAAAACAATTTCAAAGAACTCATGATAAAAGTATTCTTCACATCCAGAAAAAAGAACTGTGGATTCTGAATACAGATTGAACCATAGTTATTCTACTTTTGAGCTTTTTTTTTTCTTTCTTTTTTGAGCTTTTAAATTTGTGCTTTGATTCTTCTTTCACTATGACTAATGCAGAAATATATTTAATGTGATTGTGTGTGTGTATATATATATACACACATACACACACACACACACACACACACACATATATATATATATACATATATATATATATATATATATATATATAACCTATATCAGATTGCTTTCTGTCTTGGGGAGGTGGGAAGGAAGGGAGGGTGGAAGAAACATTTGAAACTAAAAATCCTATGAAAACAAATGTTAAAAACTATCCTTACGTGTAACTGGAAAATAATAAAATGCTTTAAAACAAAGAAAAAGTTTGCTTTGGACATGAAAACTACATCCCCTTGAATAATAATATGTATGTGAGCAGATACATAATTCCCCCTCCAAAAACTCTATTAAGAGCAGAGTGACAGTCTCTGGACCCAACCTATTGCTCCTCTTCCTGACAGGAGTCAAAGTCTTCCCTTGAATAAGGTAAGGGGGAGGAGATTCTAAGGATGTATCTATTTTGGCTTCCCTGAAAGCCAGGTTGAGACAAGGTGTTTAAATACATGTAAGTTGTTTTGGAACAGATGAAGTCACTTTTAATTTTCTTCTTGTTTTTCAAGGCATTTAATTAAATACAACTGACAAGCTCAATATGTTATTTTCTAATCTATAACCCTAATATTTGATAAATTAGAAATACAGTATTTGCCTAGAATGAACATGAAGAAAACATGTGCATGTGAAGATCCATACAATGAGTTAAGAGAGTAAAATTAATATCAGCGCTGGCTAATTTTCCTTTGAGTTAATTATTGGTAATGTTTATCCTTTTGGAAAAATGAGAGTCCTACTTAATGACCAGTTTCCCTTAATTGCATTTTCCTAAAGGTGGTACTTCTCCATAGAGACACTTAGCTATTAGCTAAATTACAAGGTGTTAAAATTAAATAAAAATTGCTCTAAGGATACCTAATTGTTCCAGATTTTTAAAAATATGAGTTAAAGATGATTATCTGATTATGAAAATGATAAGGTAGATATTAATATAACAATACTGTATTTTTGTTGGATTATTTGAGTAATATTTATCTCTCAAATGAAGTTTTTCATTTGCTTTTTGAAGAAAAAAATGCAGGTATTTTTATCATTGGGAAACAAATATATAAAAAAATGAATATTAGGATGATTACAGAAAATATAGATAAAAATGTATACCTTTTATAAATTCAGGAAGCAAGCTGTATTTAGCAAATTCACTATTTCTCATTGAACTTAAGAAATTGGGAGTAAGGTAAAAGAGTGTCTAACCATCAAAATCATATCACAAACTAGAAGAAATGTAACAGAAACACAAATCAGAGCTGTCTTCCTTTTGAGCAAAAAACAACCAAAATCAGTTGGCTTTGGAATGGCTTGAACTTCTTAAACCTCTATGCCCCAAATGTGGACATCATGAGATTTATGTGTTTCATAATTAAAACTAAATAGAAAAAAAACAAGTTCTGTGGCATGATGTATATGTTGACCCTACTTCTTGATGTCCACATTATTTTTTGATATATCCAATAATTTATTAATTTTGTTATTTCAAAAAATATATTTATTAAAAAATTCAAAGAGAGAAAATTACTTTCAGCATGCCTGGTCCCTAAAGGTAAATTATTCTTCCCTGAACTTAGCATTCCATTTCCCACATTGATGCCTTGCACAGAATGTCCTGGAATGCATCCATATCATACTCTCCTCTTCATCTTAACTTCTCTCAAATATAGGTGCCACCTCTTACGAGTGGCTTTTTCCTGATCCCCATAGTTCTGATACTTTGTCCTGAAATAAATTTGTATTTACTTATGTTCCTGTAGTAGAATGTAAGCTCCTTGAGGACAGGACCTGGTTTCCATTTTTCCTTGCATCTCTAGAAACTAGCACAGTGCCTTGTATATAGTAAGCACCTAATGTCTTATTAAATTAAACAATCTCAGTTTAAAAGTAACCATGGTATTCCAATTTCCTGATACAATATAATTTAATTCTATATTTTCTAGCTCTTAAATTCCAAGATGCTGACAAAGCAAATATCTTGAGGGTATGTTCTTTAGTTCTGTTATCAGGAAGAAATAATTGGAATGTGGTAATCCAGGTGGTGGTGGGTTAACTCTCACTGGAAGTATTCAAGCAAAGGCTATTTGATCACTTATCAAATATGATTTAGAGAGAATTTTTTTCTAGGCACAGGTTAGCCTCTGAAATAATTTCCAGCTCTGAGTTTGTGTTTTTCCTTTAGAACACGACTTCTTAATTTTTTTTCTGTCTTGGATCCTTTTTGCACTCTGGTGAGGTCTACTGACTTCTCAGAATAATGTCTTTAAATGCATAACAACATACATATTATTATTATTATTATTATTATTATTATTATTATTATTATTTTGCATGGGGCAATGAGGGTTAAGTGACTTGCCCAGGGTCATACAGCTGGTAAGTGTCAAGTGTCTGAGGTTAGATTTGAACTCAGGTCCTCCTGAATTCAGGGCTGGTGCTTTATTCACTGTACCACCTAGCTGTCCCCCAACATACATAGGATTATAAAAAATAATGATCTTGAAATATAGTTATGAATTTAAAAAATATTTACAGATCCCAAGTTTTACAAATTTCACCCAGAAATTGTTCTGAGATTGCATTTCTACTGGATAATTTGTTTGGAGAAATAACTAAACTAACTTCTCTGTTCATTAAGTCTTCTCACTTGACCCTGTAGCCCAGTTTTCTACCTCACCACTCAACTGAGACTTATCTCTCATAAGTTAATGTTTATATCCTAATTGCTAAATCTAGTGGCCTTTTCTCAAACCTCATTCTTCTTCTTGACCTCTCTGCAGTTTTTGACATTGTCAATCACTCTCTTCTCCTTGATAGCCTCTTCACATTAGTTCCCCGCCCCCCCCCCCCCAGTGCAATGAGGGTTAAGTAGCTTGTTCAGGGTCACACAGCTACAAATTAGGTTTTTAAGACACTATTGTCTCCTGGTTCTCCTCTTACCTACCTGATCACTTCTCATCTCCTTTGTAAGATCTTCATAAAATCTAACCATGTGTGTCAAACAGAACAATGGATCCATCGGTCCTAGGCCCTTTACTCTCCTCTATACAATTGGTGATCTTATTGACTCCCATGAATTCTATTGTAATCTCTATTGTGATGATTCTCAAATCTACTTATCCAACCCTAACCTCTCTGTTGACCTTGAGTCTTGCATTTACAACTGCCTATTATCTTTAATTGTATATCTCAATCTTGAACTCACCAAGTCTAAACCTGAATTGTTTTCCCCACCCCCCAGAACTCTCTTTTTATAACTTCTCTATTTTGAGATTACCACCATATCTTCAGTCACCTAGACTAACAACCAAGGTGTCCTCTTTGATGTCTTACTTTCCCTCACCCCCTGTACCTGATCTGTTGCTAAGACCTATTGATTTTACTTTTCTAACATCTCTTGCATATGTTTCTTTCTATGCTATGATACTGCCACCATGCCAATGGTCCTTATCACCTCATACATGGACTAATACAATAACATGATGGTTGCTCTGTCTACCACAAGTATTTACCACCTCCAGTCTAATTTTCAATTAGCTGACAAAGTGAATCTTCCTAAAGCACAGGTCTGACTATGTCACTATCTCTACTCCCCAACTCAGTAAACTTCAGAGGCACCTTATCACCTCCAGATTGGAACATAAAATTTTCTGTTTGGTGTTCAAAACCATTCATAATCTATCCCCCATCAGATTCAGTATGCTTATGCCTCCTCCCAAACACTTTTTTCTATTAACACTAGCCTCTTTGCTGTCTCTAGAACAAGAATACTTTATTTCATCATTCTAGGTTGCCCCACACTTGTAATATTCTTCTTTTTCTCTACCTCACAAATTCTCTGGCTTCTGACAAGTCATAGGGAATTTTTCCTGACCCACCTTTATTCTAGTACCTTGTCTATGATAATTATATGTAATTTGTCCTGTATATAGCTTGTTTGTACCTAATAGTTGACATATTCACTCCCCACTTTGATTGTGATACAAGGAGCAATCTTTTGTCTTCCTGTGAACCCCCAGTTCTTAGGACAGTGCCTAGAACATAGTAGGTACCTAATACATGTTTATTCCCTGACTGACTTGTAAAAAACATCAAGAACTATGAAAGAAACAATGCCATGTAAGGGAAATTAGAACTTCCAAATACCAAAATGTAATTCCTCTATACTTTAACTTTTCAGTGAAACTGCAATTATGTGGATGTATACATCAACATGTGCATCAGAAAGCAATAATTATTTCCTAAAATAACTGCTACTAGAATAATGAAAACTTAAGGCAAAATTAATGGAAGAAAACCCAGACAAAGGACTGGATGAGAATATAACTATATGCATACATATATGCATATGTATATGTGTATGTATAAAATAAATCTTCAACCCATGTTATCTAATGATAGCCCAAATAGTCTTGTGATATAGATAACATTATTTTGCCTACTTTTTAGATAAAGTAATTGAGGCTCAGAGAAGGTCAGTAAAGGTCTCACAGCTAGGAAGTGGTACAGTTGGGATAAAAATCCAGTTACAGCATTTCATCTAGTAAACTACAATGTTAAATGATAAAGAAATATGGAAAGATGATGTATGGAAAAATTAGCAGTACCATGTTTGCATACACACTAAACATATAAATATTTAAAGTGAAAAAATTAAGAAAGAAATAGCCAAAAAGGTAACACCTTTAAGCAGATCTGGAATGATGGCCCAAACCAAAGCATTTTTTCTGTTTGTTGTGCTTGTTAAATGATTTGTTTCTGCCTTGTTAGACCCTGAGATCTTGCAATAATATATTATAACATGTTTTATGTTTCATCTTATTGATGGTTTTTACAATAAAGAATGTAAAACATGACTTTAAGAAGATTACATTAGCATGATCAAAACATTTATATCAAGAAAAAAGTAAAGACATGGAGTTAAAGTGAAATCATGCTTAGTAAAGAAATAGCAACTTCAAATTTTAAATCCTTTGAAAATACCCAGAAATCCCCTTCAACATATGAAAGTCTCTAAACACTCCTTATCCCCCTATAAAAATATTTTTCTTAATCATCTGTATTCATTAAATTTTTTGGGTGGGGCAATGAGGCTTAAATGACTTACCCAGGGTCACACAGCTAGTAAGTGTCAAGTGTCTGAGGTCAGATTTTATCTCAGGTCCTCCTGAATACAGTGCCAGTGCTTTATCCACTGTGCCATCTAGCTGTCCCCTGTATTTATTATTTTTTACAAGTCACTTATGAGAGCTCTTTTTGTGTTTCCTCTAGTTACTAGCGTAGTGTTCTTTTGGTCATATTGCCTGCAGGTGTCTACATGTAAATAAGGATGCTAGAGATGGATGCCTGCTGAAATTTCCCCAGCATACTGCTCCTCTACCGTCTTACTCTCCTCCAGTTTTGCCCTTGCACTGGGACTAGCAGAGGGATTGACTAACAAGTTCATATCAACTCACACTTAAAACTTAGGCATTCTATATGTACATAGGAAATGTTGAACCTTGTTGTACTAGACTCAGGACTGACCTTCCTCTCAGCTCAAAAATGGAAGTGTTCCTTGATCATTTGTGTTTTCTTTTTTGTTTTTTTTTTTCCCTATGCCAGGGGGCTAATGTATAGGGCAAGAGGGAAAGGAAGAGTTCCTTAATTACTTTACAGTGCCAGATGTGGTTAATAGATTCCTGGAATTTCTCAAAGAAGCTTATTTAACCCATTGTTTACCAAATACACTACTAACAAAACTCAGTAAAGCCAAAACAAAATTCACTCTTTTCCCAAGAACTTTCCCTCATTTTAACCTTCCCTATGAAAATTGAGGGCATTCTCTAGGTCACCAATGGCCACAAGTGAAACTCAACTCCTGTCTCTCATTCACCTGAAATGTCCAATGTGTTGCCAGGGTTTGTTCTTTCCACTTTTACAACATTTCTCATATATATCCCTCTTCTCTCAATTCACACAACCACCACCCTATGGTGACCCTCATCATCATCTCTCACCAGGACTATTGTAAAGACCTTCTAATTGTTCTCTCTGACTCATGTCTCTCCTCCCTCTACTCAGCTTCCAAAGTAATTTTCCTGAAGATTTTCCCATTTCTGATTAACCCCCACAATAAATGCTAATTTGTCTTAATTTCCTCCAGGATTAAATATAAATTCCTTTATTTGCCATTTAAAGCCCTTACAACCTTGTGACTCCCAACTTTTCTAGTCTTCTTACACTCTGCTCCTTTCTATTCACATGATGATCCAGCCACACTAGCCAAATTGCTGTTTTTCAAACATGATAGTGAACTTTTTCCTTACCCTTATTTGCACTGGTTGTATCCCATTTCTGAAATATTCTCCTTTGGCACCTCATCTCTGCCTTTTCTCTCACTGTCCTTCTAACTAAGGAAGCCTTTACCAGTCTCAGAAGATGGTAAATTAAAATCCTCAGACACTTATTAGCTGTGTGACTCTGGGCAGATAACTGAATTTCTGTCTCAGTTGTTGTTGTTCAATCATTCAGTTATGTCTGACTCTTTGTGATGCCATATGAGCTTTCTTGGCAAAGATACGCTAATGGTTTGTCATTTCATTCTCCAATATGTGACTTGCCCAAATTTATATAGCTCGTGAGAGTCAGGCTGAATTTGAACTCAGGTCTTCCTGACTCCAGACCCAGTACTCTGTCAAATGAACTACCTGACTGCCTCATTTAATTCATCTTTAAACAGGAAAATAATAATACCACCTATTTCACAATGATGTTGTGAGTATCAAATGAAATAATATTTTAAAGTGTTTATTCAAACATTAAAGTACTATGTAAATTATAGTTATTTTTAATATTATCATAAATATAACTTACTTATCATAGAATGGAGAGAGTCCTAGGTTCTTCAATGTCATACCAAAAGAAATAAAGGCTTGACAGGTCCTTCCAAATTTTAGAGGCCAAGTCATAGATTTGATGATTTTTGTCTGAAAATCACCTCATCTGTGTTTTGATGATATCGTTTCAACACTCTGTTGGATACCAGGTGATGACATCTTGACTATGGAATCTCATAAAGCCATTTACTAAGAGATATAGGGGTTGTAATCTGTTTTGGTAGAGGGTGTAGAAACCATGATGAAATCATCAAATTTTTGAAGCATTAAAGTACTGAAGAAATTCTATTAGGGATTATTATTACTCCATAGTCCAACCCTATTATGGATATTTAAAACAAACACCTGATGACTAATTACAATTATTTTCTGTTGAAAAATGTTCTGAGAGACAATTTATAAATGAAGAATGAATAAAAAAGCTTTTGTTAAAAATTCACTTATATAGTAAGTACTGAACCTTTCCCTGTAGATAAAAATACAAAAACAAAACAAAACAAGAAATGTCCTACCTTTATGTTACTTTAATAATAATACTAAAATACCATTGATTTAGGGAAGTGGTAGCCAAGAAGTGGTGAATGGATTAGGGAAGTCACGGAAATGGTGTCCAACTGATGGACATAGTCTTTCCAGGAATAGTAGTTTGAATTTGATTACCATTCCCATAAGGGAACAAGAAGGAGTCCAGGCCTGGTGGTATGGCATTAGGATGGGCAGCAGTGTGGTGGGTCTGTGTCAGAATAACTGTGGCAGATGCTCACTAATCAATGGCCTAGCTACCCAATTTAGAATCCAATTAGGGGTTTTTGTTGTTGTTGTTGTTGTTTTCTTTCTTTTCTTTCTTTCTTTTTTTTTTTTTGGTGAGGCAATTGGGGTTAAGTGACTTGCCCAGGGTCACACAGCTAGTAATTAAGTGTCTGAGGTCAGATTTGAACTCAGGTCCTCTTGAATCCAGGGCTGGTGCTCTATCCACGGTGCCACCTAGCTGCCCCTCCAATTAGTTTTTCAATTGATAACTGCTGGTAAAAGAAATTATATTCATGAATTTGAGACTTAATGGAATATACTTCAAAATGTCAAGGATCAGCAATTTTGTTAACATGAGCACTCTATAAACCAAAAATTGCAACCACTCTATCACTTCAAGTGTTCTTCTGGCCAAAAGACTATTATTGTGCTTTCTCCAACATGGTGATGAGGCTCTCTAGGCTTAACTGAGCGGGGCTTTGGATAACACACAAATGGCCCCCTTCCAGGCCTGCCATTGAAGACTTCCTAGCATGCTAGGACCTTCTAAGGCTTATGCTCTATTACCATAGGTAAGAAGAACCCAGGGTCAGCTTCATGTCATAAAGCAGCTTAAGCATAGGGCATCAGTGTAAGAATGAAATATAAAAAGAAAAGAACTGAAGTTTTCTAATGATCAACAAGAAATCAATGAAGAGAAGTCAAAGATATTATGAAATGGAATGGTGAATTTTTTTTTTCACATGTGTTTTTTTGGCATTATTTGGGAGTGAGTGGACGGGGGTATCTGTACCTTACGGGAATCACAGTCTCTCCTCCGCCATCAGACTCTGCCCAGAATTTTCTATCATAAGTTAAATACATTAGAAGATGTAAAAAAATTAAAAATTATTTTCAGGGATAAGTGATTGAGACACATTAAATGTATCTCATTAGAAAATCAAGTAGACAAACATCTGCTTTTCCATTCAAAGTAGATGAACAATATGTATAAATTAGATTGATTAAAATAACACCTTTTTCTTAAGTCAATTTAATGTCCTCTACATTACAGAGGGGAAAAATGTCTAAAGCTTTCCAATTTTAATTTTCTATTTTGTATGCTAGCTCACTCATATGGTGCTAGTAATCAAGTCAAGAACAAAAGATACTCATTGAATGTTTGAGTGAAAGATAGAATGAATATTTATTTGCAATTGCCTCCAAATATTTGAAGGGCTATCCTATAGAAGTGAAAGTAGATTTGCTATACATTGCTCTAGAGAACATAACTAGGACCAAGGGATTGAAATAATGGGGCTTAGGGGAAGGGCAGAGGACAGAATTTTGCTTTCTATAAGTAAGCATTTCTAAAGAAATATCATTATCAACCATAGAAAGAATTATCTCACAAAGAAATTTATTCCCTATAACTATAATTATTCAAGCAGAAACTCATCATTTGCAAGGAATGGTACAATGGGAGATTGGACTAAATGACGTTCCACATACTAGGATTTTAGGATTCTTTTAAATTTCAAAGACATATTGAGTAGGCACTTGGTGGTGGTTCCCAAATGGGGTGTTGGAGTGCTTTTGTATGTTGGAGGTATGGATTTTATCCTCTTTTGCATTGAAAACATGTAGATACATGTATTCTCACAATCCTGGAAATAAATATTCTCTTGGACCTTATTTTTTCATTTGAGGTAGACAAAAGAATAGAAGAATTGTCATATAATATTAGATCTCTATCATATGTAGTCTAGGTTATTTTATTTTCTAAATTTGTGTCAAGGGATACTTTATGGAGAACATTATTATCTTTCCCTAATATCAACCTTAAAGTTTTAAATTAGCCTAGTTTCCTTTAAAAAGGAACAATAGAAAAAATACCTAAATGTTCTGGATCACGTGAGCAAAAAAATGGCAGATGGGACATTTTCTCTGATCCCCAAAACCTCTCACACCTCTTCAAAACAGAAATTATGTACCAAAGATAAAGCAACTTCAGCTGTTTCTATGGTTTAGAACACTCAATCCAAAAGAAAGTAAAAAAGACCCTCATATTCCATGAACTGGTGTTCCTTGACCCTGATCACACTCATCACCACTCCCATGATAACAAGAGTGAGGCTGCAGTAGCACATGAAACAGATTTAAATCAAAACTTACTTCTACCATTCTATTTCTATTGTTTTTGTTGTTGTGTTGTTTTTCTTTTTTTGAGGTTTTTCCTTTTTGCTCTGATTCTTCTTTCTCAGCATGACTATTGCAGAAATATGTTTAATGTTATTGTACATATATAACCTATATCAGATTACTTGCTGTCTCAGGGAGAGGGGAGGGAGGGGACGGAGGGAGAAAAATCTGCAACTAGAAATCTTATAAAAACAAATGTTGAAAACTATCTCTTCATATAACTGGAAAATAATAAAATATTTTATGAAAAAACTCAACTTATTTCTATACCCTACCCCCTTCCACACATACCTACTCCCCTTCTAGTTCCATGGAGACTCCATCTCCAGGCTGCAAAAGTTTGGTCCAGGTCCAAAAGCTTATCTTGGCAGTCCTTCAGGAGGAAAAGCCTGCCGAGGCTGCAACATGTAAGTCCTAACTCTACAAAACTTTGTACAGTCCTGCTGGGAAAACAGGTTCTGAACTGTCAATGTCAGGCTAGAGAATTAAGGAAAAGAGGGAGTTGAAAAGGTTGCTGTGACCAGATACTCTGAATGTGGGGAGCTGTGAATCACTCCACCAAGTTGGAGGGAAAGAATACAGCACCCAACTTGATCCAGTTCTGACTACCCAAAAATCGAGGGCAGAGATTTAGCCTGGTGAACTATGAATTTCTCAGTGTAGGAGCAGATTAAAATACTATGAGATCCAGTCACCAGGGAAACCAGAGAGGGGAAAGAATCAGAAAATGAGTAATATGGACAATAAGGAAAAGGAAAGAATGACAGTACTAAGTATTTCAGAAATAAGAAAACTCAAAAATCTTGACTATAAGCAAATAAATGAACAGGAAAAATAGTAACAAGAGAAGGAAATGTGGCATGAAGATATGGTAAATATGTTTTCATTAATGAATAAATACTGCAAAACCCCCCGAAAATGATCTATTGCACAATGAAACAGAAAACCCTGTGGGATTTGGGGAAAATGTGGAACCACAACATACTATTCCTGAGTGGTTTAAAAAAAATGAAAAATATAAGAACAGAATTTATGTCCTACACAGAAAAAATAATGAGTAAAATAAAAAAAATGGATTCTGCAATGGTAAGCCTCACCAAAAAAACAAAAGAGAGAACAATAGATTTGGGATGCAAATGCACAACCTAAAAGAAAAGAAGCAAAAATCAAGAATGTTAAGAGAAAATATGTTCACTATGCAAGCAAAACATTCTGATCTTACACACAAGATGCAGAGAGACAACCTAAGGATCATAGATTTCCCAGGGGAATATTATGGGACAAAATACCTTAATGGGATAAATACAGAAATAATAGAAGGGCAATGCTCAGGACTTCTGAACATGAAAAATGATATTCCACTTGAAACAATTCACAGATTACTTCCAGGAAAAATAACAAAAATAAAAACAACAACAATCGTTGTAAACTCTATAGTTGTTAAACTTAACATTTCAATTCAGAACCATCAATTTCTGAGAGTCATTAGGAGAAAAACCTTGAAATACAAAGAAAAAGACATTTGAATGCTGCAAGATTATTCTGTACACACTAGAAGAAAAAGAAGGGAATGTAAAAATCTTTCAAAGAGCAATATAAATATCCTCTCCCTCGCTCTGCACTCCCTTTTTTTCACCCTTCCTTCCTTGTCCTCTTCCCCTCCTATTTTCCTGCAGGGTTAAATAGATAGCTCCTCCCAATTGGGTATGAAAGCTATTCCCTGCATGAGCCCACTCCAATGAGATCAGGGTCCCTGAGCTAATTCTGTGTTCTAAATTTTTTCCCTCCCTCTCTCCTCAACCCTCCCTATGAGATCAGGCAATTCAATATGTCATACTGGTGCAGTTATGCAGAATATCTTCATCTTCCTTGAAAGTGTTTTGCTTTTTACTGCTCTCTCCCCCAATCTGCCCTTTCCTCCTTCCCTTCTCCCACCCCCCCTTTCACCCTCCCCACCCAGGGCAAAAGTATATTACTATACCTACTTGAGTATTTATGTTAGTCCTTCTTTGAGCCAATTCTGATGATATTAAGGTTCACTCACTCCCCAACTCCTTCCCCCTCTTCTGCTCTCCTCCATAAGCTTTCTTCTTTTTTCCTTCATGTGAAATACCTCTCCCCAGACCATCTCTCCCCTTCTCCCTCGCCCAGTTTATTCCTCCTACACCTCAAACCTATTTTAATGATGTCATCATGGATTATCTAGGTGGCACAGTGGACAAAGCACCAGCCCTGGACCCAGGAGGCCCCCCAAGCCCAAATCCAGCCCCACACATAAGACACTCCTCCCTGTCTGCCCTACAAAGAACAAAACATAAATGCTTTACAGATATCATCCCTTCATATTCAGTTCAGTCCTGTCTTCTGTGAATTTCTTGTGAAGAATTTTTGTTTTGTTTTGTTTTGTTCTTTGGTGTGGCAACCGGGGCCAAGCGACTTGCCCAGGGTCACACAGCCATCAATTGTCAAGTGTCCGAGGTCACACCTGAACCCAGGTTCTCCTGAGTCCAGGGCTGGCGCTCCATCCACTGCACCACCCAGCTACCCCTGAATTTCTTACTGAGATAGTTCTTATGATTTCAGAGTATTATCTTCCCATGTAGGAATGTAAACAGTTTGATCTTTTAATATCCCTCATGAAGTCTTTTTCCTGTTTACCTTTTTATGCTTCTCCAGGATCTTGTATTTGAAAGTCAAATTTTCTATTCAGTTCAGGTCTTTTCATCAGAAATGCTTGAAAGACCTCTTTCTCATTGAAATCCCATTTTTGCCTCTGAAAAATTATACTCAGTTTTGCTGGGTGCATGATTTTTGGCTGCAGTCCCAGTTCCTTTGCCCTCTGGAATATCATATTCCATGCCCTTCGGTCCTTTAATGTAGAAGCTGCTAGATCTTGCTTTATCCTTATTGGAGCTCCACAGTATTTGAATTCCTTTTTTCTAGCTGCTTGCAGTATTTTCTCCTTGACCTGGGCAATCTGGAATTTGCCTATAATATTCCTGGAGGAATAGGTAAAAAGAAGATAGAGTAAATGTTATGGGAAGGGAGTGGGATAGAGGGAAATAGTTATGATGATTGATTATAATGGCAAAATGTATGGTATCTACTTTGCTGGGCTTTTGTGAAGAAGATCCTCTGTCAAGCTTAAGGTACTATATAGAGGTTGTGATGAACAGGATGCTATCGGGAAAACGTGGAGAGACCTACATGAGCTGAAGCAGAGTGAAATGTACTGTATACAAAATAACAGCAATAGTGGGGGATGATCTGCTGGGAACATGTTGTTGTTGTCAGCAAGGCAATGATCCAATGTAACCATGAGGGACTTATGAAGATTGCAGCCCATCTGCAGAGAAAGAACTGATAGTATCTGAAAACAGATGGAAACACATTAAATTTTTTTTTCATTTCCTCTTTGACAATTCCTTAATCTGAAGTTTGGGGTTTTTTGACTGTTTTCTCTCACAACTAGCTAATATGGGAATTTTTCCATGACTACTCATATATAACTTATTTTGAATTGATTGAGATCTTGTGGGTGGGAGGGTGAGAATGGAGGGGGGAAGAGAAGTTGGAACACAAAGTTTTTTTAAAATTGATGTAAAAATTTTGTTTTTACATATATTTTGGAAAATAAAATTCTATTCAGAATAAAAAGCAAAAAATAAAAATAAAAAGAGCTAGAGAAGAAAATGGCAAAAAAAGAGCAATATGATTCTGTAACGATTGGAATAACGCCACCTGCTGGATACTTACTGTAGAGGAGTTCTGCCCATGAAGGGAAGGTCTTTGAGGGCAAGACCAGGAGTCAGGAAGTGAAGCGGGCTAGTGGGAGGAGGAAGGAAGAGACTGGCGCTCAGTCTCGCTCTCTCTTTCCTGAGGACGCTGGTGGAGAAGGGAGCTAGAAATATGCTCTCCCTTTAATAGATAGGAATCTAGGCCTTTCTCTCTCTCTTTACCAAATTCTTGTTTTCCTTAATAAATGCTTAAAAGCCTAACTCTTGCTAAAGCTTATAATTTATTGGCGACCACTCATTAGATATTTTAGACAGACTAGCTAGAATTTTAGCCCTTAACAATTCAAAGTTGAGACCGATCCTGCAAATCTAAACTTAACTGTACAGGACAAAAGATAAGCATTTAATAATAAAGAAGAATTTGAAATATTTTTAGAAAAACAAAGAACCAAATACATTATTTGTTCTCAGACACTCTAATATCAGAAATTCAGGAGGAGTGAATCTATGCAAAAGGCAGGAATAGCAAGAATGATAGTAAAAGTGATGGTAGGGGGCAGGTAGGTGGCACAGTGGATAAAGCACAGGCCCTGGATTCAGGAGTCTGAGTTCAAGTCTGACTTCAGACACTTGACACTTACTAGCTGTGTGACCCTGGACAAGTCACTTAACCCTCATTGCCCTGCAAAAAAGGTGATGGTAAAAAAGACTAATAAGATATATTTCTAAATATGCACAAGGAGACAGGGGTAAAGGTAAAAAAACCTGGCAGAGATAACAGTAAAACCATATACAGGTGTTGGAATAGACAAAACCTGGTGACACCTTTGTTGTTGCTATTGTTCAGTCATTTCAGTCATGTCCAACTCTTCCTGATCCCATTCTGGGATTTTCTTTGCAAAAATACTACATTGTTTTGCTATTTTCTTCTCCTGCTCATTTTAAAGATGAGGAACTGAGACAAAGTTTTAACTGACTTATTCAGGGTCACATAGTTAGTGTCTGAGGACAGATTTGTACTCAAGATGTCTTTCAGAATACAGATCTGGCACCCTATACACTCTGCCACCCAGCTGCCCCAGCTCCTGGGGTATCTAACATCCTGGCTCTGGGAAAAATTATAAAAACAGGGCAACAAGGAAAGATATAGATCAGCATTGGGCTAAATAATGAGGGATGTGGTGGGAGAGGGGCTCCACAATGGGACAGTATTATCTTTGACATTTGCAGTAATTGGCATTGTTTTGAAAGCTATGCACAATGGAAATGTGGAATCCATGAGGTAAGCCCTATAAGGCAGAAAGCACCTAGAGATGAAAGCCTAAAATAGATACCTTGGAAGATTTTACAGTCTATAGTGAAAAAAGTGTGAGGGAGAAATCATTAAAGAGGCCATTAAAAAGAGAATGGGAGTTTAGAATAAACAGGACAAGATGGATAATGAAGAAAGAAATATTTTTTGGAATAGCATACAAACATGAAGCTTAAAAAACTAATGAGCAGGACTAGTAGAAAGGGAGAAGGAAAAGGGAGAATCTATTTGGCCAAAAGGATTGAAAAAGAGTAAAGAAATACATAGGTAAATAAAAGTAGGAGAGAGGAACCAAAAAAACAAACCATAATGGGAAAAGAATAAGAAATGAGAAGAGGGGATTAGGGAGGAGGGTAAGAAAGCCAGCAGTAACAGGGATATCTTAAAATAGCATTAAAGTAATTGAAGGAACATAATACTCTACAGCAGAACAGAGGAAAAATCATAACTTAAAAATAGAGACAAGAAAAAGAAAATATAAGCCTAACTCATAATTTTAAATGTAAATGAATTAAATAATCTAATAAAATGAAAAAAGTGAGAGATGATATAAAACAACAACAAAAAAGAAACAAAACAAAGTCCTACAATTTGTTGTTTATAGAAACACACTAAAAACAGACATACACAAAATAAAACTGAGAGAATGAAAAAAATTATTCATCAAGTGAATCAAAAAAATCAGGAATCACCACCATTCTATCAGATAAATTAAAAACAAATAAAAAGTAAATAAACAAGGAAGCCATATTATGCTGAAAGGAACCACAGACAACAAACCAATATCTTCAATAAACTTATATACTCCAAATGCCTTAGCGTCCATATTAATAAAGGAAACATTATGTGAGCTACAAGAAGACAAGGAACTTCAAATTCCTCTATCAGAATAAGCCTGACAGAAAGATTTAAAAAAGGGAAAATATGAAAGTGAATTTTTGTTTGTCCTTCTTTCTCAAAGAGGAACATGACATCAGGAGCTGATGTCATGACTTACAGTGAATTGGATTTGAGAGAGAGAGGTCTGTGCAGTCACCAACCTCATTCTCTCCTCTATAAATGTCTGGGTCCAGGGGTAACATGAAATCAGGATGATTGAAGATGACCCTGGATGTTTAAGGCAATTGGGGCTAAGTGACTTGCCCAGGGTCACACAGCTAGTAAGTGTCAAGTGTCTGAGGCTGTATTTGAACTCGGGTCCTCCTGACTTCAGGGCTGGTGCTCTATCCACTGTGCCACCTAGCTGTCCCTATAATACATTCTAAATGGATGCATGACCTTAATATTAAAAGTCATACTATTTTAAAAATTAGAAGAAAAACAGATCACATACCTATCTCAGTAATGGGTAAAAGATATCTATCATCTATCTATCTATCTATCTATCTATCTATCTATCTATCTATCTATCTATCTATCTATCTATTTTGTGGGGCAATGAGGGTTAAGTGACTTGCCCAGGGTCACAAAACTAGTAATTTTCAAGTGTCTGAGGCCGGATTTGAACGCAGACCCTCCTGAATACAAGGCCAGTGTTTTATTCACTGTGCCACCTAGATGCCCGAAAAGATATATTCTCAACCAAACAAGAGAGAGAGAGAGATAGAGAGGGAGAGAGAGGTATAAAAGATCACTTTGATTACTTAAAACTGAAAAACTTTTGCACAGACAACATCAATGCACCTAGGATAAGAAGGAAGTGGTCAAGTGTGAAAAAACAATGTTTTGATCAAATATGTCTGATAAAGATTTGGTATCAAAGGCACATACACAAACACAATATGTATGTATACATAATACACGTGTATGTATTATGTATGTATTAGCTCTTCCCCATAGATAAATTGGCAAAGGAAATGAACAAATAATTCTCAAAAGAATTGCAAAGTATTAACAGCCACATGAAAGAAAAAATGCAAAATATTCATAATGAAATGACAATAGTTCCAACTAATTAATGATAAAAGAAAGGTAAACAACCCTGAGGGTTCACTTTATACCCTCAACATGAGCAAAAAATGATGAAAAATGGCAATTCAATGATGCAACAGTGGTGGAAAGATAGGCACACTAATACATTGTTAGTGTGAAATTGCACAACCATTTTTGCAAAGCAATTTGGAAGTATGCAAATAAACAGACTAATATGTTGATACTCTTTGAAACAGAGACTCTATCACTGGTCTTATACTCCAAGGAAGCCATCAATAAGAAAAAAAAGAAACAAAACATCAGCATATACTTCAAATTATTCATTGATTTGGTACTACGTGTGTGTATATATGTGTGAAAGCTAAGAATTGGAAACAAAGTAGCTGTGCATTAATTGGAGAATGGCTAAACAAATTGTGGTGCATAAATGCAGTGGGATATTACTGTGATATGAGAAATGTCATGTGTGTTGAAAACAGAGAAGCATGGAAAGATCTATAAGAATTTCTGGAGATTGAAGTAAGCAGAGTCAAGAAACAACAACAACAATATACCCAGGAACTAGAACAAGGGAAAAGGGAAAAAAAATATTACACACCAAAAAATCTAAAGTAAATGTAAGAAAATTATATAGATCAAGGAGGATTTGAATGAAAAGATAGAAAATACCCCTTTGTAGAAGCATGTTCCATGGATGTTATATATACATTGTATATTTTTAGACTTTCAGTGTGTTTATCAGTTGTGCTGACATTTTTTTCCTCTCTAAAATATACTATTTGCCATATGGGATGACTCTTGGGAGGCAAAAGGTGGTGTACAAATAGAATTCCAAGAGACATAAAATATAAATAAAATATTTTAAAAAGAAAATTCACTCTGTAATATCCATGGATTTCTTGGATATGTATGTACCAATCCTCAAAGAAAACTACATTTCCTTAGAATGGGGCATTTGTGATGTAAGAATTCCCTCCTCCAAAAGATATCTTCAGAATACATCCCATCTATGAAATAATCAATAAATCCTAAAAACTTGATTAAAGACAGTATAATGTTATATTACCTTGTGTATATTGGGCTGGAAGGGGCTACGGGAACCATCAGGTCTGACCACTTTATTTTACAGATGAGAAAAATGAAGCACACACATATTAAGTGATTTCTTTAGGATCACAGAAGTATTGGAGGTAGAATTTGAACCCAGTTTTTCCCTCTTCCTTGTCCAACACTCTACTATATAATGTTGCTTTTACTTTTGAATGTTTTAAAATCTTTCACCTCTATCACAAGTTCCACTAATATTTGACCACTATGTAAAGTTAGCATTTCTTGTAATTTGTCCTGACATCTCTTCAATATTTTTTTTTCTTTTATTTCAAGGTTAGTCATGTTATGAAAGAAAACACACACGCAAAACAAAAAACAAGAAAAAAATTAAAAAGTAAAGAAAAAGTATATTTTGATCTGCATTCAGATTCCATCAGTTCTTTCTCTGGACACGGATAGTATTTTTCTTCATAAATCTTCCAGAATTGTCTTGGATTATTGTATTTCTAAGAATAGATAAGTCATTCACAGCTGGTAATCATACAATATTGTTCTTACTGTGTACAATGTTCTCCTGGTTCTGCTCATTTCATATCACTTTAACATTTCAAAGGTCATCCCCTAGTGTGGAAATTTGGTCATTTAGTGAATATGAACAAAGTTAAGACCATATTTAGATGATAAACCCCAATTGATAAATGGTCAAAGGATATGAACAGGCTACTTTTAGAAAAACATTAAGCCTATTTATAGACTTATGAAAAAATGCTCTCAATCCCTATTGATTAGAGAAAGGCAAATTAAAACAACTCTCAGGTACCACCTTAAAACTATCAGATTGGTTAATATGACAGAAAAGAAAATTACAAATATTGGAGTTGACAGAAAACTAGGACATTAATGCATTGTTGGTGGAACTGTGCATTGAACCAACCATTCTGGAGAGCAATTTGGAACTATGTCCAAAAGGCTATCAAACTGTGCATACCCTTTGACCCAACACTACCACTACTGGGTCTATATCTCCAAGAGATTTTTTAAATGGAAAAAGACATATTTATACAAAAATATTTACAGCTCTTTTTCTAGTTGCAAAGAAATGAAAATGGAGGGGATACCAATCAATTGGGGAATGGCAGAACAAGTTGTGATATTATTGTGATGGAATGCTATTGTGCTACAAGTAATGAAATTCAGAATGCTTTAAGAAAAAACCTGAAAAGAATTATAAGAATTGATGCAAAATGACATGAGCAGAACCAAGAGAACATTGTGCACAGTAGCAACAATGATTAATTGTGAATGACTTAGTTCTTCTCAGAAATACAATGATCTAGTCCAAGACAATTCTGAAGGACTTATGATGAAAAATGCAATACATCTGAAATCTGAATGAAGATTGAAGTATAATTTTTTAAAATTTATTTTTCTTTTTTGCCTGCGTTTTATTCTGCAATGCGACTAATATGTAAATATGTTTTGGATGACTGCACATGTATAATGTACTTCCAATTGCTTATCTTCTCAATGAGGAGGCATGGAGGAAATTTGGAACTCCAAATCTTAAAAAAGAATGTTAAAATTGTTTTAACATTTAATTGGGGAAAATATTCAAAGGTTCACTTAAAAATAAATAAAAATAAAACTTCCTCAAATATTTAAATGATAAAGTAAAATAGAATATGCATTAGGCACCAAGCTTTTTATACTTCCCTATCCACTGAAGTATCTGTTTGTCCTTGCCTTTGTATCCTTGTGACAAAGTTTCTGTCCTAACCCCTAGTAGGACAATAAATACTACTTAAAATCTGACTCAAGGAATGGTTTTGTAGCTTTTGTAGTTACAAGTTGCCCACAAATTTTAAAGGAAGATTAGTAGAACACTTGTTTGGGAATGAGCTAGCTGCCATGGCACTGATGCAATGTTGCTATGACGATATGATTCATCTTGCCTTCTTCAGTGTATCTTCACAACATGATTCTGCTTAACTGGGTGTCTCTTGGGGAAGAAGAGGTGCCATGAAAATAATAAAAGAGATTTAAGTATTTTTAATCAATTGAGGTGAGAATCCATTGGCATAGAACTGGGAACTATTCTGGGGTGGAGCAAACAAATCTAGAGCCAAAACTAAATTTATCTAGGAGACACATTTTTTTTTTAGTGGGTGGGGATAGGGGGTGCTGTTAGACATGTAGTTACAATGATTTCCATGTGTACTTTCTTTGATTAATCTTGTGTTGGACTGAGGACTTAAAGTTATTTTTCTTTCTCAGGAAGAAGGAAGTGAAGGGCTAAGACATAATGATCATTGTTTTCTTTGCATTTGGCAAACTGAAAAACTTCTTTAATTATACAAAGCATACTTGATCACACTTGACATTTCCCATTTTGTTCCCATTTCATTTGACAGTTCTAGAAATAATGAGAAATAATGGTTCTTCAAAATAGATTTTGTTGGAAGAGCAGCAATAAAGTGATTTTATCTTCAGAGAAATGTTTTCAAAAATTATCTTGAAATATTTTACAAATCAAATACTTAAAAGAAGTCAGGTAGTGGAATGATTGGGATCTTATTATTATCTCATATATGATAAGTAGAGCATAATGTTGTTCAGCTCATTTTTCATTTTATAGACGGGTTACAAAGGAATGTGTTAGAAGTTTGTCAGCAAATGGATGGTCATTTTATTGGAGCATGACTCTTTTAAGATAAATGTGTTTGCTCTGCTTTTAAATTTGCTTCATTGATATATACCTAGCAGATGATTAGCTTAGAAATGGAAAAAAATAAATTGAACCTGGCCTATCCTTTCTGTGTTCAGTAACTTTTTTTTTTTTTGTAAAAAAGTCAAGAATTTGCTAGAAATATTTGGAATTGCTGTGAGGCAGTCATTAACCAAAGAAAGTCTTTTCAGTGGAGAGAAGGACAGAAAATTGGCATTTTGAGGGAGCTAATGCATTCCTTTGCATTTGGTGGTATGCATGTATTATTACATTTACAGTCATACACCTGGTACTCAGCTACCAAGCTCATATTCTAATGTGGAAGAAAACATTTAAGTAAGTATGTACATGTAAGATATATACTGTAAAGTAATTACAGAGGGAAGTCACTAACAGTGAAGGTAACTGGGAAAGTCTCTTGCAGAAGGTAGGGTTTGAACCAAGTATCAAATGAAGCTTGTAAATTCTGGAGGTAGAGAAGAAGTAATGCATTTAATGCATGGGTTGCAACCAATGAAGAGCCACAGAGTTGGGATACAAAGTGTGGTGACTAGAAAGAAGGCTAATCCCATTGGATTGTAGAGTACATGAAGGAGAGTAAAGTGTCGAAACATTGGAGGTAGGAAGAAAAGAGGCAGAGACAGTGTGGTTAAGAGTAGTGTTTCTCATTCTGGAGAGCAATTTGGAATTATGCCCAAAAGGCAGCTAGGTGGTACAGTGGATAGAGCACCGGCCCTGGAGTCAGGAGTACCTGAGTCCAAATCCAGCCTCAGACACTTGACACTTACTAGCTGTGTGACTTTGGGCAAGTTACTTAACCCCAATTGCCTCACAAAAAAACAACAACAACAACAACAAATAAAACCCCAAAAAACAACTGCCTGAATTATGCCCAAAGGGCTATAAAAGTTGTGCATACCCTTTGACCCAGAAATACCACTTTTGGGTATTTTTTCCCAAAGGGATCATAAAAAAGAGAAAAGGATCCACATGTCCAAAAATATTTATAGTTGCTCTTTTTGTGGTGGCAAGGAATTGGAAATTGAGGGGATGCCCATCAATTGGGGAATGGCTGAACAAGTAATGGTGTATGAATGTAATGGAATTCTATTGTCCTGTAAGAAACAATGAGCAGGAAGAGTTCAGAGAAACCTGGAAGGAGTTGCATGAACTGATGATGACTGAGATGAGCAGAACCAGAAGAGCATTATACACAGTATCATCAACATTATGTGATCAACTGTGATAGACTAGATTCTTCTCACCAATCCAATGGTACAAGAAAGTTCCAAAGGACTCATGATAGAAAAGGCTCTCCAAATCCAGAAAAAAAAAACGAACTGTGGAATATGGATGCTGGGTGGACCATACTATTTCTTTTGGTTTTGGTGCTGTTTTTAAAAATATCTATATCTATATCTATCTATATCTATCTATCTATCTATCTATCTATCTATCTATCTATCTATCTATCTATCTATCTATCTAACCTATATTAGATTACCTGCTGTCTAGGGGAGAGGGGAGGGAGGGGAGGGAGGGAAGAAAATTTGAAATTGTAAATCTTATCTAAACAAATGTTGAAAACTTAAAAATAAATAAATAAATTTAAAGACTAATGTTTCTGTATTTGAAGGATCTAAGTTTAAACCTTGTCTCAGACGGAAGCTGCGTGACTTTGGGCAAGGTATGTAAATACCTTGACTATCTGTTTCCCCAGCTATTAAAAATGATGAGATGGGACAAAATAGCCTCTGAGATCCCATCTTGCTTTGAAACTATGATGCAATTACTGGACAAAAGTGGGTGTTCACAGTATTTTTATATCTCCCCTCCTACCAAGTAACTCATGTGCCATGTTTGTGGTTATTTTCTTGAAAAGTGAAAAGAGTCATAAGCAGAAAAAAAAATTGCATGCTTCAAGAGGGGTGTGAGGGAAGAGGAAGGAGGAAATGACCTCTTGGGCAGTGTCTCTTGGTATTTCTCCTAAAAACAACAGTTACCCTCAGAGTCACCTCTAGTTTTCACTGTGAAAGTGAAATCCCCATGGAAGAGGCATGGTTCACTTGCAAGAAAGTTGCTTGGCAGAAGAGAAAGATTTATGATGAATGGCAACCAGTAGTTGGCAGGGCAGGACAAGGATTGCCTAAGATGTAAGGGAGGCAAAAGAAAATGATACCAAGGAAGTTGCTCTCAGTTTTCTTTAAATTATCCATAATAGAAAAAAGTTTCAGGGGCCTCTTCCCTAAATGCAGCTCTGCAA
Source organism: Dromiciops gliroides (assembly GCF_019393635.1). Taxonomy (NCBI): domain Eukaryota; kingdom Metazoa; phylum Chordata; class Mammalia; order Microbiotheria; family Microbiotheriidae; genus Dromiciops; species Dromiciops gliroides. The sequence continues at coordinate 172,541,126 of NC_057866.1, read as the reverse complement.
GTCGGTGAGGAGCTTGACACTTTACAGCTCACTTGTCTGTGACATGTCTGATTTGATTTTCAGAGAGATATAGTTTGTTTACTGAAGGAGGAGGAGGAGGAAGAAGAGGAATAATAATAATAATAATAAAAATAATAACAACAACAATAAGAAGAGGAAGAGGAAGAAGCAGAAGAAGCAGAAGAAGAAGAAGAAGAAGAAGCAGAAGCAGAAGCAGAAGCAGAAGAAGAAGAAGAAGAAGAAGAAGAAGAAGAAGAAGAAGAAGAAGAAGAAGAAGAAGAAGAAGAAAAGGAAAAAGAGGAGGAGAAAAGTTAGAGGATATTTTATATTTGCCAATCTTAGGACAAGCATTACTGCCTTTCCTTAAAAGAAGATAGCAGTATATCAGTAATCTGAAGAAATCAATAAAGCCTGAAGCTAGAAAGGATGTATATTGCAGATGGTAACCCTGGCAGAATGGTACAATAGCATTAAAATCTAACAGCAGAGAAGCAGACTAGTAGATTGAATAGTTCAGCTGAACAGCTATGCTTGGTGATGTTTCAATCCAGCACAAACTGAATTAGCTCAGCTAAGTAGTGGAAGCTTTTGTTTTATACAAAATATATACTCATCAAGAAACTTGTGTGTGTGTGTGTGTGTGTGTGTTGGGGGGCAATGAGGGTTAAGTGCCTTGCCCAAGGTCACACAGCTAGTGTCAAGTGTCTTGAGGCCAAATTTGAACTCAGGTCCTCCTGAATCCAGGGCCCGTGCTTTATCCACTGCACCACCTAGCTGCTCTATCCAGAAACTTTTATAAACAGTTCCTGAGCCAAAAATAGTATGTTACAATCACAATCCCAGAATTAGTTGCCCTGACCCTATATATTACCTCTATGTTTATTTACTAACCTGAGACTTTAAGTATGTGCTCACTCTCTCCATAGTTGCCATATGCATTACTAGGAAAGTATGATCCAGGTTTATTGGTGGTATATGAATACACACACACACACACACTCACAAATACATGCATACATATACATGTGTGTGCATATATATTATACATACATATATGTGCCTATGTATATATGCATATATAATATATATTATACACACACACATATATATATATCTTTGCATTTTTATTAAATGTGTTAAATTAATTGTTAGTGGCTGATTTATTAATAGGAATTATCCCAGTCAAGGCTTATGAAGTACAATCTTAGTAAGAATAGTTGCCAATAAGGGTTACCTCTATGACCCTGAGAGTAATGAAATATTGCAGCCACTCTCCTTCAGGAAACACAACCTTCCAGTTTGGAGATCAAGGGGAGATAAGCAGAGATGGGGGAACTAGAGCAACTAGCCACTGTATTGTGAATTGGCTTGCACAAGGCAAGCTGGAACAATATTTTGGTGCATCTATGCTAAAACCAATAGTTTAGATTCAGCCATAGGTTATATATTACACGAAGAAACATGAGCCTCCTTCCTCCTTCTAAAAGAATGTTTCAAAGGGTACCAGATGTTGCATGTGGATCCTTTGATTGTCAGGAAATTGGAGCTAACAATGATTTAAAAAAAAAAAAAAACTAGACAGTCTATTCTCGCTCCATTAATATTTATGCAAATGTTTTCACCTGGTAATCCTTAATGTTCTTGGGAGTTTCCAGCAAAATAAAGGGCTTTGAGGGAAGCAGAATAAAGGGAGTAAATGTACTAGTAGAATCCGAATTCTTTAAACTCTTGCATAAAGAATTGTTGGTTAAGGACCAAATGTGATTTTTTTTATACAGACAATAGTACTAAATGACCATGGAACACTATGAGCTTTGCTCCCTCTGTGGGAGATGTTTTTATTTTCCTTTGAATAATTCTAAATATATATTTGGAAGATGGGAAATACCAATATGTGGTATTAACCTAATTAGATTTTTGCCAGAAAATAGGCCCCACCCCTAATAAGAGTTAATTGAAAGGAAATATGTTCTCATGAAGAAAGAAATAAGTACAGTCAATCCTCAAATTTTGTAGGGGTAACTCCTAGAAAATAATACAAAAGTCAAAAACATGAATGTTGATACTTTGAATCTATGGGAAATAAGGGATTAAGTTCCTATAATCACTCAAAACTGTAATCTTTTGCTAGAGATTGCTAAAAATTCTACAAATCTTTATGACAAAACATTAATTCTGGTAATATGTAATTTTCTGAATACAGTAAGCATGAAATAGCCTACAAAATGCAGTATACAAAATAAAATTGGTAATATGGAAAACCTTTTTTCTCATTAATAATTCCCTAGAATTCTATAACTTTTTCTGTTGACTTCTCAATTCCAAACAAAACAAAACAAGTCTCCCACATAAAAATAAAAAACATTACTTTTGTATAATTCACTTTTCATAACATGGGAAATCTATAGTACCATAAATACTGTACAACAAATAATATTCTTAAAATGAAAACTTTTAAAATCTGAATCTTACCTTCCACCATGTCAGATGGTGGTGTGAGGGTATTGTGTTGTATGCCATACTGCTTTAAACTTCTCTACCGTGGTGAACCTCTGAAAACCAAGGAAGACATTCCTGGAACTTTAGTCATTGCTGTCAGAAGACACCAAGATTAGCAAGATCTCCACATCACCTCTGACACTCTGCCTTTCATGGTTAGTAAATGGTGTTGGATATTACGAAGGATTCACCAGCTTGAAATAATCCATCAGCAATGTCTGTTTCATGCCCTCTTTGAGATTCTTGAGGGTTTTGGAGCATGGGACATAGAAGAGGTGAGTTGATGTTTAACCTTGAGGTTGCAATGGATGATGGGATCAGCAGCCTCCTTATCTCTAACCAGCTTGTCAATTCAAGCCTGGAAACTCTAAATGGCACCATTTATTTCCTCTATGATGCATATCCACAAATACACATGGTCCAATGTGAAAATGAAAATCAAGTTACTAATAAAAGTATGCAAAAGCATGAAGTCACAAATGTTAAATGTGATAATATTGAAGATTAGCTGTATATAAGAAATCTATATCTAGCACCTATCAATATGTAATCAGTGATGAAAATTTGAATTTGAATTTTTTGATTAAGGAATTTTACTCATTTTTAAATGTCATTATTCCTCTTGTCCTCATTATATTCACTATTATTCACTAACTAAAATTATCCTTGATGAACCCATTCAGATTTTGTACAAACTCCATTGAAGGAGGAAAAAAAAAAGGTGGGCAACATTCTCTCTAATATAGAAATTTGTACCATGGAAGAGAGTGAACAAATCTATAATTATGCTCTTAAGAAATGGGGTGGGGTAATGATTTAGTATATTTATGTGGAAGAGCATTTGACCAGGCATTAAGAAAACTGGATCTATTTCTGACTCTGTTTATAAGTAGTAAGACCTTGGGTAATTAATCTTAACTCTCTGGATTTCTTTTTGTAAAAGGAGGAAGTTGCATGGCTTATGTTCCTTCAAGCTCCACTATTCTATAATTCTAGGTTAAACACAGACATATATCTACATACTCAAATTAATCCGAAGGTAATAAGAGTTCTTGAGGATATGTCTTGTTTTGGGTCACAAATTTCTAAGCTATAGCTTTGATTGGGAAGATAGGATTTAGAGACATCTTTGGGGGTCTAGTCACCATTAGAGTAAACTATCTATCTGAGGAAGAGATTATGGATAAAGATATATAGCAGGTCATAGAACTTAACCTTACAAAAGACCCAGATTCCAGGGTTTAGAAAGAGGAAAAGGAAGGGGAAGGGAAGGCAGGAGAAGAAAGAGGAGGGGAGGGGAAGGAAGTGAACTGTATATTCTCCAAAAACAAGGGAAGTGAAAATTTGGAAGAGGGATAGTCAACAGTGTCAAATGCCACATAAAACAATGGGAATGAGGAAGAAGAAAAATGACTATTGGATTTGGTTATTAACTAGAGCATGAAAATTCACCAGGAATCAGAGTAGCAATTACAGCAAGATTGTAGTAATGGTCTTTACTCTACTGGCCCTGTCCAAACCACCATCTAAAGACAATTTAATTTTGCTGGGTACAGTATAAAGGACCCCTAACTGTTCTATATGTAATATAAAAAATTGCTTAGGAATTGGTTGAGACTTCTCTACATTTGCTGCATCATTGTTTTTCAAACTTGTCCAAATCTGCCTCTGTCTAAAAGAGGTCCAGAGACAGAAGTCAATGAATGTCTTTATCTCCTACAGTAATTCTACGTCAGAAACATTTCTTGAATTTAGTTCTTCCTGCCTCTGAAATCAGTTCTTTATCTACCATGGCTCTCTGCCTCTCAAATATCATAAAAAAACAAAACAAAACAAAAAAAAAAGCAACAACAACCAAACCCAACCACAACATAACTTTCCTAGCAGTATCATTTCCCACAGTTATGATGACCATGTTCATTATTGAATAGAGTAAAGATGGGCCATGGACACCTACTGACACATAATTATGTTAAAAATTAGAAAGCAGGTTAAAGGCAACAGCAGCCTAAGGTTATTCATTAATTTTATCACTTTATCGTAATTGATGTTCATAATGTCTCTGAGTTATTAAGAAAAGATTAAATTATGTTCATCGTACTGTTGAAATAACGGAAGTATGTTTAAGAAGTCCTTGCAGTAACTACAGTTTATGTTCCTGGAAAAGGTGCTATAAAAATGTGAATTAGGATGATGTCAGTTTTATCTGATCTTAACTTAGAAACAATGAGATAATAATCACTTACGTACTGGACAAAGGATCTGATGACTGTTTTTTTTCAGAAACAATGACAAATATTTAAGCATGTAAAAATGTTATACATCATAAATTATTATGTATAGTATAATGCTTTCTGAAGATTAACTTTAGGTTCTATATCACATTAAAGATAATTTCATGTAAATTGGTTACTGTACTGCTCTATTTAACTAATTTATATCCTTCTAAGCTTTAGAATTTGCAAAAAATATAAATTGATAAGCTAGGTCAACATAGTAACCAACCATATAGTACTCTTTTTAATATTATTCAGTATCATAGTGTATTATATAAAATTATTTAATTCTTGCATTACTTTTTACTAGAATAAATGAAGGCACACCATGAAATTCAGAAGGGCTTCTCTGAAAGATTTCTAAAAACATAATTACAAAGATTTTGAGGAAAGACTCAAGGTCACTTTAAGAATGTAAGGACAATTGATATGACCATCTATTTTGCTACTTCCTTTATCCAAATCTCCCTGTGACAAACATAGGCATTAAAGATTAAGCTAGTGGTAGTTCTCTCCCATTATTTCCTTCATTAGAAGGTAAAGAAGGTCCTTGAGAGAAAGAACTATCCTTGATTCTTAGCACAGTGTGTTTTGCATAGTAAAAACTCTAAAAATCATTGCATTCATTGTTTTCTTGGATGATACATTCATTTATTTTGTTGCTTTTTGAAAGAAAATCTCTGTCATGTCAAAGCACTGGCAGCTTCACCTAGCTCTGTGCTTTTATGAAACATAACTTGCCTCCCGAGTTTTCATTCTTTTATTTCATTTTGTAGACTTATGTTGTCAAAATGTATAGCAGAGGGGCAGCTAGGTGGCACAGTGGATAAAGCACCGGCCGTGGATTCAGTAGTACCTGAGTTCAAATCTGGCCTCAGATACTTGACACTTACTAGCTGTGTGACCCTGGGCAAGTCACCTAACCCCCATTGCCCTGCAAAAAACCAACCAAACAAAAAAAATGCATAGCAGAGTATCTTCTAACACGTATGGTCATAGATAAAAAATTAGAGAGAACCACAAAAGCCATCTAGTCCAACATTCTCATTTTACACTTGAAGAAACTGAGGTACCGAGAGACTATATGACTTGCCTCAAGATCACCCAGATGATAAATTGGAAAGGATAAGATTCTGGGTACTCTATTTTGAGAGTTGAAGTTTTTTTCAGTGTTTATGTGAATGATAACCAAAGTCCAAGGTACACAGCCATAAGTTACATAATGAGTCTATAAAATCATTCTTTCAGTATTCCTATTAAGCAACTCCCATCTGCAGAAACTTTACTCATCATTAGGGGAAATACAGAGTTTAGATAAGAAATGGAACCAATAGTCCAGACTAGGGTTACAGGGTTGACGCAAAGACAAATAGTGCTGTCATCCCATTTTACACAAGTGCTTTAGAGAGGTATGCAGTGAACTTCTATGGGGATTCTGAAGGATGTGATTATTATCAACCAAAGGTATTAGAAAAAAGCTTCATGGACATTATTGTATTCCAGTTGGGCTTTAAAGGTTGAATAGCAAGTATTTTCAAAGAAAAAAAGCCTCTCTCTGTAGATAGATAGATGGATAGATGGGTAGATAGATAGATAGATAGATAGATAGATAGATAGATAGATAGATAGATAGATAGACAGACACACAAGCAGACAGACACACAAGGAGACAGACACACAAGCGGACAGACAGACAGATAGATATTTGAAAATAGTTGCTTGGTTGTTATACATATACTATGCATATAACACATATCATTCATTGCTCAAAGTATTTTTCAAGTTCATTTTTTAATTCCTTTGGAAAGGGTTTACCAATCACAAAGGATTTCATTAACTCCTAGGCCAAAGCAGCTTGATTTAATCTTCTGTATTTTCCTCCCTCCTTATTTCCTAGTTCCCTTACTCAGATCACTATTACTCCCATATTTCTCCCTTTTTCTTTTCCTGGAGCCAATAGCCAGTGGATTCCCAGAAAAGGCATGTCTAACATCATCCCACCAGGAATTAGTCTGGTATCAGGAAATCACACCAGCTTATGAACTTGTTCCCATTAAAACATTTAAAAATGCATGAAATAAAAAAAAAAACAAAGGCTTGCAAGGGAAATCAATTATATTTCAATGAAGTTCTTAAAATATGAATACATACCTATATATATATATATATATATATATATATATATGTACATTCATTTACACCACACAACATTAATAACTTCTAGTCTGATTCAATGCAAACTCCTCATTTTAAATTGAGGGCCTGAGAGGTTGTGACTTGCCCCCAAGGTAACAGAGTGTGTTTTTAAAATTATTTTTGCTAATCTATAGTTTTCTAAAATTATTGGTTACTTATATGTTAATGGCTATCATCCCCATTTTGGTAGTAACTATTTATTATTAATTAATATTACACATGAGTAAAGTATTGACTCTTTTTTTCCCTAGCTTCCCTACTAGCCACAGGCCTGCAAGCCTAAATTACATACCTGTAAGAGACAGCATTCTGAGCCAAGAGGGTGAGCAGAGAGAGAGAGCAAAAGAGACTGACCCTTGTGGAACCAAGAGTTTTATCCTCCTTAGATAGAGGAAGACCTCCATACATTGATCTTAGCTAATTGGTTATAGCCTCATTCATTTCCATTGATTGACATGACTTGAGGGTGGTCTAGAGATGGCAAATTCCTGTGTCTAGGGGTATTTATTCCCCTAGCCTAACAAAAGAATCAATCTACATTCCTTTTGTTCACCTTGGCTCATTCTAGGCAAGAACTAAACTTTCTGGAATGAGGGAGAGCAACTAGACTGATGACTGGATCTTTACTTGAAATCCAATATTAATAATTATTTGCTCACAAGAGCTAGTAAGTATCAGAGAAGAAATTTGAACTCATATGTGATCTGACTCTAAATCCTGTGATTTTTCTCACCTCAAATTGTTGCTTCTCTGAGCTGCCTGACTATAATAGTGATTAAGAAAAATGAATTAACATAGGCCAAGGATCACCTCAAATATATTTTAGACAGATTTCCATTGAAAGTGATTCAAATAGGGGGCGGCTAGGTGGCACAGTGGATAAAGCACCGGCCCTGGATTCGGGAGGACCCGAGTTCAAATCCGGCCTCAGACACTTGACTCTTAACTAGCTGTGTGACCCTGGGCAAGTCACTTAACCCCCATTGCCCCGCCAAAAAAAAAAAAAAAGTGGTTAAAATACAAATTCAATGTTGAATTAGCATGAAAATCTCTTTACTGTGTGGGAAAACTGATTCCTTGACAAGTTCTAACAAATAAAACAAATAAATCACAAATACAGATAAACATGACATTGACATTTTTATCAATTGAACCTAGTACTAATTTTCTTTACAATTCATGGATGAACTGAGCCAAATGTTATTGGGAGTAGATATCTGAGAAAAATATTTAAATTATATCTTATTTGAAAGGTTTTTTATCTTATTCTGGGAAGATAGATTAAAAATAGTTTGATATGTTGATCAATATGTGTTGCAAACAAAATAAGTATAGATTTTTGACAAATAAAAAATAATGCTTTTGTAGAAATGTTTGGAAGGATCTCCATCCCTAAGCTGTTAATAATTGAACTTTAAAATTTGTTTTTTGCAATAAGCAAATTTATGAGGAATTCCTGAAACTGTGAATTTAGCATAGTAAAGGAAGAAGACTCAGTGTCTTCTTGATAAAAGCTGAATATGTGACCCTGGGTAAGTCATTTAACCCTGTTTGCCCCAGTTTCCTTACATTTGCTTTTAAACACTGAAAAGTCTTTATTGGGGCCATAGACAAATTTGTTTTCCCAGAACTTTTCAGGACATTTTGTGAGCCTGGTTCCCTCAGATGAATGATCAACTTAAAAACAGGCTTGGCCTTGATGTTTGCATCTACTCATTGATGTTCCAAATGATTTTCATTTGACTTCTGTATAACAAATATAAAAACTTCAAGTTAACAAAAGAATAGAGACATTTTGGCAAATAATGCATCTGTTCTTTTTCAGAAGCCATGGGGTAATGGTTTAGTAAATGAGAGGTAAGACATTGCTCTTTGAATTTTTTTCCATTGACAAGATTTTTTTATATGATTTAACTATTGTTTTTCTAAATGATGGTAGCACTTATTAGATCCATTCTCACCCAGGAAGTTTTGCCAAGTTGATATTTAGAGTTAGAGGGTTAACAAAAGCAATTAGATCTTTTTAGTACTTGTATTTCTCATTTATATAAAAACATTATTGGTCATAGAAAAACCTAACTTTCTTGCTAAAGGTATCAACTATTGAGCTACAAGACAAATATAACTCTGTATTTTTTCTCATTGCCCATTTAAAAATGGAAGTAGACATGGGACATGGAGACAGTCGACTTAATTTTTTGTTTGTTTTTGTTTTTGTTTTAGTGAGGCAACTGGGGTTAAGTGACTTGCCCAGGGTCACACAGCTAGTAAGTGTTATGTGTTTGAGGCTGGATTTGAACCCAGGTACTCCTGACTCCAGAGCCGGTGTTCTATCCACTGCGCCACCTAGCTGCCCCTAGTTGACTTAATTATGATATGCATCACAACATGAAGGTATTGCCAAAATTATTACTGCATTTCAAAAATACTGTGGAATTCATATGTATGTGAGACTCATATTCAACTTATATCATAATGCATTGTCCTTAACTTAGTGTATCTAAAATATAAACAGAACACTGTAATTATATTTTGGAACCCCTTCAGAGTTGACTGATTGTATATTCTGACTAAAACTCAATGAATAGCCTTGCTAGAAACATTATTGTTTCTGGTATATGCCAAATACAAAAATGAAAACTTACTATTACAACTATAGCAACATATTACAAAGTAGAGAGTCACTTATTCATGAATAAAGGTTTATTTTAAAATGTCTTAATGTTGTAAAAGAGAAGACAGTAAAATGTTACCAAATATATGGCAAATAGGCTTTAGAAATACATTTCTTAGCTATGATATATGATATAATAAATACATATAATAATTTTATTCAATAGATACTCTTCTTTGGTTTCCCGACCTCTATTTCATCTATACCTTTCTTTCCATTCACATGAAAACACAAAACACATGTATTAAGTTTCTCATCACCCAACACTGGGACTACTACGATAGTCACTCTAACATATAATTCAATGACTCACCAAAGTGATTTTCCTAACCATAGATTAAATCACATCACCTTTACAGAGCCGAGTTGTTCACTATTACTTATAAAATACAATATAAATTCTTGTTTGGCATTGAAAGGTCCTATAAACCAGCCTCAATCTTACTTTCTCACCTAACTACATATAACTCTTTTCTATATACTCTATGGTCAATCCCATCTGATTTTGCTGTTCTCTTTGAGAATCATCAAACCTTTATACCATTTAATAATTATTCAATTCAGATCAATGAGTTTGGAATTTTGCTAGGTCCAGGGAATTCTTAAATATTAGAATAGATCTTTTATTCCATCAGTGTGAATGTTCCATCCATCAGTGCATATCTCAGCCCATCCATGGATGCTCATGCTTTATATCTTTCTGTGTCCTCCTATAAGGAATTCACCCAATTAGCATTTTCTCTTGATATTATGAAGATATAAATGTGGCTATCAGTTATCCCTTACCCTCTCCAGCCCTTTTCTTTTTTACTCATACATTTATTTGAAGACATCTTATAACTGTTCCTCATAATTGCATATTTAATGTATGTTGCAGTCTACTCATACTGACTGCATGCCTCTAGTGTCCATCAAGTAATACTTTATTTAATTCTTTAATGACAGAATTGTTCCATGACTTACAGATCTATGAGAATCACTGAGGATAAAAAGTTAATAACAAGGCAATACTTTTCCTCAAGGAACATACATTATAACTAAAGAAATTATGTCAATCAATCAACATGCATTTATTACATCCTAACAATATGTTGGACACTGTGTTAAGCACGAAACATTGATAGTTCCACTGTCAATAGAAATTGGGAAGTTAAAAAGGGAAAGGATAATGTATTCAGCTTTGGACAGAACAAATAGTTTCAGATGTGCAATAGGTTACTGTTGACACAGTTTCAAGATTGGAAGTCAGGAGAGAGAGAGATTAGATAAAAATAGATAAAATGTTAAAAATGTAAAATTTCTATAAATAAAATAAAATGTACCTCAAAGAAAAGGAGAGTTAAGAAGTTGTTTAGGTGGAGAGTGGGGTCAGGAAATTCTGCCCATAGGAGGTTGCACTTGATGTCAGTCCTTGAAAGAGCAAGTGATTACAAGGAGCAGAGGTGAGGAAGAAAGGTACATTAGGCATAGGGAACACGTTATGAAAAGTAACAAAATGGCAGATATTATTTGTATATAGTGATAATGAAAAAGCCAGGTTATCTGGAATATTGAGAACATGGGGGAAATAATATAAAAATAATATGGACAAAGAACTTATAGCTCCATTATGTAGGGTCTTAATTGTCACATGTTCTTATGCCTTATATGCTAATGAGAATACTACTTATTGCCATACACACACACACACACACACACACACACGTGTGTGTGTGTGTGTGTGTGTGATCTTTTTATTAGACTATACTAAATCTGATTGACAACTTTATTGGCCTCAGTCCTTCCTTTTGCTCTCATTCATTATGTATTCTTAGAGATAGGTCATTCTTTATAACCCCAAATTAAATGAAAGTGTTAATTAACTATTACATCTGTTCAGCCAATCTCAAGGATTTATAAATGAAGTTCATTTTTTCACATTAGCAGTCTTATCTCTCCTGTATATTCATTTCAAATTTTGTGCTTTAGTTTTACTCTTAAAGGACAATGAAATACATGCTGTATATGTTATTACCAGTTGCAAAGGTACAGTAAATTTAATTTCTATCTAGGGTACTGTGGAAACCCAGTGATGGGGTTTTGAAGACACAATGGTATTAAAATAAATTATAAACAAGAATGTATTTTCAGGGCTGTAAATTGCAATTTTGGCACAGAACAACAAATAAAATAAATTCAGACCTCATACCTCAGGACAGAAGGCCCCTCAATAGAGAGTGACTTACGAGGACAGAACCTTGGTCCTTATGAATACAGACTTCAGAATATACTAATACTACTGCTGAAGATAAAATCACTAGGGGAAGAAGTTTGGGGCCATGGGCTGGTTTGGGGAGGGGGGACTGGCTACGTTGCTGCTCTGCAGGAGAATAATTAAGGGTAGAAAGTACTCCCTCAGGTAGCTTTCTCTTTTAAATGCAAAAGTGCTAAACTCAGCTGGTTCTACCTGATGGTGGAATATAAATATTCTCTAAATTTTAGCCGCCTGGGGCAAAAACCTAGTCACTTTATGCCTCTTTGTATTTGTAGTACACACATGCATACTAACAACTAATAATTATGATACACATTCCACCCCAATTCAAACTTGTGTCTTTTAAAGCACGGAAAGCCTGAACTTAAGGGTCTGATTCAAGTTAGATATTCCTAACTACACACACAATGGCAGTATCATGGGGACACAAAAGGTTGTTAAGTTAATTGCCAAGATTTCTCAGTATGCTTAAATGCTACCTTATAGATTTGGGGCTATGTGGCCCTGGAACATACAGTTTTGTAATTGTTTCTTGCAGCTGTTGTGGATTTATTTAAATAATATTTCCCTCTTGTCAACATCCTTGACAGAGCCCACCCACATGGCTGCACAAATTGTGTCAGTTACAAATTGACTCCATGACAACTATACTGCAGCATTTGTCTCCCATATGTGCAATGTGGAAAAATGAGGCTGTTCACTTCACTTTACATTTGTAAATTGTACCTTTAGCCTCTTTAGGACATGGGAAATGGAAGAGGGTATGTAGAATGCCATTTAAAAATGGGAGGATTATACTGAGGGAGAGCATGATTTATGATATAGATAAGGTAAATGAAAAGTCAAATCATAGATTTTGAAAAAGGGCATTGATAAAAGGAGGAAAAAAATCACCTCTACCAGTCAATTAATTTTTCAGTATCATGCTAGTAAAAGTATTTTATTTTAAAAATAACCAAGAACAAGTTTACAAATAACTTTCTAGAAAACGCATTTATACAACAATGTCCATTTAGTTTTCTTATAAAGGATTATTTGCTTTGGCATATCTGCTTTGGCATAATTGAATTTAAATGTTTCTGACTTTATAGCATAGGTGGTTGAGGAAATACTATTCATGTTAAAATAAAAATCAAGAGTACTCACAGCTAAGAAAATTGTTGGTTTTGGCTTATAATGAAAATGTATGAGATCAAATAAATAAACATTTAACTATTCTGATTTTTTAAAGAAGAAAATCAGAATAATTATAGTAAAAATGAAAAAGGAAGATTCACAGAAATTGAAGCGGAAATAAGGAAAATTATCAGAAAGTATTTGGGGCATTTATGAACAACAAAACTATGTAACAAAAAACCCTGATAAAACAAAGTGAATGAATATTTATAAAACTATTGAATTCCCTTATTAACAGAAGAAATAGATTAAATAACCCACTATCAAAAAGACATTTTGAAAGAAGAAATTAATATTCAAATTAAAAAGACAAAGTGGATTTACAAGTTAATTTTATCAAACGTTCAAAAATATAGACCAACATACCCAAGGAATACTGAATCAAAAATATTTATTAAAATTTAAATTAAATATGAATAAAATGCTTCAGTGTTATATTTAAAATAATATACATTACAGATTAAATTCATACCAGAAAGTTAACTAAATATACAATAGCAATAGCAAAAAAACCAGCCTCATTATTATATCAGTAGATAAAAAATGTTTGTGACAAAAAGTTTTTGTCACTAAAAACAAATTAGAAAACATAAGAATAAAAGGATCTTTCCTTAATATGCTGATTATTATCTAACATCTAGATCCTGTATGTATCCATTATATGTAAAGGAAAAAGGCTAGAATCTTCTCCAATAAGACCAGGAGCAAAGCAAAAGTATCCATTATCACTACTATCATTTGATATATTTCTAGAGTTGTAGTAAATTATAATACAAAATTAAAAAGAAATGTAAATAGATTAATAAATATAGGAAAAAGTTTTAAAGTATCATTTTACATATAATATGATGGTCTACCTATATATCTAAAAGTCATCTAAAATTTAATTGAAGTAATAACTTCTGCAAAACTGTAGCATAAAAAATAAATCTGAATCAACACCAGCATTTCATTGTATTATCAATAAAATATGTCAGGAAGATGTAGAAATAGAAATTCCTTTCAAAATAGCTACAGAATGTATAAAATATTTTTGAGTCTACCCAGGACCACATTGGAACTATATAATTAAAACAAAATTTATAGAAATAAAGACAACTCTAAAAATAAAGGAAGTTTAAAAATATATTCCAATCTGCATTCAGATTCCAACAATCTTTTCTGTCTTAAATAATTTTGTTTCTGAGAATAGCTGTTATTCACAGTTGATCTTCATACAATATTGCTGTTACTGTGTACAGTATTTTCCTCATTCTTCTGACTGTACTTTGCATTTTTCATGTAAATCTTTCCAGCTCTTTCTGAAAACAACCTCCTTGTCATTTCTTATACCACAATAGTATTCCATCACAATCATATGCCACCACTTGTTCAGCCATTCCCCAATTGATGGGCATTCCCTAAATTTCTAATTCTTTGTCAACACAAAATTTGCTATAAATATTTTATATGCATAGATCAAATTCATTTATATATCTTTGGATTATAGATCTGGTAATGATATTGCTGGGTCAAAGGGAATAGACATTTTTATGGTACTTTGTGCAGAATTCCAAATTATTCTCCAGAATGGTTGTATTATTTCATAACTCCACCAACTTTGCATTAGTGTCCGAATTTTCTGAGACTCTTTACGACATTTGTCATTTTCTTTTTCTATCATATTTGCCAATCTGACACGTGTCAGGTGGTACCTCAGAGTTGTCTTAATATGCATTTCTCTAATCAATAGTGATTTAGAGCAGTTTTTCATATGACTATGAATAGCTTTAATTTCTTCTGAAAACTGCTTGTTCATATCATTTGATCATTTGTGAATTGAGGAATGACTTATAGCCTTATACATTTGACTTGTAGACACTTATAAGACCTTTATCAGAGAAAATTGTTGTAAATTCTGCACCCCTCCATCAAGTTTTCTGCTTTCCTTCTAATCTTGGCTGCATTGGTATTGTTTGTGCATTTTTTTAAATTCACTGTAATCAAATTTATCCAATTTATATCTCATAATGTTCTTTATATCTTATTTGGTAATAATTTTTTCCCTTCTCCATAGATCTGACAAGTAAACTATTCCATGCTCCCCTAATTTGCTTATCGTCATCCTTTATTTCTAAATCATGTACTCATTTTAACCTTATCTTGGTTCACAGTATGAGATGTTGGTCTATACCTACTTTCTACCAAATTGCTTTCAAGTTTTCCCAACAGTTCCCCATCTCCCAAATACTGCATTCTTGTCCCAAAAGCTATTTTGGGGTTTATCAAGCACTTGATTACTATGGTAATTTTACTACTGTGTATTGTATTCCTAACCTATTCCACTTATCCTCTATTCTATTTCTTAGATATATCAGATTGTTTTGATCATTAGTGCTTTGTAATACAGTTTGAGATCAGGTATGGCTCTCACAGGCATATACCTTTTTGTAGGTAGTCACCCATTTCTGGAGGTACTCCCACCTTACCTAAACCTTGTAGAACCCTTGGCTTCCTTGAAGTAAAAACTCAGGATTCAAATCTTACCTTGGATCTTTCTACATCTATGCAATTATTAGCATACTTTTCATCTTGAAATTGGTTTATGTTGGCTTTAATGTTTCTAATGTTTTCAATTATGTTATTTCATTTTCCTTCAGGATTATTCTTTGCAATCACTTTATAACTATTGTTAAAATTTAAGTCTGGGAAATATACAATTTAATGTTTACTAAAACTGGATTTTTAATATATGCCCCAACATAACACATTTAGAGACTCTATATATTATTCTTCATTTAGGTAATCATAGCTGTCCATGTTATGAATGTTTTCATTAAAAATGAAGTATCATGTCTTCTATTCCCAATTGGGAAGTCATAGCCTTTGAGAAAATGATGATGACCTTAAAGAATCATTCAGGCATATTGTAGGGGTAGTAAACAAATTGACAGGAACCACACATATGGACTCAAATTAGTGACACAGGGTCCATATTGACACTGCAATAAATTAACTTTTACAACCTATTTAAGTTTCCTATGCTAAAAATTGCTTATAATACTTCATCCTGATAGGGCTATTAAATCTTTTAAAGCATAATTCTAAGGAATTTTGTTACCAATGAAGTTTGAGTTAAGACAATATATAAAAGTTTCTTCTTCCTAGGGAAACTAAGATAAATTTTATCCAGGGTTACTCCCTTTTATGCACATGGGGTCCAATTAAACTGAACTACTAGTTATTATATGTACACAGCACTCCATCCTTCCACCTCCATGCCTTGGAATAGGTTTTCATCCATGTTTGGAAAGTACTCCTTCATTATCTAAATCTTGTAGAGCCATTGACTTCTTAGAAAATATAGTTTAGGTACCATCTCCTCCCTTGGATATTTCTTAATCTAGCCAACTATTAGCAAACTTTTCCTTTTGAAATTTCTATCTACATACTTTGCCCTGACTAACTTATGTGTGTGTAGTGGTATGCTACAGCCGACTTTATGTGGGTCACAGGAGTTAATCCTTGAATTTTCAGTGTGATAATTTATGCCTCAGAAATTGACAAACACTAAAAACTTTGGCTTGGTTGATTGTTTTGTTGATTGCTTAAGCTAGAGAGAGTGATGTAAAATGTTAATAATACAGATTTTTATTTTTATTTATTTTTTTTCAGAATAAGATGGTATTTTATTTAGGAGCAAGGGAAGGGAAGGGAAGGGAAACCATGAAAGAAGTCCTTGGACTTCTCATGGGGAGAAAGGCATGGCACAGAGAGAGTGGCTCTGAGATACCAATCTCCTCGAGTAGGAGACTGGCAGGTACTTTTTTTTTTTTTTGGGCAGGTACTTTTATAGAGGACTGATGGGGTTGACCATCTGACTGTAAAGTTCCTAATAATACAGATTTAACTTAAAGATGTGTTATGAATATTTTTCTCCCAATATTTACCAGCACAACCCTATACATATTGTAGTAGAATGTAAATTACTCAAGGGTATGAAATACATAGATTTTCTCTTTTTTATCCCAAATACCGAATGTAGTATATTGCATATAGTTGACAACTAATACATATCTATTGAATTGAGATGATGCTTGGAGAAAATTGTGATTCTATTGGGATGGCAATTCTCTTTACTGATATTGTATCTTGTCATGTCATTGGGTCCTACTTGAGTTTTGTTCAGATTTTCCCTTTATACTTCCATATTAGAGCCCTACAAAACATTGAAAACATTTTTTAAAATTGACATATTGGGGCAGCTAGGTGGTGCAGTGGATAGAGCACCAGCCCTGGAGTCAGGAGGACTTGAGTTTAAATCCAGCCTTATACACTTGACACTTACTAGCTGTGTGACTCTGAGAATGTCACTTAACCCCAACTGCCTCACCAAAAGAAGAAGAAGAAGAAGAAGAAGAAGAAGAAGAAGAAGAAGAAGAAGAAGAAGAAGAAGAAGAAGAAGAAGAAGAAGAAGAAGAAGAAGAAGAAGAAGAAAAGAATGACATGGTAGCAGCCAGGCATGCCTTTTAATAAAAATTGACATATTGGAGATACTAGTGGTGCATCATTTTAACATAACTGTTTAAGACATAAGATTAATAGGAAGGTAGAGAAAGGAATGTTTTGTTGAAGAATCCTCAAAATCAATTTTTTTATCATTAAAAGTTCTGAACTTATAAAAACATGAAATATAATAAGCACTTACACATACATTCTTGAATTGGAAGGGAACACACACACATGTACATATACAAAACATATATGTATGCATATATATATGAAAGTATGAATCCCTGTTACAATGAGCTTAGCTTTTAAAATAAATAAATTCAATGTATAAATGTCAGGGCTTTTCTGTTTGCCTATCATTGCTTCTGACTTCCCTTCTCTTCAGGGCAGCTAGGTGGCAGAGTAGATAGAGCCAGCAGGGCCTCAAGTCAGGAAGACTTAGCCATGTGACTCTGGGCAATTCACTTAGCCTCTGTCTACCTCATTTTCCTCATCTGCATGGGGATATTGGTAGGATAAAATCACTTAGCACTTTAGCTGTCATGCAGAAGATATTTAATAAATGCTTGTTTTGGGTATTCCTAGTCTATTCTAATTTTTAAACTGAATTCTACACGATTTTACCTCCACCTCTTCTACCTTTTGGGAAAAGCAAAACTGAAAAAGAAAACAAAACCTTTGTAACAAATGGACATACTAAAGGAAAACAAACCCCAATTTGGCCATCTCCAAAATTTGGTGGCATTCTTCATATTAAGTCCTATGCCCCTCTGTCAGGAAATGGGTAGCATACTTGATCATTAATAATCTGGAGTCATAAGTGGCCATTGACAGGATCTGCTTATATCACTGCATGAATTTCTAAATCTTCCCAGGTTATTCATTTGTTACTTTCTGGAATTGCCTCTTCAGTTCTTATGATAGATAGCATAATATGTTATTCCTTGGTCACAGCTAATATAGAGTTTTAATTACTTTCTGAGCTTTAATTCCAAATTGCTTTCCAGAGTGAGAGGACCAGACCTGAGACACTTTTAAGAACCAGAGAAAATAATTTTACAATCCTCTAACTCTTAATTTCCTCTCTTCAAAATCCCTAAAAGAAACTGTTGGTATCTAGGAAACAGAAAAGAAACAAAGTCTTTTTGAAAAATCCCTATCTGGATCTTTCTTATTCATGCTATCTGTTGATAAGAAGGTAGATGACAAGGATGGGCAAATAAATATATACTAGTCAGGGGACTTATGGTAGGGGACTCATCATAAGCACCTAGCAGGAGCCACAAGGTTGTTTATATTGTGTGCCAGAAATGACAGCACCACAGACCAAACCCAGGAGCAATTAACTTCTAATATAAGGGTTGTAACGGAGCCAGAAATGAAGACAGATGCTAATAAAGTCAGTGAGGATATTATCTTGAGTTTAATACATGATCAATAAATAATTATTGATCGAATGAATGAGACAAAGATAGGATTGAACAGTCATTGGTGCAAATTAAGGGCTAATAAGAAAACTATCAGGTTGTAGTTATGTCTTTATTTCCTAAGTAGCTTGCTTTGTGAGATTATGCATTTGAATTTTTAATGCCTCATTCCTTCAAAATGATAATTATTATTCTATTTGTTGAGCAACAAAGTTCTTGCCTTGTAGTGATCTTATGCCTTAAATTTAAAATCAATTCAACATTTATTAAGTACTGTAACGATTGGAATGACACCACCTACTGGAGACTTACTGTAGAAAAGCCCCGCCATGAGGTGAAGGTCTCTGAGGTCAAGACCATGCGTCTTTTCTTTGGCGTCAGGAAGTGACGTTTGCTTGTAGGAGGAAGAAGGGGGAGCCTGGTGCTCTGACTCTCTCTCTTTCCTGTGGACTCTGGCAGAGAGCAGAGCTAGGAATGCTCTCTCCCTTTAATAGATAGAGGAATGTAGGCCTTTCTCTCTCTCTTTACAAAATTCTTATTCTCCTTAATAAATGCTTAAAAGTCTAACTCTTGCTAAAGCTTATAATTTATTGGTGACCACTCATTAGATATTTTAGACAGTATAGCTAGAATTTTAGCCTCAACAGTACCTACTATTTACAAAAGAAAGTCATCATGTCTTCTACATTAAGGAACTTGTAGGCTAGTAAAGAAGATGAATTATGTGCACCAACAGCTAGAATCCAAAATTAAACCATGGTAAACCCTTAAAAGAGGGGCAGCCAGGTGGCACAGTGCCAGGCCTGGAGTCAGAAAGACTCATCTTCTTGAGTTTAAATTCAGCCTCAAACACTCACTAGCTATGCGACCCTGGGCAAGTCACAACCCAGTTTGCCTCAGTTTCTTGTAAAATGAGATGGAGAAGGAAAAGACAAATCACTAGTATATTTGCCAAGAAAAAAATCCCAAATGGGATCATGAATAGTTGGATATGATCGAGCAACATCTTTTTCAATAGTATGAATTAATGAAGTTTTGCCATCTGTATATTAGAGAAATGAGTTAATATTCTAAGCTAATTTGCTAAGAAATTAACATTGCCAGACATCATTCTTATGTCTTCCCACTTTCTTAGAGATCAAGCATTTCACTAAGATCCTGAGCTTGAACCTAAGGGTGCCAAGGCAAAAACTTCCATTGACTTTGAAAACAATACTTTTGTTGAGGGGCATATATTTTGCACAGGAATGGGAGAGAATGTATTATAATTGGTGGTTGAAATCACAACAATATTGTTTATGTTATTCAAGTTCTATTCTCTTCTATTTGTGGTGTGCAATGGATAGAGCAGCATACTTGAAATCAGGAATATTTATCTTCCTGAGTTCAAAGCTGGCCTCACATAGTTATGAGCTATGTGACTCTGGTCAAGTCACTTCACCCTCTTTTCTTCAGTTTCTTCATCTATAAAATGAGCTAGAGAAGGAAATGACAAATCACTCCAGTATCTTTGCCAAGAAAACCTCAAATGAGGTCATGAAGAGTCAGACATGACTGAAAACCAACCAAACACCAACAGTAAGTACCATTAGATTTCCAGTAAGGGAAAGATTTCTTTGAACTCGGTGAAAACACCAAAGTGTGGCTGAGTGACTATAAGTGAGAGAGAATGAGGCAGTAGATAGGTCACTGGACCTGGAAATAAGAACACCAAAGTTTAGATTCCATCACAAACATTGGCTTTGTAATCTTAGGGAAGTCACTTAACCTCTCTGTGCCTCAGTGTCCACTACTGTAAAATAGGAAGAGGGGGTGAACTCAAAGGCTGGCCATTCTTTTTACATCTCTAAATCTATGACCCTATGATGTTAGTATGCCAGCCTGATTATGTGTTGTAACTTTAAGGGTATTTAAGTGTGTAGATTTTCAGTTGGAGGCTTGTTCTTCATCTCACATGAATCAGACTTTCAAAAATGTGTCAGGTGCAACTTGACTATTATTAGAATTTAGGATGAGTACAAATCAATCAGGGAGTTCAGCTGTAAAGATTCTAGAATAATTTCAGCAATGATCTAGTGAGCCAAAGATTAGGGATTTAAAATATTTTTCAGCTTATAGCTAAAAACAGATGAGGGTCATTGACCCCAGATTTAGAAAACCCCTACAAGTAAAAGAGTGTTTCCTGTCAGGGAATTAAGCATCTACCTCTTTCATCCTACTTACAAAATATGTGGCCATACTTGAGATGGTCCCAACAGATTATGCAAGAATCCTATGACAGCAAGTGTCATTGCCACTTTGTGGGCTTCCAAATGGTTTCAGGAAAACCTTAAAAATCTATAACTGGTTACTGAACTTTTCCACAGGTCTATCCGTTGTTCTCAATTCATCTGTCTCATAGTAAAAACCATTGACTAAAGTGCCATTCTGGTATTTTAGCATCATTGCATGGAGGAGACTCAGATTTTGTCAGCAAAGTAGACTTGTCCTGGCAAGGCCCATACACCTGAACAAAATCACAGGCTCAGTGATTGACTGACTACCTGCTCTCTGAGGACCATCTTATTCAAGTTTAGCAAAGTCAATTTAACCACCAAGGGAATTTATATCTGTATGTATATGAATTTATACACGATGTGTGTGTTCATAAATAGGGACCTGTGATTTCATTAGCATAGGGAACTTCTGAATGAGGAAATTCCTTCTACCAAAGGAGGTTGGCAACTTCTCTCTGAAACTTAGAGTATTAGAGAGTTGCCTAGAATACTGAAAATTTAAAGTGAGTGACCTCTCCTTCTTTCTCTCTCTCTCCCCCCACCTCTGTCTCTGTCTCTATCTCTTCCTTTATCTCTCTGTCAAGTCTCTGTCTGTATTCATCTGTTTCTTTCTGTGCCTGTTTCTCCTTCTGTGTCTATCTTTCTGTTTCTTTGTGTGTCTCTCTCTGTCTCTCATTCCCCTCCTCCTCTTCCCTGCTCCTTCACTCTTTTTCTCTTTATGGCGGCAGCAACATCTTTTGCAATGGAGTTCTTGAATACTATGTATCAATTTGCATAATCAGATTCAGCTATTTGAACTGCAGCCATTTTCATCCTAGTTAGGATGAGAGAGCAGGATGCTTTTTTCCCCACCAGCAGCCTGCTTTTACTTAAAAGAATTCTGAAATGTGTGGCCAATGACCCTCATCTGTTTTTAGCTCTTAGATGAAAAACATTAAAGTCTTTACCTTCTGGCCCCCTAGACTGCTTCTGGAATTATTCTGTCCCTCCAGAATCCTCATAGCTGAACGAACTCACTGATTCATTGGTGACTATATTAGGTTCTCTCCTAAACACATACACATACGTAAGTGTATGTATGGAATCATTCTCAGAATTAAAAAAAATAATCTACTATTAGTGCCACAGGATAATATATTTAAAGTTATTTTAGAGGTAAATGAGTGCAACATCTTCATTTTTCACTTCCCCAGGGTCACAGACATAGTTAGTGCCTGAGGTGGGGGTCAAACCCAGATCTTCCTAACTCCAAATCCAGCACCCTATGGGAAATGTAACCCAGCCTCACTGACATTCAAAGGAAGAGCCATGTTGAACTTTGGTGAAAAGAATCTTTACAGTAATGATATCACCAGTTTTTTAGAATGTATAAATAAAATGGCATCTGAACAAAATATGTTTACATAGTGCCTTAGAGAATATAAAGTGCTTTCTTCACAATAACCTTGTGGAAAAAAATCAATGTTAGTATTTTTTTTTTGGACATGGCTAACATGGGAATTTGTTTTGCTTCACTCTATATGTTTGTAACATGGATTTTATTATTTTTTTACCTTTTCACTTTAGGGGAAGGGGAAAGACAGATGTGAAAATAAAGTGAAATTTAATTTAAAAAATAAAAGTCTGAATTTGAGAAATATTATGAAAGAATAATCAACAGAATTTGGTAACTGACAGGAAACAAGGAATGATAGAGTAAGAAGTCAGAATTGACTCTGATATTTAGATTCTGAGACACTGGTGTTTCTGTTGACAAAATAAGGTAGTCTAACTGGGAGAAATGTTTTGAACATTGTTGTGAAAAGGACTACATCTATATATCTATCTATCTATCTATCCATATATATATATATATTTTTTTTTTAGTGAGGCAATTGGGGTTAAGTAACTTGCCCAGGGTCACACAGCTAGTAAGTGTTAAGTGTCTGAGGTCAGATTTGAACTCCGGTACTCCTGACTCCAAGGCCGGTACTCTATCCACTGCGCCACCTAGCTGCCCCAGGACTACATCTATATGAATAAATTCTGTTATTTTGTCTCTTAAGAAAAAAGAAAAATTAATATTGGTAGCCTTCAAAGATAACAGCCCCACAGAATCTGTGGTGTTACATTATTTATGGGTAGCAGAGTTATTTTAGAAGATAAGGGGGGCAGCTAGGTGGCACAGTGGATAGAGCACAGACCCTGGATTCAGGAGGACCTGAATTCAAATCTGGCCTCAGACACTTGACACTTACTAGCTGTGTGACTCTGGGCAAGTCGCTTAACCCTCATTGTCCTGCTCCCCCCCCAAAAAAAAACCAAGAAAAAAACAAGATAATGAAAATAATGTTAATATTAGTTTTACTTTTTAGGTTTATTCAAAATGTTTGTCAGCGCCTTTACCCATCTGCCACTTAATTTCTTTTCAGATGGATCACAAGATTTTGTCTCTGTGCTATTGGGGGCACTTCAGTATTTCAAAGATCCCATTTTCATTTCTGGGAACATATCATCTTTTTATGCTCACCTGGAAATTCATGATGTGGAAGGGATAACTGTGCAGTGTATTCTATTGTTATCATAGGTTTGGAGCTTGCACAAGTCATTCTTATTTGAGTTAGAACCGTAACTGAGATAGATTATATTTTAATATATTTCATATTAATAATTCAAGAACATGAGATTATAATAGCATGGGTACCAATGTCTAAAGATAAAACATTAGATAATGTGTAAAAAACACATAAAATTCAACTTAAAAAATTGAAATTGGGACAACAAGGCTAATACAAGTGAAACAAATGACTGATGTAATATGACTAGTGTTTGCCCTAATTATGAAAATTGAAGAAAGAATAGGGAAGATTGTATATTCTATACATGCTTCAATAATGACTGAAATGGAAAATGTTAATGACTTCTGTTCCAGCAGGATCTCAGGCTTTTTCAAATTTTCTGTCTCTCTGGGTAGCTTTATTTTCATTTTTTATTACTATGCCTAAGAAGTTTTTGTTGTTGTTTTTGGTTGAGACCTCTGATTTTGCTGGTGTCAATAACTGTCAATGAGGAAGCTCCCTCCATCAGTGCACATCAATACATGTTCTGCAGTTTACAATTGGAGAGAATTTCCTGGGGGCACTGAGCATTTGTCTCTTTTCTATAGTCACACAATAAAAATAGGTCAGAGGAGGCCTTGAACCCAAGTCTGTTCTGACTATGAAGCTGACTCTCTTTCTATTATATCACACTGCCTCTCAAAAAGTTAACAGTTATAATATGATTTATGTATAAACATACATAATATGTATATTCATGTAGATATGTATGTGGATATGTGTGTATGTGGATATGTGTGTATACATATGCATAAGACAGGTGGCAGAGTGGATAGTGTGCTAGGTCTAAAGTCAGGAAGACTAATCTTCCTGAGTTCAAATTTCAGATACTTACTAGCTAATGTGACCATGGGCAAGTCACCTCACCCTCTTTGTCTCAGTTTTCTCATTTATAAAATGATCTAGAGAAGGGAATTGCACATCACTCCAGTATCTTTGCCAAGAAAATCCCAAATGGTGCCACAAAGAGTCAGACCCTACTGAACAACAAAAACAACAGCATACATATGCACAAATATATGTGTATATACATTATAATTCATGATCATTTTAATTTCATGTATTATCAGACCATCTATCAAATGAATGAACCCCAGTGCACAGTTCTTTATTGCTATTCTGAAGAGCTAAAAGCTCACTGAGGAAGGAAGATAGAATTTTACTGGAGAGCATCTGGCTTGCTATTTATAATCCAAATGCTCCCATTTAGTGTAGTCAAACAGCATGTGTGTAAAGATGCTTTGATCTAGTCTGCCAAGCCCAAGGCATGCTTGTTATATTTCAATTCCTAAATTCAGAAATAGCAATCCTACTTCAAGGTGTTCCTATACTCTGGAGGACAGGTTTTGTAGCCAGTCCTTTTGAGTATATTGACCTGACCACTGGTGCTTATGGTCTTGAGTAAGTCATAGGGTAGATCCAATGTAAAAAGAGAATGGCAACACCTGCTTGGCGATTGAAAGCAAACCTTATATTTCTCAGTTCTTCTAAGGGAGAAATGAGCTCAACAGGTCAGAATCCAATCACCTGTGATTCAACTGCTGGAATCTATTAAAGAAGTACTATGGAAAGGATAGTACTATCAAAAGGAATGACTTGGAGACAAGAGCCCTGTGTTCTAATCTAGGCCGAGATATTTATGAGCTATGTGACACATGAAATTCATTTAACCTGGATAAACCTCATATAAGCCTTATCTTTAAAATGAAGATAAAATTTTGGTGAGGCAGTATGATGCAGTGGGAAATAACACTGGATTTGGAGAAAAGGGATCTGCTTTGTTGAATAGCTTTATGAGGGATGATGGGCAAATAACTTGCCTTTTTTGGGCCTCATCTATAAATTGAGGTTTTTCACTAGATTGTCCCTTAGGACCATCCCCATTCTAAAGCCTTTTTCAGTTCAATAAGATCTATTCAGTTTCTAAATTGCATGATCCTGTGATTTCTGGAAATAATTACAAGACTAATAATTGGAATGTAGCTACAAGATATTGTGGATAGAATGCTGGGCTTGGACATAAGGATATCCAATTGTGAATCTTGCCTCTTGACTCTTGCTAGCTGTATTAGCATCAGCAGTTTACTTCACCTCTCTTACCCTTAGTTTCCTCTTCTAGAAAATGGGAATAATAATAGAGTCTTCATCAGAAGATTGTTGTGAAGATCAAGTGTATAAAAGTTAAAGTGCTCATCATGTGGTAACTGTTCATATTATCATTCACTACTGTACATTATAAAAATAGGCAATTTGGTGCCCTAGTGAAATAGCAGAAAGACAATACCATTCTCATACTGGACACCACTTTCAAGAATATGAATCAAGGAGGCTTTGTGAAGGCTGGGGTGGGCACTGCCTTCCCCTAACCCCATGACTGTGTACCAGTTCTCAGTATCAGGAACAAATAAAAAGTTATCAGAAGAACACCATCTAGAAGGCTGGGCTTGATTGCCTATAGCCTAGGGAGATGTTCTCTATGATGTTTAGGTATATTCTTTTGGGCCTGTGGCATTACATATTCAATAATCATTTATCATTTTAAAAAAAATTCTCTAAAGGCAAATGTAAGAGACCTCTGTGTCCTAGCAGATATACTTGGACTTGGTTTCCTAAATACACAAGGCAAATGTATGTAAATTAACAATAACATTTATGTAAATTTGCCCCTGGATTTTGTAGGGGGGAAAAAGTATCTGGTTGCATTAGCATAAGCAAAGTTAACCTCAATTTGATATTTCCCTGGTGGGCTCTCTAATGCTATTTTCACTGCACACTGCTCAACACATAGCTAAAGTTATATTTCTAATTAGCTCAGAAAAATACTATAAAGTTCAAATGTATATTATGGAAAAATATCATTAGATAGTTTTTAGCTTGTTTTTGTCTTGTTTGGTTTTAGTGGTGGTCTGGTGCATACCTTTTCTCATTTTTAAATTTATAAAGTAGTTATCAAAGCACCTGGCATATAGTAGGAAGTTAATAAATGCTCTTCCCTTCCCTTATTAATTTAGTAATAATTATAATAACAACAATAATAAAACTGACATTTCCATAGGACTTAAAATTTTATCATGTATTACAATAACACCGTGAGCTAAGGTACTACGGGTTTTTATTTCTTCATTTTACAGAGGAAGAAATAAATTCCGGGAGGTTAATCAATAGTTTGTCTGTCAGACACAGGGAATATCATTTTTCATCCAATTCCAACATTGCTTCTAAAGTTCAGTAAGCATATGTTTTTCATGGTCAGAGGCTATATAACAGCTTCCTGAAAGAGGTAGATACACACACACAGAGTAGCCTTTTCCAAAAGAATCCAGACATAGTTCAGACAAATCAGAATCCTGGACCCCCCACACAAACTGCCCCAGGGATAGGAAGGCCATATTTCTTCATACAGCGAATCTTTATAGCTCAGTCCAAGGACAATACTTTTATTCACATCTCAGAATGCTTTTAAGTTTGATTTGCTTCTTGACAAACCTAATGGCTAATCACACTATATCCTGATCTCTCTCTCTCTCTTTCTCTTTTCTTTTTCTTCTTCAACCCTAAATCTTTACAGATAAATGCTTGATAAGTCTTCACATACTATTTCTGATATTAAGATATTTCACCCTTGGAGGGTTAAAAACAGCAAACTTGTTCAGGGCAACCACATCCAGAAGATGTAAATGTGGCTACTGAGTATGTAAGTTAGTTCAAACCAAAAATTTTTTCCCCTTCTCCAGGCAAAGGGGATGCACCTTGTCTTCAGCTCCCAGGCAGCCCATCATGTAGCACAAGAGGCAGCTGGGAGTTTTATGTGAAACACATGGTGAATACTAAACTGCCTGCCCATTAAGGACCAGAATGTAAAATCATTTCAACAAAAAAAGGGCCCGAATGGATGAGACCATATAGGAATCAACGATGGGGGAGGAAGATTGAGAGCAAAAATTAGTAAAAGAATGAGTTAATTTCCCTTTAACCACAAAGAAAGCAATAGCAAAATCTTCTAATGTCAAATTTAGACATCTGGAATTGGCCTGACTTCCTCAGGTAATGATATTATTTTAGGATAGGAGCTATAGGAGATACAGACTATGTGTGTGTATGTATGTATATACACATACTTATATATGTATATATATTCACACACATATATATGTATATGCACATATATACATGGACTCCTAACCCAAAAGAAAATCCATTAAAGCTAAATATCCTAAAAATAGAAGCAAAATATCTGATTTGAATTATCTGGGGAAATGTAGCCAGAGAACACTCCATATACTCCTTTCTCATATTCACTTTGGGGATGGGATGAGGTGGGGATAGGAGCAAGGTAAAGGTTTCACTTGTGGTAAAAATTCAGTAGGAGAGGAATGGGAGAAAAGATTTTCTGGTATCTTGGCCATTTGAATATTCTTGGGAAATAGATGCTAAGCCCTGTACTTTCTTCAGAAAGGTTACAGGTTCTGTTAGTACCTTCTAAAACAATGTCAGCACCCCAGGGCAAGGATTTGATCACTCTACCTTCACTACTACTTTGTATATAAACAGCCTTTGTGTTTGCCTATCTTTTCTTTTAACATGGAAGTTTTGACATAAAAATGTTCACAGATAAGTTTATGCAAGACAATTTGGGGAGGAAGAAATCATTAACATCTTGGGATCAGAAGAGACTTCACAAGCTCAGTGGCACCTGACCTAGTACTGAAGGAAGAGTCAGAGATGAAGATGGAGTAAGTTCCAGGAATAGAAATTATTTGTGCAAATAAGGAGGGAAAACATCAGGAATAAACTCAATGCGAGGAATCATAGGGCAATCTGGTTGAACTGAAAGTCACAATAACACAAAAAAGTTCTGGGAAAGCAGTTTCTTTAAAGGGTTAGGGAAAATCTTAAACTTTAGCAGAAGTTGGTATTTCACCTAAAAGTCAGAGGGGAACCCATGAAATTTTTAGTAGGCAAATGACATGGTCAGACTAGTGGATAGGTGTATAAAGGATGAATTGGGGAGGGGAAAGGATGAAGCTTGGAGGTGTTAGGTACCTGTTGCAATTGCCCAAGCTAGAGGTAACAAGGGCCTGATCTAGGGTAATTGTCTTTGTGCACAGAAAAAAGGAAGATGCAAAAAATGTTGAGGAGTTAGAATTGAAAAATTTGCAACTGATTGGAAATTAGGGGTGGGGGGGGAGAACTGGGAGTAAGGGGAAAGTAACAGTTCAGAATGACTTTAGGAAATTAAGGAAGTTGAGTGACTTACAAGATGACATCCATCTACTCATCAGCTTTAGTCATATGTCAACCCCCATGGGTGAGCTTGGACAGGAACTGTACTTTTTATTCCCAATGAATCTTTTCATTACATTTAGGGTCAGATTCATTGAATTTAAGATAAGGGACTTTTGAGATCATTATCCCCCCCCCATATTACAAAGGAGAAAATTAAGTCCCAAAGAGATGAAATAATTTGTCTTAGGTTACATAGAATAAGGGTCAAAGCTAAGTAGTGAACCAAGCTCTTCTCTCAATTCAGCTAGTAATTAAGAGAGTATAACATTCAAAGTGACTAGCATATGTCTAGATATGGTACTAGGTGATGTGGGGTGGACAGAGAGACTAATTATATCTACTCCCTACTAGTAAAAGAAAAACTTAAGAGAGAGGCAAGACATCAGTAAAAGGTACCATAAAGATTTTACTATTTATATGTTCATAATGGAGGGTGAAAACATGTTATAAAAGTTCAAAAATTAGAGAACTTCTTTGGCTTGGAAGATGCTTATCTCCTAATTAACTTCTATCTCTCTGCTTCCTCTACTGACAAAACTTCTTAATTCTTCATTATTATACCCCATGCACCTCCACACAAACATTTTTCTTTTTCTTTAGTGATTTTAATGGGATAAAATGGTAAGGGAGATAAATTAAATATTGAAAACAATTAATTAGCATCATCTGGCCTAGGAATTGGTTTTTTCCCCCTCAAATTCTAAGAATTGCTGGTATGGACAGTCTCTGATTCAGATTTATGAAACCAGGCTATGACCATAGACACACTGAAATGCCTTTTCAATACAATATAGAATCTTCTGATAGAAGGCCTCATCACTGAAGTCAAGAGAAGGTAAACAGTTTAGGAAAAGAAGTTCAGGGATACATTGTCATATATTTGTATAATTTCCAGGAGATAGAAGAAGCATATGAGAAAAGGATCAAAATTAAGGGAAAGTTTATTATTTGTAGAACACGATTTCCAAAGGGTACAATGGATGAGGGAGGAAGAGTTGGAGTAGAATATAAGAAGGGTGGTGTTAAGGTGTATGGGGATGAGAAAAGAGGCAGGCAACCTAAATTGACTATCACAACAACTAGGAAACTTAAATCAACTATTGTGAAAATTGGAGCATCACCATCCTGCTGAGAAAGACATTGCAGGGAAGCTCTGCCCTGAGGAGAAAGCAGGGGGTGACCTTTCCAGGGTTTCAAAGGTCAGATTGGCATCTGGAAGTTGCCCAGTACCCAGAAGTTACATCTATAGAACCGTCTGTAGTCATGTCACTCAACGCTATCAGCCAATGAGCTTGTAGCTGTGTGGATGGCCCTGCTTCCTGTTTTTGCAGAGGGCTTCTGGGAGAAGTGGCTGAGGATCTGGGTTTTTTGTTCAGGAACTGGCTGTTGGCAGGAGAAACACATTCATTCTCTTAGATAGCTAGATGAAGGCTTTTTTCTCTCTCTTCACTAACTTCTAATATACTTTAATAAATACTTAAAGATTTAAAAGCTGAATTCATCAGTAAATCTTAAATAGTTTCTCCCCCACACTGAGGTCAGGTCACATTAGATCTTAAACATCACAGCAAAAAATTTAGGCTTTACACTATCAAAAGAACTAGGAAAATAATATTACATAATAAACCATTAACTGGGGAGTATTGATTATGGTCTTGGACATTTTTGTTCTCTGTTATATATACTAACTTAATGGCCAATTGTATCTTGTATATAGAGCTAGAAGGGATCTTAGGAGGTCAATCCCCTGTATTTATTTATCTGTGAACCTTATATATGTCCCCTCAGTAGAGGGTAAGCTCCAGAAAAGCAGAGCCAGATTCATTTTGACCTAAGCCCCCATAACATTGCCTTATATGAGATTTTTAATCCAGCTTTCTCCTTTAAAGCTGATGAAACTGCTCAAATAGTGAACTGACTTGTCTAGGATCATATAATTAGTAAGCAGCATAACCAGATTTGACAAGTCCTCAAACAACGCAAGGGCAGAATTCTTTCATTGCATGATGACATTATAGAATCATAGAACTAAGATTTAAAGAAACCTTCCTTAGAGATAATCTAGTCCAAATCCCTGATTTTATAAATGAGGAAACAAAAGTCAATAGAGATTGAGTTACAGACAGACTGTGTTAGAGTTGGGATGTGAACCCAGTTCTACCTGGTTCTGTCTGTCATTCTACCCACTGTAATCCTTCACCACATGGCTAAAAGGACTACTGATGACTTTCTGTAGATTTCCTCCTTCTCTTTAAACAAATCCTTATCTGATAGCCAGGTTAGAAATGTGCTAGAAAAAGAACTAATTTAAAATAAGATCTAACACTGAAGGAAGAGAAAAGAACATGAGTCATTTAAAAGAAAGGATGATTTCTAACATATAGTAATGAATATGGCACCTGCAAAGCTAGATCCTTTCCTTTACTGACTGTGAGCAAACTTGTCTAATTGATAGCAATAACAGCAACAACAAAATTACTGTTAATATGTTCCCTCTTTATTATAGTATCCAAAATAATGATTGCAGGTACAGAAAGCTTTTAAAACTTTCTTGGGGTGGAGAGAGGCTATAGGAAGAAAAAATATATACGTATTATATATATATATATATATATATATATATATATATATATATATATATATATGTATACATGTATGTGTATATATATAGTATGTAGATATATTAGACATATGTGTATATGTTAGTATGTATACACACATGTACATATAAGTTCCTTTCACTCCAAGATCTTTGATTCTATTTATCCTGGGGTGCAATGAAACATACCTTGGCCTTGCGTTTTAAAAGCATCTGTCAGATCCTGGCTCTGTGGCTCACTACAATCTATGCTCTTGGACAAAACATTTAACCTTTTAAGACCTTGGTTTCATCCACTATAAAATCAAGGAGCAAGATCAAATGACTTTCAATATCCCTTCCACTTAGAAAGCTCTGACACAGTTGGTCATTGTCTGAGTATATAAAATAAAGATACAAAACCTCCCACATCCACTCCACACACACATACACATATGGCTGTTCAGTGAGGTAATGAGAATGTCTTCAGAATGGACAAGGCTTACCTCAGTTACGTATGTTGTAGAAATGCTTCTTGCTCAAGTTATATACAGGACTAGATAGCATCTGGGGTCAATTCCAACTCTGAGATTGGGATTAAATGAATTTGCAGAAACTTCTGGTTTCAATGGTTTTTTGTTTCTTTGTTTTTTTGGGGAGGCAATGAGGGTTAAGTGACTTGCCCAAGGTCACACAGCTAGTAAGTGTCAAGTGTCTGAGGCCAGATTTGAACTCAGGTCCTCCTGAATCCAGGACTGGTGCTTTATCCACTGCACCGCCTAGTTGCCCACCTGGTTTCAATGTTTAAAAAAATAACATTCTTTATTCTAAGACTGCATATAATAAATGCACAATCTTTAAGTAAGTGACCTTGTATTGCAGGCTCTGTGCTAGGTGTTAGGTATACAAAGACAGTGAAGTAATCTTTGCCCTCCAGGTATGGAGACTGCATTTACATAAAACAAATATGAATTTTAAAATGTAGAATGAATACAAAATAGGAATATTTATTAAGTTGGGGATAGAGGAAAAGGGGTGTCAGGAAAGCATATAGAAGGTGAATCTTGAATTTTAAACTTTCTTTCGAAGAACACATGAGATTTTAAGAGGCAAGATTGAGTAGGGATTACATTCCAGGTATGGGAAAAGGCTATTGCAAAGGTATAGATATAGAAGGTGGAATGCAATTTGTTAGGAATAGAGAGGCTAGTTTGACTGGATGAGAGAGAGAGAGAGAGAGAGAGAGAGAGAGAGAGAGAGAGGACTGGAGAGATGAGTTTGGGGCAAGTTGTGAAGTACTTTAAAAGTCAAACAGAGGAGTTCATATTTTATTTTAGAGGCAAAGGGGAGTAGAACTGTGCATAAGGAAATTCATTTTGACAGATTGTGTATGGTGGACTGAATTGGGGAAAGACTTGAGGCAGGGAGATTAATTTGGAATACATTTCAAGAGACTAGGTGATAAGTGATGATTACCTGAACTATGGTGGTGGTTATATGAATGAAGAGATAGGGACAAATGTGAAAGTTATTGTAGAGGTAGAAATAGCATGAATTCGCAACAGATTGGATACTTGGAAAGAGGTAGTAGGGATAGTTAATTCTGAGAGGGCATGAACCTGGGAAAATGGAAGAATGGTGATACAACTCTACCCTTCATTTAATAGAGACAGAGTTAAATATAAGAAAGGAAAGAATCTGGTGTGTTGAAAAGATGGGTGGATTTGAAAAATAAAAGAAATGATTTTAAGTCCTGTTTCTACTATCATATATTCAAACTTTGGCAAATCACTTATGTAGGTATCTAGCTGAAAACAGTGAATAGAATGCAGGAAGACCTGAGTTAAAATTCTGTTTCAGAGATTTGCTTTCTGTGTGTCCTTAGGGAAGTGACTTAAACTGTTTTAGCCTCAGTTTCTTCATCTGTACCATGAGCTAGAGAAGAACACTGCAGTATCTTTGCCAAGAAAATCCCAAAGGGGATCACAATGAGTCCAAAATACTGAACCTAGTAAAGAATAACAACAGCATCTATCTCCCAACGTTGTTGTGAGTATAAAATGAGACAATATTTCTAAAGCACTTTGAAAATCTTTGTGTCCTCTAAACTCTAGCTGTCGTTGTTGTCATTGTAGTCATCATCATCATCATTTTTCTAGTCCTTAGGATCTCCATGTATAAAATGGGGGTGGGACTGTGCTAGATAATATCTAAGAACCTTTGTAGATCTAGACCTAGACTTTTCTAGGCTATCCAGTGCCAAGTACCATTCTTGATACATAGTAGGTGTTTAATAAATATGTGTTTAAAAAAACATTACATAGAAATTTCAGTGGAAAAATGGGCAGCGTAAAGCATAGCAACCTTTTTGATTAATGCTATCTCCTACTTCATAGGGCAGAACACCAAAAATTCTATATCAATTACAGCTTACATTTAAAGCTCCCCTTTAAGGAAATACAATGAAATAGATGATCAACTCCATGGTTCATTGAAGTGTTGTAAATTGTCCTAGATCCACAGAAGACAGCCATGAGTCTTTTCCATTAATCTAATCCTAAAATTACTTTGTGAAAATGGTAGTTTCCTGACAATTGAGAAATGCCAATTGAAAAAAATTACATAGGTCATGACAAGAAGTGTTAGCTTTCAGGAAGAGTTACATTCCACTGAACCTTCCAGCCTAAGGCTGAGCAGTTTCTATTGAATAATGTTGGATCTTCTCTAATTGCTAGTGCTATTGATGGAAGACCACCAAGGTAGGGGAGAGAAGAATTAAAGTGAAGTATTTTACTCTTTACTATTGTTCTGAATTCAACCTTTAATTCCATTAATTAATCCCACTCCCTCAATTGTTATACTTATCCTACACAGGGTTTAATAGGCTCTTCTTTCAAACATGTTTTAGGCATTTATTTAATCTTCTAAGAAAGAAAAGCTGGATAAACATGTAACATATTCATAGTTATGATATTGCTAAAGGGATAAAATTCTAACCCAATGCCTTACGTCTTTTTATCTTTGTGGATAATAGAGGTGTGTGTGTTTGAATTGGAGAGTGAGAAAGAGAGCAAGAGCGAGAGTGAGAGCGACAGTGAGAGAGAGAGAGAGAGAGAGAGAGAGAGAGAGAGAGAGAGAGAGAGAGAGAGAGAAAGAGAGAGTTGCAAATAATTACATAGACAGAGGTGGCAGAAGCATCTGCAAGTGTAACAGAATTCTCTTCTGCTTTGTACATGCTCTTATTTCAATTCTTCTTTTTCTCCCTTTCCCCAATTGGACTTCTTGTAGAGAATATTGTGTGGCTTGGCTGACAAGGAGAACATGAAGAACTGTGAATATGACTAGTGCTGTGGACATAACTAGTGCTGCCAATATGCCTGAAGGTGTCAAAAGCTTCAATCAGGCAAGCAAAGAGTGTCTAGGAGATAGTGGGGGGAAAAAGAGACTTTTGATGTTTGATGACTGTGGCTCTCAGGAACCATGTGGCACATATGAGCAGAGGAAAGTAGTGTTTGCCCCCCGAGATGATTACTGAACATCCCTACTTCTTTTCCCCACCTCCTTTTTTAATGAGTTCTTTGTGTGCATACACACACACACACACACACACACACACACACACACACACACACCTTTGGAATTTAATACATACAGTCCACACTTGAAAACTTGAAAATCCTGGGAGAGAAATGGGAGAAAGGCTAAGGAGGATGAAGATTGGTAGTGACTATCTCAATAGCACAGCAATTATCCTAGTTCCCTTTCACTTTCTTTTCTTACTATGCTGAGAAGACAGCATGCTAAGGCCCTGGATCTGTAAATGCATTGGCAAATGACCTGACATAGTAAAATATTTCACAGGGTAAGGGCTAAGCCAGATGCAGATAGCAGATTCCATATTTTAATATTTGGATCAATACTCCATTTCATTCCCTGAATTAAATTTGGAACCCAGCCAGTAAGGAATTAATGAAAATGACTTTTTCCACTATAAAGGTATAGCAGATGGTGGGATTAGGCTAGAAGTTTGCAATCTTGAGCATCCTCTAGTGCCAGAAGGGATATAGCAACCTATTAGAAAAACAGTTGTTGACCTCAGCAAATTCAACTCCCTTGCTGGATAATTAACATAGTGACAAACTGTATATTTTATGGTTAAGAAAGTCAGCAATGAATAAAAAAAAATCACAGGTTTTTAATACATAATCATTTGATATCAAAAAGATATTGGCTTATATAGGAAGCAACATATTCCCCTTTGTCCTTATTCACAGCATAAAGTATTGGAATGAATACTGTGTTTGAAATCAGAACACCTGGTTTCAATTTCTGACTCTTTTTTTTTAACTTCCTGCCTATATGATCTTAGACAAATCACTTCACCTGAGTGGCCAGGGGATTCAGTTTCTCCATTTGTAAAATGAGATATTGGATTAGATGGTCTATGAAATTCTTTATAACTCTAGATTTATGATTCTGTGACCTTTTTGAGCTTCAGTTTCCTTATCTACAAATTAAAAAGATGGTCTAAACTATCTCTAAGGTAAATTCTAGTTATCATCTTATGATATAAATATGCTGTTGAATCACCCCCATAAACCATAGATATATTCCCCTCCATGTATTTACACTTGTGTTTTTGTCATTCACAATAATTCTCCCTTGTTTGATAAAGAACCATATCCTGTGCATAGTTTGGAGATGTTCCCCAAGAATTCCATTGATAATAGTTCAAACAATTTTTTCAGGAAAGAAATTATCATAATCTTTTTTTCTCAACTTCACTAGTTCTTTCTTCATATTAGTTTTGAGATTCATCTTATTCCAAGCTTTGATTTCATCCACACATGTAATATTTCATAATTCTAATGTTGATTTCATTGTCACTTAGTCTGAATTTGTTGCTTATCAAATTTTGTTGATTTTTATTTTGAATTTTATTTTGATTAAAAGATAAATATACTTATATGAGTATTGTAATTAAATTTAAAGAAATATATGGCCAGGGGTATGATTTATTAATTTGGAAAATTCTGAGATAGGAAATAATCTTTTAAATCCAGAGATAGATGGATAGAAACTTCTCTAGGTTTATCAATAATGGGTTTAAGACAAAATAGTCCATGAAATTGTTGAGTGTAGGAACTACAGGAAACATTATTTTTTTCCTAGGCCTAAGGTTCCACTCTAGGTGAAAGCCAGGGAAACAGATTCAAAAAGTATGAAACGCAATAAATTTTGTAGCTAAAATTTTATCAACTCTAGAATCAATATAATATCAAATGTAAGATTTGTCCAAAGGAGGTAAATAAGTTAGAAAGAGGAGGCTAAGAAGAGTAGGATTCCTTCTCTGTAGTTATCACATCAGAGTAGGATTAATTAAATTAATTTTTAAAATGTATGTAATCTGTAAATTTTATTCTTTTAACATTTGTTACTGGCCCCCTTTCCTTTTCATCTCTGCTATCCTATTTCTCTACATAATATTCTGCCTGTAATGCTTTATGGTAAATGGCCTCTAAAACCTTCTGTAGAACCACAGCAACCTTCCTGTTTGGAGAAAGATGCTGGCAAAGCATAGTGGAAGAGAGATAAATCTATGGTCTTCCTTTTTTAGGAGCCAGGGGTGTATACATACATACATACTTACATACACACACACACACACACACACACACACACACACATTAGGAATCCCAATAAAGGTATAGTAGCAAAGGAACCAACAGATGTCCCAGTGAACTGGATGTGAGGGCTACAGGTATAGAAATGAAAATGAAAACATGGGGGTAGAGAAAACTAATAGATAAATAGGAATAACCATCTCCTCTCTGAGCCCTGATCCATAGTACCTTGGGGAAGGTAGATAATCTCAAGATTTCCATTCATCAACTGAAGAACCTATATGAGATGGTGGATCTGCATCTAAATCTGGAGGCAAAAGAAAATCACTCTTGAATAATTATCCAGTCCTCTAGGCAGATCCAATTTATAGGATATTGATTTAATATATTGCTCTTCAATGCAAGAAATGATCCGGAATTTTAAAAACTTTTAACTTAAAGTGACCTTTCAGGTTATAAAGAATTTTCTGTAACAAAACATGAAAAAGAGAAAATCACCCATCATTATTCACTTCTCTCATTTGCTCATGACATGCTCATTTCTTAGAGGCCTTGCCATGACACAGAGATAGCTCCTGGGCTCCTATGGGCCATGTCAGTAGATCAGAAACTCTTGTAGTTCCTACAAATTTTGAAAGGCTTTGAGCAGGAGTGAAGGGGTGAACTCTGTGTCTGTCATTTGAGCAATGGTCCAGATACTTTGAGAGGGGATGGTCATTAGAATAATGGAAGAAATATATCTCCACACTGATTTGTTCTAGCTTGTAATATTTTATATTAAAAATTTTATAGAAAAAAAGAAAAATGACAATCAAGTGATGCATTTTTCCCCATAAAGATGGTCCGCTCAGGCATAGAGTAAATGCAAGCTGGGTCAATGGGGTGAATGTCCAATGGTATTTTATGCCAACACAATTCCAACTCTTTTGAAGTACTGAGGAACTAATTTCTGAAATAATGGGACTACAAAAGACAAGTGATTAACTACATTACTTATAGTATAAATGATTTTTAACTCTTTTTGTGAAAATCCCTCTTCCCACAATGATTCAAAACATCTGTGTTACATCTCTGATTGATTGGCACTACTTATTGAGTCATATATTATTTTGGTTTTATGAAAAATGACATGACTTCTACTGCAGATGTCAAGTTGCTCTTTCCTTTTCTCTGCTCCTACCTCCTAAAGTAGGTATGAAGGTTAAAATCTTTAAAAAACATATTTCCACATTTTGTAGTTTTCAGTATGAAAAATTTCTTTCTTTTTAATACATTTATTGTACTTATTTTAGATGCTTTAAGTATTACTTTAGGACATATATCTTGTTAAAAGTTACATCTAATAATAGAAAATTGTCAATTTCATTTAGAAAATCCTTGAAAGAAACCCAAGATTTCATACAATGGATTCAGTTGCATAAAATATACAAAAAGATTCAAGTAAGCCTTTTGGAAGAAAAAAAATAGATTTGGCCTTTGTTAGCCTTAGTATGGCGGCTGGTAGTAAGATGTTTGTTTTGATTATATTCATATGCAGAATGTCAAATAATTCTTTGCATTATTGGGTTCCAGTTTCATTTCAACTAATCATTTATTTTCTTTTTTTAACAAACATTTTTATTTATAGTTTTGGGTTCCAACTTTTATCCCTCTTTCCCTACCTCCCCTTCCCCCACCCTGAGGTGGCAAATAATCAGATATGGGTTATACATGTATGATTATGTAAAACATTACCATATTTGTCATTTTGTATAAGAAAACTTGATTAAAAACAAAAAAAATGAAAGTGAAAAATAGCATGCTTCAGTTTGTTCTATCAATATCAGTTCTTCCTTTGAAGATGGATAGTATATTTCATTAATAGTCCTTTGGAATTGTCTTGGATCATTGCATTGTTGAGAATAGTCAAGTCATTCACAGTTCTTCATCAAACAATATTGCTGTCTCTGTGCACAATGTTCTCCTGGTTCTGCTTACTTCACAATATATCATTTCATCCAAGTCTTTCCAGGCCTTTCTGAAGTCATCTTACTTGTCATTTCTTATAGCACAATAATATTCCATTACCATCATATACCACAATTTGTTTAGCCATTTCCTGATAATTTACC
Source organism: Dromiciops gliroides (assembly GCF_019393635.1). NCBI lineage: Eukaryota > Metazoa > Chordata > Mammalia > Microbiotheria > Microbiotheriidae > Dromiciops > Dromiciops gliroides. Next base: position 172,501,661 of record NC_057866.1, on the reverse strand, counting down.
TTAGAAATAATACCTATTCCTTACCTTGTATTTGTATTACCAGCAATTAGCACAATAACTGGCACATAGTAAGTATTTAATAAATGCTTGTTAACTTGACTTGAATTATCTACCCATAAGATAATGTTAGAAAGTTGTCTAAGAGGGATCTTAATGATTGCAATAATAGAGTTCCCAATGGAGCTGCATAAATGACTGGAATTGATAATAGAATTGTGACTAAAATTAGAATTTGCTAATAGCTATAGCCTGTGTAAATATTTACAAGCTCTCTCTCTCTCTCTCTCTCTCTCTCTCTCTCTCTCTCTCTCTCTCTCACACACACACACACACACACACACACACACACACACACACACACACACATAGAATGTGTTCATATACTAAGTGCCACTTTGCTAATTGTTTTTATTATTATTATTATTATTATCTCATTGCATCCTCACAACTTTGAGAAGAAGGTGCTCTTATTACCCCATTTTACAGTTGAGCTAACTGAGCCAAACAGAGCTGAAATGACTTGCCCAGGGTCATATAGCTAGTAAATGTCTGAGGCTGGATTTAAACTCAGTCTTTCTTAATCCAGGTCTAGTGTTCTGTCCACCACACCGCCTAGCTGCCTCTATCCACACTTTCTCTTAATGAGATTAAGAGCAAGAGGCAGCAAAAACAGAGAGAAAACCAGGAAGAGACCAACAGAGAAAGGACTGCATTTTGATAGTGCAAATAAGATCTTTAAACTTGTATAATATCATGAGTTTTTAGGATTTGAGAGGGGAGGGGAACTCAAACATTTTATCAACTGTTTCAGAACATAAAAGGCAAATTGGAGAGGGCTTTTAAGTCATTATTCCTTAAATTTTTCACTTTCATTACTAAAATTCTAAATTTTCCAGCTGGAAGGTGAGATGGGTTTAATGGCTGCATAATTCATGCTCATAGACAATTTCAGTCATAGAGCTACCGAAACTGAGAAGAATGTTTGAAACTGACCTTATATGCTACCAAAGTCTGACTTCATTCCTTTGTTTTCCCCTTGGGAAGAGTTCAAAAAGGAAGCAAAGTAAGGGTTGTGAACTCAAAGTATCCATCCTAGAAGTGACTAAGATTTGAGAGGTAGAAGGGGGCATGGAAGAGCAGAGCAAAGGATCATCAGAAGCAGAGGACCTAGTAAAGCCAGGTCTTTGTTAGAAATCACAATCATATCTTGGTGTTTAGTACTTCTGGGATGTTATATGAAGTGTGAAATGTAGGGATGTACTGTATTTGAATAGATGCCAATTTTCTGGGATTGTCATCTATATCAGATATGAAAGAAACTCAATATATTATTGAATATATAAAAATTTCTGGCTGACAGCTGGCCTAGATGTGTGTATGTTTTCAAAGTATGTTCTACCAATAATTAAATATCATTTATTATTTCTTTAAAATAAAGGTTGGGGGGGGCAGGTGGCACAGTGGATAAAGCACCGGCCCTGGATTCAGGAGGACCTGAATTCAAATCCGGCCTCAGACACTTGACACTTACTAGCTATGTGACCTTGGGCAAGTCACTTAACCCCAGTGCCCTGCAAAAAAAAAAATAAATAAATAAATAAAATAAAGGTTGAACACTACAAATATTATATTTTAGAGGTACAGTCATAAAGGATAATTTTAGGATAGAAATAGAAACAAATATCTCAAGCTAATGTTCCCTCTTTTTTGGTGTTATTTTGTTTTGGGTCCGGACTTCTACTGAGTGATGAAAAATCAGTACCTGCGGCTGGAAATTTGTTTCATGTGCTTCTAGTGTTGAGTTGTCATCGATCAACTAGCCTTGGTCTACAGAGATACCAATGAATACTACAGGTTGGGGGAGCCAATGGGGATGAGAAATGATTTGAAAGAGGAAAATTAAAAGGATAGAGAAAGCTAGGACAAGGAGAGATGCACTTGAAAAAATAACATTTTCCATGCACTGTAATTAGTTTCCATTGTTGGCTGAAATTAAATATTTGATAGTCTGGTGCAAGGGTTAGATAAAGCAAATTTTCTTTATTAGGTAACCAAAAGCCCCCTTTCCCCCTCCAAAACTCTCCTATTTGTCCTTGTCTTTTAATAAGTAGAGCATACTGTTTCCAGTAGATATTAGCATTTCTCCTTTTTGGGAAAAAGTCATATAAAACCTGTCCTTTCTGGTGGCATTATGCTTATTCCATAGCCTTAAATCTCTTTTATGAGTCTAACTTTCTTTTCTTTTTGTATTAACTATTCTTCTGTGTGAATTCTTGAAAAATTTACTTCCCCTGGTACCATTGACTGATTTATGACTAGGAGAATAAACAAGCTGCTAGTATTGGTAAATTAAATCGGTATTTGTGTTTGCAGCTTCCAAAAATAAGGTACAGTGTTGGAATCCCCTCCAGATACAAATTCTAGAAAGTGGCCATGTTCTTTACATACCAAATAGGTTACTAAGCTAGAATAGTGGCTTTATTGTAAGTCACTCTTTAGGTGCTTAGGTTATAAATTAATTATACATTGATAACAGAATTGAAAAGTAAGACTTTGGAGGCAACCCACTATTCTTTTTCATCTTTTTTAAAGAAGAAATTTCTGGTGCTTAAAAGTCACATCCTTCTCTTATCTATTTGACTCAGAATCCACATAAACTTTTATTTTGAAAAATTTCCCAGTAAAATTGAATTGAGTGAGACATGGAAATTGAATTCCATAACTAAAGACCACCTCCTGACAACAAGTTCTGGTATGCCTCCCTTCTAGCATGAAATACGTGTAATGTATAAGGGTCTGTGCTATTACCCAACAATTTTCAGACAATGAATGATTTCCCCTGTTGTCTGAAGCATAAGCTTTATACCAAAACATAATTTCTAGCTAGTTAAAGTGGCCACAGATAAAACTAAGTACAAGACAGATTGGGACATCCGGGACATGGTATTTTTTAATATGATAGCTTAATTATATCAAAATATATTTATAAATATTTGTGGGGGGGCGATTTTTGTTAAAGTCTTCGACCTGTTGAAAAGCCTTTTAAAAGCTCACTAGAATTACACAACAGGCTGGTTTGCCTGGGTAATTGTTCTGAGGTATTCATAATGAAATCAGATTCCCAAACTGAAGTTTCCATAGCAACAAAAGGCAGAAAATTATAGAGGCTCCATGCTTCAGTGGCCTAAAGTTCTTGATCAAACCCCTTCTTATTAGGTCTTGGGAACTGCATATTTGGTTCAGAAATGAAGTGCTATTTTTTAAAATCAGATGTTTAGTCTTGATTACTCAGTGTGAATGAATGATTGCTTTTCTGCTTAAGCAACCCACCTTGATTACCTTTTCTGTACCAATATTACTGCTTTCTGCCACTGCATCTTTCTTCACATCAGTCTCTCCTCAAAAATTTCATTCTTTCCCTCACCCACTAAACAATATTTATCATTTCTTTGAAAGTTCTGCCTGTCACCTCCTACAAGAAGCCCTCCATAAATCAATGTTTCCTCATTCTGAGGACTTCTTAAGTTTGGATCACACCAACTCTATGGGTGGAGTTGAAGCTTTGTAATTATCCTTTCATTATTTCATGACAAAGGGAATTTGAGCTCCTTTTGTCTGAGTGAGCAAAAATGATTCCACATCAATCTTCCCTTATATCCTATACATTTCCTCCTAACAACATGTGTCTAACCTTCCTTTCTCCTCTCTCCATTTCCCTTTCCCTATTGCCAAACTTAAGTAACTAATAGGAAAGTAGGCATAATTAGGGTTGGTAAGGGAAATTACCTCACTTTCAGAGATTAGGAGACCTTAGATTTAATCTAGTATCATCCATGCCTACAGCATTAATCCTATAACATTCCTTAAAATTGGTCTTTCTGAAGATTACAACAGCACTTCCAGTAATGTACTCCAAGGAGAACATTAACTCCTTACAGCAGTCTGTTTCATTTCTGGTCTAATTATTAGGAAAAGTTTGTTAATATTTAGTAAAAAGAATTAGCATAGTGTTAAGGGCTAAAATTCTAGCTAAACTGTCTAAAATATCTAATGAGTGGTCGCCAATAAATTATAAGCTTTAGCAAGAGTTAGACTTTTAAGCATTTATTAAGGAGAATAAGAATTTGGTAAAGAGAAGAAAAGGCCTAGATTCCTATCTATTAAAGGGAGAGCACATTTCTAGCTCCCCTCTCCACCAGCGTCCTCAGGAAAAGAGAGCGAGACTGAGCGCCAGTCTCTTCCTTCCTCCTCCCACTAGCCCGCGTCACTTCCTGACGCCAAAGAAAAGACTCCTGGTCTTGCCCTCAAAGACCTTCGCTTCATGGGCAGAACTCTTCTACAGTAAGTCTCCAGCAGGTGGCGTTATTCCAATCGTTACAGTTCCCTGCTTTGTTTCCTCAAGAAACGGTAGGATTCCTTGATAAAATATTCAAAAATAACAGAATATAATAACTTATGCTAATTAACAATATGTTAATAACAATATAGAAAAGGGAGAGAGGAAAGTTTTGTCCAGAGGAGCGATTTTTTGTCCTCATGAACTGACGCTTTGACATTGGTCTTGCAAAGGGAGGGCCTCTGCAGAGAATACATGTTACAGATGGTATATGTTATAACAGAAAGAGAAAAAAACAACAACAAAACAAAACTGTTCATTTGAAGTCTCTGAAAGTCTTTTTTTCAGATGTCCTCTAGGTGTAGTCGTGGAATGGAAGTCTTTTCAGGGGTTGATGTGTGGATGCTGGTAATCAGCCAGGAAAATTTCCTACAAAATTGAGCTTAATACAACTTTAAAATAGCTTTGTCAATAATCAAATCAAACAATGAAAGTTCTCAAAAACATGTCTAAGGGAATTCAGAATCTTAGTTGTTACACATGAAACATATAATAAAACAAAAATTGAACAATTCTTTAAAATTATAATATTATTATAGTCCCCCTTTATGGAGGGTAATTGAGAAGACAATTGCTGCGATATTAATTTTTAAAAATAATTTTTATCTTTGTTTCATCATTTTTTGCATCATCTGCCTAATTATCCTCATGCCATTATGAGAAATTGAAAAATCTAATATAATTGGTAACAGATGTCAAGGCCAAATTCAACACTGTTATTTATCATGACACCTGAGATAATTATGGGGGTTACCATAAAAAAACAGAGAAATGATGGGATATGAGCATTCCCACACTTGAGCAATATGTACTGCCCATGCAGTATGCCAGGCTTAAAATAGGTGGATTGAATGTATGTCCATGCCACCGAATATATTGGAGGAAACTGAGTCAGACTTAATCAGATGCATGGGATTCAGATATCCATGGCATCAGGCATATAGGAGGGGGCATAGAAGCCAGGTGTAGAAGTGAGATGGGTGGGATCAATACTTCCAGCCATCTGTACAATATTGTGGGGGAAAATAGAATAAAATATTAAACCAAGAGAATCCAACCTCAACATTTGTCAAAAGCCATTCCCTCGGCCATACCTTGACTTCATGCATGTCTCCCCTCATGTGACAGTTCAGTGTCTGCTCTTGCATGTATTCCTCTTGTGATTGGATGGCATCTTGGCCAACTGGCATCTGATAACTCAGAATAATGGCAATTAATGTCTTAAATGATAAATTCCCATAATCCAAGTCTCATATGGATTTAAAAATTGAGGATAATAAATGATTGCAAAAAATGCGAACACAATATATAATTATACAACAATTTCAAATAATATCTTTTTTTTTACTTAGCATACAATTACTTTTGTGAAAAATCGAAACATTTAAATACAAGTTAAAGCACAACACAATCTCAAAGAAAACTTTTTTTTTTTAAAAAGAAAACTTTTACAAATGTTCCCCTCTTTTTTTTTTTTTGGAATATGCTTATCAAAAATAATACTTCTTTACACTTGCCATGGCAACCAATTTGCCAGGGAAATGCTTCAAAGAGTTTGATCAAATAATCAGTTGAGAAAAAATAACAAAAACAAACAACTCAGAATATGGGAGCACAATACTCCTAGAATTAACATTGTATTATGAAATCAAAACCATCTTGCAATGTTTCAAAATTAGAGAGATGAATAAATAGAAAAAAAAACACATGGAACAATAAAAGACAATGAAATTCAAACTAGGGAAATCTAAATGAATATGAAGTTAATATTAATAAGAGTATTATAAAATATAAACTTGATCACATGACTATAAAAAGCTTTTACAAATATTCTCCTTGTTTTAAAAACTAAGTATAAAATACAATCTCAAAAGCATGAAAATCTCTCAAAATAAACCCATACCATTAATTTCAAAATGTATATATAATGGCATAGAAATCCTATGTAACCTCTGAACTGATACTATTACTCTGAGTGAATTCAGAACACTTTTGATTCCGATATCTAAAATCCCCAATACTCATATCAATACCTTGCTGCTTACTTCTACGTTTCTGTAAAATATGTACCCTTCCATGGCAAAAGAAGCAGAGTCTTGAACTATGTTGATGATTGTCATTCTTATTTAGCTTAAATTTTTCTTCTTTAACCCCTCTATATTGTCTGTCAGTCTTTTCACCATACAAATGCTTTAGAAGATTACTAATTAAAGACAAAAGCAGGTTAACAAAATCATGAACGAAACGAGCATATCTGGAATTTAAAGGGCTTTCTAAGGTTGTCTCAGAAGCACAGCCAGGCTGGGTAAGGGCTGAGCCTGAAGCTGCAAATGTAGTTAGAGAAAGTTGAGCATGCGCATCAGATCTCTGGACTTCCCAGGCAGGGGAAGCAATGGGCTTGGCCATGGGAGGAGTAGAGGGTGGGGTCTGGAGAGGAGGGGAGGGACCAGAGCAATTTGAATCAGACTTGATTTTGAACTCAGGCCTGGATTCCTCTTCCCCCACTTTGCCTCCAGGTGCTAAGGGATTAAAAGCTTCTAGAGGGTGGGTCATTGCCTCCAGGCATGCAAAATTAAAACAACAATTAGTGTTAGAACTGGGAAAAGCTGAGGGAATCTCTTCAGGTTTCTCTGAAAAAGCATGGTTGGGAGAGGGAGAGATATTTCCTTGTGTGAGTAAGTTGCTGGCTCTTTTAACAAAAATAAAAAGAAAAATAGAAAATCCACAAAAACAAAGCATTAACATGATCTTATCTCCCATTTGTCTGGTTAAATAGACTAAAATAAAAAATAGGGTAATTAGGGAGTTTAAAAGGTCCATTTGAAAAAATGTAAAGGGAAAACACAGCCAGTAAGCCAGTATTTAGCAGTTCAAGGGAGAGGGTAGGGGAAATTTCTTACTCAGCCAGAAGATCAGAAGACTGAGGTTTAGCTTTCCTCTTCGTGGTCAGCCATCTGTTAAGGGCTAAAATTCTAGCTAAACTGTCTAAAATATCTAATGAGTGGTCGCCAATAAATTATAAGCTTTAGCAAGAGTTAGACTTTTAAGCATTTATTAAGGAGAATAAGAATTTGGTAAAGAGAAGAAAAGGCCTAGATTCCTATCTATTAAAGGGAGAGCACATTTCTCGCTCCGCTCTCCACCAGAGTCCTCAGTAAAGAGAGCGAGACTGAGCGCCAGTCTCTTCCTTCCTCCTCCCACTAGCCCGCGTCACTTCCTGACGCCAAAGAAAAGACTCCTGGTCTTGCTCTCAAAGACCTTCGCTTCATGGGCAGAACTCTTCTACAGTAAGTTTCCAGCAGGTGGCGTTATTCCAATCGTTACAATAGTAAATAGAGAGCTGGCTAGAGAGTCGGGACCACCTGGGATCTTATATTGTGATTGTCACAAACTGATTATGTGACCCTGTGCAAGTCAATTAATTTCTCATTGCCCCCCCCCCCCCAGTGAAATCTTCAAGACTATAAAGAGTGGAAGAATAGTTGATCTTCATTGATAGAGTGATCTGCTTTAGTAAATTTTCCTCACTTTGAGTTTCTTACACCAAAGATGTCAAACATACTTTGAATGGGACCAAACAAAATTAAAATGAAGGTGGAAAATATTTAACCAAATGAATAAAAATACAACAAAACAGATAGGATTGCCTTTTAAAATTAAGTCAATAGTGGGCCCACACAGGAATACATAAGGTATGATGTAATTTCTTTCTATTTGAGTTTGACACCATCACCCTAAACCAATGAAATCATGATTTTGATCCCCCAAGTCTTCCAAATTGAGTCAAAATAGAATGAGCACCAGCACAAATGATATAACCATAGACCCACATGTCTCAGGAAGGAACACATTAGGTCATAGGATCATAAATTGTTATTTTCCTTTAAACATTTCATTTGAACCAGAGTTTTTTTTTCTTTCTGCCATATTGATTTAAGGTTTCTGGCACAAATCAGGACAGCTGGGTAAAGGAGAGAGAGAAGTATGGTGATGACTACTTTGGAGATAGGCAAAATGATCCAATACTTCCTTCTGCTTTCTCCCAACTCTTCCAAATGAGGTGAAGGTAAGTGCTAGTGAATAACCTTGAGAACCAAGATCCAGAGCTTTCATTTGATGTGAGGAGCTACTTCAAGACTTATTGAAAAGGATTGATCTGTGAAATGGAGCCCATAGTTGGCGCCCTGCATTTACAGTGTGACTGAGATAGGGGAGACAAAGTCCTTAAGAAGAAAATGCAAGGAATATCATTTTATGATAAAAAGACTTGAAAGGATAGTTCTGTTTTGGTTTTACTATATGATGTCTAATTTTATTTTTATACTCATCTTTGGGGGGAAATGGTATTGGGTAGTGCTAGGACAATGCATCCTAAAGAAAGCTCAACAATTCTCAGACAGTTGAATTTTAAAATCAAACTCCCTGTGTGTTACTGTTCACTGGAAGCTTTAAAACTTTTCTGTGAACATTCAGCTTGACTTATCCAAAGTAAATATATGTCATGGAGAGTGGAATTTTCTTGCATCAAAACCATGCACATTTATCCAGTGATATTGAAAAGTCATTAGGGAAATGAATGACCTAAAATTACAGATGGGCTCTGCATGTATTGAAAGAGAGAAAGTCCGTAGATAACCTGTGTGCTCTACTGGCATACTTAGCATGAAAGAACTCTATTAAATGAGCCTGACCCAACTGTGGGGAACCTTGGAGAGGACATGGGGGATAGTTTGCAGGAGGGTAGGCATAGATAGCTTCTGTGCTGCATCAATGGATCAGCAACATTGAGGATATCATAGTTACATTTGAGTATTTTGAGATTTTGAAAGTCATCCTTTGTTGTATTCCCTTGAAGCTCATTCACCAGGCAAGAGCCTATTTTACCACCCCCAACTTTGTCTTTGATTCACAGAAGAGCTGCCTGTGCAAGTTTCTGCTCTGGCAGTCTGTGCTGCTTTGAGCATCAGGAAGTGACAACACAAGAAAGGAATCCCTTTCTCACTTCCTGGCTTCCCCCCCCCCCCACACTGCTGTCATCCTCAAGCCTGCCTTTTCCACCAAATGGCACTTCATAGAGCCTATGGTTTTAGGCAGTCATGCATCCAGACCCACAATGGCACTATTCACTGTGACAAGCACTGGCCTGCATTCTGCTAAAACTGCTGCCTGAGTATCAGAGGTAGGGATCAACATCTGGCACTGTTGGCCACCTGCAATGTAGTGGTGGGTGTGTGTGTGTGTGGGGTGGCAATAGTACAGGTAGAGATGCTGCTGTGATCATTACCAGAGATCTTTCACCAAGTCTATTAGATTCCTTTGGCTTGGGAAACCATAACACATCCAAATGAGCAGCCTAGCACTGGTCAATCTGCACTTTGGAAAGAGGCTTCTGTCCCTCCTGCTGGTTATGACTATAAATGGTTGAAGGATGGAAACAAGATGTATCAATATTTTGTGGAGGAGGTAGATGCTGCAGACAGTAGTATCTCCCAGTAGGAGGGAAGAAAGTCCTATGTATTTTATTATCACGAACTTGAGAGCTCATGTGGCCCAGCTTCATCCTGCCTAAATTAGGACACTGGCTGGAATTTAATTGCTCTGTGAAGCTAGTACTTGAGGAGTTTATAAGGAGATTGGATTTCTGAAAACCCAAATGACTACCTTCTTGTACTCTTGTAGAAGAAGTTCTGGCAAGTAGATTCCACATGCACCTAAGAAGAAAAATTATAGAAGTATCTCATGGTAGCTATCCCCAGAAGGACAATTTGTGTGATTCAAAATCTGGGCTGTCTTCCATATCGCCCATTGTATTCTTAGTCAACCCTGAATAAAATGGACAACTCTGAATGCAGTGCTACCAAAAGAACCTCACTTCTTTGAAAGTCTGCCTCCTAATGAGTCTCAATAAACTTCTCAGAGCAGGGGGGGGAAAGTGTGGAAAGAAGAGCATATTAAAATCAGTTTCATGGTCTTCCTTGGTATTGTATTGCTTCAAATCATCTACATGATGAAATATTTCTTTGCTCTTTCCTACATGAAAGGCAGCTAGGTTCAGTGGAAAGAGAGCTAATTATAGTCAGTGGACGTGGATTGACATCCTGACTGTCATTTCATAGTAGTGTGAATTTGGGGAAGTCACAATCCCTCTGGGCCTTGGTTGTGTTTATTCGAGGATAAGATTACTGTAGTTGATAGAGTATCAGTTGGTTGTATATATAGATACTTGTATATAGATGTATATTGTATATAATATATATATGCATATATGTGACATGCATAGAGAGGTGCTTTTCTCTTCTATCTGCTTCAGAGGAAGAAATACATATATTAAAAAAAGAATATACAATGATAGGATTTAGATCTGGAAGTGAATTGATTGATCCTCTAGACCAGAGGTGTCAAACATGTAGCCTACAACAATCACAAGTACTCTTGGAATCAGATTAAGACATAATTGTAACTGGGGAATATTTGACAAGATAAAGAAATATTGATATTAGTAATAGTCATTATTAATGTCCACATTAAGTAGATAATATTAATATGTGTCTTTCTAATTCAATGTGCAACCTAGAGGGATCCTTCTGTGGCCTCCATTTCTATTTATATGAAACCCCTGATCTAGACCAACCATTCATTTTATATGAGGCCAAGAAGGCAGTGACATCCTCAAGGTCACATAAGTAGTAGTTGGCAGAGTTCTTACTCAACCTCAGGTCCTTTTCTCTAAAGCCAGGTTTTTCCTCATTACTTTCTGAGACCTTCTGGGAACATTGAAGTATTTTTCCTTCCTATGGCTCCCGAGGACCACTGAATTCAGTTCCAACTGTTTGGGGCACAGTTGAAAGTGTGTATCTTGTGAAATAGCAAGCCAATTTAAAGAGAAAGAAAAAGAGAGACTGACAGACAGAGAGGTAAAGAGAGGGGAGAAACTTTACCTCTCTTCCTTGTTCTGGACTCCAAAACCACACCAAAAATATGGTTTAATTACTTCAGCCTCCTTAATTCTTCTCATCTTAGTATCTATATGATCTTTTTAAACATTTATCCTTCTGTTTTCATAAAATTCCTCTGAGACAAGGAACCTCAACATTGTTACCTATTCTTTGGGTAAAGTGAATGATGAAGGATTCAACAATTTGCCTTATTTGATGAGGATTGTATTCAGAGACAAGAATAAAATTTAGCCCTGCAGGTTGATAGTGCATTAGACATTCTCTGCCTATTCCTTGAATAAAAATTATATGTTTGACAAATGTTAAATGAATGGATGGATGCTTATTGTATGGAGAATCAGTGAATTAACTCCTTTTTCATCATTTGGTGTAGTGGGTGGCTGCTACACATGGAGTTTCTCTAGTCAGAGAGGGGAAAAGTGAATGCTTGAATAAGAAATTGAACTAAAGAAAAAAACTCTCTCTCTCTCTCTCTCTCTCTCTCTCTCTCTCCCTTTCATTTGAGATGTATATCAATAACAGACTACTGGGCCAATGCACTAGATTTCAATTTGGTACATATCTCAAATTTAACATGTCCAAAACAGAATTTACTCCCTAAGCATGACCCTTGACCACAATTCCTCACTTTTGTTTTTGTTTTTGTTTTTTTTTACGGGGCAATGGGGTTAAGTGACTTGCCCAGGGTCACACAGCTAGTAAGTGTTAAGTGTCTGAGGCTGGATTTGAACTCAGGAACTCCTGAATCCAGGGCCGGTGCTTTATCCACTGCGCCAACTAGCTGCCCCAATTCCTCACTTTTGTAAAGAATACAATGATCCTTCTAGTCACCAAGTTAAAAATATCAATCCTCCTAAAAAAAAAATCATAAGTCTCTCTAATTAACAATTCCTAACCCTATCCAATCAGTTGCCAAGGCACGCCAATTCAACCTATCCAACATCTTTACCTTTTTCTCAACTCTTATTACCTTTAGCCTGGATTATTTTAATAGTTTTCCAATTGGACTTCTCATTTCCAATCCATGCTCTCTACAGTTGGAAAAATAATCTTCCTCAAACACAGATTGAATCATGCTACAGCCTTGTTCTAGCATCTTTGATTCTAACTTATAATAAAATCTCCTTCACCTGGATTTTTGGGGTTAGCCTTATGAGGGCAAGTCCGTTGTTTTTTTTTTTATATGTTTTATTTTTTTTAACATGAACATCCATAGAGCATATATAACCAGTTCTGTGGAAGGCATGTCAGTCCAGCAAATCAAGGTTTCATACCTAATTATGCCTAATGCATTTATATTCTAATTGTCTTTCCCTAGTATATACGTAATAATATGCTTGATGAATTGAGTTGAGAAAAGCAACATAAATCTGAGGCAAACTGATTTTGAGCTGACAGAGAATATGTACACAAGCTGGAGGGATGGATGTTGTGTTAAGGTTAGAATGGCACTATAGATCAAATGATCAATGCTTTATCACAGAAGGTTCCTTCCTCCAAAGACAGTTCTCAGTAGCCGAAAGGTTTTTCTATTGTTGTTGTTGTTTGTTTTTTGTTTTTACCAAGGAATTAACACTGGTTACCAATTCATAACTTTATTTGTAGAAAATAAAATTATCCTCATGAGAGGATTGAGAGGTCCCATTATTTCCAAAATATTCCCAAATAATTTGGTCCCCATCATGAGAGGTTTAGGTCAAATAGAAAATGGTCAGTTCTGTTCTTTTGTCGTTGAGGAAGATTTATTAGCCAAAACTAAGGTCTTATTAAATATTAACTACATTTAAAGAAAGTAAATGTCTGACCTTTAGAAAATAAGGAAGATATATTCAAAGACAATGTACCTCCAGATAGAAATTTTATATTGTGTCTTTTTTTTTTCATTTTCCCCCATCAGGTCATTGGGTCAAGGGGCATCATATTCCAATAGGGCAGCTAGGTTACCCAGTAGATAGAGCTCTAGATTTGGAGTCAAGAAGACTAGGGTTCAAATCCAGCTTCTGATATATTCTAGTTGTGTGACCCTGACAAATTATTTAACTTTTTTGGCCTCAATTTCCTCATCTGTAAAATGAAATCAATAATAACACTTACTTGCCAGGCATGTGGTAAAGATAAAATTAAATAAATTTTAACAAAGCGCTTTACAAACCTTAAAACACTATATAAATGCTAAGAATCATTATTATAATTGGAATCAAAGGGTGAGGAGCTATGCTAGGAATCTCTGTGTACTAACATTTATTCTAAACACTCCTAGTCAAGTCACTGATTATAGACTATTCTATATCATTAACTGTGGCTTTATAGGAAAATGAAGGAATTGACTGCCTATGTGATTTGATTTTCAAATCAAAGAAATGCCAAAGACTATCTGCCTTTCCATATAACTGAGAAACCTTATGGATTATGCTTGAAAACTCCTTCTGAGGTGACTTGAAGTTTTTGATTTCATAGGGATACAATTTAGAATGCAGCGATATCTAGAAGAAGTAAAAATAACAAATTCACAACATAGTATAAAGTAAGTTTTTTAAATTCAATTTTATTTTGTTTTCATATTTACATTCTATCCCTCCCACTGCTCATCCCACATTTTCCATTGAGAAAACAGGCAAAACAAACCCCATTACAAACATATATGTGTGTATGCATATGCAAATGTACATACACACAAGCACATATATATGCACTTCAAATCTACCACCTATCAGAAGATGAGCAGCTGTGGAATTGTGATGTGTCATTGAGTTGACAAGTTTTAAGCCTTGTGAAATTGTTTTCCTTTACAATATCATTGTTATTGTATAAATTGTTCTCATGGCTGTACTCACTTCACTTTGCACCAATGCATAAATATTTTCCTGCATTTCTCTGAAGCCATTTGCTTAATATCTGATAGCTTATTAATATTTGATCACATTCATATATATTAACTTGTTCAAAAATTCCACAATTTGTGGGTATCCCCTCAGTTTTCTTTTTTTTTTTTTGCTACCACAAAAATAGTTGTTATAAATATTTAAGTATACACGGGTCATTTTCTTTGGTTTGATGTCTTAGGCATATACACGTAATAGACATGCTATTGGGTCAAAGTTTATACACAGCTTAATAGCTTTTTGGGCATAGTTCCAAAGTGAAAAACAGATATTATTAATGGAGTGTAGACCTAGAACTGGAGCAGAACATAGAGTCAATCAAGTCCAGCATCCTCAATTTGCTGCTGAAAAAAATGAGGTTAAGTGATTTGCCAAAGGCCTTAAAGATAATAAGTATCAGAGGCAAAGTTCTAACCCGGATCCTCTGATTCCAGACTCAGGACTCTTTATACAGCCCCATACTGTCTCCCTCTGCAGGGAAACCCCAGAAAAGATTACATGGGACAGAAGGTGCCTCCCCCAAAAGACAGCTGTGATCCAAAGATGAAAACCATTTGCTCTAAACTTTAGCATCTTCCTGGCTGTTTTTAGTTAATAAGAGAAAACTTTTTTATTTCAATATAAATATTTTATTTTTTCCAGTTATATATAGAGATAGTTTTCAAAATTTGTTTTTATAAGATTTCTTGTTTCAAATTTTACTCCCTCCCTCCCCTCCCTCAACCCTCCCCAAGACAGCAAATAATCTGATATAGGTTATATATGTACAATCACATTAAACATATTTCTGCATTATTCATGTAATAAGAGAAGAATCAGAGCAAAAGGAAAAATCTCAAAAAAGAAAAACAATAACAACAAAAACAATAGAAATAGTATGATTCAATCTGCATCCAGATTCAAGAATTCTTCTTTTCCTGGATTTGGAAAGCATTTTCAATCATTAGTCCTTTGGCACTATCTTAGACAATTGTATTTCTGAGAAGAATCAAGTCTATCACAGTTGATCAACACACAATGTTGTTGATACTCTGTAAAATGTTCTCCTAGTTCTGCTCATCTCACTCATCATCAGTTCATGCAAGTCCTTCCAGGTTTCTCTAAAGTCTGCCTATTCATTATTTCTTGCAGCACAATATTATTCCATTTCATTCATATACCACAATTTGTTCAGCCATTCCCCAATTGATGGGCAACCCCTCAATTTCCAATTCCTTGACACCACAAAAAGAGCAGCTATAAATATTTTGTCCATGTGGGTCCTTTTCCCTTTTTTATGATCTCTTTGGGAAAAAGACCTAATAGTGGTATTGCTGGGTCAAAGGACATGCATAGCTTTATAGCCCTTTGGGCATAATTCCAAATTGCTCTCCAGAATGGTTGGATCAGTTCACAGCTCCACCAACAATGCATTACTGTTCCAAATTTTCTACAATTTCTCCAACCTTTATTATTTTCCTTTTTTGTCATATTAGCCAATCTGATAGGTGTCAGGTGGTACCTCAGAGTTGTTTTAATTTGCATCTCTCTAAGCAATACTGATTTAAAGCATTTTTCATATAGTAATAGATAG
Source organism: Dromiciops gliroides (assembly GCF_019393635.1). Taxonomy (NCBI): domain Eukaryota; kingdom Metazoa; phylum Chordata; class Mammalia; order Microbiotheria; family Microbiotheriidae; genus Dromiciops; species Dromiciops gliroides. The sequence goes on along the minus strand of NC_057866.1, from coordinate 172,485,854 downwards.
CTTTGATTTCTTCATCAGAAAACTGCCTGTTCATATCCTTTGACCATTTCTCAATTGGGGAATGACTTGGATTCTTATAAATTTGATTTAGTTCTCAATATATTTTGAAAATGAGGCCTTTATCAGAAGTGCTGGCTATAAAAATTGTTTCCCAGTTTTCTGTCTCCCTTCTAATTTTGGATGCATTGCTTCTGTTTGTACAAAAACTTTTTGATTTAATGTAATCAAAATCATCCATTTTGCATTTCATACTATTCTCTATCTCTTGTTTAGTCATAAACTTTTCTCCTTTCCAAATATCTGAGAGGTAAACTATTCCTTCCTCTCCTAATTTACCTGTGGTATCAACTTTTATGTCTAAATCATGTACCCATTTTTACCTTATTTTAGTATTAGGTATAAGATGTTGGTCTATACCTAGTTTCTGCCATACTCTCTTCCAGTTTTCCCAGAAGTTTTTGTCAAATACTTAATTCCTATCCCAGAAACTGGAGACTTTGGGCTTATCAAAGAGTACATTATTAAAGTCATTTACTATTGTATCTCCTGACCATAATCTATTCCTTTGATTCAGCACTCTATTTCTTAGCCAGTACCAGCTAGTTTTGATGACTGCTGCTTTATAGGAAAGCTTCAGATATGGTAGAGCTAGTCATCCTTCCTGTGCATTTTTTTTCATTACTTCCTTTGATATTCTTGACCTTTTGTTTTTCCAAATGAATTCTGTTATTATTTTTTCTAGCCCTATAAAATAATTTTTAGGTAGTCTGGTATGGCATTGAATAAGTAAATTAATTTAGGTAGAATTGTCATTTTTATTATATTAGCTCGACCTATCCATGAGGAATTGAAATTTTTCCAATTATTTAGATTAGATTTGATTTGTGTGAAAAGTGTTTTGTAATTGTGTTCAGAGTGTTCCTGGGTTTGTCTTGGCAGGTAGACTCCTAAGTATTTTATATTGTCTACCAGAACTTTAAATGTAATTTCTCTATCTCTTGCTGCTGGACTTTGTTGGTCACGTATAGAAATGCTGATGATTTCTGTGGATTTATTTTATATCTTGCTACTTTGCTAAAGTTGTTAATTGTTTTAAGTAATTTTTGAGTTGATTCTCTAGGATTCTCTAAGTACACCATCATATCATCTGCAAAGAGTGATAGTTTTGTTTCCTCCTTGCCCATTCTAATTCATTTAATTCCTGTTTCTTCTCTGATTAATAAAGCTAAAATTTCTAGTACAGTATTAAATTATAGAGTTGATAATGGACATCCCTTTTTCACCCCTGATCTTATTGGGAAGGCCTCTAACTTACCTCCATTACATATAATGCTTGAAGATAGTTTTAAGTAGATACTGCTTATTATTTTAAGGAAAGTACCACCTCTTCTTAAGCTCTCTAGTGTTTCTATTAGGAATGGGTGCTGTATTTTGTCAAAAACTTTCTCTGCATCTATTGAGATAATCATATGATTTTGGTTAGTTTTCTTATTGATGTGGTTGATTATGTTAATAGTTTTCCTAATGTTGAACCAGCCCTGCATTCCTGGTATAAATCCCACCTGGTCATAGTGTATTATCCTGGTGATCACTTGCTGTAATCACCTTGCTAATATCTTATTTAAGATTTTAGCATCAATATTCATTAGGGAAATTGGTCTATAATTATCTTTCTTTGTTTTGGCTCTGCCTGATTTTGAAATCAACACCATATTTGTGTCATAAAAGGAATTTTTTAGAATTCCTTCTGCTCCTATTTTTCCTAATAATTTGCATAATATTGGAATTAATTGTTCTTTAAATGTTTGGTAGAATTCAATTGAAAACCCATCTGTCCCTGGAGATTTTTTTCTTAGGGAGTTCATTAATGGCATGTTCAATTTCTTATTTAAGGATTTCATTTCCTCTTCAGTTAACCTGGGCAGTTTGTATTTTTGTAAATATTTATCCATTTTAATTAGATTGTCAAATTTATTGGCATACAGTTGGGCAAAATAGTTCCTAATTATTGCTTTAATTTTCACTTCACTGGTGGTAACATCAACCCTTTCATTGTTGACACTGGTAATTTGGTTTTCTTCTTTCTTTTTTTAATCAAATTAAGCAATGGTTTATCTATTTTATTGGTTTTCTCATAAAACCAGCTTAGTTTTATTGATTAATTCTATAGTTTTCTTGCTTTGTTTTGCTAAATTCTCTTTTAATTTTCAGAATTTCTAATTTAGTATTTAATTAGAGATTTTTTATTTGTTCTTTTTCTAGCTTTTTAAGTTGCATGCCCAATTCATTGATCTCCTCTTTATCTTTTTAATTGATGTAAGAATTTAGAGATATAAAACTTCCCCTAAGCACTGCTTTGACTGCATCCCATAGATTTTGGTATGTTGCCTTATTATTGTCATTCTCTTGGATGAAGTTATTGATTGTTTCTATGATTTGTTATTTGACACACTCATTCTTTGGAATGAGATTATTTAGTTTCCAATTAATTTTCAGTCTACCTTTCCATGGCTCCTAATTACATGTAATTTTTATTGCATCATGATCTGAGTAGGATGCATTTAATATTTCTGCCTTTTTACATTTGCCCTTTAGGTTTTTGTGCCCTAATACATGGTCAATTTTTGAGTATATAATGCTGAGAAAAAGGTTTATTCATTTCTATCCCCATTCAGTTTTCTCCAGACATCTCTCACCTCTAACTTTTCTAACATTCTATTCACCTCTTTAACTTCTTTCTTATTTATTTTGTGGCTATATATATCTAATTCTGAGAGGGAAAGATTCAGATCCCCCACTTGTATAGTTTTGCTGTCTATTTCCTCTTGTCACTCATTTAACTTCTCTAAGAATCTGGATGGCATGCCAGTTGGCACATACATGATTAGTATTGATATTTTTCATTATCTATAGTATCTTTTAGCAAGATGTAGTTTCCTTCCTCATCTCTTTTAATTAGATCTATTTTTGCTTTTGCTTTTTTGTTTTGTTTTGTTTTTTGTTTTTTTGGTAAGGCAATTGGGGTTAAGTGACTTGCCCAGGGGTCACACAGGTAGTGTCTGAGGCTGGATTTGAATTCAGGTCCACCTGAATCTAGGGGTGGTGCTCTATCCACTGTGCCACCTAGCTGCCCCTTTCCCCTGCTTTTTTTTTTTAACTTCTGCTGAAGCATAATATATTCTGCTTCAACCTTTTACCTTTATTCTGTGTGTATCTCTCTGCTTCAAATGTGTTTTTTGTAAACAGCATATTGTTGGATTCTGGTTTTTAATCCACTCTGCTATTCACTTTTTTTTTATGGCATAGTTCATCCTATTCACATTCACAGTTGTTATTACTATCTGTCTACTTCCCTCCATTCTATTTATACCCTTTGCACTTTCCCCCCTTTTTCCACCTTATTCTCCTCACCAATGTTTTCCTTCTTAGCCCTTCCTTCCCCAATGTGCCCTTCCTTTTATCAGCCCCCTTCCCTTTTCTTTACCCTTTTCTCCCCTGCTTCTGCCTTCCCTTCTATTAGTCTCCCCTTTTACCCTTTACCTTTTACTTCCCTAAAGAATATGCTGTTTCTTTATTCAAGTGAATGCATGTTATTTCCTCTTTGAATTAAATCTAGTGAGAATAAGGTTAAAACCATGTTCCCCCATCCCTTTTTTTCCCTCTATTGTAATAGGTTTTTTGCACCTCATCATATAATGTAATTCACCCCATTCTACCTCCCCTTTCCTCTTCTCCCCATAAACTACTTTTTAAGCCCTTAATTTTCTTTATATCATCACTTCAGACAATTTATGTTGATACCCTCTATGTAAAATCCTTCTGTCTACCCCTCAAAATATGTATATATATACACATATATACACATATACATACATACATATATACATATTTATATATACACACATATATAAATAAATAAATATATATATATATATATACATACAGTTCTCGAGTTATTAGTATTCTTTTCTCATGTAGGAGTTTAAATAGTTTAATCTTATTGAATAACTTTTTCCCCTTGTTTATCTTTTTAAATACCTCTTGAGTCTTGTATGTTAAGATTGGATTTTCTATTCAGTTCTGTTCTTTTCATCAGGAAACCTTGAAAGTCCCCTATATCATTTAATATCCATCTTTTCCCCTGAAAGAGAATGCTCAGTTTTGCTCTGGTAATAGATTCTTGGCTGCAATCCAATTTCCTTTGCCTTCTGGAATATCATATTATAAGCCTTGGGATCCTTTAACATTGAAGCTATCAGGTCCTGAGCAATCCTGACTGCAGCTCTATGATATTTAAATTTCTTCTTTCTTGCTGTTTGGAGTATTTTCTTCTTTACCTGGTAATTCTGAAATTTAGCTACAATATTCCTTGGAGTTTTCCTTTTGGAGTCTCTTTCAGGAGGAGATTGGTGAATTCTTTCAATGATGATATCCTCTGATTCTATAATATCAGGGCAGTTCTCCTTGATAATTTACTGGAATATGATGTCTAAACTCTTTTTCTGATCATGGCTTTCAGGCAGTCCAATGATTCTCAAATTGTCTCTCCTGGATCTGTTTTCCAGGTTATTTGTCTTTCCAATGAGGTATTTCACATTTTCTTCTATTTTTTCATTTTTTTGATTTTGTTTGACTGATTCCTGGTGTCTCATGTTGCTCTTAGCTGCCAACTGTCCAATTTGAATTTTTAAGGCATTGTGTTTTTTTTTAGTCAGATTATGTGCTTCCTTTTCCATCTGGCTAAATCAATTTTTTAAGGAATTGTTTTCTTCAGTCAATATTTGTGCTTCCTTTTCCAAGCTGCTGATTCCTTGTGTTTCCTTTTCCAAACTGCTGATTCGTTTTTGATAATTTTCTTGTGTTGCTTTCATTTCTTTCCCCATTTTTTCTTTTAACTCTCTCAATTGATTTTTAAAATCCTTTTTGAGCTCTTCAAAGAAAGGCTTTTTGTCTTGAGACCAATTCATCTTTCCTCTTGAGGCTTCACATGTAGAAAATTTGAAAGTATTGTCCTCATCTGCGTTTGTGTTTGTCTCTTCCCTGTTGACACAGAAGCTTTCAATGGTGAGAGCTCATTTTTGTTTCTTGCTCATATTGCAACTTATTATTATTATTTTTTTAAAGTTGAGGTCCAATCCTCGGGCACCAGAGTCACTGTTTCAAGCTTCAAGTTAGGGGCTTTGTTGCTGGCTTTCTACTCTGAGTCCTCTATGTCTTGCAGATTTCTCACCATTCTGGGCTTGCTTCCGGGTGCAAGCTGGGATACCAGGCCTGGTCTTACCTGTCCTGTGGGTGACTCCCTAACTGACAGCCTGCCCTTTCAACTGGAGCTGGTGGATCTAACCACTGACCTGCCATGCCACTAGCACATTGAGCCACGATCATGGGGCCTTAGTTGCTTCCTGCTGAACTTGCCCTGACCCCCGCCACATTACACTGTGCTTAAGTGCACTGTGCCCCCCCAAGCCCCTGCCTGAGACTGACCTTTCCTGAAGCCTTTTAAATTATCTCGTTTGGAAGATTGTGATCCTCTTTCTGTTTGTAAGTTCAGTAGTTTCAGAATCTGTTTAGAGGTTTGATTTAATGTTGTTTTTTTTTTTTTTTTAAGGGAAATTTGGGAGAGCTCAGGTAGCTTACTAGGTTCTCTCCACCATCTTGGTTCCACTCAGTCTCTTTAATTCAAGCAAAAACTTTTCTTTTAAAATATTAATCTTTAGACTGGGGGCCCTGATCCATATCTTTTAGGTACATTGAACTTTTGGGGGAGAAGTGAGAAATGTGTGTTCAGATATAAGTTTAAATTTTTTTATGGTAAAATACATTCACCAAAAGAACCCCATCCGCAAACAATCCTTTCTTAAATGGTTCCTTTCTGTGCTATGTGATGAGGCTACATCCAAATGGCAAAAACAGTACTTGTTCTTGTAAAGTATGTGCTAATGCTATTATAACAAGACATTTTAAAAGTTTTGTTGGTTGCAAATAACTAGAGATAGAGAAAAGAGAGATATGTATTATTGGTTAATATCAAATGATGATGATGATGTGATAATAATGAGGACAGTGAAAATATTGCTATTCATATCAGGCCGTATGGACTACATTTGCATCATAGGGTAATATTCAAATATTTTATTCTCATATATTCTTATCTACAAATCAGAATGCTTACCTTCAAAAGTCAAGTAGAACTCTCAGAGAAGTGTTAAAGGATATAGATTGTAATGGAAAGGGAACATAATGAATAAGATATATTAGATGTAACCTAAAATAAAAAGTGACAAGTGCTTGAAGTCATGAAGGAAATATGGGATCCAATTAACATGCACCCTTTTACAAGACTCTTCTATGAGTCATGATGAGTCATCTTTCAGCATTTGTTCTTGTTGGAAGGAACCCACTCTTTCCAAGGAAATCTATTCTGGTTTTAAACAATTCTCAAGTTTATTTTATCCCATATGTCAAACATAGTTATGGATTTTCTGCCCGTATTGTTCCTAGTTCTGCTTTCTGAGGCTAAGCAGAAAAATTCTAATATCTTCCTTGTTCCAGCCCTTCAAATATTTGAAGGTGTTTATGACACCCCTACTCCCAGCCCCACCTTGATTAAGATTTTTCTAGATCAGTCTTCTTTTTCCAACAGATCCTCATATGGCATTATTTCAAAGCTTCTCACCATCCTGATTTCTCTCTTCTGGACACACAACAGCTTTTGGCTACCCTTTCTACAATATATAGTAGCCCAAACTGTACCTAATCTCCCAGAAATGATCTGACCACAATACTTACTTTCCTATTGATGGAATCCACACCCCACTTCATATGGCCACATCAGCATTTTTTTGCTATCATGTCACATTGTTGACTTAGGTTGAGATTTCAATGAACTAAAACTCTCATTTCTTTCTCATTTAAAGTACTGAGTAACTTCATGTCCCCTATTTTATAAAGTTAATCTTTTAAATCCAAATGTAAGAGTTTCCATTTATTTCTTATGCATTTCATCTAAATCTATTCAGCCCAATATTTTAGTCTTTTGAGATATTATTTTGGGATCCTGACTCCATCAAATATCTTACTTGTTTTAATTTCTATGCTAATTGCTTGTATTTAATGCTGCTTTTTCTCAGAAAATTTCAGAGCATGTCATACTTTATTGTCAATATGTAATTAATTCACATAATAGTTCTAAGTTGAAACAGTTGCTATTTACAGCTTACTGATAGAAAATCAAGGTTTACAAAGGTGAAGGATCTGTCCAAGGCCAAGTGGAGAGTAAATCAGGTAGTCTCTGGTTAGCTCACATGTCTGTGTTTTTCTAAAATGATTTTTTAATTGAAGTGTCTGTGCAATCCATCATCGATGGATAACTTTTTCATTAATCACTGGCTAGTTAGAGAATCAACTTTGTGGTATAAAATATCTTTGTTCTTTAATATTTAATGCATATTGATTCCTCTAATGCCATAAACCAATGTTTGCCTATGACAATGTCTGTCAGTAAAATTCTTATGATAATTTAAAGTTTGCCCCCTTTAAAAAATTTTAAATGCTTTAACTTCAATTACACTGCTGCTTTGATCCTCCACAATAACTATTGCCATTCATCTTTATGACTTCCCAAATCTCATTTCTTTGTTCTCACATGCAGAATACCACAGTGACATGTCTCCTCTAACCAGTCCTTCCACTATATAGCCTAAGGGTTCTTTCTCTTGTTTCCAAACAATGTCAGAGACATTTATTTAAAGATCGAGGTATAATTCATTTTTTAAAAATCCTTCACAGAGTTCAATAAACTTCCCTGTTGGTCTTTTCTACTATTTTATCTTTTCTAGCCCTCCCTTTGTCTGCATAGCAGTTATTTCTAATCTCTTTCTAGTGACTTTTTCATTCTAGAAAAAAAAATCAATTCACTAAGCATTTGTGAAGCATTATAATATATGCTGGGAATATAAAGACAGAAATCAAGTAATTCCTGCCCTCAAGGAGCTAGACATTCCAAGAAAACAAAATTATTTTATAGTTCTTACTATCTCAAGTAAACTTTTCCTCCACTTTATTTTTTTTAATGTATGAGGTTTTTTATTTTTTTTCCATTACATGTAAAGATAGTTCTCAACTTTTGTTTATACATGCTTTACAATTTCAGACTTTTCTCCCTCCCTCCCCTCCCTCCCCCCTCCCCTAGACAGCAGGTAATCTGATATAGGTTATATCTATATATCTCTATACATATACATATAGATATATATATATACACACACATATATATACACATAATAACATTAATCCTATTTCTGCATTAATCCTGTTACAAGAGAAAGAATCAGAGCAGTGATGCAAAACCTCAAAATAGAAAAAAAAAAACAACAGCACCCAAAACAAAAGAAATAATATGGTTCAATCAGCATCTATACTCCACAGCTCTTTCTTTCTTTTTTTTTTCTTGGATTTGGAGATCCTCTTCTGTCATGAGTTCCCTGGAACTCTTCTGTACCATTGCATTGGTGAGAAGAATATAGTCCATCATAGTAGGTCAACACTCAATGTTGATGATACTGTGTACAATGTTCTTCTGGTTCTGCTCATCTCACTCATCATCAGCTCACGTAAGACCCTCCAGGTTTCTCTGAACTCTTCCTGCTCATCATTTCTTACAGCACAATAGTATTCCATTGTATTCATATACCACAACTTGTCCAGCCATTCCCCAATTGATGGGCACCCCCTCAACTTCCAATTCCTTGCTTCCTTCACTTTATAATGATTTTTTAATCCCTGATATTTATGTAGTGCTTTACACTTTACAAATAAATAAATAAATGAATTGCACACATCTTACCTCATGAAGATGATTATTTTCTAATTTTTATCAATGATGAAATTGAGACCCCAAAAGGTTAAGTACCTTGTTATGATCACATAGAGAGTAAGTAGATAGAGCCAGGATTCAGACCCAGGGCTTGTGACTTTAATTGTGGTGCTCATTTCTCCTGATTAATGAAGAATGTAAGAAAAACCTCCAATCTATCATCCATAAAAGGGATATAATAATGCTTGTCCTTGTGTGATATCTCATTGTGGGACAGGGTGACCATGGGATGTAAAAGTCTATACCAATAGAGAGCAAATTCTGGCAGATGTTACTATTATGGAATGGTTTCTAGCATGGCCCCAGTGACAAACTCTCTACCTGTCAGCTGAGGACTCTCTTTGTGAAGTTTGAATGTTGATCTAAGGGGTAATAATTTTTTTAACCACAAAAGCTCTCAAAGATCTTGAAAAAATCTTTAAAATAGTTTTAATTATTCTTTTTCAGTTATCAAGCATTTATTTCTTTTGCTGCTTGTATATCATACCATAAGTAGTATTCTTCATTATCAGTCCTCTGGAAGCATTTCTCAACATTGTGTTGCTCAGAAGAACTTCTACTAAGTAAAGAAATTTCAGTCTTCCTTGTTAGAGGAATTACCCATACCAGGATGATCATAAGACATTAAAATAGTGAAGTACTTTTTGTAAATCAAACCAACAAAAGCAAGTACTCTAGGAACCTGTAAACACTGACATTTTAAAAATTGGTAAACAAGTAATATGCAGCTGATTTATACAAACAATAGGAGATAATTTATTTAAAGACTATTTATTAGTACAAAATTAAATGAACCCAAACATAATAAATTGCAGACTAAATATTGCAAGTTCAACTGATATGAATCAAATAAACTTGCATTGTCAGTACAACCCTTTTTATAGTATTATTTTGTTTTCTACAAGTGATGATATAATAGAGATGAGATAAAATCCCCTTTCTTCTAAATTCTTGTCCCACAAGAAAATTAAGATGCCACACCAATTTTCAATGAAAAATTTATAATAATTTATTTCAGGATTTAATATATAATTGAAATTCAGAGATAATTATACCTATAAGACTTCTCATCTACTACTAACCCTGAAGAAAAATATTGATAATGACTTATGTCTGCATAGTACTTCACAGTTTTCAAAGCACTCCCAGCTATCTTATCATATTTGATTTTTTTCAAGTTCTCTTTGAAATATAAAGGGATAGTGTTAATATCCCATTTATAGACAAGGAAATTGGGGTTCATAGAATATAAATGAGTGATGAAAGAAATGACAATGGTGGTAGAATTTTAAAACTAGGATATTTTACTCTTGCGACTCCTCTAATAAGTGACAGACGATATGGATGATTGGAGGGGAAGATTTTCTTTCACTGTATTGAGAAAAATAATTTACAACAAGTAAGGTGACAGACTAGTATCTGCCTTACACACAGTCATTCTAATGTTTGTTGATTTAAATGTTTGACATAAATTCACAATTCTGAACAAGAGATTAAAGTATCAAGTAAATAGAAAATAGAAAAATTAGGAAAAGGACTGAAAACCAGCAGAAACCTTTAAATATAGGCATCTGGATTTGGTGTCACTAGGGTATGGGATTCAAATAAAAAATTCACCTTTGACACGAACAATGAGTTGACAACCATGAGTGACATTCATGGACAAGTCACTTAACTTCTTTGAGCCCCCAACAATCTCTAGGCCTAGGAATAATTATATAATTTAGGTCCTTGGTAATCTGTTCTAAATTCAATACTAAGGACCTTTAAATCCCAGTCTGGAAAAAGAAACCGCAGTTGAGCTTAGGCAAGCTGTCCATTATCCATCCTATTCAACAGAAAAAGACTACCCTGAGGATGAAGACAAATAACATCTTAAATTCAAGACCCAGGAGACTTATCAAAATAGAAACATCAATAAACTCCTTACCAGGAAGAATCTTGCCATATTCCTTCTGAATCCATTTCATGAGCACTGTGCCTTGCACACAGTAGTTCAAATGTTTGTTGAATTGAACTTTTGACATAAATTCACACTTCTGAACAAGAGACTAAAGCATCAAGTAAACAGATAGATAGAAAAGGGACCTCAAGCTGGCAGAAACCTTTAGATGGATAAACCAAAAGCAAAGAAGGCTACAAAAGATACATTCAGAAGGTATGATATTGCTGCTTATAAATTCCCCTTTATAGAAGAAAGTCCATTAGAATTTCAGTGCCAGAGGAAGACTGAGATCTTTCAAATCTGAGAGCTAAAAACTGAATAAATATGGGCTTCCCTAAAAGGGGAAACTTAAGAAACTTTTCCTACAAAGTGTAGTAGCTCTGGACTTTGAGGAGTAGGCCTATACACCATTCTGTTTCAATGCTTTGATGAGCCTATGATCTCATTTGGTGTGTGCATGCCCTCTAGTGGTACAGTTTGAAGCCAATTCAAAACCTCATGCTTTGCGATTCTTATCCATAACCTTCTACATCTTCATAAAGGATAGGCTGAATTAATTGAAGACTTTCCTTTGAGAATTTTAATATTTTAATGAGTAACAGTAGAACATTTGACTTGTCTGTCTGTTATTCTTAGCTTTTCTTCTATATCTCCCTCTTCTACCCTTCTTTATCCCACAATCTTCCCACAATCTGTCTTTCCTATATCCCTTCCCCTTTCCCATCATTGGCTAGACACTAAGTGCAGCTTAGAAGATGCAGGACAGAACCCAGAAGCCCCATTGGATGTAGCTGATGATCCATGCAGATGGGCAGGGGGGCAGCTAGGTGGCCCAGTGGATAGAGCACTGGCCCTGGATTCAGGAGGACCTGAGTTCAAATCAAGCCTCAGACACTTGACATTTACTAGCTGTGTGACCCAGGGCAAGTCACTTAACCCTCATTGGCCCCCTCCCAAAAAAAATGAGCAGGAAATCAAAACTACAATCCTTCTAGGAATCTGATGGAGGACCTCCACCTTATAATTTGCTCTGCAACTGAGAAATAAAGATATCTGTCCCTTGCCATCTGTCTTACTATATTTATGTCCCTAGACATTGCTTCCTAAATGTAGCCAAAGGATGCCCAGGCTTTGCAATTTTCTACGATGTTGTATCATTAAGACAGCTTGGCCTTTCCATTTGTTCTGCAGCTGAATCTTATTAAATTTTGTTCTTTCCCCTAATCAAAGAGTAAACTCCATGAGAGCAGGAGCACTTGTACTTTTCCTATTTTAGCACTAAAGCATTTTTTTTTTATTCATTCATGTTATATTTGGCAGTACTTTTTGAACACAAATCATCATTGGTAAGATGCAGAGCCTTACTGTTATTTCTGCCCTATAGACTTACTGTATTAATGCTCTAATATACTCTAATAACTCACATTTATGATAGTTCAAATTTAATGAATATGCATGAATGAATGAATACTCTTTAAGTATCATTGATTCAAGTGGAAGGTGGTGCTTGAACTGAATTTTGATAGAAACAAACAGTTCTAAGAAATATAGTTGAAGAGCAAGTGTACTCCAGACACAAGTGGCAGCCTGTGCAAAAAAAGACTTAGGGTTGGGAAACAGAGAATCATATCTGACAAATATTGTAAGACTTATTTGATTGGACAGTAGAACATGTGAATAGAACAATACATAATGGAGATTTATATATATATACATATACACACATACATACGTATATATATATTCATACATACATACACACATACATATATATACATATATATACATACATACATACACACACACACACACACACACACACACACACACATATATATATATATATATATATATATATATATATATATATAGGCTGGAGCCAAGTTCAGAAGGGCTTATGCCCAACAGAGAGGTTTGTGTTTGATCCTACAGATGAAAATGAACCTCTGGACTTCTGACCAGGGGGATGACTTGATCAGAACTATTATTTAGGGAAATTAATTTGGTCGCCTGATGAAGCATAGATAGGGAAAGGGAAGAAATCTGAAGCAGAGAGACCAATTTTGAGATAATTGCAATAGTCTATAAGAGGTAGTGAGGGCCTGGCCTAAAGTAGTAGCCATGGGAGTAGAAAGAAGGTAATAGATATATTTACTTTGTTTTCAGTGCTAAAGCTATCTATCTTTCTTCCCTCTTCTTTTCATCCAATGAATTACTATTCATCCTATGCATTTATTTAGCTCTATTTATTAAGTAGCTACTATGCTCTGGTTAATCAATCAACAAATATTTATTAAGCACCTACTATGTCGGAGGCACTGGTCGATATGCTAGGGATAAAAAAAAAAATTGCGACCCAATTCCCATTGCCCTTCTTCTCAAGGAATTTACATTATAAAGACCTTTGACAAGTCTCCCTATTTCCATTCTGTTTACCCTTCCTTCCCCATCCAATATATTACCTAAGTTGCACCCTATTCCCTTTTTCTTGTTTCTCAACTGTATTTAATTAGTATAAGGCATTCAATCTACCAAAATAAATAAGCAAAATTCTGCAACATAGTATTTTAAAACATATACATGGATATATATGGATATATATGTTTGTGTGTATATAATATGGATGTATACATATGTGAATATACATATATGCATACACACCCACATCCCAATTATATAGATACTGCCCTGTCTATATACAATGGGGAACTTACCAGAATCAATAGAATATTTATTTGGTGACATCTTTTTACATTTAATTTTAATTTTGTTTTTTTTTCAATTACATATAAACATTTTTTTAACATTTAATACTGCTTGTTCAGCCATTCCTCCATTGATGGGCATCTCCTAAATTTTAAATTCTTTGCCACCACAAAAAGAGCTACTATAAATATTTTTGTATATATAGAACATCTTCCTTTTTCTTTGATCACTTTGGGGTAAAAACTTAGTAGTATTGCTGAATCAGGGTATACACAGTTTTTTTTTGTTTTGTTTTGTGAGGCAATGAGGGTTAAGTGACTTGCACAGGGTCACACAACTAATAAATGTCAAGCGTATGAGGCCGGATATGAATTCATTTCTTCCTGAATCCAGGGCAGATGCTCTATTCACTTAGCAACCTAGCTTCTCTCTCTCATTTGGTTTTTTTTGTTTGTTTGTTTTTTTTGTTTTTTTTTTTTTTTTTCAGGGCAATGGGGGTTAAGTGACTCGCCCAGGGTCACACAGCTAGTAAGTGTCAAGTGTCTGAGGCTGGATTTGAACTCAGGTACTCCTGAATCCAAGGCCAGTGCTTTATCCACTGCGCCACCTAGCCGCCCCTCATTTGGTTTTTAAAAGCCTTTTTGAGCTCTTCAAAGAAGGCTTTTTGGTCTTGAAACAAGATCATTTTACCACTTGAGTCTTCCCTTATAGGCATTTTGACAAACTCGAGTTTGTGTTTTGGTCTTCCCTTTAACCATATAAGCTATCAATGGTAAAGATCCTTTTTTGTTTCTTACTCATATTGTAGCTTATTTTTAAACTTATAAAGATGATGTCAGCTCCTGGGGCACAGGGGTCACTGTTGGTAGCTTCTTACTGCTCTCAGTTGCACCACTCTCAGCTGCCCCACTCTTAGCTGTATCGAGCTGCAGCTGTGTCAAGCTGTTGGTGAGTCAGTGAGTGAGCTGAACCACCCTACCCTTTTGCCCAGGTGAGACAGACCTTTCTAGAAGTCTTCTAAATTATCTCAATTAGGAGAATTGTATCTCTCTGTCTTTTTGTAGGTTATGTAGTTCAAGAATCTGTTTAGAGGCTTGATTTAATGTTATTTTTGAGAGAAACATGTGAAAGCTCAGAGAGCTTCCTGGTTTCTCTCCACCATCTTGGCTCTTCCCCAAGTCTCTATATCTAACTTTTCTAAAATTCTATCTAAGGACATCTAAGAAGATGTCCTTATGTTCCTTGTTGTTTATTTTTTGGTTAGATTTATCTAGAGCTGTGTAGGGAAAGGTAAGGTCCCCCACTAGTGTAATTTTATTGTCTATTTCCTTTTGCAGCTCATTTAACTTTTCCTTTGAGAATTTTGATTCTATGTGATTTGGTTTATGTGTAGTATTGATATTACTTTATTGTCTATGGTACCTTTTAGCAAAAATGTAGTTTCCCTACTTATCTCTTTTAATTAGGTCTGTTTTTGCTTTTACTTTGAAATCATGATTACTACCCATTTTTTTTCTTTTTAACCTCAGTCATAATATAATAGTGTCTGCTGCAGCCCCTTATTTTACTGTGTTTCTTTGCATCAACTGTGTTTCTTCTTCTTTTTTTTTTGAATAGAATTTTATTTTCCAAAATATATGTAAAAACAAATTTTAACATCAATTTAAAAAGAAATTGTTCCAACGTCTCTTCCTCCTCTATTCCCACCCCCCACCCACTAGAACTCAAGCATTTCAAAATAAATTATACATGAGTACTCATGGAAAACATTCCCACATTAGCTAGATTGTGAGAAAAAACAGTCAAAAAACTCCCAAAACTTCAGACTGAGGAATTGTCAAAGAGAAAAAAATTTTTTTTTTAAAAATGTGTTTCCAGGGGCAGCTAGGTGGCACAGCGGACAGAGCACCGGCCCTGGAACCAGGAGGACCCGAGCCCAAATCCGGCCCCAGATACCCAACAGCCACCAGCCACATGACCCCGGGCAAGCCACCCAACCCCAATTGCCTCACCAAAAAAGAAAGAAAAAAAAAAAAGAAAAGAAAAAAATGTGTTTCCATCTATTTTCAGATACTATCACTTCTTTCTCTGTAGATGGGTTGCCATTTTCATAAGTCCTTCAGGGTTATATTGGACCATTGCCTTGCTGAAAATAACCACATGCTTCCCAGCAGATCATTTTACACTATTGCTGTTATTTTGTATACAGTGCATTTCACTCTGTTTCAGTTCATGTAGGTCTTTCCAGATTTTTCTAATAGTATCCTGTTCATTATAACCTAAATAAAGTACCTTAAACTTGACAAAGAATTTTCTTCATATTAGCCCAGCAAAGTCATCATAACTATTTCCCTCCATCCTATTCCCTTCCCATGATATTTATTCTATTTTCTATCTTCTTTTAAAGTATTCCTCCTCAAAAGTATTTTACTTCTGACTGTCCCCTCCCCTACTCTGCACTCCTTTTTTTTTCACCTTTCCTTCCTTATCCTCTTCCCCTCATACTTTCCTATAAGGTTAAATAGATTACTCCTCCCAACTGGGTGTGAATGTTATTCCCTCCATGAGCCAACTCTGATGAGTTTAAGGTCTTTGAGCTAATTCTATGTTCCAAATTTTCTTCCTCCCTCTCTCCTCAACCCTCCCTATGAAATCAAGCAATTCAATATTTCATACTTGTGCCATTATGCAGAACATCTTCACCTTCCTTGGAAGTATTTTGCTTTTTACTACTCTCTCCCAGAATCTGCCCTTCCCTCCTTCCCCTCTTCTCCCCCCACCCCCTTATCTCCCTCCCCTCCCTCGGGGCAAAATATATTACTATACCCACTTGAGTATGTATGTTAGTCCTTCTTTGAGTCAATTCTGATGATATTAAGGTTCACTCACTCCCTAATTCCTTCCCCCTCTTCCCCTCCCCTCCATAAGCTTTTTTCTTGTTTCCTTCATGTGAACAACCTCTCCCCAGACCATCTCTCCCCTTCCCCCTCCCCCAGTCTATTTCTCCTACACCTCAACCCTATTTTAAGGATGTCATTATGGGTTAGTTAGGTGGCACAGTGGACAATGCACCAGCCCTGGACCCAGGAGGCCCCAAGCCCAAATCCGACCCCATACATAAGACACCCCACAAAGAACAAAACAGAACATCCCTTCGTATTCAGTTCAGACCTGTGTCCTCTGTATTATCTTCCCATATAGGAATTTTAACAGTTTGATCTTTTAATATCCCTCATGAAGTCTTTTTCCTGTTTATCTTTTTAGGCTTCTCCAGGGTCTTGTATTTGAAAGTCAAATTTTCTATTCAGTTCAGGTCTTTTCATAACAAATGCCTGAAAGTCTTCTTTCTCCTTGAAGTTCCATGTTTGCCTCTGAAAGATGATGCTTAGTTTTGCTGGGTACGTGATTTTTGGCTGTAGTCCCAGTTCCTTTGCCCTCTGGAATATCATATTCCATGCCCTCCTGTCCTTTAATGTAGAAGCTGCTAGATCTTGCTTTATCCTTATTGGAGCTCCACAGTATTTAAGTTCCTTTTTTCTAGCTGCTTGCAATATTTTCTCCTTGACCTGGGAGTTCTGGAATTTGGCTATAATATTCCTGGAGGTTTCCTTTTGGGATCTCTTTCAGGAGGTGATCGGTGGATTCTTTCAATTTCTATTTTAGCTTCTGCTTCTAGAATATCAGGGCAATTTTCCCTCACAATCTCTTGGAGGATGGTGTCTAAGCTCTTGTTTTGGTCATGGTTTTCAGGTAGTCCGATGATTTTCAAATTATCTTTCCTAGATTTATTTTCTAGGTCAGCTGTTTTTCCAAGGAGATATTTCACATTGCCCTCTATTTTTTCATTCAATTGGATTTGCTTTACTGTGTCTTGGTTCCTCATAAGGTCGCTAGCTTCCATTTGTTCAATCCTAATTCTTAGGCAATTATTTTCAGCAGACAGTTTTTTAATCTCCTTTTCCATTTGGCTTTTCAAACTGTTGACTTTTTTCTCATGACTCTCCTGCATTGCTCTCATTTCTCTTTCCATTCCTTCCTCTCTTTCTCTACATCTTCGTTCTATCTCTCCTACTTTCTCTTCAAAGTCCCTTTTGAGAGCTTCCATGGCCTGAGACCAGTTCATATTTTTCTTGGAAGCTTTGGATGTTGGAGCTTTGACCCTATTATTATCTTCTTCTTCTGAGGATGTATTGTGGTCTACCTTTCCCCCAAAGAAGTTTTCAATGGTCTTCTGCTTTCTCTGCCTACTCATCCTGGTTTACTGTTTCTTGGCTTTTTACTCCTTAAAGTGTAGCGCTGCTTCCAGGACACACTGTTTGTGCTACAGCGTGGCCCACGGGCTGATTGGGCTTCTTCTCAGCCTGCCTGGCTTGTGAGTAATCACAGCTGCTTTCTCTTTGACCCGGAAACAGAAGTCTGATTGAACTCTGATTCTCTATGGTCGGAAGCTTGGCGTGCTTTTACCCCTCCCCCACTGGGCCACCACCACTCGACTCAGCCCACTGGTTCAGACCTAGGGCGCTTTGCCCCAACTCCAGTAGACACTGCCTCCACTTCACCCCGGCCCACCGCCGAACCCCCTCACCAGTCCGTGATCGGAGCCTCAGAAGCTGCTGGTGCTGAAGACTCTGACGTGTTGGAAGCACTGTCCCTGGCTGGGTCCGGACCGCGCCTGAGCTGTTCAGCCTGATCAGTAGGTGATCAGAATTGCCCTCTTTTGCGGAGAAACAGTCTCACTCTGTTCTTATGTGCATTAGGCTGTTCTGGGTTTTTATTTTTACCGCATTATTTGGGCATGAATGGACGGGTTTATCTGGAGCTTGTGGGAGTCACAGCCTCTCCTCCGCCATCTTGGCTCCGCCCTAACTCTGTTTCTTCTAAATAACAAATTGCTGAATTCTGGTTTTTAATCCATTCTGATATCCTCTTTTGTTTTATAGATGAGTTCATTCTGTTCACATCCACGTATGATTATTATTTATTTCCCTCCATCATATTTTCCCTTGTATATTCTTTCTTTGTGTGTGTTTCTATCTCTCTCTGTCTCTGTTTCTGTCTGTCTCAACCCCTGGCCCTCCTCACAAGTCTGTTTTGCTTCTGACTACTACCTTCTTTAATCTGCCCTCCTTTCTATTTATCCCTCTCCCTTTCTCTTTCGCTTTCCCATCCTACTTCCCTGTGGGGTAGGATAGATTTCTATATCAAACTTAAGGTCTATGTTATTTCCTATTTGAACCAATTCCCATGAAAATAAGGTTGAAGCATTGACTGCCACCTTCCTATTCTTCCCTCCATTGTAAAAGCTGTTTCTTTTCAACTTCTTTTATATAATATAATTATCTTATCCTTCCTTTCTCATACTCTTCTCACAGTACATGCCTCTTTCTCACCCTTTAAATCTATTTTTGTTAATCTTCCCATCATAGTCATCTCACTTTCCAAACCTTTTGCTATGTATATTCTTTCTAACTGCCCCCTAATAATCATAAAGTTCTTAGGAGTTACAAGTATCATTTCCCCATGTACAAATATAAAAATTTAAACCTTATTGATTGCCTTATTATTTCTTTTTCATGTTTACCTTTTTATGCTTCTCTTAAGTCTTGCTTTCAAAGTGAAATTTTCTATTCAGCTCTGCTCTTTTAAAAATTCTTCTTATTTTGTGGGGGGTGGGGCAATGAGGGTTAAATGACTTGCCCAGGGTCACACAGCTAGTAAGTGTCAAGGGTCTGAGGCTGGATTTGAACTCAGGTCCTCCTGAATCCAAGACCGGTGCTTTATCTACTGTGCCACCTAGCTGCCCCAAAATATTGTCATTTATTCTCTCTCTTTTTTTTTTTTTTGGTAAGCTAATTGGGTTTAAGTGACTTGGCCAGAGTCACACAGCTAGTAAGTAATAATTCTTAAATTTTCTCTCTTCAATCTATTTTTCCAAGTCAGTTGTTTTTAAAGTGAGATATTTCTGATTTTCCCCTATTTTTTCCATTTATTTGATTTTGTTTTATTATTTGTTGGTATTTCATGGATTCATTTTCACTTGCCGAATTCTAATTTTTAAGAAACTGATTTCTTGAGTGAACTTTTAGAACTCTTTTTCAATTTGGCCAATTCTGGCTTTTTAAGGTGTTATTTTCTTCAGGTTTTTTATGTCTCTTTTATGAAATTGTTGAGTGTCTTCATAATTGTCTTTCATAACTCTCATTTATTTTCCTAATTTTTCATCTTCCTCTCTTACTTGGTTTTTTAAAAAATCATTTTTCAACTCTTCCAATAATTATTATTTGGTCTGTAACAAAATGATATGTTCTGTGACATTGACATAATTGTCAAATTAGCTGCTTTGATATCACTGTCTTCTGGGTTTGTGTCTTGATTTTCCCTATTACCATAACAACTTGTTACGGTCAAGTTTTTTTGCTGTTTTTTGCTCATATCGCTGACATATTTTTTGACTTTTAACTTTATGTTAAAGTTGTGCTCTGCTACTAGGATAAAGGAGCCACTGTCTCAAATTTCAGGCCTTTCTTGCTGCTGTTTTCAGAACCAGTTCTGAGGGTTTTAGCTTTTTTAGAAAGATGTGGTCATTGCTTTCCTTGTCTGCGCTCTGGTCTTTTCCTAGGAAAGGACCTTGTTCTTTTGTAGCCAATAGCTCTAGCACACCTCCAGGCCCTGGAACTGTGAGCAGGTACCCAGCTCTTCTTTAACTACAATTGCTAGTGTTTCCCTATGTCTTAGAACTGAGACCAGTTTACATACTCCCTGGAACCCCAAGTAGGCCTGCTGTGCCCCTGGGGTTGCAAGTTCTATTCTTCCTTTCAGCACATGGGCTACATCTCTGCAGGCAATTCAATAAGGCCCTGAGCCCAGAACTAACAAAAGGTCCCCTGAAATCATTTTCAGACCAGTTTTTTGACTCCACACCTACCCCACCCTCTATGATCTGTGGGCTAAGAACTCCTGAAGTTCCTACTGATGCCAATGCAGCCAATTCCAGTGGTCACTACTGGTGCTGCCAGCATAGTCTGTGCTGCATGCTCTGCCCTACATCCCAGACTCAACCATCACCACAGTGAGACAGATCTCCTAAATTGCCTAGGGCTACAAAAATTGGTTCACCTGAACTTTTGTTAATTCTGCTGCTCCAGAATTTGATTTAAGGTATTATTTTAGAGTTGTTTAGAGGGAAGTTTATTAGAGTTCAGTTGAATATTTCTCTATTCTTCCATCTTGGCTCCATATGCAAATATTTTAATTTATTAATTAGGGTACCAGCTGATGTCAAATTGAAGAAGTGATGGTATAAGAGTGTCCATAATTATCTTAATGAGCTGATGCCCCAGGGCATGATCTCAGCTGGCAGATGAAAACTGATTCGATAACTTGTTCTGTGACTATATTAGTGGACAGGTCACATGTCTTTTCTCTAATGTCTAGCTAGCTTCTTTGACCCAGTTTTAGGTATGTTAGCTACTTATACCTTGATTTCCTCCTTCCCTATTAGCTTTACTTTTCAGATTCATTTTAAGCTCTGTGCTCATTAGCACTACTCTCTAGGTATTCCTATTCTCATATTCATTCTATCAACCAACCCCATGTATGTGAAACCAGACATTTTAATTATTAACATACAAGATTCTGCCTCAGCTTCTTACCACATCCTTTGAGGAGCTTATTTGGGAGTCTTTGGAGTCAGAAGATCTGAATATTGTTCCTTATACTTTTTGCCTGGGTGACCTTAAAAAAAAATCTCTTAAATTCTTTGGGGTTTCTGTTTCCTCATATGTAAAATAAAGAGATTCAATTAGGTTTTCTAAATTGTCTGTTTTTCTTCTTGTTTTGTTTTTGTTTTGTTTGTTTGTTTTTGTTTTGGCAGGGCAATGAGGGTTAAGTGACTTGCCCAGGGTCACACAGCTAGTAAGAGTCAAGTGTCTGAGGCCAAATTTGAACTCAGGTCCTCCTGAATCCAGGGCCAGTTCTTTATCCACTGTGCCACACAGCTGAACCTGTCTGTTTTTCTTCTTAATCCTATGACCTAAACCTGTGTAAGAAATTCCCATTTGGACATGAGTTTTGCTATGCAAACTACAATGGCAAGTTAATTTTCTCTAAATTCTCTGACTCCAGGGTTATCCATTCAATCCTTGATCAAGACTGGTTGAAAATAATTTATTCTCATTCCATTGTAAACCAAGAAAATGTGCTTCAAGCCAGGAGGATTTCTGCAAAATTCAGCCCAAACCTGGGCCACTCTTTGTTTGAAATGTCTTGAATGTCAGTTTAACTACAGGGATTATGTTGTTTATTTTACTGCAGGTTGACCTCAAGATCTAATCCAAAGCAGTTTAGCTCCAGAAGCCACCATTACTACTTCTTGCTAAGCCTTTTGAAGCTGGAATACTGGGGTCAATGACAGACCAATACAAGCCAGTTCTAGAGCTGAGATAATAGTAAATCCAGTCTGCTTCCACTGTGGAATGGGGCACTCTAATATCATCTATCCCCTATGTATTTGGCCTGATTTAGGAACAAACTTTTTTTTTCACATTGACTTTTTTCTTTTCGTTTTTCTTTTTTTTTGCGGGGCAATGAGGGTTAAGTGACTTGCCCAAGGTCACACAGCTAGTAAGTGTCAAGTGTCTGAGGCTTGATTTGAACTCAGGTCTTCCTGAATCCAGGGCCAGTGCTTTATCCACTGCGCCACCTAGTTGCCCCAGGAACAAACTTTTAATAAATTGGTGTGTGTGGGGGGAATTGAGATACAATGGGAGATTCTAGATTATTTTCTCCCAGTACAGATCCTATTCACATAGCTAGGGATTGATTAAATAGACTCAGAGGGAGCCTGAGGTTAGACATCTTCCCTGTTACAGAAGGGGAATCATCTTTATTAATAGAAAATTCTGTTTTGTTATATTTAAGGAGGCATAGGTCAATGACTCCAGGCCACTGCTGGTAATCATAGCTCTAGGGAATAAGTACAATACCTACAAAAGCCGAGCAAGAAGTTCAATATTACTGATGATTGTCAGATAGGCTACATTGTTTTTGGATGTGCCAGAGCAATTTTATAATGTCACAAAGGGCATTTTGTGGTTAAAATGGAGTATAGAAATCAGTCTGCAGAGTATCTATCCTCTCAGTGGTATTGTCCTTCATTCCCCTCCCCTCTTTTACCTTCTGCATTAGTTTTGTTTAATCCCCTGTGGTTTTCTTCTGTGGCAATCAACCTCAAGAGACAGATTATATTTTTGTATTCTCTGGAAGACTGACGAGTTCTGGGGAGGCTTTGCTTCTGTCAGAAAAATCAATGCAGGAATTAGCCTGTTGGGACATTCAACCTCAGGTTTACTGGTTAGCTTGAACTGGAGAGTTTTACCTGGAACACTTTCCTGTACCTGAATTAGGAACTGGTGGTAAGAGAAAGAACACAAGAATGGACAGTGATGGGTTTGGGTAGAGTAATTTAATATACTGTGGTTATAAACCTATCTTTTCTTAGCAAACAATTAAAGCCCTTTAGCATTAGACATGCATCTTTGGCTCAGTCATTACAGTGAATTTTTCACAAAGTTTATCTATCTATCTATTTATCATATAAGCATAGATAAGCAAAACTAATACAGAAAGTAAAAAGGAGAATCGATTCCAATACAAAGAAATGGGGAAAACACACATAAACATACACAAAAATATATGCATCTAAATACTATTTTGATTCATTTCATATATGTATAAACACATAAAACGTCATTGATCTCTATCTTTCAAGGAAAAGAGGGGAGAAAAACAAGTGTCAAGGAATCAGTATATTCATAGTTTACTAGTCCATGCACACACTAAACATTTTTCAGTATATGGATACAAACACACACACACACACTGAGGTTAAGAAGCTTTGCTGTAAAATAAGTTGTTTGTCAGTATTCAAACTCCAGATTAGGAGCCATCTAACAGTGAAGGAAGCCTTACCAGAGGGAATTCTGCATGGCCTTCAAATTACAGATAAGAAGACTGACTTTTTCTTTTCATTCTCAAACAATATGTAAAGGAGTCCTCATTGCTTGACATATGTGCTTCTTATGCTTCTCCATTTTGGAGGTAAAGCTTCCTCTTCGTGGATTCACTGCCTAAAGCTTCTAATACAGAACTAAACAGAAGCTATTAAAGCTGGTTGAAAAAGCAGGATATAATTTAAGCAGACTTTAGATGACTTCTTATTAACATCATCTTGCAGATAAGGAAACTGAGTTCTGGAGAGGGAAAATTGTCCAATGTCATGTAGGAAAAAAGTGGCAGGACCATGACTTGAGGCCAAGTCTTGAATCCTATTCTAGTGTTCCATAAATGTTGAAGCAATAAATGTCTGTGGAGTTAAAATTAACAGTGAAGCAATGGTGATTGCTAGCAAATATGGGCACATGAATTATTTCAAGTATTTCTCACTAATTTCAATTGGAATAAATTATCTTAAGAAATTCTAGGTCACTTTCAGAAAACTAAAATTGGGAATCTTTACTCAATTCAAAAGAAGCAACATGATAATTTGTGACAAAAAAAGCTTGTTGTTAAGGAAAATAATTCTGAATCTCTCTTTGTGGGGAGACTTTGGGACTAGAATTGATATGATTATCTGACTACATTGATTTAATTATTTGAAAACTATATAATTCCTAGTCTTAATTTTGCTATGCTCCAGCTTTTTTGATTAATTCCAGGGAGTGTTATGAAACTTTCAAAATCAACTTAATTATATTTAAATATATGTACTTATATTTAAATATATACACACCCATACATATTATATGTGTATGCTATACTCCTGCCTTTTTGATTAGTTCCAAGAAGCTCTATGTAACTTTCAAAATGAATTTAATTATATTTAAATATATGTGTTTATATTTCTACATATAAACACATACATAGTATATGCATATGCATGCACATATATAGGGTTGCATGTATTATATATCTTTATATGCATATTCATACATTCATATGCATGAATAAAGCACTGGGTCTAGAATAAATATCTAAATTTAAATTTTACCTCATGTGTTTAATGGTTGTGTAACCCCAAGCAAATGATTTAACCTCTCTTAGACTTAGTTTCTTCAATTACAAAATAATGGTGTCTATCTCACAGCCTCAGAGGGTTGGTCTAAAGATCAAATGGTAGATAGATGATAGAGGTAGAGATAGAGATAGGTTTTATATATATATATATATATATATATATATATATATAGAGAGAGAGAGAGAGAGAGAGAGAGAGAGAGAGAGATGTTAGATATATAGATGATATAAATAGATATAGATTTATATATCTATATATAGATATAAATACAGATTTATATATGTGTATGTATCAAGTGCTTTGTATGCTTTAAAGTGCTATATAAATTTTAGTTATTGTTTATTATGATTTCTCACCACTTTGGGGTGAGAACAAAGAAAACATGCTTCAATTCTGAGAAGATTGTTGATACAATGGCTCTAGCCTTCAGACCATACTTTTATACTGAGAAGGATCCTCAGAGATCATTTGGTCCAACTATTATTTTACACAGGAAGAAAAATCAGAGAGACAATGTGACTTGTCTATGGTCATCCAGGTAGCAAGTAATAGAGCTGAGATTTAAAACCTTGTCCTCTGATACCAAATCTATTGCTCTTTCTCCATTAGGGTACCATCATCTTCCCCATGGATTAAAATTAAAAAGTACACTAGAATTTGCTTGGAGAATAATATTTTGAAGTATATGACATTTAACTGGAGAACTACTGACTATTTTTTTGTACAAAGAAAACAGTCACAATACTCTTCCCTCTGCCAACTATAGCACTCTGTTAGGTTTTAAAATAGTAACTTAAAATCTCAGGTGAACTTTCAGTTAATTAAACTTTCTGTATAAATTGCTTTTCTTTAAAGATAATTTAAACAGTTTTAAATTTATTCTGCTATAGTCCTTTACACTTTAATACCTTTTATAACAGATCCACAATGGAGGGCTTGTTTCATTTTGCAAGAATCATTTTCCTTTTCTAAGTACAGCAAATAGGATGAATGATTGTTAAAAATAAAAAAAAAAAGTGGTGAAAATGTGCTTTAAAAAAGCATTTCTGGATTCATTAGTGACCACAAGAAACACAAACCCTTTCTTTTAGGTAGCATGTGCCCTATGCCACACTTGTTTTTAATAGCAAATGAGAAACTTGTTATGTTTGGTTTCCTGTTTTGTTTCAATTAGGTAACTTTGGGTTGGAATTTGTTATGAAAGAATATCTATCCTGAAAATCCAGTAAATATTTGCCCAACATCTTTGCCAGTTTTCCTGGTTTTTCATTTCCTTTAAAATGCTTTCTCTTGCTATAATAAAATAGTAGGCTATGTGCTAATACACATACATATATACACATATATGCGCACATAAATGTGTTTGTATACTATATGTGTCTAAGTATAATTTTTAATCAAGAAAACACAATATCATGCAATCTATGTGCACAGTATTATTCCAAGGGAAAGCAAGAACATACCAAGCTTTCCCACATTGAATTTACAGTTTTATTAAATTTTTA
The DNA here is from genome assembly GCF_019393635.1 of Dromiciops gliroides. NCBI lineage: Eukaryota > Metazoa > Chordata > Mammalia > Microbiotheria > Microbiotheriidae > Dromiciops > Dromiciops gliroides. The sequence goes on along the minus strand of NC_057866.1, from coordinate 172,459,749 downwards.
TGTGTCTGGATCTTTCCAAGTATCATGTGGTGACTGCTGTTCCCAGCCAACTGTCTATTGCTTGTCTCTACAAAGATACAAACAGAACTTCAGTGAAACTATTACACAGATACCCTTTTCTCTAATTCTCTTTTGCATAAAAAGGAAAATGTAAACTTTCAAATCAAATTTTGTTTATATAAGTGATCAAACTATGCACAGGTAGTGAAAACCTTACCTTCATAGATTAGCCATGTTTCCCAATCTCCTACTAATAAGTAATGGTTTTAAAGGTATACAAGAAATTATTTAAGAATCTTAGACAGTGAGATTATTGTCATGATGACAAGTGGAGCTCAATTTAAGAAGTTTCATAATATTCCTGGTAAGAGAAATCCAGTGCCTCAATCTGTGACTAGACTGTTTGCTATAAGATTGTTGACAAAAACAAGAGGCCAGCTTTTGCCAATCAAATTTTGCATCACATCCCAAGTCTATAGTATATGGGGTGGACTGGCTATTGTATTTATGTGATGACTTGGCAAAGAACTATATGAGTAGAAGGAATGTGTTGCAAAATATGTTGTTGGAAGGGGCACCTACATGGGTAGGTTACAAATTCTTCAATATAAAAATAAAATTTTCATATAGCAATGCATAAATGGCTGTAAAATTAATTTTTATAATAATCTATAACTGCCTAAAACTTTGCAAAACATTTCTGCCTGACCTTGCCTTTATTTTTGCCTCTCTTTCCTCTCCTCCTTCCTTCTCTTTCTCCTTACCACTCCCTTCAAATCTATCCATGTCACTCTAATCTCTCTTTTACTATTCCAAGGTTGAATGTCACAAAGTATCTGTTGGATGTTTCTACCAGTATGCTACATAAGCATCTCAAATTCAATATAATTCAAATTGAACTCAACATCTTCCCTATTGCCACTACTATCTTTCTAGTCACCCAAGCTCTGGTATCACTATGTAGGGGTGGTGTAGTAAAAATAAATAGTTATGTGATTTCAACTGACTTTTAGAAGCACAGTGGATAGAATTCTGAATCTAGAGTCAGGAAGTCCTTACTTAAAATGCTGCCTCAGACACTTACTAGCTGTGTGGCTCTTACTTTATGATTGTCTGCTTTGGTTTTCACAACTGTAAAATAGGAATACAAACATCATCTACCTCCCACAGTTATTCTGAGGATCAAATGAGATAATAATTGTAAATCACTGAACATAGTGTCTGACATATAGTAAGAACTTGATAGGTGTTTTCTTCCCTTCTTCCTTGCTTCCTTCCTTCCTCCATTGCTTCAATCCTCCTTTTCTTCCTTTCTTCCTTCTTTCCTGCCTTCTTTTCTTCCTTCCTTCCTGCCTTCCTCCTTCCCTTCTTTTTATAGAAAAAAATTACAGGAATTATCATAGAATTAGACTAATATACTAGATTCCTCTCACTTTTTATGAATTTATTAAAATTCTTAAATTGGACTCCACTTGTCATCATGGCAATAAGATTACATAAACCATGGCCTGCATTCCCTTAAAACCCATTACTTAATAGAAATATTTTTTTTGGGGGGGGATACAGGGTCACCTTTGAACTTTTCCTTCCTAATTTACAACTATAATATCAATTACAGTCATGATTTCTTGTAAACCACATTGTCTTTAGAATCATATTGCCTCCACCATAATTCAAGTCATCAATATTTCTCTATGGATCCATTGCTATTTTTACTCTAATTTCTCCCCTCTTCATTTTATCTTTCACATAGCTCACACAAATGTCTGACCCTGTCACTTACTGAACAACCTACAGAGCTACTCTTTTGCCTGCAGGATGAAATACCAATTCACTACCTGGTAAGAACTTCAGCAACTGTGCCTCATCTTCCCTGATTTTACTATATTTTCCAATTTATACTTTGCATTCCAAATTCATTGAACTACTGGCAATTTCCTTATTTCTACTATTATTCTTATTTCAGAGATAAGAGACATGATTTTCAGAAAGATTATCATTCTATGATTAAACACATTGTAAGTGTTGGAATGCAGATTCCAATTTAGATTGCTATTGCTTCCAAGTCTAATTTTCTTTCCAATATATCACATCAATAAATGTATATTTCAAAGAGTGATTGAATATAGAAGGAACATAGGAGGGATGTTAGTGAAAACAACCATTTACAATTCCTCCATCAATTTTTTATTCCCAGGCAAATTAGCGATAACATCCACGGTGACCAGGTCATATACCCATGAAACTATCCCAATGCTTGCCACTAGTCAGATCTTTAACCAAATTCCAATTTATTTTCCCTCTTGGTATTTCTGTTAAGCTTTCTTTAGAATTTGTGAGTTAGTCTTCTGTGCATGGTGACTCAGAATTTATGCTAACTAGTTCCCGCTCTAGAAGACTGCTTCCTTCTCTAAATCACCCCAGACTCAAGAGTTTGAACAGCCTAGTCTGGAGCAATGTCTGCTTTATATTACCCATTACTAAATGTTCTCCTCCTCGTAAAACACCAAAAAGCTCCAATATGATATATAAATCACTTTCAAGCAGGACTCCAAGGGAAAAAATAGAGAGAAAGAGAAATCAATGAAGAATATTACTTCTTATTCTGAGGCTGAATTCAGGAGATTGTTCCCTAGAGCTCTGAAATATAATTTTTAGCTTAAAGCCAATTGTGTCTCTGATTCTTAAGAGTCTTCCTACTTGTATGCACACATACAAATGGATTCTTCTAAAAGAAGAGGCAAGGAGTAACCATAGGGAAAACAATGTCATTTTTATTTCCTAGACATAGGATTAAATTGCTTAAAAATGCTTTGTGTATATTTTTGAAACTTTTTGACATTTTAGAGGAAAACAAGTTTTCAACCAACATAACAGAAAATAGAAATTCTACAGTCTGAAACACAGAGTGTTTGTGAGAATACTTTAGACTTTCATTTGATCATTGAATTTAAATGCACATACTGATAACTTAATGTATACTTAGAACTGAGTGACCTTGTACTTAAACAGAACAAGCTACCTCCAGGGATGCCCAATAAGTGATTGTTGACTGATAAGGACCTCTTTGGTTCCTTGGTGTTTACACGTTGATATTCTTCTGATTTTTAATGTCAACATTATTATTTATGTAGCTGTGGATGCAATTAAGATTATGGTTTTATGTTTCTGAGAATTTATAAGCAGTTAGAAATAAAAACATATTCCAAGCTACTATTTAAAATAATATATATAAGACTCAAAACTATGTCTACCATGACAGCAAAAGTAGAGTTATATGATTTATATACTTTGGTAACTATAAGCAGCCAGTCTAGATTACTAGTGCACTTGGAGATCTTTTTGATCCTTTTCTTTCTTTCTTTTTTTTAAAAATTAATTAATTTATTTTTTTTAGTGAGGCAATTGGGGTTAAGTGACTTGCCCAGGGTCACACAGCTAGTAAGTGTTAAGTGTCTGAGGCCGGATTTGAATTCAGGTACTCCTGACTCCAGGGCCAGTGCTCTATCCACTGCGCCATCTAGCTGCCCCCGATCCTTTTCTTTCAATAGCAGAGTTGTATACTGAATTATCCAAATCATTATCTCCTTTTTCAATTTTACTCTATTTTTGTTAACAAGGACTTAGGGACTCCCTCCCTGACACAACCAGAAGGGAGGATAAGGTAAAAATTGAGTTACAATTTTTTAAAAAGCATTCCATAGACCAGATCTCCTGGTATCTATGGATTGATATCAGGAGGGCCATGAAATTGAATGAGGGAAAAGATTACATTGTTATTATCATTAACCTTCAACAGAAATTTAGTATTTCCTTCAAATCTTTAAAAATATTATTTTAAGGAGGGTTTTTGAGACTTCAATTGACTGTCAAAACAACACACATACCTACACATAAAGGTTAGGAACGATTGTAGAAAAAAAGTTGAGGATTATTTAATTGATTCTATATGTTCTTATTGTTTGTTAAAACAACCCAGTGTATTTATCAAAAATATTTGAAAAAACAACAACAAAAAATCCATAGAATTTTGTTAAAACAGCAAGTGGAAATCAATCAAACTAACTATTTATTTGTTTGTTTAATTGTTTATTCCTTTATATTTTATTTACTTATTTATTGTTATTAATTTTTTTTTAACATAGGTAGTACAGAAAGTCACTAGACCTCTGGATTTGATGTCAAGAAACACACATCTGACATGTTCTGGTTTATGTGATCAGTTCTCTGGTCCTAAGAAAATAAATCTAAGGCATTTGATGAATTTCACTTTTGAAATTGAGTCACTTAGCATCTCCCTCAGGCAACTCTAAGAATAATGTACTTGGCCATGGAGAGGGTTGTGATGTGCATTTTCCTCCTTTCTCCCATCCCCACAATTTGGCTTCTCTGTGTAGATGTAATTGTTTAGTTATCACTGGGACTAATATGTAGTTAGTTTTGTTTTGTTTTTCTTTCCTTAAATCAACTAGAATAAGTATATTTATAAAAAAAATTATTTTTTCACATCCTAGGCCTGCATTTTGTATTCAATCTTTGGTAATGAATTTAGTCTAAAGATTTTTTTTTTAAATAAGCAAACCTTAATTACTTTTCTGTATCCCCTGTCGCAAACATATTTATCTCATGAATTCTTGCCCATTACCAAGACCTCTTTTTTGTTTCCAATAATTGTAGTTTAGAATATGTTATGTGCTGATAATGCATGGGTTTAACTTATTGAACTGAGCTTAAAATAGTATTGAATTGACAAACATAGAAGATTTACTAGCCCCAGAGAGCTTCTTAACCTTTCTTGTTTCAGGGAGTCCTTTGGCAATTTGGTAAATCCTATGGAACCTTTCTTAGAATAAATTATTTAAATGCATAACATCAAATACATATAATTATAAAGGAAACCAATTATGGTGAAATAAAAACTAAAATGCTTTAAAAGAAACACACAGTTTTAGAGGCCTCAGGTGAAGGACTCTTATAAACCTAGATATCTGATGAGAAATTAAAGAATTTGCCAGGTCATTATGACCCTTTTCACCCAGAAGAGATCTTAGGGCTTATTATAATATCCTTATCCTAAGAGTTTATACTGATTTTATAGGTGAGAAAACCAGGAGCTGTGGGAAGAAGTGACTTTCCCAATGTCACAAAAAAATTAGTAGTAAAACTATGATTCATATCTGGATGTCCTAAATCGAGATTATTATTCTTTTGACCACAACAGTATTAATTTTATTCATTTTTCCTTATTGATTTCCACTTTAATTAAAAAGCATTTATTAATACTAACCATGTACCCATACTAAGTGCTCAGGATACAAAGAAAGACAAATCTGCTCCTAACCTCATGTTTGAAAGAAGGACAAATTAATCTAATAACTAGGTATATACAGAGTATATTTGGTAGTCACAGAATCTTCCAGTTTTATGTTTCTTTCAGCAGGCTTAATTTATTAAAGAATCAGGGAAGTCAGAGATGGTTTTTTTTTAACTGTTTCTTGGTAATGTGTTATTTACTCAAAGGTCATTATCTCTCTTCACTTAAGAGAGGTTTTTTTTTCTTATACTATAATAGTCTCTCCCACTAACTGGGTTGTCTGTAATAAAATGGCATGTTTATTCGTCAACAATGTTAACATCTGAAACCATCAAGACTGTCTTGGAAAAGACAAAAGATTAACATTTTCTGAATTTCTCGTTTAAAGTTAAAGTTCATGGTAGGGGCACAGCAACATGCCTGGCAAATACAAAGCTAACAAGGTGCTGGTTCCTGTCCCTGCTTGTATAAAGCCATGTTGCACATGAGAATTCTGGGATCTCAAAAAGTTAACTGTAGTTTCCCTCTAGCCATTCAGGAGGTCCATAGAAATGCTTAGCTGTGTGCCTTCTAGCTCTAATTCCCACAAAGTCTATGAAAACACAAGAGGAAGAAGGAATTCAACTATCAAGAACATTGGATCCAAATGAGTGGTCTGAAGAAAGTTCAATACTCAAAGACAAAATGGCAAGGTAAGGTGGTCCATCAAAACCCACAAAGCCATATGGAAGCTGTTCCCTCAAAGCTTTGTAGTTCTACATTTCTTTTGTCAAAAATTTCCACCCCACATTCACTTCAGCAAATATATATTAAGGGCCTATTGTGACCAAGACCCTATCCTATACACTGGAATACAAAAACAAAAAATTCTAATCATGTCCCTCAGGAACAGGGACTGAAATGTATACAGATAAATATAATATGAAGTATAAAGATAAGGGAACAAAGTTATTGTTTGTCCTTCATTCTTGAAAAGGAACATGATAGCAAGGTGATGTCATGACTTACAGTGAATTGGATTTAAGTGAAGGAGGGCTGTGCAAGGTCACCAACCTCACTTTCTCCTAGAGCCATCTGGCCCCAGTGGCAAGATATATATCAGGACGACTGGAGATGGCCCTGGGTTAAGTGACTTGTCCTGTGTCACACAGTTAGTTATTATCTGAGGTGACATTTGAATGCAGGTCCTCTATAACTCTAGGGCCAGTGCTCTAGTCACTGGGCCACCTAGCTGCCCCTAGGGAACAAATAAGAGATAAGACAAAGTACTCTATAAATGTTTGAATAAAGAGAGTGAAGGGGTGAAAATTCCTTGGAGGAGATAAGCCCTGAACTGATCTTTAAAGAACCCAAAGAAAGCTGAAAGCTAAAGAGGAGGAAAGATTGGATTCCAGGAAAATAGAGAGAAATGGGAGATGGCATGCTTGATATAGGGAACATATTTTGTTGTACTACAGAGTGTGTGAAAGGAAGGAATATAAAATAAGACTCAAGGAATAATTTATATCTATCTTGTACATAGCCTTCAACACCAGGATTTTTTGTTGTTGTTATTGCTGTTTGTTTTGTTTGCTTTATTCTAGACTCAATAGGGAACAACTAAAACTTTCTGCATAAGGGAGTAATATGGTCAGACCTGTGCCTTTCGAAGTTTATTTTGGCAACTCAGTGTATGATAGACTGCAGAGGGAGAGAATGAAGTCAGGCAAACCATTATAAGTAGGAGTAAAACCCGGCTCCCCTTTTCCTCAAAGTAGTGTGAGACTTAGCTTACCTTAAAACTTGTGGCTCCAATAGGGAAAGAGTTTATTCCTTGATGAGTTCCAGGTTTCATGATAGTAGTTGAGGGAAATGCCTGGGCAAAATGGATCGATAGGTGTTCATGCATATACACAGACTATTTTATAATTGATGGAAACAGCATATGGTTATAAACATTATACACACACACACACATACACACACACACACGAATAATAAAGACTAGTGTTCATTCCACTACATCATATTTTCTTTAACTATAGTGAAACTTCTATGAGTACCCCACAAGAATCAGATAACACAATAGATGAGAAAATGAAGAAGCACTGTGTTAACTGTTAGTTTTTATTCAAATAGAAAATATGCTGCCAGAAAACAGCATCAATAACAGTAAAGTTATAAAGTCTCCTTTTGCAAAGGGATACACAAATGTTGACAGTGACAAATAAAGAAAATTGCAGGATGTGAGGTGAAAATTAATTACAGGTTTTGTGTGTGGAGGTGGAAATGGTCACATCTTTATTACAATTCACTTTAGGTAACTGAGTTATAATTATATCTCCCAAGACTCTGGTCTTGTCTCTTCCTCTTCCAGACTACAGTCAATTATATATATATATATATATATATATATATATATATATATATATATATATATATATATATATATATATATATATATATATATATATATATATATATATATTTAGAATGCTCATTTCATTATTACCAATCAATGGCACTGCCACTTAGAACATATCTTTCTGCTTCTACTAAACCATATTTTCAGTGTATTGAAAAAAATCCATACAAAATTAGTTATTCCCCTTAAACTTCCAAGCTCATCTTTTATAGGACAACTTAGCATTTTTTGAGCTGTATTTAATTGCATCCAATAGATTGTATCAGTTCTTCCAAATTGCTTTTATGACTTTCTCTAAGTCAGAGAAATTTATATATAATTCCCTGAGCCATTGCTCTTCCTATTTTAAAATGTATGTAATATGTCAAGTATTTTCCAGTTTTCTAATACCTCTGCAAGCCAACTTTGAGTTCAGAAGACCTAGGTTTGAATCCTTCCTCAGATACTAGCTATGTGATCTTGGGAAATACACTTAACATCTCTCAGCCTTTTGTTCCTCAACTATAAAATTAGAATACTACTACTACTACTACTACTACTACTACTACTATTACTACTACTCATATATTATTTTGAGGATCAAATGTGGCAATATATGTAATTGTAGTAAAGGAGTCATTTAGATCTTGGGACACTATGTTAGTCACTTATTAAAATTATTTATTACTTAAGATCTTAAAACAAAAGAAAATGGCCTTACCACACCTTTAGTTTGGTTCCAAACATTTGGACTGCACATGATAAAAGAAGATAGATACAACATAGTGCAATTTTTAAAAGAGAGCTTTTTTTTTTCTTTTTCAATAAGGAGATATGAGTTTAAATTTTAGCACTCACACTTCCTAGCTATGTAGCTAAGGGCAAATTACTGGCAAAGGGAGAAGAGAAGGAAGGAGCTTGGAAGAAAATTTGTTTTTAATCCAAAATTTTATCTTGGAGCTGACCTTAAATGGGCCATTATGAGGGTAATGGATAGTTTAGGGGAACTGGGGCTTTTAAATAGAAAGTATTTTTGCAGGGGGGTACGTGTGGTAGAGGGAGAACCAGAGACATACCATGTACTCTCCAATTTTGTAAATGGGTCTAGACCTGTACTTTTCTATGTAACTTTGTTGATAATCAGAGTGTATATTTTAAATGACATTGCCAGAATAGTTATTATTGATGGAAAGCTATAAATAAAAAATGATAACCTCTTAAAAACATTACTGTGGTAAAATCATTTCTGGATTTTCTTGGACTTGCTTTCAAATTGTGGGTGATTCTCACTGCTGAATCACTTTTCTAACTTCCTTCTAACCATTTAGAAAACTGGGAAATTTGGAAATTAAGTCTTATTCAATATTATTGAAAGAGAAACAAAAACATTAGTTGGTATACAACTGAATAGTAAATCTCTCTCTCTCTCTCTCTCTCTCTCTCACACACACACACACACACACACACACACACACACACACACACACACGCCACATTCATGAATCAAGAACACTTGCCTTCTTACTTTTCCTTACACACGACATTCTATCTCCTGACTCCATGCTCTTTCTAAGACTTTTCCCATGTCTGGAATGCTCTTCCTCCTCATATTTGCCAATCAGCGTTTGTGACTTTCATCATCACAGTTCAAATCCTATGTCCTACATGGAGTGTTTCCCAGTCTACACCACTGCCTTTTTTCTAAGAGTATCTTTTTGTCTTCTCTATATACAGCATATATATATGTGTGTATATATATATATATACATGTATATGTATATATATATATACATGTATATGTATATATATATGTATGTATGTATGTAGTTATCCCCATGTTATCTACCCAATTAGAATGTGGACTCTTGGGAGGAAGGAACCATGTTACTGCCTTTCTTTTTATCCCTGCTTCTTACCACAGTGCCTGATATATAGTAAAAGCTTTAAAAATGCTTGTTAACTGACAATGAAAATAATTTCATTTCCCTTTTTCCTGAAGTAGTTTGAGACTTGCAGTCTTTCAGACCTCAATAATTACAACCTGGGCATAGTCTCAGTAGTCTGAATTTATTCATGAATGGATCCTTGGGCTAAAGATATAAGTCAAGGGGCATATCTGTGTATAGATAATTGTTAGATTTTAATGTACAAATATATGCTCAATTTTATAATTGATTAAAGTCAATTGTTTTTAACATTATATGTATAACATTTATTAGTTAATGTTGTGTATCATAGTCTATGTTGTCCCATAGTATTAGCTTGTTTTTTTTTTCCTCTTCTGTCCTCAAGGTAATGATTTAAATTATAAATCTCATGATAGGAAATGGACCTTTAATTCCATTGGCATAGGGAACTCTGATGCAGGTTAGCATATTTCATAAAACATTTGTTCTGAAATTTAATTTCTAGAGCACAAAGAGATTAAGTGGCTTCCCCAGAGTCATATAGTCAGTATAAATCAGAAGCAGGACTTGTACTCAGGTCATCATGATTTCAAGGTCAGATTTCTTCACTACCCCATGATCAACCACTTAAGATTGAATAACAACATAAAATCTAGTACTGAGAGTAAAACAAAAACAACCCCCCTCAATTTTATGTTAGCATATTTTAGTGTTGTAAACAATGTAATTAATTATATTTAATCCAAAAACTAAATTCTCAATATTTTTTTCTGTGACTTACTAAGATTACACAGCAAATAATTATCTGAGGCCATATTTGAATTCAGGTCTGTCTGACTCCAGGTCCAGTGCTCTATCCACTGAACCATGTCAAATATATATGAGAATACAAATATATACCAGTATCAATGGGATAGTTTCTTGATTATTACTAGAGAAACTTTATAAGAACATTATAGAATTTAATAAATTGCAACTGGTGAAGGGATTTTTTTTTTCAATTTGACCTCTAGAGTTTCAAAAAATCCTCTAAGGTCAAAAAATCTTCTTTAGGGTTCTGATTATCTCCAGAGGAATTCTGGGGAATCCAGACCAAGACTGGGCTCCCTTGGACTAGGATAGATTAAAACTCCCTAGGACAACCTTAAAACTAACATGTTGCCTGAGGGTGCTTGATGTGAGAGCTATCTTGTTGTTAGTCCTTCATCTTGGCTTGGACTTGAATTGGATTTAATTGAGGCACAGTTGCACAAAGTCCTCAGCTACACTCCCTCTTCCAGGATCAGTGAAGTCTAGTGGCAGGACAGAGGTCAAGATGACTAGTGGTGTTTCAGGATGCAGTGGAAGACCTTGACATCTTCAGTGTTTGACCAAGCTCTAAGTGCTCCATAGTACCTACGTCAGCCATCTTTATGGCCATTGGAATAAATTGTTCTCATCTACCTATTCCATTGGGGGAAATATTCATGTGCATCACCATAATTCACCAAAAGTATTGAGGCCTATCAGTTATCCTCAACCTGGTTTAGGCTATCTGCCAAGATCTTACTCAGTTTTTACTGGGGTATGGCCACTATACATAGTAGAGTTTCTTGGAGCCAAAGATGACAGTTGGGTGGCAATCGGACTATCATAAACTTTTAGTGGAGCCTTAAAGTGGCTTCCCATTGTGTGTTTGAACAGGCTCTCTCCCAGCTGATATAAATATTCATTAGTTCAGAGTTGTTTTTCTGGGTGCGATCTTTATTTACATTTTCCTTTTGAAAAAAGTTTTAATTCTGGGCACCATAATCATTTTCCCTTGATCTGTCATGCCTTTCCCTCCAAAAAATTTGCTGCATTGGATTTTCCCTAGTAAGAAAGTAAAAACCAACTGTTTTAGTGACTGGGTCTGTCAGGATTTACTGATTTCCATATCCATACTCCCCCACCTTTCTGTTGAGAGGAGATTAATATTTTCATTATAATTTCCCTGTGACCAATTTGTTCATTTATTTGAATTTAACTTTATTTAATGTCATTATGCTTTATATTATTATAGTCATTGTGTATATTGTTCTATCTTGTTTCTGTTCTTCACTCTACATCCTTTCATGGAAGTGAACTTTAGGGTAAAACATTACTTCATTACATTGGCATACCACAGTATATTGAGCCATTCACGTGTCAGTAGGTACCCATTTTATTTTGAGGTTGTTTTGTTTTTTGTTATCACAAGAAGTGCTAATATAAATATAGTTTTATACATAGGAACTTCTTTTCTGTCTCATCTCCTAGGAATATATGCTCAATAGTAGGATTTTGGGTCAAAGAGTATGACATTAAATGACTTTCTCAAATAATTGCAAATTGTTTCCCAGAATGGTTAAGACAGTTCATAGCCCCTCTACTAATGAACTTGAATGCCTGTCTTCCCAGAGACACTAACATTGACTGTTTCCATTTATCATTTTAGCCATTCAGCACTTATTGAATATCTGCTATGAAATAAGCATCATGTCAGGGTTTGTGGGAATACAAAAGTATATAAAGCACCAGTCCTGCCTTTAAGAAATTTGTTACCTCATAGGAATGATAAAACATTTACAGAGATAACTAAAAATTTAAAAGAGTATTTGGCAAGTGAAATATGAGTGGTATAGACAATAAGTGCTTTAGGACTCATTGGAAAAGGAGTTAATTTCCAACTGAAGTGGTCAGGAATGAATATTTCATAAAACAGTGTTCACTTGAGCATGGCCTTGAAGAATGTCTGGATTTAGAATAATAGATGGGAGATGAGAGCATGCCAAACAGAAGGCACAGCATAAACAAACATACAAAAATGGTGGAGGGTAAAAGCAGTCAATCAATAAATATTTATTAAGTGCTTACTATGTGTCAGGCACTCTGCTAAATATGGGGGATATAAAGAATGGCAAAAGTTAATACCTGCTCACAAGGAGCTCACAGTCTAATGAGGGAGACAACATGTAAACAACTATGTACAAACTAGCTTTAGACATGGTAAATGGAAAATAATAAACAGAGAAAGGGCATTATCATTAATGGTGACTAATTATGAAAGGCTTCTGTAGAAGGTGAAATGGTAGCTACTATTTGAAAGAAACCAGAGAAGCCAGGAGGTAGAGATGAGGGAAAAAATAATTCTGGGTTTGGTGTAGTTAACACAACATTAATAAGTCTAGTTTAATTTAAGTAAATGTTTTGTGTAAGTGAGAAAAGGCTGTACAGTAGCCAGGGTAATCCTATACTCTTTAAAAGATCCATTATCCCATAGTGACAGAATTTACCTGGACTGTAAGGAATACAGAAGGGTCTGGTAATATTTTTCCCAAAAGGTTATTGTAAAGAAAGCACTTCCTTTCAAGGGACTACATAAATGTGAATTTTTGTTGTTATCATTGTCATCAAATTCACATTCACAGTCTCAGTAAAAAGACACTGGCTAAGTGCTGGTAGAAAATGTGCTGGGCAAACAGGGATTTTCAGTGTCTTATCAGCACTACACTTTATGACAGTGCTTCCTTTAATCTCTGTAATCATCACTCAGTTGTATAGTTTGTATATGTATGCACAGATGCAGGAGCCATTGTGTCCTCTCATATGGCTTGGTGTTAAAGGGTATAGATGATACTGCCATATGATTTTAAGTTTCTATTTGGAAGTCATTCACATTTACAGTCTGACTGGGTTTATAAATCTTCAGAGATGAGAAAAAGTTACTTTGGTCATCATAAATATGAATGACAACAAGACCAGCTAATACAATATATCATCAGAGTCCTTGGAGCAGGATTGGGAACCAGGTAAAGATTGTGTGATGAACGCTCAGGTAGCCTTTTACAATGAGCAGACATGAGATCTACAAAAATAAATCACTACAGCTGCCCTTTTTCATTTTGCCTTCATGGGGAAAGATTTCTTTAAGAGAGTATATATTATAGTTCACATTTATATGACACTTTACCATTTGTGAAGCTCATTCTTCAAAACCCTGGGAGGTAGGCAGCATGTGTATACCTGTCCTCATTTTCTAAAATGGATAAAGAATACTTTATTGTTTCTTGGCTTAAAAAAAAAGCACTTGATCAAATGCCATCCCAAAGGCTCTTTTTCAACAAGGTACTTCCCAAGCATATGTCAAAACCATATAAGATTTCTTTAAAGATGTAACAAAAGTTTTAACTGCATTCACTGAACCTCTGATTATTCTATCAATCACAACCTAAAACAGGAAGATGCATTCTCAGCAGAGGTTTTTGTCACTGTTTTGGATCTTAAGTTGCAGAGTGGCCTATAGGTGATAAGGCACTCCAGATGTATTAAGCGAGAAGTGTCAAACACTCCTGAGTTCAGCCCTAACTAGATTAAAATGTAAGTGGAAAATATTTGTTTATTTGTTTATTTATTTATTTATTTTTGGTGAGGCAGTTGGGGTTAAGTGACTTGCCCAGGGTCACACAACTAGTAAGTGTCAAGTGGCTGAGGCTGGATTTGAACTCAGGTCCTCCTGAATCCCAGGCTGGTACTCTATCCACTGCGCCACCTAGCTGCCCCTGCTGAAAATATTTGAAACAAAAATAGCTTAAACCATAGATAAAATTACTTTTTTTTTTTTAAGTGAGGCAGTTGGGGTTAAGTGACTTGCCCAGGGTCACACAGCTAGTAATTGTTAAGTGTCTGAGGCCGGATTTGAACTCAGGTCCTCCTGACTCCAGGGCCAGTGCTCTATCCACTGCACCCTGATAAAATTACATTTTAAAACTAAGTCAATATGCAACCCACAAGGATTCGCATATGTGATTTAGTGGTCCACATTTCTATTTGAGTTTGACATGTCTACTTTAGGCCAGCAGCCAGATATGTTGGTGATTTGAATATTAGTCTTCTATATAAATTAAATATCTAGGACATTTTTTTTTTTTTTAGTAAGGCAACTGGGGTTAAGTGACTTGCCCAGGGTCACACAGCTAGTAAGTGTTAAGTGTCTGAGGCCGGATTTCAACTCAGGTCCTCCTGAATCCATGGCCAGTGCTCTATCCACTGCGCCACCTAGCTGCCCTAGGACATTTTAATTACCTTTTAGAAAAAGAAAAAAAAAACTTGCCTGCTTGGAGTAGATGTTGTTTCAAACACAGACAGGCTGGCCACAAAGTGTTCATGAAAGATAAAAGATGAAAAACCTATATGTCCTGTTGGTATCCATGTCATGTTATAATATCCAGAGCAGGGATTCTTAATCTGGGCTTGAGGAACTAAAAAAAAGTCAATAAAACTAATTTCCTCTGTAAGCCTATGCAAGTTGTTTTAGTTATTTATAAACATTTTGAGAAAAAGTCACCAGATTATCGAAGTGGTGGGGATGGGGGGGAGAAAAAAAAGGCAAAAAAGAAATTTATAGGATAACTTTATTATATATTTGAAAAGAATAGCAAGTTGTACATAATAGATTTGTAGTTTCATATGCAGTCGTCTTGTGTGTGTGTATATATATGTGTGTGTGTGTGTGTGTGTGTGTATGCACGATGACAGGAGATCTAGGGAATTCCCTCCCTATCCTCACTCTGATCATATTCATTATACACAATTTTGGAGGATTTAAGATAGAATATAAGAAAAAGTAATGGAGAGGATAGAATCTTACATTAAAATATTGATATTAATATTTCTACATATTAATATTCTAACATTACAGTCGCTAGACTGATTACCTGGTCCTATAGCTACACAAATTGAAATGTCGCTGAATAGTTATTGACATTCTTGGTTCCTTTTTATTTACATTTATATATTAAGGGGAAGTCCTAGAAATTAATTGGTTCAATCAAAACATGATATGGCTTAATTACTTGTGTATTGCAAGTTTTCATGCAAAACCCTTTGTAACACTTTTCAATTTTATTAATAACATATCACTATGATTGTCTCCTTACAGGTCTGGCTATAATAACTTTTTCAGGATTCTTGTTTTTTCTCTTTCGGAGGGGAGTTTTTATATTCTAGGGTACATAAGATGATATCTTAAGTTTATCTCAATATTGATTCATCAGGACATTCTAATTATATCTTGAAGTAGTTGTTAATTGTTTGGAAAGTCATCTTTTCATGCCATTTCTCCTTTGTTCTATTGGAAAATATATTTATCTCATGGTTATGAATTAATTCTTTATAGATTCTAGATGTCAGACCTTGTTCTGATAGATCCCTGGCTAATGTTTTCTTCCATTCTATTTCATTTCTTTTGATTTTAGAAGTAGTGCTTTTATTTATATAGAGTTAAAAGACTATTCCTCTAATAATTTCTTCCATTTTATTGACAATTTTCCTTTCCATTTTTCCATACCTATGATTTCATAGTATATTTAGATTCCATTGGGGAACTATATTTGAGAGTTATGTGTAACACTGGTATCATTCAGTCAGTGTAGTATGTATCATCTATTATTCTACCCTGATTGTATTTCTTCCTTTCCATACTTGAGATAAACACAAGATTCCTTTTCTTATTCATTTTTCTTTTATTCAAGTTTTCTTATATAAGATGACTAATGTGGAAATGTTTTCCATAATTGAACATGTATAACCTATATCTGATAGCTTACTACCCCAGGGAAGGGGGAGGAGAGGGAGAGAAAGAGGGAACTCAACAATTTAAATAAAATATTTGTCATTATTTTAAAAACAAGGCATAAAATTGATTTAATATATAATTGCAGGAAAAATAAAATATTTTTAAAAAGCCAAGGAATGCCCAGTGAACCTTGTTTCATTATTTGGCAGGATAATTAGACTAGTATTGTCATAGACATCTATTAAACACCAACTGTGAGCTAGCAATATGCTCAAAACAGCACTATAAATTTAATATACCTGGTTTTAAGCCTAAGAATTGACCAAAACTCTTAGGGTAATCTTTTTTTTTTTCTGTTTAGAATTTTATTTTACAAATTACATGTAAAAACAAATTTTGAAATCAATTTTTTAAAACTTTGTGTTCCAACTTCTCTTCCTCCCTCCCTTCCCACCCTGCACACCAAAGAACTTAAGCAGTTATAAGTTATACATGAGTAATCATGGAAAACATCTTCACATTATCCAGGTTGTGAGAGAAAACAGACAAAAAGAAAACTTCAGCTTAAGGAACTATCAAAAAAAAAATATGCTTCTTTATGTTTTCAGATAGCATCAGTTCTTTCTGTATAAAAGGATGCAATTTTCCTAAGTTCTTCAGACTTATATTGGATCATTGCATTGCTGGAAATAACCTCTTCCTTCCCAGCAGATCATTTCACACTTTTACTGTTATTTTATATACAGTACATTTCACCCTGCTTAAGGTCATGTTGGTTTTTCCATGTTTTTCTGATAGTATCCTGTTCATCATAACCTGTATATAGTACCTTAAACTTGACAGATCATTTTCTTCATAATAGCCCAGCAAAGTAGGTACCATACATTTTGCCATTATAGTCATCATCATAATTATTTCCCTTCATCCTATTCCCTTCCCATGATATTTACTCTATTTTCTATCTTCTTTTACCCTATTCCTCCTCAAAAGTGTTTTGCTTCTGACTGGCCCCTGACCCTGCTCTTCCCTCCCTTGTTTCACCCTTCCCTCCTTATCTTTTTCCCCTCCTACTTTCCTGTATGGCTAGATAGATTACTCCTCCCAACTGGGTGTATCTGTTATTCCTTCCTGAAGACAACTCTGGTGAGATTAAGGTCTTTGAACTAATTCTGTGTTCTAAATTTTATTCCTCCCTCCCTCCTCAACCCTACCTATGAAATCAAGAAATTCAATATAAGTCATGTATGGGAAGTTTTGCAGAACATCTTCACCTTCCTTGAAGGTGTTTTGCTTTTTACTGCTCCCTCCCCCAATCTACCCTTCCTTCCTTCCTTCCCTTCCCCCCTTATATTACTTCCCTCCCATGTTCCCTCAGGGCAAAATATATTACTAAATCCACTTGAGTATATATGTTATTACCTCTTTGAGCCAATTCTGATGATAGTAAGGTTCACTCAGTCCCCCACTCCTTCCCCCTCTTCCCCTTCCCGCCATAAGCTTTTTATTATTTCTTTTATGTGAGTTACTTTTCCACAGTCTACCTCTCCCTTACCCTTTCTTCCAGTGCCTTGCTTTTACCACTTAACTTTATTTTAAAGATTTTATCCTTGGTTAGTTAGGTGCAACAATGAAAAAAGCACCAGCCCTGGACCCAGGAGGACCTGGTGCCAAATCTGGCCCCAGATATAAACTACCCCACCCTGTATGTCCCGCATAAAACAAGGATAAACAAACAAAAAAATGCTTTACAGATATCATCCTTTTGTATTCAGTTCAGACCTGTGTACTCTAAGTGTATTCCTTTCAGCTGCCCTAATACTGAGAAAGTTAGAAGTATTATCTTCCCATGTAGGAATGTAAACAGTTTAATCTTTTAATAGCCCTCATGATTTGTTTTTCCTGTTTACCTTTTTATGCTTCTCTAGGGTCTTGTAATTGAAAGTCAAATTTTCTATTCAGTTCAGGTCTTTTCATGGCAAATGCTTGAAAGTCCTTTTTTTCATTGAAGTCCCATTTTTCCTCTGAAAAATTATACATAGTTTTGTGGGGTATGTGATTTTTGCCTGTAGTCCCAGTTCCTTTGCCCTCTGGAATATCATATTCCATGCCCTCCAGTTTTTTAATGTAGATGCTGCCAGATCTTGTGTTATCCTGACTGTAGCTCCAAAGTATTTGAATTCCTTCTTTCTAGCTGCTTGCAATATTTTCTCCTTGACCTGGGATCTCTGGAATTTGGCTATAACATTCCTGGAAGTTTTCCTTTGGGTATCCCTTTCAAGAGGAGATCAGTGGATTCCTTCTATTGCTATTTTATCTTCTGCTTCTACAATATCAGGGCAATTTTCCCTGACAATTTCTTGGAAGGTGCTGTCTGAACTCTAATTTTGGTAATGGTTTTCAGGTAGTCCAGTGATTTTCAAATTATCTCTCCTTGATCTATTTTCCAGGTCAGCTGTTTTTTCCAAGGAGATATTTCACATTGCCTTCTATTTTTTTATTCATTTGGATTTGCTTTACTGTATCTTGGTTTCTCATAAAGTCACTAGCTTCCATTTGTTCAATCCTAATTCTTAGGCAATTATTTTCTTCTGAGACCTTTTGTATCTCTTTTTCCATTTGGCTTTTCAAGCTTTTGACTTTTTCTCATGACTCTCCTGCATTGCTATCATTTCTCTTTCCATTCTTTCTTCCACCTCTCTAAATCTTTCTTCCTAGCTCTCCCACTTTCTCTTCAAAGTCCCTTTTGAACACTTCCATGACCTGAGACCAATTCATATTTTTCTTGGAAGCTTTGGATGTAGGGGCTCTGATGTTTCTATTTGCTTCTGAGGGTGCACCTCAATCTTCCTAGTCACCGAAGAAACTTTCCATAGTTCTCAACTTTCTTTGCTTGCTCAACTTGCTATATTTTACTGGACTTTAGCTCCCCCTTACAGTGGGGCCCTACTTCCAATCTACAGAGGGTCCCAGTTATTTTAGTTTGAGGGAGGGCAGGTTTTTGTCTTGCCTGGCCTGTTCTCTGGTCAAATCAACTTGCTAATTAACCAGCCAGGAGAACTATGTACGGTGTGGTCCTTAGCTCCAATGAGCCTGCGGCCTTCCTCTACCTGGGCCTCTGGCCACTCAAGATTTCTTCCTGGTTCCCTGCTGGGGTGGGATAGCTGAATTCCTCCTGAGGTCCTACAGACACCCCTGCATTTCCCTCCCTCTCCCCCCACCAGCTGTTCAGCCCTTTCACTTAACAGTAAGCTTAGTTCTAGAAGCTACCAGTGCTGCAGCTGATTCAGAGGCTCAGGGGTATGTTTCTCTGGTGCAGCCTTCCTGGGTACTTTGTTGGTTGATTCCCTGGTATGGACTCTACTTACAGCCCAGCATGGCCCCCTGTAAGCTGTCTTTGGATGGAAAATAATCTCAGTCGTCTTTTTGTGGGTTTTGCTACCCCAGAGATTGTTTTATGGCTGTTTGGGGGGTAATTGTGTCAGGAGCTCTGTGCATTCAATGTCTTTCCTCTGCCATCTTGGCTCTGCCCCATACTTTTCCTAATTATTTTTAATTGTAGAGTTTAGTTCATTTAAATTCAGCTTTTGTAATTACCAGGTTTGTCTTTTCATCAATCATATGATTGGTTAAGAATCAACACTTTCTTATTTTTATTGTTAATCCAAATTTAACAAAAATTCTCTAAAAGTTCCTCCATCTTATCATAATTAATATGTATATTTCTTTACTTGGGCTTCCAGTTTTTCAAAGATTGTTATGAGATTACCTCTTCTTTCTATTACACATGTAGACATTTTCCCTATTGCTTCCCATGCCCCCCACCCTCTGTTCCTTTGAAACTTTTCCCAAAAACATTTAACAATTTAGTGATTGCACTTTTTTGTGGGTTTTGCATTGCTAGCACCTATGTTTTATTTTTGATATAAGTTGTGGGGATTGTTTTAATTTTATTTATTGATTGATTTATTTTTTGGTGGGGTGATGAGCATTAAGTGATTTGCCCAGGGTCACACAGGTAGTAAGTGTCAAGTGTCTGAGGCCAGATTTTAACTCTTGTCTTCCTGAATTCAGGGCCAGTGCTTTATCCACTGTGCCACCTAGCTGTCCCTCTTTGTTTTTGTTTTTTGATGAGGCAATTGGGGTTAAGTGACTTGCCCAGAGTCACACAGCTAGTAATTATTAAGTGTCTGAGGCTGGATTTGTACTCGGGTCCTCCTGAATCCAGGGCTGGTGCTCTATCCACTATGCCACCTAGCTGCCCTGCTGCCCCTCTTTTAATTTTAAATTTTTATTTACTTTTATGGGGGGATTGTTTTAAACAATTATATTTTGTTTTGTTTTGTTTTAATGCTTGCTTATTGTTGGAAGATCTCTTTGATGTAGATGTGTCCTTTGTCAAACTTTTCTAGTTTTGACTGCTTTTCAAATATATCTCTTCTTTTGAAGAATATTTTTAATTTTTCTGAATAGCTAATTTTGAGTTTGTGCCCCACATCTCTTAATGCTGTATAGATTAATTTCTAACTTGTTCGATATTTCTAAAAAATTGGCTGTGACTGAAGTTGATAGTCACCAATAAGTAATTGTTATCATTCTTCTTGATGTCTTTTTCATTGCAATATAATATTAGAATATAACTAAAATATGCCTAGGAATATTAAATTTTAGATTTTTCCTTACATATGTTATGTGTAACGATTGGAATAACGCCACCTGCTGGATACTTACTGTAGAAGAGTTCTGCCCATGAGGCGAAGGTCTTTGAGGGCAAGACCAGGAGTCTTTTCTTCAGGAGTCAGGAAGTGACGCGGACTAGTGGGAGGAGGAAGGAAGAGACTGGCGCTCAGTCTCGCTCTCTTTCCTCTGGACTCTGGCGGAGAGCGGAGCTAGAAATGTGCTCTCCCTTTAATAGATAGGAATCTAGGCCTTTCTCTCTCTCTTTACCAAATTCTTATTCTCCTTAATAAATGCTTAAAAGTCTAACTCTTGCTAAAGCTTATAATTTATTGGCGACCACTCATTAGATATTTTAGACAGACTAGCTAGAATTTTAACCCTTAACAGATGGCTGACCACGAAGAGGAAAGCTAACCCTCAGTCTTCTTCTGATCTGCTGGTTGGGTAAGAAATTTCCCCTCCCTCTCCCTTTAACTGCTAAGTACTGGCGCACTGGCTGTGTTTTTCCTTTGAATTTTTTCGAATGGACCTTTTAAACTCCCTAATTATCCTATTTTTGATTTTGGTCTGTTTAACCAGACAAATGGGAGATAAGATCATGTTAATGCTTTGTTTTTGTGGATTTTCTATTTTTCTTTTTATTTTTGTTAAAAGAGCCAGCAACTTACTCACACAAGGAAATATCTCTCCCTCTCCCAACCATGCTTTTTCAGAGAAGCCTGAAGAGATTCCTGCAGCTTTTCCCAGTTCTAACACTAATTGTTGCTTTAATTTTGCATGCCTGGAGGCAATGACCCACCCTCTAGAAGCTTTTAATCCCCTAGCACCTAGAGGCAAAGTGGGAGAAGAGGAATCCAGGCCTGAGTTCAAAATCAAGTCTGATTCAAATTGCTCTGGTCCCTCCCCTCCTCCCCAGACCCCACCCTCTACTCCTCCCATGGCCAAGCCCATTACTTCCCCTGCCTGGGAAGTCCAGAGATCTGATGCGCATGCTCAACTTTCTGTAACTACATTTGCAGCTTCAGGCTCAGCCCTTCCCCAGCCTGGCTGTGCTTCTGAGACAACCTTAGAAAGCCCTTTAAATTCCAGATATACTCCTTTTGTTCATAATTTTGCTAACCTGCTTTTGTCTTTAATTAGTAATCTTATAAAGCATTTGTATGGTGAAAAGCCCAACAGACAATATAGAGGGGTTAAAGAAGAAAAACTTAAGCTGAATAAGAATGACAATCATCAACATAGTTCAAGACTCTGCTTTTGCCATGGAAGGGTATATATTTTACAGAAATGTAGAAGTAAGCAGCAAGGTATTGATATGAGTATTGGGGATTTTAGATATCGGAATCAAGAGTGTTCTGAATTCACTCAGATTATTAATGTCAGTTCAGAGGTTACATAGGATTTCTATGCTATTACATATACATTTTGGAATTAATGGTATAGGTTTATTTTCATAGAGATTTTAATGCTTTTGAGATTGTGTCTTATACTTAGTTTCTAAAACAAGGAGAATATTTGTAAAAGCTTTTTATAGTCATGCGATCAAGTTTATATTTTGTAATACTCTTATTAATATTAAGTTCATATTCATTTAGATTTCCCTAGTTTGAATTTCATTGTCTTTTATTATTCCACGTGTATTTTCTTCTATTCATTCATCTATCTAATTTTGAAACATGGTTTTGATTTCATAATACAATGTTAATTCTAGGAGTATTGTGCTCCCATGTTCTGAGTTGTTTGTTTTTGTTATTTTTTCTCAACTGATTATTTGATCAAACTCTTTAAAGCATTTCCCTGGCAAATTGGTTGCCATGGCAAGTGTAAATTGATTCTAGAAGTATTATTTTTGATAAGCATATTCCCAAAAAAAAAAAAAAAAGAGGGGAACATTTGTAAAAGTTTTCTTTTTTCAAAAAAAAAAAGTTCTTTGAGATTCTGTTGTGCTTTAACTTGTATTTAAGTATGTTCTGATTTTTCACAAAAGTAATTGTATACTAAGTAAAAAAAAAAAGGGGTATTATTTGAAATTGTTGCATAATTATATATTGTGTTCTGAGTCAAGATGTATTCACATTTTTTGCAATCATTTATTATCCTCAATTTTTAAATCCATATGAGACTTGGATTATGGGAACTTATCATTTAAGACATTAATTGCCTTTATTCTGAGTTATCAGATGCCAGTTGGCCAAGATGCCATCCAATCACAAGAGGAATACATGCAAGAGCAGACACTGAACTGTCACATGAGGGGAGACATGCATGAAGTCAAGGTATGGCTGAGGGAACGGCTTTTGACAAATGTTGAGGTTGGATTCTCTTGGTTTAATATTTTATTCTCTTTTTCCCCACAATATTGTACAGATGGCTGGAAGTATTCATCCCACCCATCTCACTTCTACACCTGGCTTCTATGCTCCCTCCTATATGCCTGATGCCATGGACATCTCAATCCCATGCATCTGATTAAGTCTGACTCAGTTTCTTCCAATATGTTCGGTGGCATGGACATATATTCCATCCACCTATTTTAAGCCTGGCATACTGTATGGGCAGTACATATTGCTCAAGTGTGGGAATGCTCATATCCCATCATTTCTCTGTTCTTTTATGGTAACCCCCATAATTATCTCAGGTGTCATGATAAATACAGTGTTGAATTTGGCCTTGACACCTGTTACCAATTATATTAGATTTTTTAATTTCTCATAATGGCATGAGGATAATTAGGCAGATGATGCAAAAAGTGATGAAACAAAGATAAAAATTATTTTTAAAAATTAATATCGCAGCAATTGTCTTCTCAATTACCCTCCATAAGGGGGGACTATAGTAAGATTATAATTTTAAAGAATGTTTTAATTTTTGTTTTATTATATGTTTCATGTGTAACAACTAAGATTCTGAATTCCCTTAGACATGTTTTTGAGAACTTTCATTGTTTGATTTGATTATTGACAAAGCTATTTTAAAGTTGTGTTAAGCTCAATTTTGTAGGAAATTTTCCTGGCTGATTACCAGCATCCACACATCAACCCCTGAAAAGACTTCCATTCCATGACTACACCTAGAGGACATCTGAGAAAAGACTTTCAGAGACTTTAAATGAACAGTTTTGATTTGTTCTTTTTGTTGGTTTTTTTTCTCTTTCTGTTATAATATACACCATCTGTAACATGTACTCTCTGCAGAGGCCCTCCCTTTGCAAGACTAATGTCAAAGCGTCGGTTCATGAGGACAAAAAAAAAAAAAAAAATCGCCCCTCTGAACAAAACTTTCCTCTCTTCCTTTTCTATATTGTTGTTCACATATTATTAGTTAGCAATAGTTATTATATTCTTTTTACTGTTCCGTCAAGGAAACATTTTGTTTCTTGAGGAACAACAGGGGGGACTGTAACGATTGGAATAACGCCACCTGCTGGATACTTACTGTAGAAGAGTTCTGCCCATGAGGCGAAGGTCTTTGAGGGCAAGACCAGGAGTCTTTTCTTCAGGAGTCAGGAAGTGACGCGGACTAGTGGGAGGAGGAAGGAAGAGACTGGCGCTCAGTCTCGCTCTCTTTCCTCTGGACTCTGGCGGAGAGCGGAGCTAGAAATGTGCTCTCCCTTTAATAGATAGGAATCTAGGCCTTTCTCTCTCTCTTTACCAAATTCTTATTCTCCTTAATAAATGCTTAAAAGTCTAACTCTTGCTAAAGCTTATAATTTATTGGCGACCACTCATTAGATATTTTAGACAGACTAGCTAGAATTTTAACCCTTAACATATGTAAAGGCATTTTTGTATATGACAGTTTATTTTTGCTTCTTATGAAAAGTATTATTGAAAAGCTCCTATAATATATAATTCATGGTGGGTTTCTCTCAATATTTTGTGGTCAGTAATTCTGATGTCCTGTCTTGGATTATTTTCTTAATACATCACTTCACTCTCCATGTTTTCAAATTCTTTGAATAATTAAATGGGTTTAGTACCTGAATTTCCTCTACCTGCTCTACAATAGTTATGGTCTTCTTTTTCATTAAGTTTGTTTTTGGTAGCTTCTACTGTTTTTATTTTAGGTTTTCCATTATTATTTCTATATTAGTAATTGTCATCATTATTTCCTCTTGATTTTTTTTGTTGTTTTTAAATTTTTGTTTGAGTTCTTCCCATTTATTTTAATTTTTTCTTTAAGCTTTTAGTGTATTTATTCTTAAAACTAGTTATTTCTTGCTTAATTCCTTGTAATGTGTCATTTTTTTTCCATTTGAAAATATTTTCTACAATATCTTGCTTGACTGCTTTTTTTGCTTGAATTTTGTCCATCCCTTTAGGTAATTTGATTGATCCTTGGTCTTTTTAAAATGATACTCTGCTTTTTTTATACTCTAATTTCATTTTTTCTTTTTTGTGCAAATTTATAATGCTTATTAATTACTTTTATTCTTGATATTTCTTTTGTTTTCTTTTTAAGGAGTGTGTAAGGAACCTATCCAACATCTTAAGTTTCCTGTCCATATGCCTTATCATAGTCTCCCTGCCATAGACTTTAAACTCTTTGAAGACAGAGTGGTATCTTTTCATCTTGTCATCCCCAATAGCAAAATAACCAGAGTTTTGCATATTATAGATTCTTTTTTTGTTTGTTTGTTTGTTTTTGTTGTTTTTTGTTGTTTTGTTTTGTGGGGCAATGAGGGTTAAGTGACTTGTCCAGGGTCACACAGCCAGTGTCAAGTGTCTGAGGCTGGATTTGAACTCAGGTCCTCCTGAATCCAAGGCCAGTGCTTTATCCATTGTGCCACCTAGCTGCCCCTTTTTGGGTTTTTTTGCATATTATAGATTCTTAACAATCTTTGTTGGATTAACTGATAAAATGATAATTCAAGGGCCCATATTTACCTAAATTATGGAATTAAATTATAATATTTGAATAATTTAATAATTTTCATGAGGGTAAATATTATTAATGGTGGGTTTGTTGGGGGAACTCAGGGACCCAGTTTGTAGTTAGGTTTCCACTTCAGAGGATTCAATTTTTAGGAGGTAGTTTTAATCCTGTGCAGTGTGTTTAATACAATTGGAGATAGACTTTTTGTGTCTAGCTCAGTGAACTGATGGGATTAACCCACACCTCTCTGAATGAGCTTTGCCCCTCAGGGGGTCTCCCCCATTAGGTCCTGATGTAATTAAGGTCCAGCTCATTTTAATATGGGCTACCATCTAATCACATAAAACCAATGGAATTGAATGATATTAGTGAATTAGCTTTGATCAGTGTGTAATGATATGCCTCTGTCAAAAGAGGATAAAATGAAAGAATACATGAGGCTCCATGCAAGTGCCATATTGGAACACACACTTGGTCTGGACCCACTGACAGTTGGTGAATGATCGGTACCCTCTTAGGACAGGGTTGGCTGTTAGGACACATGCTCTCTCAGAAAAATGGTGCTGGGGTGTTTTTCTGGTTTATGTTAACTGCCACGTGGTCAATACTCTTCTAATGTTTAATATACTTTATTAATAAATACTTACTGGCTAATCTGGTGCAATAGTCATTATTATATAAATAGCAATTAATATAAGTAGCAATAATTTAGAAAACCCAGCCTAGCCTCCAATAATTTAGAAAACACAATTTAGGAACCAGTTGGCAACAAATAATTTAGATAAAAGATACCTGGATGAAGATAATGATGCTGATGGTGGTGTTCACTATGATGATGCTGATAATCATGATGCTGCTGCTAATGTGATGATGATGATAAAATATGTCTTAAAGTAAGGGAATCCTGAAGTCAAGTCTTGCCCCTGACATACAATTTGCATGGCCTTGGACATATTATTTAAGTTCTTTCTTATCGCCCCTGTGAAGCTTGTATGTGCCAATATGAAATATTAAAGTTTCTTCATCCAATGTGCCTTATACCAATGAAATCAGAGGTCCAGTAATAATAATAACAATAATAATAATAATCATTACAATAACTGACACTTCAATAATTAATTCTTTAACATTTGCAAAGACTTTTCTATGGGAATCTCAGTGCCTCTACTTTCTTCCCCCCCCCCCTTTTTAAAGCTTTTCACAGGCTTCTTAGGGTCTCCACAAAGATAAAATAAGAAGCAAATACATTGGTGCTACCTTCACGTATAGCTTGCTTATTCTTTAAATATGTGGAAACTGAGACTCAGGGAAGTTAAATGATTTGAGCCTGGCCAGAAAACTAGTAAGCATCAGAGAAAGGATTGCAAACCAGGCCTTCCTTACTTTAAGGCCAGCAATTTAACTATAATGCCATGTCATCATTTTATCACATAATATAATAATGTTGTTTTGCTGTTATTAAGTCATGCCCAACTCTTCCTAACCTCATTTGGAGGTTTCATGGCAAAGATACTAAAGTAGTGTGAGATTTCCATCTCCAAATCATTTTACAGATGAGGACACTGAGGCAAACAACTAGTAAGTGTCTGAGGATGGATTTGAACTTAGGAATTTTAGTCTTCCTGACTTCAGGCTCCACACTCCAACTACTGCACTAACTGCCCAATCTACCTAAAAATAATGGCAGCCATTTATATGGTGATTTAATATTTATAAGCACTTTACTTACAGTATTACATCTGATCCTTGCAAATAGCCATGAGGCAATTGTTACTATTGTTCCAATTCTTTTGTTGTTGTTTAGTCATTTTTCAGTTGTGTCTGACTCTTTGTGACTCCATTTGGAATTTTCTTGGCAAAGATATTGGAGTTGTTTGCCATTTCCTTCTCCAGCTCATTTTATAGATGGGGAAACTGAGGCAAACAGGGTTGAGTGACTTGCCCAGGGTCACATGCCTAAAGTGAGATTTGAACTCAGGTCTTCCTGAGTCTATCTACTGTGTCAACTTACTACGCTAATATAAAAAAATGACAAATAGCAAATGATTCCTAACAAATAATTTATATTATTTATAATAAATAATGTATAATAAAATCAAAATGTCCATGTGAATTTTACTGAGCACATCTTCTCCCAATATGACTAAAACTGATTGTGAGGATGGAAGCCTTTCTCTACTCAAAACCATTTCTTTCTGCCCTCTACTTAAGCTTACTCTTGTTTATATGGTTGAAGTATTCATACATTCCCCAAACTGCTCATACCTAGAAAAGGCATATATAGTATAGAGTGGAGAGAAGCACAGTTTCAAATGCATTGCTATATTCATCTTTCCCTAGCATTTCCCTCGTTTTTCTTCCCTTTTATTGTTGTTGTTTACATGCTCAATTAACATGTATGCATCCTGGGCTTTTCCTAGCCAAAAATGTATATTTGAACATAGACATTAAATAATTTTGTGATGATTCTATGAATAATATAGATGAATAACACATGAGTCTCAAGATCCACAAAAATGAGAAAACTTGAAACTAAATTATGTTATTTTTATTGTCATCTTGGGAAAATATTTGTTATGTGCTTCATAGCATTTGCTACTGTGCTAAAGCTCAAAAACATTTTTCTCTGCCCAATTATTGTAGGAAATGTTAGTTCACTGTTTAGAGCAGGGTGTTAAAGAGCAAAGGGTCATAGGCCTGACCCCACGCTGGTCATTTAGTTTGGCTCCCTTCCAGGGTCATATAGTAGGTCCCTGAAACCCGTTTACTTTCAAATTTCCAAAATGCTTCAAAAAGCCACAATTTGTGTCCAAGAAGATGGATTGAGATAAAACCAACATTCCTTATTGGAACTCAAAGAATGTGGCAGTTTTCCCTTCCATAGAAGAGAGGATCATATGATCTTAGTTTGGGACCTATTAGGGACTAGAAAGAACCTCACCAGGTCCAAAAGTATCAAACACACAGGGCCTGGTCCAAGTGCTGGAACCAGATTAAAATGTGATACACACACACACACACACACACACACACACACACACACACACACACACACACACAGAGAGAAAGAGAGAGAGAGAGAGAGAGAATTGAGATTTCCACGGATTTAAGAGAGAATCCCTGTAATACAAACTGTTGCTTTCACTTTTGGTCATTTACAATTGGAGAAACAACTGTGTGAAAATTTTGGTGTAGTATTTATATTCCCTTAAATGTTGTTTCCTTGCCCAAGGAGCTCAGTCTATTGTTTGAGTAACAAGAAATATTTACTAAGCATATACTATTTACAAGGTATTATACCAAGTCCTGGTAGAGACCCTCATATCATTGGCTTCAAAGGGTAATAGGAGACTTGGATATGATAAGTGAATTAGTGTTACAAAATAAAAGGTTATTTGAACTGTAAGTAGCTCACATTAATCCCCCACATAGACATATATACACGTTGGTGTTGTAGGGGGAACAGTAAAGCTAAACTGGCCCATGTTAGATGTTCCACAGACCTTACATTGCATCTCTTACCTGTGAACTTTTGTCCAGGTTGACCCTCTCCCTGCTCATTTCCACATCATGCTATTCTTAGCTCCCTTTGAACCTAAGGTCAAAGTCTACCTCTTGAAAGGGCTTTTCCTGATTCCTCTATTATCTGTGCATCCTCTAAAAACATTTTGTAGATTTTCTCTTCATATTTTATGTTTGCTTCTCTGTATTCCCTCATAGAATATAAATTTCTTGGGTGTAGATGTTCTTTTTTCTTTTGTTTCTTTATCTTTTTACCTGCAGCACTTAGAACATTAATAAATCCTTTCTGAATTGAATGTCTGACTTCTGAGAGAGAATATTCTCACACTGACCTGAGGGGTCAGGAAAAGCTTTTTAAAGGAGATAGCAGTAGAGTTGGGTATTAATGTTGGTCAGGGGAAAGGAGAGGAGGGAAAGCAAAAAGAAAAAGAGAAAAAAAAGCAGCATTACATATGATTTTCAAAAACCTGGATTTCTTATTTTATTTCATGAGATTTTGTACTTAAATGTAGAGTATCATTTTAATGCTTCAATACACTGAGGAAGAGAGGTACCTGTGCTTGCTTGATTTGCTGTGTAAAGGAGAGTTTTCAAAGCATCCTGCAGCCCAAAGTTTCCAGCTGCTGGTTCTCCAACCCTGGAACAAGCATGTTGTCATTGCTGCTGAAATTCCGGTGCTTCCCGTGGTTAGCCCTTGGCATCCAGAGTTGTGGAAACACTGAAGTCCTTCTAGTTTTGGAAAGCTTGGGTAGAATATTTCAGTCTAGTTTTGAAAAGTAATATTATTTTTTTCTCCCTCAAAGATTCATTCCCCTTTGCAACAGGAGGCAATCAAAAAAAATCTAATAGATGATAGCAATGGTGGTGAGCTTCAAATAAATGGTAGGAAAGTAAAAGGTTTTACACCTTTACTCTTCTTGTTACCCAGTTGATTAAAGTGGAAAACAAAACACCATAAGCCTGATTTTCGTTTTAACAGCAGAAAGAAGAAAGAAGCTTTCTCTGTTCTCCTCTCTTACTTGGCCTCCAAGCCTCAATAATCATCTGTAGGGTAAAATCACTCTCCCCATAATAAGCAGTCTATGGAACCTATCATCTTGTTTCAAATCATTTAAGTGTCATCCAAAAAGCAAAATAGGTTTCTGATAGCCCATAGTGGAAGAATGTCCAGAGAACTACACAGACTGATACAGATCATCCTAACCTACTGTGTAAGGAGAGAAAATAAATCTGCAGAGGACTTTCCTACTTTGCAATTCATGGGACAGAAAACCAGCCAACACAGAAATAGAATGGGGCAATAGAGAGAGCAGAGTACTCTACTACTTACCACTTGCATCTACTTGACAAGTCACTGAATATCAGTTTCCCCACCTGTCATGGGAAGAGACTGGAGTAGAAGACTTTTGAGGTCCATTTTAGCAGTAAATCTATAAGGTTATGAAGGGACAAAAAGTGTTACCAAATTGAAGGGCTAATTCGCAGAATCACATAATTTGATTTGTACCTTCCCTGTAATAGCTAATTTTGAGGCTTGTCTCCAACATAACCAGAATTATATGTATCCCCAAATGTTGCCCTCCTCCAGTCCTGTCCCTCTTTTGTATAAACTTCAAACTCTCCATCCCTTCGAACTAAATATCAGCTCTTTGGGGAACTTATGTCCTAAAAGTAATTGGTCCCTAAAGGAGTTCTGCAGGCACTATTGGGAAAATTCTACCCCCTCCATCTGCCTTATTATGGATTTCATTCTCCTCCCCTTTCCCCTCCCCTCCCTTCTCCTCCCCTCCCCTCCCCTCCCTTCCCCTCCCCTCCCCTCCCCTCTCCTCTCCCCTCCTCTCCTCTCCTCTCCTCTCCTCCAATCCACTACTTTCCCCCTCTTTCCCTCCCCTCCCTTCCTTTCCCCTCCCCTTCCCTTTCCTCCAATCTCCTTCCCATTCTCTCTTTCTGCTCTTTTTTTTCTCCTCCTCTCTTCTTTTCTCATTCTACCTCACTCAGGCACAGTACAGTACAGCAGCCACTCCTGGGTCATTCCCTCTATAGTTCAGCAAAAGAGCTTTGACCTGCTATGTTCTTCATATCTCAGTCCAGCACTTCTTAACCAGCCTGGGTGGAGGCTCATCATATTGTTCCTGAACTTTGTGGACACCCAATCCACTTTATTCCTACGGGAGCTCAGAACACCGGAGATCTATTTTTCCACCAACCTCAAACTTCCCAGTAGCAGGACTATAGGCAGAGGCCATCATGCCCAGCTGCTGATTATCTTTCTATTGACCTTTGGTCAATTCCTTTATTTCTCTTGATCTCAGGACCTTCATCTTAAAATGAGAGAGTTGGAGTAGATAATTTCTAAAGTTCCTTTCATCTTTCTATTTATGGCCCTATGACTCTACAACTAAGGAAACTGAATTTCTGAGATAATAAATAAGTTGCACCCAGGTCTGGTGATTTCTAGTCCAGTGCCCTTTCTGCTACTCCATGCTACCCACTATGGGTACAATGTCCACTATATAGATTACTATATTGTATGTTTCACAGAACTATATTCCCTTCCCTTTCCTATTGACAATCCTTTTTTCCCCACTTCTTGTAGACACTCAAAAAAGGCCAAGAAAATCATTAATATTATGGAGATGATTTGACTACTCTCCAATTTAGTATAATTAACAGCACAAGAATTACCTCCATGGGCTGGCTCAAATTCTACACTAATGTCATGATGTTTATAGGAATCAATATGTAATAAAGAAGATAGCTGAGCATTGTAACTCTCAAATAGATTTTTAAAAGTTGCTGTGGATTAAATATTATAGCTTCACAATGAGGAGATGTTTGATCACATTCTTGAGGAAGATGCTATGGACATAAACACTGATACCTCAAAGGTCTTCTTTAGATCATGCATCATTATAAACTGTTATAGATGGCAAAAGTCTCTTGTATTGTTCACAATTATATTTTACTTTTAGTAGTTCTCCATAAATTAATTAACAGGGATGAAAACATTTTGAAGAAGCATTTTGTTAATGTTAAATAGGTCCTTTCCAGTGCAGGCTCTGAAAAAAAAAAGTTTGGGTATTGGTTAATAACATACTGTTATAATGATCATAATCTCTGTATGGATGTTTATAAACCATGTGCCTACATATTTATTAAAGAGATCTCATTTCAGAAATCTTTCACATCAAGTCCCCTCATTATCATGCCTTAGGCACTGTCATTTAAACCCTTCTCTCTTAATATATAACCCTCAGCTTCCAATCTTTCTTCAAACTTCCCTTCATACCATGTCACTTTACTTCCCTGTTAAAAAGCCTTAACCATCTTTCCATTGCCAAATAATACCATACTTCCTTAGTACCAAATAATAAACATACTCCTTAAGCTGGCATCTCAAAACCTCCAAAATTTGACTACATCAGTCTAATCCTATGCTACCTTTACAATCCATCTGCCAGCAGGACTAGACTACTACCCATTCTCTCAAACATGGGAGAATGTCTAACCCGAAAGCTTTATTTATGGTCTTCCCTGTACCTCAAATGTAATTAGTCTACCAGCCTAATCTCTATTTGTTGCCTAACCTTATAGGATAAACTCCAATGCCACTTCTCCTGTTAAGCCTTGCACTAGAAATGGAAATGGTTATTTATAGGATGCTCATTTGATTCTCAAAATAACCGTGCAAGGTTAAGGGCTTTTATTCTTTCCATTTTACCTTTGAGTAAGCTCAGGCAAACAGAAGTGACTTACATAGTGTCACATAGCTAGTGTCTAGGGCTGAATCTAAAGTCAGGTCTTCTTGATTCTAGAACCAGTGTTCTAGTCGCTACACCACCAACTTCCTCTTACTATGCCTTGGATATAATAATGTTTATTAGTGAATGGACAGATGGTTGTTTTGATAAATGAATGGATGGATAGTTGTAGGTGTTGTAGATTCAAACAAGTAGTTATATAATTCTGGCAATAAAGTCCTGTAAAATAAGATATCTTATTTCTGAATTTTGCTGATTGTGTATCTGTGTTAATCAAATTAATCTGCCACTGTTCAGAGTTGAGAAAAATCACCTGGGGATCATGTTGTAAACTTCTTAAGGATGTTATAATTCACTCAGTTGTCCACAGACAATGATCATCTCCAATGGGGCAGCCATGACAATGTTATAAACAATTTTCAGCAACTCTCAGGAGCCACAAAGTTTAATACATTTAGGTTGTTTGACCCTGAGGATAAACTTGTTTCTTTGTAGGCATTATGTCAGAAGCAATACCTTCTCAGAGGGAGGCTGGTGATTTCTGAGTAGTTCCTGCTGGTTCTGATACTTCTCAGGTCATGGGAGGAGGGGAATGAGGCTCATTTATTTTTAATTATAGTATGAAGGTGACTTTATTAGCCTGAACTCTCTCTTGAGCATTAGTTGGGCATTTTCAACTGTTAGCATGCTTCCAGATCTCACAAACAGCCATAACCACTTTTAATCTAGTTATGGAGCATAGTAATTACACACAAACTTTTGGCTGAATGCTCACTTTAAAGGATACAAGGAGACATGTGCCTTACCAGCACCCTGAGTCCCAATTTTGCTCTGGTTCTAGGAAATAAAGCCACACACATAACCACAATCCAGAAAAATGGTTCTGTACAAAAATATTGACCATTTCAAAGTGGACCAATGTAGGTAGGATAAGTATAATTTTGTACTATTGTAGAAAAATGAAGCTAAATACATTTTATAAACACTCCCATATACAGTAAATAGACCTCAGACACCTTCATACTAATAAAAGTGAAAACAGGGGTTGAATGACTCTTTAGATTCATCCAGTCACCTCAGGGTCTAAAGGATAGAGTCCTTGGAGTGAAGATTGCTTCAAATCTTTCCTCAAACATTAATTAGGCTTATAAACCTGGGTACTCTCTGCTCATTTCTGCCTCAGAAAATCCTTAAAGCCCTTTTTGTCTTCATTCTTTGCCATCTCCTTTGCAAATCCCTTCCATATTTATCCCATTACTAATGCTTCATCCCTTTTCAAATTATCTTGTATACATATTTCTGTTTGTGTGTCTTTATCCTCCACTCTAGAACATAAATCTGATGAGGGCAAATACTGTGTGTGTGTTTTTTTTTTTAACATGGACATTCATGTAAACAAAAAGGAAGAGAAGGAAACAATGGAAGAATAGCAGAAGACATTTGCTTCTGCCTCCCCAACATCCTTGGGTCCCATCCTTGTTCTAAATTTGGAGAATGAAGCCATGTCTGTAACTACAATCCAGGTTTTATCCAGAATTATTTGCCAATTTTGAATGGTCCTGAATGTGTACATTCTGAACAGTTTTAGACCAACAAAGAAGGCTCAATAAGCACCAATCCAAGTAAAGCAGCCCCCAAGGACTTTTAGCTAAACCAGCCATAGGTAGGATAAGCATAGGTATTAGGTAGAATTTCTTTGGCGTCAGAAATTGCACTTATCAATATCTTCATCCCAACTATTTCCATTTACTTGGTTCCTCTGATCCAAAGATCTATCACCAACTATTTGTAAGAATACTCTATTAGTCAGTCCTACTAGCATCTCAAACTCAGTATACTCCAAATTGCTCTCATCTTTTCCACTGAACTTGTCCCTGCTCCACACTTATGCGAGAACAGAAATCCCAGATTAAGTTAAAGCAATTCCTGAAGATTCCTTTCAATCCCCCTATTTCTTTTGGCATCATTATAACCTTTCTAGTCAGTCAGGAATGTCAGCTTTATGTCTACTCCTATAACTTGCACTTGTTCCCCAACTTCCATTGAATCAATAGACAAATCCTAAAGATTCTGACTTCACTGTATCTCTTGAAATCACCTTTTCACTATTCTCGTATGTAGGTTGGCAATACCTCTCAGTTGGCCACTTGAAAAATCAAGCTAGCTAACAGAATTTGAGAGTAGGAATGTGCTGGAGTTACCTTATACCTGAAACCAAGATCTAATTGCTAAATTTTCAGTGTGAGCATTTATACCTCAGAAATTAGTAAATTCAAAAAATCGAGTCTTGATTTATTGCTGCATTGATTTTCTGGGCTTGAGAAAGTAATGAATAAAATATTAATAATGCAAATTAAACTAAACATGTGTCACATATACATTCCCCCACCTCCCCCAGAGAGTTGCTTCTTAAACATTTACTAGCACACCACTGGTTGGAAAGGACCTCAGTAACCATTTAGTTCAGTCCACTCATTTAAAAAAATCTGCATTATAATAGGTCACCCAGTCTCTGCTTGGATAACTCTAACAAGGGGAACCCATAAGTTCTCAGAATACTCTGTTTCTTTCTTGGATAAGTCTCTTAATTATTAGGATTTCCCCCCCTAACATCAAGTCTAAATTTGCATTTTTGCCACTTCAACTCAATGTGCCTGGTTAGGACGTTGTGGGGCATATAAAACAATCTTCAACTTAGCACAGTGCTCTAAACCATAAAGAACATTTTAGCTCTGGATTCTTTCATCCAATTTGCTAATACAGAAGGGGAAGGAAATAAACGTTAATATAGCGATTATGTTCAAGCCACTATGCTAAGCACTTTACAATATTTCATTTGATCCTCATAATCACCCTGCGATGTAGGTGCTATTATTATCCTCATTTTAAAATTGAGGGAAATGATGCAAAGAGAGCTTAAGTGACTTGCCCAGGGTCACAGAAGTATCTGTGGCCAGATTTGAAATTAGGCTGACTCCAGGCCCAGACATCTATTCACTACATCACCAGTAATCTCTGAGTTATTAAACATTTTTACCCAAAACCCATTTGTAGCTACTTTGCCTTATTGTCATTTATTCAGCAGCCTGGCCACAAGTAAAACTTGAGGAGGTGGACACGTGTATCAGATGCCAATCAGAAGTTGTGGTGGACATTCCCCCCCCCACACACACACACACTCCCACAGTTTTTTTTCCTTAGATTTTGCATTCTAACTGATGAAGGCAACACAAAGGTAAGCTGAAAGGACTTGGTTAGAGACATCAAAGAATCTCATTGGGGTGGAGGTGGTGGGAGACGGATTCGTAGATAAAGTTTGGAGGACAAACTGAAGAGGATGGGAATGTGGAGAATATTTTGAATGGAAGTTCTGGGAAGAGCCATGCATCAGAAGGAGAGGCTACAGTGGTGAAAAGTATTTTCAATATGTGAATTTGAGATTTGTCGTCAGCCCCCAGAATGTAAAGTTTTCTAGGGAATTGTAGACAGTCTTGAATACAGATTAGAGAGGAAAGAGTCTATTCATGCATTTCATTCCACCAAATCTCCAGGATACCTATGAGATCAAATTTGTCTTTTTGCAATTGGTCCTGTAGTTCCTTTTGCTGGTTTCCTAATCTTTGAGCATTTGTACATAGGCATTTAAATATCTGGGTTTTACTCCTGGGTCCTTTCTTGATTTTCTCCTGTAAACTTCTGGACATGTCATTGCTATCTTTTTCTTTCTAAGCTAGTTTTTAATGTATCCAGCTTGGGGAAAATCATACATACATATATATACATATATAGGTAGATATATGTATATATGTATATATATACAGATACATATACTATGTGTATGTATATTGTGTGCATGTGTGTGTATGTAAATATATATGGAGAAAGACAGAAAAAGAGGGATAGGCAGACAGAGAGATGGACAGAGAGAGAGACAGAGAGACAGGGTAGCATGGTGTCCTCTCTCTCTCTTTCTCTCTCTCCCTTCCTCTTTCTCCCCTATCCCTATCTTCTCATAATTTTTAGTTTAAAGTCCTTATAATTACACTCGACAACCTCATTTTTAGAGAGTTGTGTTAAATGTACATCTCTAGCCAAGAACCTGTCATCTCTATATATTAAATTTGGTTCAGATATCCAAGTCCCATTCTCAGACATCATCTTCTTAGCCAGCTATTAATTTCCCAAATTAAATTTTCTCTTTTACATCTCTTACCTCCAATTGGTGACATTGAGGAAAACACAATCTGTGCCCCTGTGACCTTCAGCTTCTTGCTCAAGACTTCATAATTATTAGCAATATTTTTAAAGCCTCTTTCTGGCCAGGTCATTGGTGCCCATCAGTTTCACCAGAAGTAAGTTGTCACTAGTTTTGATAACTCTTGGGAAGTTATGTTTTACACTGAATTAATGCCCCTGGAAGACCACTAACCTCTTTTGTTCTTAACAAGACAGCAAGGAGTTCCCTCAGTACCCTTAAGCAGGCAATGACCAACTATCACTACTCTTTTCTTCCTCTGCCCTTAATAGATTGTCTTTTATCTGATAGCTTCTATGACCCTATCACATCATTCTTTGGAGGCCGATTGCATCTTCTTCCCAGACAATTCAGCTCCTTCCTCTTCATCAACATCCTCAAATCTTTTGTTAAACTCTAATTGTATAACTGTCCTTTCCTTTCTTTTCTCTCTTTGAGCTATCATATATGTAATAAAGCATCCCATCAAGGGTCTTCTCCTCCATTCCATATCTTTTTTTTCTTCACATTGAAATCTGGCTTCCGATTCTTTTAAGAACTCTTCATTACCTATAACAACCTGGAATGCAGATAGGAATGTTTCTATCCTCTTACTTTCTCCTCCAGGAGAAATATTGGTGTATACTATAAGGGGAGGGGAGAAGGGAAGGGAAGGGAATAAGCAGTTTATAGCGTCTCCTATATTCCAGGCACTGTGCTAAATGCTTTATAAATATTATCTTACTTGAACCTCACAACAATCTTGGAAGGCAAATAATGAGATTTTCTTTTAAGTGAGGCAATGGGGGTTAAGTGACTTGCCCAGGGTCACACAGCTAGTAAGTGTTAAGTGTCTGAGCTCGGATTTGAATTCAGGTACTCCTGACTCCAGGGCCAGTGCTCTATCCACTGTGCCACCTAGCTGCCCCAATGGGATTTTTTTATTCCCATTTTATAAACATATTTTAAGTGACTTGCCTAGAGTCATCAAACTACTAAGTGTCTGAGACTGGATTTGAACTTAGGTCTTCCTGACTCAAGGCCCAGGGCTTTATCTACTGTACCTAAATGTCTAAGAACACTCTTGGAAAATATATGTCACTAGAATTGCAAACAAAAAAACCAAAACAAACAAAAAAAAAAAACCACTTGATACACCATTGCCTAATTTCCTTTATTTTTTATAAAGGTTGGAATTGCTACTCCCTACTTGTATGTGCTTGCACCACAACCCTATTTAATTTTCACAGCCAATCCTCTCATAATAACCTGACAGGTCCACTCACTGCCTTTTCCTTAGATGAAACTAAAATTGCCCCGTTCCCCCACTCCTTCCCTCTACACTTATAATGACAACTCATACCTCTCTGGGTTTTGAGGGAGATCAATTGAGATAATTGAAAAGTGCTAAACTCAGTACCTGGCACCAGGTAGGTGCTATATGTGTTTATTCCCTTCTTCCTTCCCTTCATCCCTTTCTAATCTATCATTCACACAATTGCTTCAAAATTCTTTTCAATTCTCAGATCTGATATGATCAGATTCCCTTCTTCCAAAATCTTCAGTGATATCCCATTGCCTGCTCAATAAAATTAAAACTCATTATTTTGGCATTCAAGACCCTCTAGGATTGAACTCCAACCTATCTTTGTAGACTCATTCACATTATTCACCTTCTATATTTCAACCAAACCAAACGCCACATTGTTTCCTGGTCTCATCAAGACTTCTCTCTGTTTCCATGCACATACATATGCTATTATTGAAGTCTAGTAATATTTGGTCCCTCTTAACCCTTCCTAGTCTCTTCCTGAAATCCATTCTCACTTCACATTGCGTATCAGTTGACACTTTGTCCAGAAAATCTTCCATAATCTTTTCAAGTAGAATTTTACTTCTATTCACATATTGCTCTAGTTCCTTTGACTTCTCATGTGGGTTAATCCTATTTTAACTTGTATTTCTGGTTTTTGTGTGTGTGTGTGTGCATAACCCAATCACTAGTAGATTGTAATTCATTTAGGAATCATACTGTAGTTCTCCTCTCCCCCTTGTTATCCTTGTTAGAGCTCAGTTCAGTCTCTTTACTTAATTAGTCAAGGACCTAGTTTTTACAGTATTTCCAATACTTACTGTAAGTGCTATAAATATATGAGAAGCAACAAGCTAGAGTGGATAAGGAGTAGGCTATCTTGTCACAAATGTATGAATTAAAACCTATGCATTAAGTGCTTACTCTATACTTAAGCATTATACTTAACATTAGAGATACAAACATAAAAAAGAGGCAGTTCCTAATCTCAAAGAACTCACACTTTAATTAGGGGAGATAACACATATAAGGAGACAAACGGTAGTACAAAAGGAATGACTCCCTCAGTTATATTTTGAATGCATTATGATGTGTATATCAACACCTATGATTCCTTCAGATGCAACATTAAATCATTTAGCAAAGCCCAGTGATTTGGAAGGTATAATAATAGGTCAAATGTTAAGCTCCAATGAATCTTAGTAAGCACTGAATAGGAGGACAGATAGTAAGGTTCAGTGATCTACCATCTTACCAGAGGGCTAGTCATTTCCTTCTCCTTCAAACAGAATGAGTCACTATGTGTCCAACCCACAACTGTGGGGAAGGTAGTAATGGATGCTAAGGTCAGAGTGGAGTAGGACCACTGGATAATCTCTTATAGAGGAATGGGAATGGGATTGAGTACCCATCCAAGAGGAAGCATGCAGTGTCTGCTAAGAACTGAGCAATGGGGGTTGCTCCTCCTGAACCCATTGAGAGATATGTGGACAGGTTTTTTTTTTTTCCCTAGGGCAATAAGGGTTAAATGACTTGCCCAGGGTTACACAGCTTGTAAGTGTCAAGTGTCTGAGACCAGATTTGAACTCAGGTCCTCCTGAATACAGGGCCAGTGCTTTATTCACCATGCTACCTAGCTGCCCCCTTGGTAAACAGTTTTTACATGTGGTAGGGAATTTCTTGGCTTCTCACAGTACCTTCCAAATGATGCTTAATGTTCTTAAGTGAAATAATATTATGAGATTTAAAGACCAGGATGAGCTCGGTTCAAATCCTGTATCTTACAGATACCAACTATGTGCCACTGGGAAAGTCACTTAAACTCTCTTTATCCTAAGTCACTCTAAGACTATAAGTTGCAGAGCAGTTGCTCATTTATAAATAAATTTATAAATAGAAGGGATTTTCTCTTCAGTATTCCATGCCACAGAAATCACAGCACTGTTTTTTAAACTAAATATAATAAATAATATCTAAGTTGGCAATGAATCAATTATTTATAGTCTTTATGTGGTGGTTTTTAGCTCAAAGGGGGATTTTATGACTGGCTTTGAATAAAAAATGCTTTGTTGAACTTTGAATGAGCTAATTCAAAAGAAATATATTTTTTCTTTTATGAAAAAAAAGATGACTAACCAAGTTCCCAAGAGTCCTCATTAGAGAGGAAATGACTGGATTTTCAAAGTGTGATTCTATGTCCATTTAAGGTGAATTTTTATTTTCTTTGAAGATCCTATTTTTAGAGAAAACCTAATATTTTCCAAACCTTACCACATTCTGGGATACTAAACTTTGTCACTTCATGCAAACCTCAAAGAATAAATTGTAAACATGTGGCTGAAAATCTTTATATATATATATATATATATATATATACACATATATACATATATATGTACATATATATATATACATATATATGTACATATATATACAAAAGATTTTACCTAAGACCTTCATTAATATTTTATTCAAAGTAGAAACTAAGAACCACTGTGCTTTCAATTCATTTAAATGTTATCCAATCTAATGTTTCTTCTTGTATCATATAGATTTGGCCCAAGAGTGGCAGTCTTGATAGTAATGTAGTCTTCCTCAAGCATCCTTTCCTCATCACAGAAATTACCTACTCACATCATAAGTGTGTGGTGAAAATATGAGAGAATGGAATTATTGTGATTCTTTCATCACACAGGTCAATCCTTCCATGGGATAGTAAGCATACTCAATTTATGATTGTGAAGCTTCTTTCCATTGATGTAGTAGCCTTTGCAATTAAAGAGCAATATTCCTGCAGCTTAGAAAAGATGATTCATATCTATGAGAAGTATAGAAACTGAATGCTTGACCTTGGATTAAGAGTTGAAAAATGTACTTTTTATTATTATTAATTATAAAGAAGTCAGATGAGAGTAGTATAAATGTCTTGGTTTTCTCTTTGATTTCTTGGAAGTGTTTTGCCTGAAAATTAGAGATAACAGTAAAAGTAAACACCATATTCCATTGAAGTGAAAAAGAGAAAGATCCAATCTATATATAAACATCCATATCAGTGCTTTCTGTCCTAAGAAACAGCTTGAAACAAAGTGAGCATGCAATAACTTAGCGATAGTCAATAAGTTATGGTAGATGAAGGGAGTGGAACTCTATTGCCCTTTAAGAAATGATGAGATGAGGAATTAAGAGAAAGAAGTGGAAGATTTGTATAACTGATCCAATCTGAAGAAAATAGAAGCAGGAGAAGAAATAACATTGTTGGACATCATAACACTAAGAAGGAATGGAAGTCTAATGATTTGAAATGACTAAGCTTGGTCTCAGATGAAGAAAGTCTTCTCCCTTTTCTGTTGAGGAGGGGAGATTATAGTATGGAATGCTGTAGAGATAGTCAGGTGTTATTATGCTCGTTTTGATTTCCTCTTGTGGTGTTTATGGTTATCGATGCTACAAGTAAAGGTTCACTGAGATATCAATGTATTGGGAAATGACTTTGATATAAAAAAAGACATCAATGGCATGCCTGATGAAAATAGTCCATCTTGAGAGCTGTGTTGTCTTAATATTGATTTTCATCTATAAGCTATTTTCAATGGACATTTTGCAGTGTTTCTTTATTCATGTGGCCAGCATGAGGAATATAATTAAATGAATGCATACTTATAACACTCTTCCATATTCAAATTAATTATGCATTGGACACTTATTTTAAAGCCAATCAACAAATCATAAACTAATAATTATATAGCATATAGTATTAATCACCAAAACCATATTTTAGTACATATGAACTCCTCAATTCACAGATAAGACTTTTATTCACATGTTGTACCAAAAATGATTTCCTCTCTTCACTCTGTTTTATGCAAAGTCTTTATTTATTTATTCATTTTTGTAAGGCAATTGGGGCTAAGTGACTTGCCCAAGGTCACACAGCTAGTAACTGTCAAGTGTCTGAGGCTGGATTTGAACTCAGGTCCTCCTGAATCCA
This sequence comes from Dromiciops gliroides, assembly GCF_019393635.1. Classification (NCBI taxonomy): domain Eukaryota; kingdom Metazoa; phylum Chordata; class Mammalia; order Microbiotheria; family Microbiotheriidae; genus Dromiciops; species Dromiciops gliroides. The sequence goes on along the minus strand of NC_057866.1, from coordinate 172,417,202 downwards.
GTGTGGGTGCTTTATCCATTGTGATACCTAGCTTCCCCCTAAAGTTTTTATTTATGACAGGAAAAAAAGAGTTAAACAATCATTGAAAATATCTCCATGTCGTGACAGAATTAATTAACAAATCACTAAGAGGGGCAGCTAGGTGTCACAGTGGATAGAGCTCAGGCCCTGGATTCAGGAAGACCTGAGTTCAAATCTGGTCTCAGACACTTAACTAGCTGTGTGACCCTGGCCAAGTCACTTAACCCCAATTGCCTCACCAAAAAAAAAAAAATTCAAATCACTAAGCATTTATTGAATCCTACCTTTGTGCAACATCTCTGCTTAGTACTATGGATACATATATATATATTTATATCTAGATACATAGATATTGATTTTTAGATCTATAAATAGAAATATATACATATATCTACATAAATATAGATACATACATATATGTAAGATATGTATTTATATAAGAGATAGTCTCTGTCCATAAGGATGTTGCATTCTCCTTTTAAGTAAAAAGGCATGCTCATTATTCAGAGTTAAATAAAAATCGACAATCACGATGTCTAAAAAGAATATAGTGTTGCTTTGTTTATTAGACTCCAGTTTTATAAGGTACTTTCCTCACAACTTCCTATAAAGTAAGAATTGCAATATTATTTTCCTGACCTCCCAGATGAGTAACTTGAGGACAAAGAGGATGAAATCATTCATTGATAAGAGGGATTAAACATTTTGCTCCTGAAGAACATTTGCTTCCTCCTATCTTTCTATAATGTTATACTAATGAGCTTTAGCACCAACAGTATGCTGGCCAGGCAATTCTGAACAAGCAGGTATCAACATATGTACAATGTATAGACTCCATGTATTTGACAAAATCACAAATTTGTCATTTCTGCCCAGCATTTCCTTTGCACATTCTGGACTTATTTAACTAAATAATAATATTTTATATTCTTTTATGCTACATATATCAAGCCAAAGAGTGAATAAACAGGCAAAAAATAATGCCTAAAGTCAAAATTGCTAAAGTAGCTTAATGCTATGGACCAAATGCTTCTGAATGGTCTGATTCTGAACTTTCTAAAAAGGCAAATAGCAATAATGGTAATTTAGTCTCTAGTTAGTTCAAAAGTACTATACTGACTAAGTTCCCCCCCCCCCCCACGCTTATTTTGGCATTATTACCTCTGGTTTTCCTCTGGCACCACAAACAAAAACACATAAATGAATCAAGCTACAGCTAAACAGGGAGGGACAAATTGTACACTTTTTTCTCTACTTCAAGCAAAGGTTTATAGTAACTTTATTTCACACACGGAAACAAAGTCTGCCTTTACTCTTATTTTATTCAGTATGACATCTCTATTTAGCAGTCCAAATTCATATTTTCCCCTATTCTAAGAAGAGGCCCTACCCTGATACATTTTCGTGACAGTTACCAACAAATGGATATTTAATGATATATTATCAGTTCTACATTTTCAAACATTTTATAAGTAGAGTAGGTAAATTTTAGTGGATATGGAAACTTGCCCACAAACCACAGTGTCCCTTGACAGGGAAGGCCCTAATAATCTGGTAGATGGCTGGATGAAATATAGAGCATGAACTAGGGACAATTAGATAAGGAATGTTTGGTTGGTTTTATTCATTCATTTATTCATTCAATAAGAACTGTTCAGCAAACAAAGTGGTATCTCTCAGGTGGGAGTGGTCAGAATCTGAAGGGTAGTTGTTTTTAGGACCTGTAGTACTCCAGGTAGCAAGCTCAATATGGTCTAGTATCCTGAAAGATGTCTAGATAGAATTATTTTCATTTAAATCAATGACCTTATAATAGTCATTTTAACTGCAAACAGCCTTAGGAGATAAAGAGAATGAGCTGTTATCATGTATTTACACCTTAGTGTGACTCAATTAGCAAATAGTCATTGAGTGCCTATTTATTGTTCTAGATAATATTGAGCTTTGAAAAATCTCGAGAAGCAAAAGAAGTTTTGCAGAATTGGATACAGCCCAATTCAAGAACTGATTTTCAGGATGATGAAAACTATTAAGAAAAGGCCCAATTATGCTGTATATATCCAGTTTAAGAAGATAGAGAAGAACGTAATACATTTTAGATAGATTTCTACTCTGAATGGTAAATGCCAGAACAGAATGTTATACTTTTTATAATCGGGTAGTTTTGTTAATATTTAAAATTAATATGAATGATTAAAATGTTAAAATATTTAATCCTTTTTATTGAAATACAAACATCATTATAAGATCATAGATTTCAGGTTGGAAAAGACCTTAGCATCTTCTGGGCTAAAACTTTAATTTTACAGAAAAAGAAACTAAGGCTCAAAGAAGCTATGATACTGACCCAATGTCACACAGGCAAAATGGTGATGTCACTACTGCTGCTGCTGCTACTACTACTACTACTACTACTACTACTACTAGTAAAAACAGGAGCTGGCGTGTGAATAACACATTAATGTCTGTGAAAAATTTTGTATATATTATCTCATCTGATCCTCAAAGCAACCTTGTAAAGTAGGTGCAATTATTATCCTCAGTTTATGAGTGAGATAAATGAAACTATATAAGGTGAAATAACATTTCCACAGTCACAAAGATTGTAACTGTTAGAGGCAGGGTTTGAACCAAAGACTTCAGGTTTCTAAATTCAAAGATATATAGCTACATATAGATATAGATATGCACACATAAATATGTATGCACATATATGCACAAATAATTACACATAAATATACAGACATATATGTGTATAGATATATGGATGGATATGGCTATGTGTATATATATATATATATATATAGATGCATATATATATATATGTATGTATACATATATATAGCTGTAGATAGCTAGATTTAGATGTAGATATATAAAATGAGAGGTGTCCCAAAAGTCTAAGTTCAATTTGAATCCAGTAAAACTTAGACCAGCACTAACAGTTTTGGGACAACGTGTATTTTAGCAATTTCTCAATCCCGATTGACATACTTTTTGGTGTTGTTAGATTTACCATCAAAAAATGTTACCATCACAAAGCTTTACTGGCTTCCCCTACTCAAAAGAAATCTTATATATGACAAAAATTGGACTTCATGGTTAAAAAGAGTTATTGTGTTAATAATTTGTTGATAGAGTTGTGTTGTTTTTGTTGCTGTTTTATTTTCAAAATAAACTCTTTTTAAAAAAAACTGATACCGATTTCTAGTGTTCTATCCCTTCTCATCCTGTGTCACTTCTCTGTTTGGGGTATTCTCTTTTGATAAATCTTCCACAGAGGACCTGCCCATTCTGATGGAAAATGTACTCTGATAGTTTAACATCTCAGGAGATTAACATATCATTCAGTTGTGCACATGTTACAAGTCTTTCTAGGCATCTGGATAAATATTTTGCACAAAAATTAACTTAATAGTACAATTAAGTGTGAGATGGAGTATGGAAGCCTATTTTAGAGAAAGGTAGATTTATTGGGGCTGAAGTAATCAGGGAATACTTCATAGATCATTTAAAATTTATATTTGTAATTTATTGAGGGATGTCATTTTTATTATGCTGTTGATATTTTATGCAATCAATATGATTTGATTTATATGTATTTAATTTCCATGATCTGCATGAGGGCTTTATATTTGTGGAGCTTTTTCGTGCAATATTATCAATGTGACTGCAAAGTAGAATCCCTACCAGGTGAATTCAAATGCATGTCATATATAAAAAACCCTTTTTAGCCTGGCAGAGAGGTGCTTTTCTGTCCTGGGATGATATGTATGCATAAATGTATTAAATCTATAATAGGAACAGTATAAAAGCAGAGGAAAATATAGAAGATTGGATGCTATTAAGGAAGAGTCCACATGGCAAAGAGGATTCCCATGACCTGTCATGTTTAAAAATGTGTTAGGGTTTTTATTTTTCATAAAAGGATGACTGAGGATCTGCTAAAGGCAATCACACTGATAGCAATGAAAAATGAAACTTCATATCGAGAAAAGATGGGAATACTAGAATGAAAGTAGACACAAAGCTCCAAAACATCCTTAAAAGTTATGTTGTTTCAGGGGCAGCTAGATGGCGCAGTGGATAGAGCACTGGCCTTGGATTCAGGAGTACCTGAGTTCAAACCCGACCTCAGACACTTAACACTTACTAGCTGTGTGACCCTGGGCAAGTCACTTAATCCCAATTGCCTTACTAAAAAAAAAAAAAAAGTTATGTTGTTTGCAACTTTATTTTTTTTAATCCTTCCAGGAAACAAATAAATAAACAAACAAAACCAGATTTTAGTCACAGTCTAGGCTTTGTCAATCAATTGATAAACATTTTTGACTGCCTACTATGTCCCAGGCATTGTGTGTGAATGGCTAGTCCTAATTGTTTTTTGGCCAGACTCAATGAAACTTATGCTGATGAAATATGGATAGAAATATGGATTTCATTAGCTTCTAAGTCAAGCTTTCTAGCACAGCTTCAGTTTACCCACAGTTCCAAGAGAGACACATGGAGAAGTTATTCATTGGAAATAATTTGGTATGCAAAAATATTGTAACTTGTTTTGTATGTGTATGTAGGTTTGTGGTAGCCAAGTGAACTGGGAAATATTAGCTCAAGGAGAATGAGAATGCAAGAATAGACTTTGAACTAGGGGGAAAACAACAACACCACAAAAAGCTACATAATGCAATGATTATACCAGTAGCTTGGGCTTAGAAACAGAAGAGAGAACTAGAGATGAGCCACAGAAGGAAATCTGAGGTGAGGGGATGGGAGTGAAAGAAGCTTGGAGAAGTCAATCACAGATGTGAAGAAGCATAGAGAAGACAAGAAGAAAATACCTGGTTGTCCTGGCTGAAGTACAATGATTCTGGAGCAGTGGTAAACAGATTAAGCTAGCAACAATAGCCGTATTGGAGAGGGGGGAATACATATATATATATATATATATATATATATATATATATATATATGTGTGTGTGTGTGTGTGTGTGTGTGTGTGTGTGTGTATGTATTCAAATCAATAATGATTAGAAAAATGCAAATTAAAGTAAATTAAAGTTCCACCTCCCACCTATCAGATTGACAAAATTAATAAAAAGGAAATTGATAAATGTTGATTATCATGTGGGAAAGGAGTTGTGAATTGTTCCAGTCATTTTAGAAAGTGATTTGAAACTATGCCCCCAAACTTACTAAACTGTGTATACCCTTTAAGCCAATAATACCACCACCAGACCCATATCCCATAAAGATAAACCAAAGAGGAAAAGGATATATATGTATATGTACATGTACATGTATATGTATATGTATGTGTATGCATATATGCATGTATATGTGTATATGTATATGTAGGTATGTGTATGTATGTATATCATCTATACCTCTATCTATATATCTATCTGTCTATCTAAAACACCACTCTTTTGGTGATGGCAAAAAATTAGAAATTTAAAAGGTTATCATCAGTTGTGGTATGTGAGTATAATATTATTGTGACATAAATAATGATGCAAGGGACAGTTTCAGTGAAACTTGGGAAGTCATCTATGAACTATTGCATAGAAAAGTGAGCAGAACCAAGAGAACAATTTATTCTATAACAACAGTATAAAAATAATTTTTTAAGTCATAAGAATTTTGATTAATACATTGACCAATGACAATTCCAAAGGATCAGTGACAAAACTCCCTTAAAAAAAGATGATATATTCAGGATGCAGAATGAAGCATATTTTCTGGACATGACCAGTGCAGTTTTCTTGCCTATGCATAGTTGCTAAAAGGGTATTGTTTTGTTTTGTTTTTCAACAGTATAAGGAGGAGAGATGCATATGACAGTATAGAAATCACTACAACTTCTTATTTTAAATTATTATTATTTTTTGATTAACAAGCATTGAGTCTAAATGGGGGCAAGCTGAAGAGGCAGATGGTACTGAATGCTGAGCTTTACTTCCATGCACTGACTGATCTAACAACATCCTTCTGCTAGTGGAATAAGTAGAGATAACAACGAAGATTATTAATACCTCTCTTCTGGAAACATAGGAAATAGATTCGTTTCACCTGGGGATTGAGAGAAGACAATATTTTGCCCTCAGTTAAGTCCCTGTCATTATCTTCTGATTAGTATTAGTATTAGTATTAGTATTAGTATTAGTATTAGTATTAGTATTAGTATTAGTATTAGTATTAGTATTAGTATTAGTATTAGTATTAGTATTAGTATTAGTATTTGGTTTGTTTTTAGATAAGTGCATCTTTTGTATGTTCTGGTAGAAGGACGAATTGGAAGATGGCTTAGGCTGAAGTTTTTAATAGCTGATAACCACAAAGAGTACAGTGAATATTGAAAAATAGTAAAGGTTTTCTGAATCCTAGGGAGATCTCTTGGGGCAGGAAGCAGGGGCAAAAGGAAGGATAAACAACAAAACAAAACAAAAAGTGTTACAACCACAATTGTCTTGTATAAATTCACTAATCAGGAATCGTATGATAAAATTTAACACATTACTGTATCTTAATAAGCAAGCACATTCTCTATCTTGTACTCTCATGCTTAAATATTTATTAAAGAGTTAGGCTATTGTACTGCTTGATCTAAACTCTTTACAGCCCTATGAAAACAGAGAGTACTGAGTGATGAAAAAGTCCTCTTAGGACAAACATACAAAAAATTTACCCTGTTGTATATCTAGCCTTGAAGTGATAACTCTTTATGAAAAAGAATTATTTCTTCTTGTAATCTCTGTTTTACAGGGCAGGATATATGTGGATAATGTGCACAAAGTTGTACCTAAGGATAACAAAGCAAGAGCTTTTGACTTTGAAAATAATACCTTTGTTGAGGGGATATCTGCACTGCACACAGCAAGGAGAGAATGTACCATGATCTATGGTTAAAATGGCATCAGTACCAAACAAGAAATAGACAATATTATGAAATGCAAAATGGATGATTTTGATGACATTAAATTAAAAAGATTTTGTACAAACAGAAGCAATGCAGCCAAAATTAGAAGGGAAGCAGAGAGCTGGGAAACAATTTTTATAGCCAGTGTTTCTTATAAAGACCTAATTTCTAAAACATATGGAGAACTAAATCAAACTCATAATAATGAAAGTCATTCTCCAATTGAGAAATGGACAAAGGATACAAACAGGCAGTTTTCAGATGAAGAAATCAAAGCTATCTGTTGCCATATGAAAAAAAATGCTCTAAATCACTATTGATTAGAGAAATGCAAATTAAAACAACTTTGAGGTACCACCTCAAACCTATCAGATTGGCTAATATGACAAAAGAGGGAAATAATAAATGTTGGAGAAACTGTGGAAAAATTGGAACACTAAAGTATTGTTGATGGAGTTGTGAACTGATATAGCCATTCTGGAGAACAATTTGGAACTATGCCCAAAGGGCTCTGGGATTGTGCATATCCTTTGATCCAATAATACTACTAGTAGGTCTGTATCCCAATGAGATCATAAAAAAGGGAAAAGACCCACATGTACAAAATATGTGTAGCAGCTCTTTTTGTGGTGGCAAAGCATTGAAAATTGAGGGAATGCCCATCAATTGGGGAATGACCGAACAAATTGTGGTATATGAATGTAAAGGAATACTATTGTGCTATAAGAAATGATAGCAGGCAGATTTCAGAAAAACCAGGAAAGACTTAAGTGAATTGATACTAAGTGAAGTGAGCAGAACCAGGAGAACATTGTACATGGTAACAGCAACGTTGCGTGATGATCAACTGTGATAGACTTATTTTTTCTCAGCAATACAATGATCCAAGACAATTCCAAAGGACTCAAACTGGAAAATCCTTTCCACATCCAGAAAAAAGAACTGTGGAATCTGAATACAGATTAAACCATACTATTTCCACTTTTTTGTTTTTTGTTTTTCTTTTTTGAGATTTTCCCCTTTTATTCTGATTCTTCTTTCACAACATGACTAAGGCAGAAATGTATTTAATGTGATTCTACATATATCAGATTGGTTTAGGTCTTGGGGAGGGGAGGAAAAAGATGGTGTGAGAAAGATTTGGAATCAAAACTTATAAAATCAAATGTTGAAAACTATCTTTACATGTAAATGGAAAATAATAAAAATAATTTTATGATAAAAATAAATAAAATGGCATCAGTAGTTGTTATGTTATTCAAGTTCTATTCTCTTGTGTTTGTGTTGTGCAGTGGCTAGAGCACTATGCTGGGAATCTGGAAAACTCATCTTCATGAATTCAAATCTGGCCCAGGACACTTACTAGCTTTGTAACTCTGGACAAGTCACTTAGCCCTGTTCCTCTCAGTTTCCTCATCTATAAAATGAGTTGGGGGAGGAAATGGCAAACCACTACAGTATCTTTGCCAAGCAAACCCAAATGGAATCACAGAAATTCAGTTACAACTGAAAATGACTCAACACCAATAATATACCCATATAGTTGTTCAGATCATTACCTTTCTAGATATCAGTGATAGCCACCAAAGTGGCTGATGACAAGGATAAAATAACGATGATAAATTTTAAAAAGTGAAAAAAAGTCAACAAGCACTGATTAATTGCTTACTATGTGACAAGCACTGTGCAAAGCACTGTAAAGGCAAAGAAAGATTAAAAAAATGTTAATCTCTCCTCAAGGAGATTACATTCTAATGGAAAAGACAACATGCAAAGAACTGTTTTTGTTGTTGTTCAGTGGCTTTCAGTATTGTCCCTTCATGACCTCTTGCATGGCTTTCTTGGAAAAGAAAGGGATTGATTGATATTTTCTTTTCCAGATCATTTGACAGATGAGGAAATTGAGATAAGCAGAGTAAAATGACTTGTACAAGGTCACACAGCTAATGTCTGAGGCCAGATTTGAAAACATGAAGCTGAGTCTTCCTGACTCCAGGCCTAGAATTATATCTACTGTACTACCTAGCTGCCCCCTAGCTGGAAATCTATCTATCTATGATATCTTCAATGCAAACAGAAGATATTCTCAGTGCAAAGGCACTATCAACATTGGGGAGTGGGAGGAGAAAGGCAGTGGGAGAGTTTTCCTGAAAAAAAAAATGAGATTTAAGCTATCTTGAAAAAAGACAGAAAAGCTAAGGAACAGGAGTATGGAGAGCTTTCCAGACATGGGGGTAGGGCTAGGGAAATGACCATTAACTTTCTTTACTATTAGAACCTCCTGGTAATGTTCTCAAAAATACTCAGTCTTAGGCTGGGATTTTGATAGCTTAATGTGAGTGCAAATGGCAACTGTTTTCTGTGTTTGCCAGGAATTCTGAGGGTCTTCTCCTCCCAGATTGATACTTCTGTGATGGTAAACTAAGCCATCTTTTGTCTCAATTCTTATCTATCCTTAATAATGGAATAGGCATTGCATCAAACAAACTGAGATCTAGGAAAGACCTTAATTTTTATTTTTTGAAAGATCTTAATTTTAAAAGACTGAGGTCAACCACTGCATCCTGGGCCATCACCAGTCCTAGTCATCTCGACACTTGTCTTGTCACCAAACTCAGATGACTCTGGAGGAGAGAGTAAAGCTAATGATTTTGCACAGCTCTGGCTCACTTAAATCCCATTCACTCTCTATCAAGACATCATCCTCATGATGTCATTGTCATCCTCTTCAAGAGGATTGGATGAAAAACAACAACAAGATAATATTCATAGATCATTACAGGAGGAAGAACTTTCAGATCATCACCACCAGTTGTTCTCAAACATTTTGATCTCAGGATTCTTATGAAAATAGTTTTGACTTCTCAGACCTCCTTCATTGATCCTCACATTTTACAGGCTTTGTAGGATTCAGATCCTCCTCCCCTCCTCTCAGTCTTGCTCACCCCATTGTTGCTCAACTATTTACCATGTCACTTGGCACCTGTTGAAATCTAGATGAGTGGGCTAAGTGTTGTTCTGAGGAAGAAATAAAGACCATATCTAGGATAGACAAAAATAGCCCAGGGAGCCTGTATTTTTGGACATGGTGATTGTGTCTTTTACGAATCCCAAACCACAAACCAATTTAGTTAAACAAAAAATAATTAAGTAAAAGAAATAGGTCAAGCAGTCTTTGTGGTGTTATGGATATAAAATAATTGGTTAGCTTTGTGGGCAGTTGTTTATCTTCAGTAGGATTTTGTTTCATTGGAAGGATTTTAGGGACACCAAGCAAGTACATCTGTCATGTGCTTGATAATCTCCCCCTCCGAGTACATCCACCTTCAGCTATATGCTAGTAAAAATCATAACTTGTACATGTAAAGCCTCTTCCTCATGACAATGTACTGAGATAGCTGCCATAAATGTTATATCCTCCATTTTATAGATGAGGAAACTAAAAGACACATTGAAGGAAAGTGGCTTGCCCAGAGTAAGAATTATTGATGGTCAGACCCAGGGCTCACTCCAAGCTCTGCTCTGATTTCAAATCAAAGACTCTTTCCACTATAAAATCCTACCTTGGAGGTCTAAGTTGCCAAACATAATTTCCTAGACATCATGATATGTTCCCAGTTTTGATTTTTATCTTCAAAATGCTTTATCTTTTAAAATAATTTCATTTTCAGATCTGAATACTCTTCTTCCCTTCTCCCCTCTCCCTTATTGAGAAAGCATGAAACACAAAACCCACACTAACATGCAGAGGCAAACAAAACAAACTCCCAAATTAGTCAAGTAGGACATACATATGCATATATATACATATTTATATCACATATAATATATACGTATGTTTGCACATACATATATATATTGGGAATGGCTAATAGAATTGTTTTGTTTAATGTGTATGTGTATGTGTGTGTCTTGGTCTTCACTCTGAGTCTATCAGCTAACTATCTGGGGGGGTGAGCATAATATTTCATCATGAATTCTCTGGAATTGTATTTGGTTATTGCATTGATCAGAGTCTTTCAAAGTCATTTCTGCAAAACTATTATTGTGTAAATTGTTCTATTGATTCCACTTCACTCTGCATCAGCTCATACAAATCTTTTCAGATTTTTCTAATGCTATCCCTTTATTCATTCCTTGCTACACATGGGATCCATGTACTTCCAATATTGGGAAATAGAAGTTAATCTTTCAAAAAAACTTCATATTTTTACATTAGGATTGTATCATCTATATTTATAGCAATATTAAATATCTATTAGAAAGCATTCTGATAACAGAGGTTCAAATTTCTGTGATAATGTCAGAGGTATTGCTAGAGCCACTTCATACTGGCTTGCAAAAGCCAGTTGTAAAATTTCATTGTGAGCATGTACACCTCAGAAATTAGCAAAGCTATAAGTCAGGACTTGACTAATTATTTTGTTGATTGTCTATAAATAAGAAAGTAATGTACAAAAATGTAAATAATGAAAATTAAACTATGTGTGCTGCTTATACATTTATCTATTTATTGGAGAACTAGTTGTTAAACATTTGCCAGCAGACCCATAGATGAGGTATATCATTTAACTAGGGCATTAAAGAAATTGAAATCTACTGAGAAAGAAAGACACACAAATAGATTTCAACATTTCACCACATTTAATAGTTACAAAACAGTAATAGTAATGCAATAGTGTCATTACACAGTAAGTACATCAAAGAGTTGGAAAATAAATGATTTGTGAAGTCCCCAAGGCAAGGTTGACCAAAAGTATCAGGGCTTAATGGAGGTGATATAAAAAACGGATAGGAATTTGACAGGTAAAGAAGATATTCCAGGAATAATGAACATCTATGATCAGCTTGCTTTCAGTGTATAGGATGTCCAGTGTATCAACTGTGTGGAGAGGAATAGTGTAATGTAAGGCTAGAAAGGAAGGATGACCTCAGATTATAGAGGACATTGAATACCAGGCAAGTTATTTAGAACTTTGCTTGAGAGCCCCTGAAGATTTTTGAAAAACAGAGTAAAATGACCAGATCTATGTATAAAAAGAGGTTATTCTGGCAAGATGGAAGAGGAAATATTCACCCAAGGTCTCCCAACATTCCCCACCAAACAACTTTAAAATAAGGCCTCAAATTAAATTCTGTAGTGCCAGAGCCAAGATAAGGTCAGGGTGAAACATTTTTCTAGCCCAACAACTTAGGAAGTTGGAGGGAGACATTTGTGATCATTTCGGGGTGGAAGCTGGCCCAGAGCCCATCTGGATGCAGTGTCATTTGTGAGACTCGGTAGTGATGACATAAGCAACAACATCTCCAGGAGCTCTCAAGCCAGAGATAGTAAGAGTACCTGGCAAATGCTCAGAAAAAGATAATAGGGTACCCCTGTGCTAGCACTGGATACAGGAATGGACACTGTTTGTCAATTCCATTGTCTGTACTAACTTCTTAGCCACAGGTCAAGGGCAGAGAGGAGCACTTTCAGATTAGGGAGGGAGCAGGTGCCCAGTTGCACAAGGTTCCCATTTGTACAGGGATTAGTTGGTATATTCTTATTTATGTAGCCTTGCATGATACAGCCTTATTTAAGATGCAGAAGAACATTACTGACTCATACTTAAGCTGTGGTCAACTGTGACCACCAACCTCCCTATTCTGGGTAAATGCTTTCTACCATCCTTACACAAAGACAGCTTTATCCCATCATGTATTTGTGGTTTGTTTTTCCTTTACATATGAATTACCCTGAACTTGTCCCCTCTGACCTTCATCCTGTTTATATTTTCACCCCTCTCTAACTTTTATAGTTCAACCACAGCACTGTACAAATGGAAAACCATTAATGTGTCGTCCAGATACAGTTCCCCTGTTCTGTCCTACATTATGCAATTAAGGGGCCGGATATCTCTGTGTATAATTTAATAATATTCACAGGGATTTATCAAATGTACTCAGGAATGGTAGTCATTGTACCTATGGATAAAATGATAAATATTTAAAGAATGGTTATCCTTTATGTGAAAAAAAAAATGAAAAACAAATCAATGAGCTGTGTTAGAGAACTGAGCAAATAAACGAATTATGAATTTAGCAGATTTTTCTACACCAGAAGACTAAGTGCTCCACAAGTGCTGTAGGTAGCACTTCCTCATTGTGTATAGATGTGATTTGGGACCCTAAAGCTATTTCAGCAGAAAGTAAAAACCTAACAGTTTTTTAAAAGCTTATAATCCTTTATATATCTGATTACATCTTTGTTAATGTAGGAGAATTTGTGGTCTCTGTTGGTGGAAGAATTGATAAAACAAAAGATCTTAAAATAAGTTGTAATACTGAATGGCTTTTAGGCAAGGTATAACTGCGTAAAAGTATTTATAATATGAGATTAAGAGCAATATATATATATATATATATATATATATATATATATATATATATATATATATATATATATATATATATATATATATATGTCTCCCTCTTGGCTGGAACTTTAACTGTAGAGAGCAATTGTCTCCAAAGTGGGATCTGGGGCATGAGGCCAAAAATGGCTATAATATTTTTTCTACATAGATTGGTATGTGATCAAGCAAGTGAACAGTGGGAATGTGTGTTGCATTCTCTCCTCTCTGTAATAGTCAATCATAAAATTTGTCTCTAATGCAACTATATCTGTTTCCTTTTTCCATCACAGCTTCTTATCCCTTCTGAGTCAGGGGTCATCCCCTACAGACAGTTATGACCTATCCTTGACAGCAGTAACTACACAGACACCACTAGAAAAAATTGTCTTCCCATCCCCTGTACTCTTTCTTCTCCCCAGCCAGACCCTCAACATATCTACTTGGAAAGAAGAGTCTAATGATAGGGGTGCAGAATCCAAAAGGAGAAATATAAAAATGGAAATATAGAATATTTATTCATTATATGGAATATTTATTATTTATATCTATTATATCTATATTTCTATTTATTATATAGAATATAGAAATGGAAATGAGGAGACTAATGTTACATATGGATCAAGTGACCTAACTTTGGGTACTGAAGGGCAGTAGAAATAGAAAGCTTGGTTAATTATTATAGATGGTGAAGGATCTGCAAATTTTTTCATAGGAGGAGAGATTAAAGGTAGTGGTGATGTTCAAGTCTGATGAAGAGAAGACAAAGAAGAGACGTAACTATCTTGGTATTGAAAACAGAATAGATTTAAATTATGTGTTGCTCAGGAAGACAAAACTAGGACTAATGAGTGGAAGGTAAAAGGAAGATTTCAGGCCTGTGTAAGAAGATTTTCTAACAAGAGACACTACAACAATAGAACCGATTGCACTGTTAGGAAGTGTGCTCACAGTTCCTGGGAATATTCAAAGAGAAACTGAATGACTTTTTTCAAGACAATCATAGCTAAGAGTCTTGCTTTTGGTGGAAAATTGGACCTTTGTAACAATTGGAATGACGCCACCTGCTGGAGACTTACTGTAGAAGAGTTCTGCCCATGAAGTGAAGGTCTTTGAGGGCAAGACCAGGAGTCTTTTCTTTGGCATCAGGAAGTGACGAGGGCTAGTGGGAGGAGGAAGGAAGAGACTGGCGCTCGCTCTGACGCTCTTTCCTTTGGACTCTGGTGGAGAGCAGAGTTAGAAATGTGCTCTCCCTTTAATAGATAGGAATCTAGGCCTTTCTTCTCTCTCTTTACCAAATTCTTATTCTCCTTAATAAATGCTTAAAAGCCTAACTCTTGCTAAAGCTTATAATTTATTGGTGACCACTCATTAGATATTTTAGACAGTTTAGCTAGAATTTTAGCCCTTAACACCTTCTAAGGTACATATAAGTCTTCTTGTATATCTTTATACAGGTCAGTACCATAATATAGTTGTAGAAACACCTGAAATATAGCTGTTGACATGAGAGAAAATCTACACTTACCATCTTGATTAAGTCATTTACCTTTCTTGGCTCTTTCTTTCCTCATTTATAAATAAGGCAGATAGACAAGATGGGCACTGAAGGCCTCGTAGCTTTAGATGAATGCTTCTCAATTATTATGTTCAGTTGGGTATCCCATAGTTGACTAGATCAATCTGAAATGTCAGAATCCTAGTTAATTGTTATGCATCTCTTAACAAGATGTCGGGTCTTCCTGGCACTATAATTGTGCACCTCTCTTGGCATTGTGCCTTTCTAATTTATTTTATTTTTGTTTGGTTTGGTTTTTTTTTTGGTTGGGCAATGAGGGTTAAATGACTTGCCCAAGGTCACACAGCTAGTAAGTGTCAAGTGTCTGAAGCTGGATTTGAACTCAGGTACTCCTGAATCCAGGGCCAGTGCTCTATCCACTGTGCCACCTAGCTGCCCCTCTAATTTATTTTAAATCTTATACTTCCCTGACTCTGTTCCAATAGTAACATCACCCCATTTCATTCTTAAAGATAGTCATCAGTTTCCAACATGGGCTGTTGGGTATATTAAAAAGCCATGATGCACAGAATACAGTTGTAGCTGTTTTTCTCCAAAGCTAATTCCTGGTAATATAATTAATTATCCATTATACTTGACCTGAAGGCAACATATGTTCTTGATGAACCTTCAGCACAGACAAACAACAACAACCACTGAAAAACTTAAAACCTAAAATGTGTCTCATAAATGGAAACTCAGAGCTAGAAGAGACCTGAGAGATGAACTAATCCACCCCATATGTGAGGCAGGAGTTTTGACAATATCATCTCTGCAAAATAATCATTCAGCATCTACTTGAATCCTCCGGGTATTAGGAATCACAAGGTCCCAAAGTAATTCATTCCCCATTCCACTTTTGAATAGCTTTGATTATCAAGATGTATTCTTTCATTGGAAAGTAGAAATCTGCTGCTTCTGCCAGTGGGTCCTAACTTTGCCCTCCAGGAGCAAGAAAAATACATCTAATCCCTTCACACAAGGTAGCCCTTCAAATACTTCTTCCTATATCTCATCTCCAGGTTAAACATTTTCCATTTTGTTCAATTGATTACTCCTATTGCAATTTTTTAAAGTCCTATAACCATCTTGATCACTTTCTTTTGGACAATTTCCATTTAACACCCCTCCCCCCTCCATGGCTTAAGTAGTTAAAACAAAATTGCCCTAATGGCTCAAATCCTCTTGGAGAAATGAATGAATGTATGAGACAAAAGCAAATTATGAAAGGAAATATATAATCAGACAGTGATCACTGATCAAAAACTTAGTCTTCCAGGTGATGGATAAATGAATCACATTTCATCACTTTGATCATGGAGGTATAAAATAGGAATGAAATGTGCCTGGTGATGCAAGCTGGCTTTGAAATCAGGAAGCCCTGGCTCACACCATTCCCCTGATTGGCACTCAGAGGGGAAATGGTGTTCAAAGCAGTTCACAGTTGGAATAGGAAAAGCAGGTCCTACTTACCATGAAAAGAGAAGCAGCAGCCTCTTTTTGCTATGTCCATTCATGTATGTTTGAAAAGGAATAAATGTGCTTTTGTCAAAGGCAAAAGGCTTTGCAAACTTAAATATTAAACTCTTGCAGAAGAAACGTCTGTGTTTTCCCCCTTATTTTCTTAAAATATGTAGTTAAGGTTATCCATCTTTAACGGATTGAAACTAAAACCAGAAGTATCTATTAATCCAGCTTCCTGGGGATAATCTTAATATTGCTCATGTTCCTTTTTCCTTTCTGTGTAGCTCTCCTGGAAGGAGAGGCCAAAGCAAATTAAGCCAACTACTGTATATTTTTTAGACCTGGTCGGGTTAGCTAGCTGTGTGGCTGTTGGTAGGTCTGCCGACTCCTGGTACAGGCTACTATACTGATGACGTTTGTCTTTGGAACTAACCTCCTCCTCAACCCCTTTTTGAATGACATCTATTTGGCTACTCCCTCCTAGTATACCATCATGTAATCTGCAAAGAGTGATAGCTTTATTTCCTTATAGCCTACTTGTATTCCTTCAATTACTTTTTCTTGTCTTATTGCTTGCATTGGAATTCACAACCTCCTCAAGTAGTTCATTCCCCATTCTATCTCTGAGTAGCTTTGATTGTCAAGATATTTTATTTTATGGAAAGTCAAAATCCAGAGTTTCTACCCACTGGTCCTAGCTCTGCCCTCCCAAGGACAAGCAAACTAAACTTAATCCCTCCACATGTGATAGCCCTTCAAATACTTCTTCCTATATCTCATCTCCAGGATAAATATTGCCCATTTCCTTTGACTTATGCCTCCCTTTTATGCTTTTTAGTCCCCTGATCATCTTGATCCCTTTCTTTTGGACAGTCTGTTTTTAATGGTCTACAAGCTCAAAATGAATTGAGTGTGACATGGAAACATGTTCTTTTGATCGGAACCTGTGATTTTATTGGTGTGGTGAAATCCTTGGTAAGGAAACCCCTCTACCAATGAAGACCTGAAACTGTTTGGCAGCACAGTCTTAGTGGTGTTTTGTGGGTACCCAGAGAGTTTAACTGATTTGCTCAGAAGTCAAAGGATTTTCCAAGGGTAACACAACCAGTATGTGTCAGAGATACACATTGTACACACTGTCTCTCCTAGTGTTCAAAGCAATGGAATTGATAGTCTTAATATACTCCCCTCAGATTTCGTCTTAGATTATTATTGTGTTCAGTTCTGGACTCCACATTTTAGGACAAGCATTGATAAGATGAAAAGATAAGGATGGCTTTGGGAATAGGATTAAAGAAACTAGAGATGTCTAGCCTGGAGGACATTTGGCGGTAAGGGAAGGCATGATAGCTGTCTTTGAGTATTTTCAGAGCTGTCACCTGGAAGAAGGATTTGTTCTGTTTGGTCCCAGAGGGCAGATCTAGGAGTAATGGATGGAAGCTGTAGAGAAGGAGCTTTAGGCTTGCTTTAAGGGCAGTGAGAGGGGGAGAGGAGGAGGAGGGACGTTCCAAACATTTATAAACAATGAGAGATATCTGAAAATGGAAGAGTATAATAAATCTCATCTTCCCTAAAAAGGTTACTGAGCCGAGGCTGAATGAAAACTTATTGGTGATATTATATATTTTTGTTGAGGAATGGAGGGACTGGATGGCCTTCAATGGCCCTTCCATTTTCAGAGAAGAGATTTTCTCATCTTGGAGTTTTATTCTGCAGATATTTCTAGGGTAGACTCCTTTCTTCTCTGGATAGGTTAGTAACAATGTTAGACAAAAGCCAGCTCACCTTTTGTTGATAACTGACCTAATACCAATTTACCAAGAGGTGACAAAAAATAACCATTCCAATGACTACCTGGAGATTGTGTCATTGGCAACTCTAAGTTAACAGAAGATCATCCCTCATATCCCCTCTCTATAAAACTACCTTCAATGCCCACAATTAATTGATTGTAATTATCTTACTCCTCAGTCATAGCTTAATAATTCTTCAGAACTGAGGGCAGCTAGGTGGATAAAGCACTGGCCCTGGATTCAGGAGTATCTGAGTTCAAATCCAGCCTCAGACACTTGACACTTGCTAGCTGTGTGATCTTCAGAAAGTCACTTAACCCCTGTTGCCCCACAGAAAATAAAATAATTCTTCAGAATCTTTCTTCACTCTCTTTATAACTTCCCCCCCTCCTCAGTCTTGGTTATTAGAGTTGATTTGCCTGAGAGATAGTATTGCATAGTGGGTAGAGAGCTGGACTTGGAATAATAGGAACTGGGTTCAAGTCTGACATTTGACACCTACTGGATGTGACTTTCAGCAATCACCTTTCAGTGATTTAGGGCAGAAATGTCAAATCCAGTCCTGGAAAATTCAGTATGACAGGAACTGGATTAAAACATATAGGGAAATATTTTTTAATAAAGTAAATATAAGTACAATAAAACAGATATTATTAATATGTGATTTTTCTAATTCAAAATGTGTATCCTTATGTATGTTTAGAAATAAATTGACCCTGTTTCTGTTTGAGTTTGACAACACTTATCTAGGCAACTCTTTAAGACTATAACTCACAGATAAGGTATGAATTTTAATTGGTAGAGATTATTTCCTTACCTGATAGTTAGTTGTATGATTATATCCCAGTCCCTATGAATCTTTTGCATACAAGTTCTTACCCTATAGACCTAATCATTAGGTCAGTCTTAAAAGCAAAATATATGACTGAGAAAGCTCCGTGTTGTGGGGCCTGGAGAGGTAAAGCAATATCTTGAGGCTCTGCTACTAAAAATCCTCTTTCTCACTGCCAAATGGTAACTCATTAGCTCAACCAGGCCAAGACTTTTTTCAGAGGGTACTTTGTTTAACCAGGCTTGGGGTGTGCTGGGAGGGGGTGGTGGTGGAAGGGAGGGTGTGACCAGTCCAGAACTAGTGGAATTAAAGCGTAAAGTATGTACCCTGCTGAGAATGTCATTCCTCTACTAACACATTTTCATTTTAGTGTTGGGTGTAGCCACAGTTTTAGTTTATTAAAAGGCACATTTTAGAGCAAGCATTTCTTTTCCCTTCATGGCATATTGTGTGTTTGGAAGACTATGGAGTCTCAAGTGAAAAATTAGAGAATGGCTATCATTGTGCTATATACAGTCCATGCCTTAAGATATGTCTGTTTTACTCATTAACATGTAGGTGACTGCCAATGTTTAATAGGTCATGTCTGCTAGCCCCAGATGTCTCATTCTTCCCAAAGCACAAATCAGGACAAGAAGACAGTCATTACTACTACAATATGTGAGTCTGCTAACAGAAACATACAGTAGCATATTTATGCTAAATGCTTCATTTCTTGAGATATAGTGAGAAGATCTGGACCTGAGATTTCATTACTTTAGAGAAGTCCCAGCTGAGGAAGTTCCCTCTTCCAATGCAGGTTAGCACCTTCCCTGGAACTTGGAGAAGTGTCTGGGTGGACTGAGATGGTAAATGGTTTACTTAGGGTCACACAGCTAATATGTATTAGAGGCATATGACTTTTTTCCGCAAAAATTCCCACTACTATAGAATGGCAACTATTCCCACTGTAATTTTCTTGCCTGCTATAGGAAGCCTTCCCCAACACTTCTTAATTAAAGTACCTTCTCTCAGTTAATTCTTTCCAATTTGTCCTGTTTATGGCTTGTTTTGTATATATTTGTTTGCATGTTGTCTCCCTCATTGGATTTTAAGCTCCTTTAGGACAGGCAGTGTCTTTTGCATCTTTTTGTATTCCCAGTATTTAGCACAGTGGTTGAAACATAGTAGTGCTTAATAAAATATCTCAAAGCAGAAAGCAAGTATTTTATACCTTTCTTTATGCCCCAATAATTGTTGGATGAATATCTATCAAGCATATCCAATGGTCTCATCAATCCTCCTTTCTTCATTACAGTGGCTGCTTAGCACTGAAAATCTCTTAAATGAATATTCCTTTTTTCCTTCTAAATAAACAGTTTGGTAGCTAGAAGATGAAGTGGATAAAGCACCTGCCCTGGACTCAGGAGAACCTGAGTTCAAATCCGACTTCAGACACTTGACACTCATTAGCTGTGAGACTCTGGGCAAGTTACATTGCCCTGAGAAAAAAATTTGCATAGAAAGTCAACCAAAAATCATGAGGGAAAAAAAAAAAAAACCTGTTTCAAGTGATTTGTTTAGGGTCATACAAGAGGTAAGTTGCAGAGCCAGAAAAAGAACCCAAATACTTTTACTCCAAATTCAGCCTAGTCTCTACCATACCATAATGCTTCTCTTTGTGAAGGGATATTACTAGTTGGAGCCAGAGAGATCACACCAGAGAGATCATGAGAAACATATTGAGGTTGGGTGGCATGGCTACTGGAGAGATTTGAATAATAGGCAAAAATGGAACACTGAATATTATGCTATATTCTGGTCTACTCATTTGTTGAGCAAGATTCATCTTATCTCCTCATTAGTTTGGGAGGTGTTGATCAAATCATCCCCCTAATCAAACTGAAGAGCTATTGGAAGGATGAGAAGACCCATATAATCACATTGTAGGAGTTACTGAACCGTTACTCAACCCTAGTCATCTGGAGAGTACAGTGGAGAAGGGGGTCCAGGCAATATTAAGTTCCTAGAGAATGGAGAGAAGATTTTATTTGAACCTGGATCTGGAAGTACATCAAGGGAATGAGCCTTGATATAAATAAGTCTTGATATACTCTTATGTTCAGTTATACAGATTGTGCAGATCTGATGAGCAGGAGCTTGCTACTTTAACAATCCAAAGCTTATTTCATTTCAGGATAATGTATCTAAGTCTTCTGAATGGTATCAGAAGTTTGGAAACCTGTATGTATTTCTAAAGTAAAAATGGTTCTTTCAGAATACCTTAGGTTTACCTCTCTGCCAATACTGAGTTTTTTTTTCCTTCTTTTTTTTCTTTCTGTAAATTAAAGTAATAGTAGCCTGTGGTCCTTTATCAGTCCTTCAGAAAAGAGGCAGGATGCCAGGTAGTGGAAAAGGTAGGAATACCTGGGGAAGGAAATTAGGAGAATTGTATACCTTTTTAGGGGATATTGTTATTTATGTTTTCTTCATTTTCTGTGTGGTGAAATAAAGATTATCTCCTACCCAATTTGCATTGTTTTTTTGGTTTGTTTTGTTTTGTTTGTTTGTTTTTTTGGTGAGGCAATTGGGGTTAAGTGACTTGCCCAGGGTCACACAGCTAGTGTCATTCATCTGAGGCCAGATTTGAACTCAGGTACTCCTGAGTTCTGGACCAGTGCTCTATCCACTGCGCCACCTAGCTGCCCCCCCAATATTCATTGTTACTGGAATGTTTAAATTAAATTTGGAGTCTTCTTTAATCCATATCTATGGAGTCCTAGATTTTAGCTGTATTAATCACATGTCCTGAGATTTCTTGGAGAAAATTCTAAGTGGGAGCAAAATTACCAACAAAGTTTGGGGGATTACCTTCTAAGGTTGCTTGGACTTCTGGATCATGGTAAACATTTGGAATTCTTATAGCAATTTCAGTCAAGGAGGAGGGCAAAACAGAATACAAGATAGTCCACCATGGAGCAATGGTACAGAAGGAGAGGGAGCTATCCCTCCAGGATGATCTAGCATGCTAATAGCAGGGATGGCTGTACCCTGTGGTTCAGACTAGTAGAAAGCCACAATGTAAAAAGACAGCTTGGGGACAGCTACTAGAAAAAGCACCATTGCAGGTGTTAGAGCTCCAGTAGCCCCAAGCTAGTTACACCTCTGGTCATTGGCTCTGGCTGAGAAAATTTCATGGGTGATTTGAAGTCATAGAAGAACCCAAGAACTACTTCCTTCTGCTGGGAGATCTTCAGGCAATAAGGTTGCAACTTTCCTGAATCAGGGTACCTAAAAGTGTTTCAATGCAAATGTTAATTTTTGTATTCCTGGACATATTGATACCTCCAATATTTTAATGGACTAAATTCATTAGTGAAAACAATCTCTTTATACATTTTTTCATGTACTGATGCCCCAAATACACTTGAACCTCTCTCTACATCGGGTGTGTACCCTGAACACACAGGTAATAACTATAGAGCTACAATAAAACTTATTTTTTTTTATTTTTGTGGGGCAATGAGGGTTAAGTGACTTACCCAAGGTCACGTAGCTAGTGTCAAGTGTCTGAGGCTGGATTTGAACTCTGGTCCTCCTGAATCCAAGGCCAGTGCTTTATCCATTAGTGATCTCACAAATGGTTCTGAAGTTTTGATTAAAAAATAAGAAACACTCAAATACTGTTAAGGGCTAAAATTCTAGCTAAACTGTCTAAAATATCTAATGAGTGGTCACCAATAAATTATAAGCTTTAGCAAGAGTTAGACTGTTAAGCATTTATTAAAGAGAATAAGAATTTGATAAAGAGAGAGAGAAAGTCTTAGATTCCTATCTATTAAAGGGAGAGTGCATTTCTAGCTCCACTTTCCACCAGAGTCCAAAGGAAAGAGCACGAGTCAGAGCACCCAGCTCTTCCTTCTTCCTCCCACTAGCCAACATCACTTCCTGATGCCAAAGAAAAGACTCCTGGTCTTGTCCTCAAAGACCTTCGCTTCATGGGTGGAACTCTTCTACGGTAAGTCTCCAGCAGGTGGTGTCATTCCAATCGTTATAATACCCAAGTGAAACTGTGATTTCATTAACATAGACATTCCCAACAACATAGAAATCACAACCAAGATGGTGGAGAGACGCCAGCAACTTGCCTGAGCTCTCCTTTAGTTCTCTCAAAAAGAACATTAAATCAAGCCACTAAACTGATTCTGAAACTACAGAACCTACAAAAAGTCAGACAGACACAATCTTCCAAGCTGAGATAATTTAGAAGACTTCAGGAAAGGTCAGTCTCACTCAGACAAAAGGAAGGTGCAGCACACCTCACCACAGCACAGTGTGGACAGGGTCAGGTCCAGTCAGTAGGAGACTCTAGGCCACAGCTGAGTAACAGAAGCCCCTTGATCCTGGCTCAGCAAGTTGGTTGCACAGCAGGTCAGTGGTGAGATCCACCAACACCAGCTGAGAGGGCAGGCTGCCAGCTAGAGGACCACCCACAGGACAGGTATGACCATGCCTGGCCATCCCAGTGCGCCAGGAGCAAGCACAGGGTGGTGAGAAATCCATAAACCATAGATGCCTCAGAGTAGAAAGCCAGTGACACAGCCCCTATACCCCAGAACAAGAAGCTTGAAACAGGGACACTGGTGCCCCTGGAGAAGACCTCAACTTTAAAAAAAACAAAAAATGCTGCAATATGAGTAAGAAACAACAAAAAAGTTTTTACCATTGAGAGCTTCTGTGTCAACAGGGAAGAGGTAAATACAAACTCAGATGAGGACAATACTCTCAAATTGTCTACATGTGAAGCCTCAAGAGGGAACATGAATTGGTCTCAAGACCAAAAAGCCTTCTTAGAAGAGCTCAAAAAGGATTTAAAAAATCAGTTGAGACAGGTAGGAGAAAAAATGGGGAGAGAAATGAAAGCAACACAAGAAAATTATGAAAAAAGGATCAGCAGCTTGGAAAAGGGAGAACAAAGATTGACTGAAGAAAACAATTCCTTAAAAAAATTAATTTGGCCAAATGGAAAAGTTGGCGCATAATCTAACTGAAGAAAACAATGCCTTACAAATTTGAATCAGACAGTTGGAAGCTAATGACTCCATGAGACACCAGGGATCAGTCAGACAGAATCAAAAGAATGAAAAAATAGAAGAAAATATGAAATATTTCATTGGAAAGAAAACTGACCTGGAAAATAGATCCAGGAGAGATAATTTGTGAATTATTGGACTGCCTGAAAGCCATGATCAGAAAGAGTCTAGACACCATATTCCAGGAAATTGTCAAGGAGAACTGCCCTGATATTATAGAATCAGAAGATAAAATCATCATTGAAAGTATCCACCAATTACCTCCTGAGACCCCAAAAGGAAAACTCCCAGGAATATTGTAGCCAAATTCCAGAATTATCAGGTGAAGGAGAAAATAATCCAAGCAGCAAGAAAGAAGAAATTTAAATATCATGGAGTCACAGTCAGGATTGCACAGGACTTGGCAGCTTCAACAATAAAGGATCCAGACAGCTAGGTGGCGCAGTGGATAGAGCCAGCCCTGGAGTCAGGAGTACCCGAGTTCAAATCCGGCCTCAGACCCTTAACACTTACTATCTGTGTGACCCTGGGTAAGTCACTTAACTCCAATTGCCTCACTAGAAAAACAAAAACAAAAGCATTAAGGGATCACAAAGCTTGGAATATGATATTCTGGAAGGCAAAGGAGCTTGGATTGCAACCAAGGATTTGCAACCCAGCAAAACTGATTATTCTCTTTCAGGGGAAAAGATGGGCATTCAATAAACTAGGGGACTTCCAAGGTTTCCTGATGAAAAGAACAGAACTGAATAGAAAATTCAATCTTAATATACAAGACTTGAAAGAAGTTTAAAAATGTAAACAGGGGGGAAAAAGTTATTCAATAAGGTTAAACTCTTTACATCCCTACATGGGAAAGATAGTACTTATAACTTGAGAACTATATATATATTTGGGGAGACAGGATTATATGTAGAGGGTATAAATATACATTGTCTTTGATGTGATGATATAAAGAAAATTAAGGGGTTAAAAAGGAAGTTTGTGGGGAGAAGAGGAAAGGGGAGGTGGAATGGAGTGAATTACATCATATGAAGAGGTGAAAAACCTATTACAATAGAGGGAAAGAAGGGACAGGTGAAAAGTTTTTCAACCTTACTCTCACTAGATTTGATTCAAAGAGGGAATAACATATATGTTCATTTAGATAAAGACACTTAGCATATTCTTTAGGGACATAAAATAGTAAGGGGAAAATGGGGGGGGACTGATAGAAGGGAGGGCAGAAGCAGGGAGAAAAGGGTAAATAAAAGGGAGGGAGACTGATAAAAGGGAGGGCAGATTTGGGGTGTGATAAAATAAAGGAATTTAGCAGATGCCCAAGGGCTCCACCTGATTGATTTAATATTGTTTGAGTTGGGTAAGAATGAGAAACTGACTAGTACCTACTTGGGGATGATTAGATTGTAGCCACACCTGGCTGGACCTGAGTGACAAGTTGGTGTACTACTGAAGTCAGCAGGGGAACCACTCTCAGCCAATCAACTTGAAGGACCTCCCCTTTGGGGGGTGAGAGAGAGAGAGAGAGAGAGAGAGAGAGAGAGAGAGAGAGAGAGAGAGAGAGAGAGAGAGAGAGAGAGAGAGAGAAAGTAGAAACAACACTGAGTCTGAGAAGCTATTTTTCCCTTTGGTGAGCTTCAAGAGCTTACTGGTAAGGGATTGCACAGCTGACTCCCATTGAAACTACGGACCCCAGGTGGTGAGTTATTAGAAGCAAGGCAAACTCTTTGAGCTAGCTGAACTGGAAGCAAGTTTGGGGTTTGAGTCAGTTTTTTGCTAGAGCCAGGGAGCTTATCCATTTTTCTCTTCCCCTATTTCCTTGTTTCTGGCTTTATTAATTCCACCTTTGTTGTAAATTTTATTCCCATTAATAAAATCTGGTTTGTTTGTGGAAAAGAGGCTGTTAATCTTCTTTCTTATTAGCCTGGGAGAAATAACTTAAAAAAAGGCAGTTTGGAAGGAAGGAAACTTTTGACCTAGAGGACTCTCATTATTTTCTCAACCCCAATATTACAGCGAGCTACCCAATTAACTTTCCCCATAATAATTTTGGCCCCTACAGGAGAGGCAGGGGTAAGAAGCAAAATGTTGGTGAGGAGGAATAGGGGGAAAGAAGCAGGGAAAACTACAAAGGGGGTAAATAGAATGGAGGGGAATAGATAGTTACTAATAATAACTGTGAATGTGAATGGGGTGAACCCTGCCATAAAACGGAAGCAAATAGCAGAGTGGATTAAAAACCAGAATCCTACAATATGCTGTTTAAAAGAAACATATCTGAAGCAGAGAGATACACACAGAGTAAAGGTAAAAGTTTGTTATGCTTTAGCTGAAGTCAGAAATCACAAACAACCCCTGCTTGCCCACCCTGTCTCCTTTAACTCTTGTCAATGTCATACCATAAATTGATATATCTACTTACTGGCCAATGGACAAATGTCTTATGTTTATAGTATCAATACCCAAATAGAAGCTTGTCATAGGCCTCCATCAGTCATGGACGACCATGGATCAGTGCCTTGAAGAGCCACATGCCACAGTGTGGCTGTGCAGTCTGATACGGGAGTCATAGCTCCTGAGTGACTTATAACCAGTAACTGCCACATCCCGTGTTGTATCTACCCCCATGAGGAGTAGCTGGAGTGTCCTCTCCAGGGCACTGGTCTGGGCAGATCAATATGGGAAACAAGCTGTTGCCCATGCAGCAGGTTTTCCCTCTCCTTGACATTGGTGGATCCAAAGGAGAGGCAGAGCCAATACAGTTTGGCACCAGTGCCTCTGCAGGAGTTGCCAGAGGGATGTGATGTCCAACATCCAACTGCCTAAGGGACTCCGACTCCTGATTTTTCCTCAGGGTTAACTCCTGAAGCCTTTCCCATATATAGGTATAGCTGCAAGGCAGCAGAGGTTTAAAATCAGGGTTTCCTTCCCCTAGTCAGGTTGTCTGCCAAGGCTAATGAGCCCCACCTGCCCGAAGCGACTGGTTTTAAGGCACCAGTGACTTGCCTTTGCCCCTTCTCCTGTTAGTGGAAACAGTTCCGCCACGAGAAGGCCAGGAGTTGGGCTTCAGTTGTCAGAGGCTATTTGAGACACACGGTATTGGAGCATTTTATAGAGAGTGGGAGCTTATCCCCACTCCCACCCCGGAATGACAAACCTTTGGAACCATAGAAGCTTGTTAATGTTCTAAAAACTGCAACTGCACCCTCATCAGCCCTTTCTATTGTTCTGTCCCCACTACTGCAGACCTTGAAAGGAGCTAGGGGGTACTGAGGAATATTTTGTATTTTTCTTTGCTTCATGAACTACCATAAATTCAACACAAAGAAGTAATAAGCTCCTTCTTATTTTTTCATAAAATAATAACTGATATATATTTTAAGTTTTGCAAAGCCTTGATATATATATATATATATATATACACACACACACACACATATATATATGTATACACACACATATATTTGTATGTATGTATACACACACACACATATATATATACATATCAATGCTTTGCAAAACTTATATATATATATATATATATATATATATATATGTTATATCATCTGCTTTGCAAAACTTATATATATACATGTTATATCATCTGCTTTGGTCCTCACCACAGTAGCCCTCCATCATCATCATACTAATAAAAGTCACAAAAGCAGACCCTATCTCTAAAATAAGGAAGTGAGAGAAGAGAAGAGGATAAGGACTGAGATTTTATGGACATATATATTTAGATAGTGTTGGGAGGCATGGAATTGAGAGGTTGGAAAGGAGTAGAGATTATAATGTTATGAAGGTCAAGCGGGGATAAATTCAAGAAGAATAGTCTCCATTCATGGAACAAGCTACAAGGAGAAAGAAAAAAGAGAACTGAGAAAAGGTCATTGAATTTGTAAGTCACATGACTCCCAGTTTCATTGCCCCCATTTTCCCTTTCCTCCCCTCAGTAGTGATCCCTTATTCTTTCCCTTTACGACACATGCTGGCCTCTTGTTCTTTGACCCCTCCCTTCTACCAATTTAGAATAGTTTAAAAAAGAAATAAAAGAAGCTAATATCAGATACTTACACTAGTTGACTTACTAAATAAACTTGAATGAAAATGTGTTATTGAAATGAGTCAATGTGTTATTGAAATGAGATATTTTCAGTTTAAATTTTTAATTTTTTTCTATATAAACCAGAGATCATGTTAAAAATAACATTCCAAGCAAGTTTGTGAAGAACTGGAAAAAGCAATAATTGTGTCTCTTGTGATCCAGGGCCCAGTCACAGCTCTGTGTACTTAGGACTTATGTTATCCTAGGCAAGTCACTGCCATAGGTTTTTCCCTGTCATATGCAACTTTTTAACAAAGGTATACTAAATAAATTCATTTCACATATACTGATATACATATCTTGTTATATAAAAAAATATTTATCAAAAAAGCATACTAAATGAAGCCATTCACATCTGTACCTACATTTTATAGAAAAGAAGAATCTAATTCTGAATGTAAAAAACAGGTTGAAATCTATGATGATTATTCACACAAACTATGTGAAATGTCTCCAGTCTTTAAAATGTTGCTCCTGCTGCAAAATGAGAAGGCATTCTGTTATAGTGAACAGAGAAATGGATTTAAAATCAGGAAGGACTGGTTTCAAATTCTGTCTAAGACCTAACAACTGTGACTATGGGCAACTTTATTCACATATACCATCAGGATACTCTCTCAATAAACATTATCTATTAAGATACAGGAAAATTACTTTTGTGGTTGGTAGTTCTTAAATACATTAATATCTATGGGGAAAAATTATATGTGTAGAAACTGCACTTTCAAGGCTGGCTTTCATCTAATAAGTAGTGTTATGATGGAATAATAATGATAACAAGTAGTTACTTCCAAACAATAATTTATTTAGCAATGCATGTGGTTGCAGAAACAAATTGGTTTCAAGGTCCTTGGTGTCCAAGGACAGTGACTTTCGGTTCTACAAAATTATGATACAATCTTGAAGGAATGAAAAACAGGAAAAGCAGGCTTATAGGAACCAGAACTCCTAATTTCTTATTGATGGTGGGGATTGGGAAGCAAGGAAGTGAGAGACATAGCAGTAGTCTTATGACATTCCTTAAGTTGGGTGATCTTTTGGAAGGGGGAATAATCTTGTGAATTCTTGTAAGTTATAAGTTATAAGCAGTATAAGTAAGTTATAAGCAGCTGAAACTTAGTTTCACAAAATGGTGGATAAAGGCAAGGTGGGGTCACTAATGCTATTTGTTTTCTGTTTAAAATAATATTTTCCAAATTATACAATAAAACAAATTTTGATATCCATTTTTAAAAGTTTGTGTTCCAACTACTCTTCCTCCCTCCCTTCCCACACATAACCCCCAAGAATTCAAGCAATTCAATGTAATTTATACATTTATACATGATCTTCCTTGTCACTAAAGATACTTTGTATAGTTTTCAACTTTCTTTGTTTGCTCATCTTGCCATCTTTTACTTGCCTTTTAAACTATGTTGTGAGAGAAAATAGATAAAAACAAAACTTCAGATTAAGGAACTGTCAAAAAAAATTATGCTTCAATCTGTTTTCAGATACCATCAGTTGTTTCTCTGTAGATGCATTGCAATTTTCATAAGTCCTTCAGCATTATATTGGATCATTGCATTGCTGAAAATAACCTTGTGCTTCCCAGCACTATTGCTATTATTTGGTATACAGTACATTTCACTCTGCTTCAGTTAATGTAGGTCTTTCTAGGTTTTTCTGATAGCATCCTGTTCATCATAACTTTTATATAGTACCTTAAACTTGACAAAGAATTTTCTTCACAATAGCCCAGCAAAGTAGGTAGCATACATTTTGCCATTATAGTCAATCATCATAACTGTTTCCCTCCATCCTATTCCCTTACTCTATTTTATTTTTAATATTTACTCTATTTCCTATCTTCTTTTACCCTATTCCTCATCAAAAGTGTTTTGCTTCTGACTGTCCCCTCCCCCGCTCTGCCCTCCCTTCTTTCACCCTTCCCTCCTTATCCTCTTCCCCTCCTAATTTCCTATAGGGTTAGATAGATTACTCCTCCCAATTGGGTGTGTATGTTATTCCTTCCTAGAGCCAACTCTGATGAGATTTAGGTCTTTGAGCTAATTCCGAGTTCTAAATTTTCTTCCACCCTCCCTTCTCAACACTACCTATGAAATCAAGCAATTCAATATAAGTCATACATGTGCAGTTCTGCAGAACATCTTCAGTGTTTTGCTGTTTACTGCTCCCTCCCCCAATCTTCCTTTCTTTTCTTTCCCTCTTCTCTCCCCCCCCCCGCCTTATCTCTTTCCCCTCCCACTTTCCCTCAGGGCTAAATATATTACTATACCCACTTGAGTATGTATATTATTTCCTCCTTGAGCCAATTCTGATGATAGTAAAGTTTACTCAGCCCCCACTCCTTCCCCTTCTTCCCCTCCCCTCCATAAGATTTTTGTTGTTTCTTTTATGTTACTTTACCACAGTCTATCTCTTCCCTTTCTTCCAGTGCCTTGCTATTACCCCTTAACTTTATTTTAAAGATGCCATCATGGGTTAGCTAGGTAACAATGTGGACAAAGCAGCAGCCCTGGACCCAGGAGGACCATTGTCCACATCTGGCCTCAGACATAAGCCACCCCACCCTGCCTGCCCCACAGAAAAGAAGGATAAATAAAAAATAAGTGATTTACAGATATCATCCCTTCATATTCAGTTCAGACCTGTGTACTCTGTCTAATTGTATTCCTTTCAGCTGCTCTAATACTGAAAATGTTCTTATGAGTTAGAAGTATTATCTTCCCATGTAGGAATGTAAACAGTTTAATCTTTTAATATCCCTCATGAAGTCTATTTCCTGTTTACCTTTTTATGCTTCTCTAAGGTCTTGTATTTGAAAGTCAAATTTTCTATTCAATTCAGCTCTTTTGATCACAAATGCCTGGAAGTCCTCTTTTTCATTGAAATCCCATTTTTTCCTCTGAAAGATTATTTGCAGTTGTGCTGGGTAGGTGATTTTTTTGGTTATAGTCCCAGTTCCTTTGCCCTTCAGAATATCGTATTCCATGCCCTCTGGTCCTTTCCTGTAGATGCTGTTAGATCTTATATTATACTTACTGTAGCTCCACTGTATTTGAATTCGTACTTTCTAGCTGCTTGCAATATTTTCTCCTTGATCTGGGAGCTCTGGAATTTGGTAATAATATTCCTGGAGGTTTTCCTTTTGGGATCTCTTTCAGGAGGTGATTGGGGGATTCTTTCAATTGCTATTTTAGCTTCTGCTTCTAGAATATCAGGGCAAATTTCCCTGACACTTTCTTGGAATATTCTGTCTAAACTCTTATTTTGGTCATGGTTTTCAGTTAGTCCAATTATTTTCAAATTATCTCTTCTGGTTCTATTTTCCAGGTCAGCTGTTTTTTCAAGGAGATATTTCATATTGACCTCTATTTTATTATTCATTTAGATATTTGCTTTACTGTGTCTTGGTTTCTCATAAAGTCACTAGCTTCCATTTGTTCAATCCTAATTCTTAGGCAATTATTTTCTTCTGAGAGCTTTTGTCTCTCCTTTTCCATTTGGCTTTTAAAGCTCTTGACTTTTTTCTCATGACTCTCCTGCATTGCTCTCATTTCTCTTTCCATTCTTTCCTCCACCTCTCTAAATCTTCCTATATCTCCTAATTTCTCCTTAAAGTCCCTTTTGAGTACTTACATGGCCTGAGACCAATTCATATTTTTCTTGGAAGCTTTGGATATAGGGGCCCTGAGGTTGTTGTCCTCTTTTGAGGCTGCTTCTTGATCTTCCTTGTCACTAAAGAAACTTTGTATAGTTTTCAACTTTCTTTGTTTGCTCATCTTGCCGTCTTTTACTTGACTTTTAAACTCCCTCTTACAGTAGGGCCTACTTCCAAATTACATTGTCCCAATCTTCAGAGGGTCCTAGGTATTAAAGTTTGAGGGAGGGCAGGTTTTTGTCTCGCCCGGGCTGTTCTCTGGTCTGAAGATAACCTCAAACCAACTTTCTAATTAACCAGACAGCAAAAGTTTGTATGCTGTGTTTCTTAGCTCTGATGAACCTGTGTCTCTCCCCAACCCGGGCCTCTAGACACTCAAGAATTTTTCCTGGTTCCCTGCTGGGGTGGAACAGCCAAATTCCTCCTTAGGTCAGGCAGATACCCCTGTATTTTATGCCCCCCGGCCAGCTGTTCAGCCCTCTCACCAGACTGTAAGCTGAGTTCCAGAAGATGCTGGCGTTGCAACTGATTTGGAGGCTTGGGGGTAAGTTTCTGTGTAGCCTGCCATGTGTCAGCATGATCATGGGGTTGAACTCTTCTTGCAACTCTTCTAAGCTGTCTTTGGTTGGAAAATAATCTCAGCCCATCTTTTTGTGGGTTTTTCTGCTTCAAGGGTTGTTTTATTTCTGCTTTGGGAGACTAGTTCTATGTTAATTTAACAGTAGCTGTCTTGTATATTCTAGTAAACATATGTTGTTGCCCCAAATAAAATATAAATCCCTCAAGGGCAAATATTTTATTGGGTACTTACTATGTGAAAGGAATACATTTGTACATGTATTTGTCTGTTTCTGTGTGTACATGTACATTCATTTGCATATATAATACATGACATGTACACATGCTAATATAGCATATGTAATATATGACATATACACACACATATATGTATACACACATCTGTGTATGTATGGGTTTTTTTTTGCATTCCCTCCACTTAGCCACATGTCCAGCCTATGGTAGTCTTAATAAATGCATATTGATTAAATAATTATAATTAGCAAGATATTCTAAATGTCATACAATTGTTAGACTTTTTAATACAAACTATGAGTGGCAAGCTAATCAACACCAAAATTCTCCCTCCTGCAACAGTTTAGAAAATCTTTTTTCTATGCCAATATTTTTATTTGCTTTTTATGTGTTAAATTTCATTTTGTTTTCAATGCTTCACTTTCTCTCCCTTGTACCTCTCTTCACCTCCTCAGTGTGAAAAACAAAACCCCTACTGTACTCCCCACCCTCCTGCCTAGAAACTATTATTTCAAATATCCCCCATGTTCACTTTGTCAAGAGAAAATATTAACAAATAGTCTACTTAAGAAGAAAGCATACAAACTCAAAAAGTAATACAAGGTCTCATTTATTCCTGTTCTTTACCTACATCAGCTATTGATCTACTCTGCAATATATAGTACCAGCTCTGTCTTACTTAATTTCAATTCACTCAAAAGTCAAAACCTCATTGCTTTGAAGTCATTGGTCCTCTTCAAGAAAGAAGGATGAACAACATTGTCTTCAAGTTCCTGAAGGAAACATTAAAGACCAACAATACAACACCATCTACCCATTTTACTTCACACACACACACACACACACGCATACACACACACACACACACACACACATACTCAACACAATAAATATAACACATAAAGCATACAATAAACATGACAAAATAATATAATAAAAGTCAATATAAAACTGAGAAAAAAATTTACGCTCTACTCTGATACCACAAATAACAACAATCCAGATTTCTTCATTATAGAAATTGATTGCTATATAGAGTAGGCCTGGTAGAAGCATAAGCAAATATGAGTCTGCATTTAGCCTCTTTATGCCCTAAGTAATCTTAAGAGTGTCTATGCACAAATGCTAGAACGGGTTTTAATGGCACCTGAGCAGCAGGACTGGTTTTGCCATTTTCCTGCCACACATCTGTACAGATGAGCCCCCATCAGTCAGACGAACTAACACCCATATTTTCTGCCCATGCTTAAGTCTTAGTTAGACAGATTCACATTATGTCTGCTTCTATATAATGAGGCTATTTCCATGTCCTGGCAATTGACCCCTACCTAGCAAGTGGTCTTTGCAGATCTTGTTACAATAAATTCTATTGAATACACTTGACTAGACAATGGGAAAATAATAAGTTAGAATTTTCTCAGAGATCCTGCATAGTACTTTATTGAATACTCATGTCTATTTTCAATTCTCTTTCTCACAGAGAGAAATATCAAAATGGATCTTGCTTGTTTTGCTAATCAGTTCACTTTCCAAATAGAGATTTTAAAGGAAAACATAACAAAAGGTAAATTTTGGTCAATCAAATGGATTATCTAGTAACATTGAAATATTTCTTTAATATTTAAGAATTTCCAATCTCACAGGTGTGAGGAGTTCCTTCCTCTACCAAACCAATTATGCCCCCTCTATAGCTTAGTCAATGACATTTGAAAGTTGTGGATAAATATCTCACTGTTTCCATGGTAACCTGGTGATGACTTTCTCTGGTTTGGGATAACCTATATCAGGCAACAGACATAAGAGCAATCATTAGGCCTATCCATAGTGTCTTTCATGCTCGTAATGATAAAATATGTGAAAACACTTTTCTTGAATCAAATCAAACTAAATGTACCTTGTCCTCATAGGTTCAAAATCTCCACAACTTCAATGAATTTCACTTCTGTTCTACTGAATCCTCTCATGGAAGTGGATAGATATTCGACCTCATTATCAGTGGGAACCACATTTGCAAGATGTTAAACTCTAAAATGTCCTTCTTTTCCTACAACATCTTACTCTTAAATTGTGCAAATATTTTATTGGACATTTACTAAGTGAAAGGAACAAAGGGGATACATTTAAGATATGTATATATGGTACTTGCCCCAAATGAGTTTACAAATCTAGTTGGAAAGTCAGTATTTCAGAAAAAAAAATCTTCCTGACATTTCCCCCTTTTATTCTGGTAGTGTTCATTCCCTACCATCACCATATTTTGATGCATCACTTACAAACAAATATGTACTTTGTATCATTAATGAAATGAGATCAAACAAATGAGTATCACAAAATGGGTATAGCTCATTAATTAAAAGGAACTTCACAGGCCCATAGAGGTGGAAGCTATCACTTAGAGATCATTGGGTCCAACCTTCTAATTTCTGACATGATGAAAGAAAAACAGAGAAATTAAGTGACTCCCCTAAGGTGACATAGGCAGGGCTGCAATTTGAACTCAGAGCCCTCTGACTCTAAATCAATACTATTTCAACAATGGGAGTTGAATGAAATTGAATGTTAATGATCCTTCAAATGTCCTTATCTCAAATGTCCAAGTCTCCTCTATGCAAATGAACTTCCTCTCCATTCCATTGCATGCACTCAAATATTTACAACCAGATTTTATCCATCATCACTTGAAATTACATCAATTTATTTGCTTAGATATTCATTCTTCTTTCATTCCTTTCTTCTGTTATAGTAAAAGGTGGGGTTGCTACAAGATGTAGCAGATATATACTGTGAGCTCAGAGTAAGGAAAACATAAGACCAAGTCACATCTCTGATAGTCTTTTGTGTCACTTAGTTGTATAACACTGGGAAAGCCATTTAATCTTTTTGGGCCTAAAAGTAACCCCCAGGATTTTTTGCTGTTGTGAATGTGTTGCATATATAGGTAATTTCTTCCCCAAACATTCTCAAGGATGACAAAATCACAGAATCTTTCAATTTAAACCCTTCTTCAAATTGTTCTTAATTCACCATTTATTGATAATTCACACTGTATTATCCCCCATGGATTAAAAAAAAAAATCTAGAAGCTAGCCAACTGACACTGGCCAAGTCATCTAACTTCTTAGTGCCCCAGGCAATTCTCCTAAGACTATAAAACATGTAATGATTGCTTAATCAATTTTGTGGGAAGAGTTTCCACAATAGTTCTTCACAACAAAGAACTCCTTGAGAAAGAGAAACAAGAATGAAAAAAGAAGCAGCAGTCTGAAAGGTCATAAAAGAACCAGAGAAGGAATTATGGATACATTAAAATATCTATACATAAAT
Organism: Dromiciops gliroides; assembly: GCF_019393635.1. Lineage (NCBI taxonomy): Eukaryota > Metazoa > Chordata > Mammalia > Microbiotheria > Microbiotheriidae > Dromiciops > Dromiciops gliroides. The sequence goes on along the minus strand of NC_057866.1, from coordinate 172,381,245 downwards.
ATACCTTATACACATACATACATATATGTTTACAGATATGCTTATGGATGTAGTCACATGTGTGAGTGTATTAAATGTATGTGTATATGACAGAAAAACCATTGATGCTTAAAAGCATGTAAAATTAATAACATAACATTATGCTGCTAATAAAAGAAATATATAAAAACACAGCATATGATACTATGTGTATATGTTACATGTATGAATAGATAGAGATGGATGTGGATGTAGATTTGAATACATAGCTGCATAAAGTGAAGTATGACATTTTGGAAAAAGGCATGGTGGCACAGTGTATAGAGAATTAACCTGAGAGCTAAGAGATATGGATTCAATTTAGCCTCTGACACTTATTATTGTGTGACCCTGGGCAAGTCAATTAATGTTTCAGTGTCCTAGGCAATTCTCTAAAACTGTGTGTTTCAGAATTGTCAATAAATATTTGTTAAGTACATGCTATGATCCCGAGCACTGCATTAAGCTCTGCCGACACACGTAGAAAGACATATATAATAGAAAGAAAATAAATAGCAAAAAGAAAGACACTCAAGGAGCTTAAATTCTAATATTGGAAAGCAATGAGCTGAAAAAAAGGGGTGAAATACACAGAGGAACACACAGAGATTTGGAGGCAGGCCCAGGAGAAGAAAGAAAGATGGCTGGTCTGGCCCTTCCACAAAGCATGGTGTCTGTTTTTGTTTGTTTGTTTGTTTGTTTGTTTGTTTTGGCAGGGCAATGAGGGTTAAGTGACTTGCAAAGGGTCACACAGCTATTAAGTGTCAAGTTTCTCAGGTCAGATTTGAACTCAGGTCCTCCTGAATCCAGGTCTGATGCTTTATCCACTGCACTACCTAGCTGCAGCCCCCCTCCCTGCGAAAGCATAGTGTCTGGGTGGAATTCACCAAGGAGGGAAAGGGGATATTGTGGTAGAGATACGTTCCAAGGTGAGAAGAGTACATGGAATGCGAGAATTTCTTGGATGAGAAGGCAGTCAGAAGCAGAGCTGTGAGAGGAATGAAGGATGATTGGCCCAGGCCCTTCCAGAAAAAAAAAAAAAAGGTTTTGGATTATAATCATAGAGAAAACTCCTCACCAGAAATGCTCTACTGTGATGAAGTCACAGGTCCACCCCTATGTCCAAAATATGTACAAATTCTCTTTCAGCATGAGAGCGTTCACATGGGAGGGCTCGTTATCTTCCTTCAGTCCTCACAATTCATGTGAAACAGTATCAACCCACATTCTTTTCCTGACTAATGACTTTTTGTTTTTGTTAAGTCTCATGGCATATAGAGCCATTTGCATAGGTGGAGAAAGGGAAGGAATGGATATTATTCCAATGTAATTTGGGTTCCATGTATTTTATTGCATGGCAGCTGGACATGCTTTGGGAGTGGGGAGGAGTTGGGGATGGGAAAGGAGAGATGGCTAGCTAGGAGTTGGCAAAGTGCTTATAAAGACAACCCTCCCAAACCATCCCCATTCAAAACTGTCCCCATGAATATACATTCCACTAAATCACTTCATTTGAGATAAGAAAATAAAAGAGGTAAAACAAGTAGGAGATACATGCAGATCACACTCAAAAACGTACTTTCTTTAGTATTTTTTTAACTTTTTTTTTGCAGGGCAATGAGGGTTAAGTGACTTGCCCAGGGTCACACAGCTAGTAAGTGTCAAGGGTCTGAGGCCGGATTTGAACTGAGGTGCTCCTGAATCCATGGTTGGTGCTTTATCCACTATGCCACCTAGCTGCCCTCTTTAGTATTTTTAATCTAGATGAGTACTATAATATTTGAATTTCAAAGAATGCCCAGCATCTGCTGCACTAATTCAAAGTTCAATGCTGGTCACATAACTAAAATTTAGTGTTTGGGAAAACCAGTTCCAAGAGTATGCATATAAAGCCAGAAGAGCTGTGACTGGGAATTTTTGCATCTGGTGCAAGTAACGTGAAGCATACAAAGGGATCATACAAATGTAACAGTTTGTGTGATTCCAGGATGCTGGTGTTGCATCCCAGCCCACAGGGGTGCGTGCCACACATGCACGTGTTTGTAGGGGGATGGAAGGGAGCATTGGAGCAGAGCATGAGTTCACTGAAGTCCACAATGTGGTAGCTTCCTATTTTGACATTTTTTGCTAACTAAATATTAATATCTGTTGTTCATATACTGAGGAAGATTTATCACCTTTCTCAGTTCAGCACCAAGGGACAAAGTCCTCCAAGGAGATCATATTCATAAAATCACTTGGCCCAACACCTGGCACTTAGTAGGTTCTATATAAATGCTTATTCTCAACCATGCCCCCATCCCCTCAGGCCTCTCTCAGTCACTGTCCTGAAAACTCTGTTCACTACAGACTGGGTTTCTTCCAAAATCCGTTCTTCTTTGGCCCAATTCCATTTCTAGAATAAGCCAATTTGAGCAACATTTTAGGAAGAAAGGAGTGACAGGAAAGGTGATTCCCTTGGTGGGTTCATGCCAGTCTCCCTTCTCTAGCCTTTGGATGTAGAATGATACTCTGCTAAGTCCACTATGGGCAATGCTGAGACCAACTTTGTTTCTGTTATAGACTGTGAGAAACCTAACAGACCTCTCTCTTACAGTCTCCAGGGATGAAGGTGCGGGAGGGTCTGTATTTCTTTTGATCCTTAGAGCAACTATTCATCAGAGTTCTAGTCAAGTAAAAATTCCCTGTTCTGTTCATTCTACCTCCTTTTCCTCCCCTTCACTGTTTATACCACCACTGGGAAATTCTCAGGACTCAGAACGAAGCGTGAAAAATCTCTTGGGAAAAACTTGAAAGAAGCTTATTATTCTTTCTGACTCTGACTTACCCGTGTGAGCAGGAGCCTTATGTCTTTAATACCAACACGAAACACCATAAAAGGAGAGTCCAGCCATCAGTCACCTATTCTGGCTAGTAAGCTGGAATCTTCATTTTCACTAAACTTCATCAAGACCTTTAAAGTAAATCAATTTAGGATGCATCCACGCCATAGATTTATGACTGTGGGTTGGGCCAATCTTTTCTTAATAAACTGTGTTAAAAATAACATAGACAGATCATTACTTTTAAGGGGATACACATTTTTTTCCACATCCATTTGGAGGGCAGGAAAGCCCCTTGTTCTTTCCAGTGCCTTAAGCTGACAAACAGCGCCCACTATACCATGAAAATTGGGCCTGCTGTCCATGAACATACTATTACAAAGAGAGTCATCATTTCCTAAGCTACATTAACTCCCTCTCCTATCATTTAGCATCACACCACTTAGAATGTCTCCTGGATTCGTAATGATCCCCCACTGAGTGGGCTTGTCATCCTCCCCTTTCCCCCAATTACTCTTTTAAAGCTTTCCATTATGCAGAGTGACCATTAGACACATTTGGACAGGGCAAAGGAACCCCAGAAAAAACGTTCTTTCAAAGTTAATTCCACTGGAATTTTAAAGAAAGGGAATCATTGCAGTAATCCCTTTTGAAGTCTTAAAACAGGTTCTCCTGCTTTGCTGGCATCACTAATGAAAAAGTATGACTTAAGTCAATTTTTTTTTGGTTCTTTTTCCTGTCTTGGCTTTTCTTTTTTATACCATGCCAGATTCCATAATAAGGGTCACAACCACAGTGACCCCTCGAGTATTTTCTCTGCTTACACTATCCTTGACACCTTATATTCACAGTTAATTAAATAAGCAAGTGAGAATTATGTCATAATTACCTTTAATTGAGCCCTTAATTCATGTTGAATATTAAAAGTGTGCCTTTGCTTTTTGAAGGAGTGCTATTTGTCAGTCTAATAATTCTTAATTTCACCAAGTTATGATACCTATTGTGAGATCAGGGTCCTCACATATTTATTGGGAAAGCCCTAGAGCATAAGATGGTGTCTCATATACTAAAATGAGTTGGATTGAGATGTAAATTTTTACTCATATGGCAATAATGAAGCCATTTTATCTATTCTTTCATTCATTGGATATTGATTGAATGCTAACAAAACACTGTGGTAGGAACCCTGGCAGGAATAAGATAGGGACCCTGCCTTCACAGCGCTTATAGATACATACAGGAAAGAAGATGCACATAGGTAACTATAGAACAAGGTGGATTTGAAAGAGTCATGAGAGAAACAAGAAACTAGGGAATCCAGAGTCGAGAATGCCAGAATTTCTATTCCACATAGAACAATATCTTGGGAAAAAAGAGTTTGTATTAGTTCACTTGTGATTAAAATCAATGTTTTCAAAATCATGTGAGATAGGTAAGAATTATTCTTATTCAATAATTAGCTTTACCACATTGCCAATGTCATAACAGAAGTATAAGGGATGGAGCAAACATATCTATTGTTCTTTAACTGGTGTCTTGGCATGAAATAATAAAACCAGTATTTGAATCCAAATCCTTAGATCTTTAATATGAGTATGTATACATACATACATACATATATATATATATACATATATATACATACACACACACACACACACACACACACACACACACACACACACACACACATATATATATATATATATATATATATATATATATATATATATATGAGTGGGGGAAAATAGACCAAGAGAGGAGAGAGAAAGATTCAAGTTTTGACTCTGTTTTGTGTTGTGTATGAAATGAAAATTTCTTTATGAAAATGAAATAAGCAACTAGATCTCTGAAAAAATCTGGTCCTATGCTGAATTATATATACTTTATTTTGTTATTTTAATTATTTTATTTTGATACATTCACTTATTTTATAGACTCTTATGTAATGAAACTGCTCTGATTTTGTATTTTGTTTCCTAGGGAACAGTTGAATGGTATAGTTTGGACTTAATGGTCAGGAAAACTGAAGTTGAGTGAAATCAATAAACATTTACTAAGCACCTACTGTGTGCCAAGCTTTGTACTAAGTGAAGGTGACACAAAGAAAGACAGAAAGAGTAACTGTCCTTGAGGAGCTGAATTCCAAGCTGTGTGACCCTGGACAAGTTGTTTAACCTCTCAGTCTCAGTATCCTCATCTGTAAAATTCTGATAATAATAAAAAACATGCAAAATATCTGCAAATAAAGGCATTACATATATGCTACTTATAATTGTTGTTATTACCTTTATTAATTTATTTCTCTAGGTCTATGTTAAAATTGTATGAAGATCTCAAATGGAAGCTTTTGTTTTATGCTCTTCCCTACCTTGTTTTGGATTAAAAAACAATTCTCCTAGCTGTGATCATTGCAATAGCCCTGATAATTTTGTGATTCCATCCAGTTGTGGCCAAGCAGGATGAAAATAGATGATTTGTCCATACAGCCAAATGGGAGTAGGTTAGTACTCTGCATCAAATGAGAAGCATAGAATTAAAGCAATTATCAGAATAATTCAAGGCTTTTGCCTGAATTACCTGTATTATTCATTATAATTGCTTGGATTATCTGAAGAGTTGCCTCAATTGTTTGCCTTCCAAATGAGCTCTGACCTCAGTTTTCTGGATAAGAAATAATGAAAGGAAAAGGAAATGACTGCATTTAGGGAGGGGAAGGGGGCAAACATAGAGCCCTGTATAATTCTAATGTGGATAGATCCCTGAGGTTTGAGGTCTGAAAAAGTATGTGAGGACATTCAGAGGGGAAGTTAACTTTGCACAGGGAAACAGTACAGGTAGGTTTGTCTCATCCTCTTGCCCATGTGGATAAAAAACTAGCAATTTCCTATGTTTAAAGTGTCTCAGGGGACAGCATACCAGGTGTGCAGTCAAGAAGACCTGAAATCAAATCTGGCCTCAGACACTTACTTGCTATATGACCCTGGGCAAGTCACAACCCCATTTACCTCAGTTTCCTGATCCATAAAATGAGCTAGAGAAGGAAATGGCAAACCAATCCAGTATCTTTGCCAAGAAAATTCCAAAAGGGGTCATGGATAGTTAGACATGACTGAAATGACTGAACAACAACAAATGTTTAAAGAGGAAAACAAAAGGGTGTGTGACAACAATTCTTAAGGATATTAATGTATCAACTATGCCAATGATGCATATTTGAAGAAAGACTGAATGTGTAGCCAGAAAATCTGGATTTGAATACTAAAATTTCTACTTAGTAGTCATTTGACTTTGGGGAAATGACTTCATCTTTCTAAGTAATGGTTTTCTTCTATGAACATTGGAAGGATTCAGTAAAATGAACTCTAAGGGAGTCTCCACACTAGATCCCACAACATATTTATTAAACACAGGGAAGGAAGGAAGGAAGGAAGGAAGGAAGGAAGGAAGGAAGGAAGGAAGGAAGGAAGGAAGGAAGGGAATAAAAGCATTTATTAAGCCCCTAGTATGTGCTAAGTATTATGCTGAGCATTTTATAAATATTGTCTCATTTGATCCTCAAAAGAACTCTGGGATCTAGGTGCCATAATTATGCCATTTTTAAAGTTGAAGAAACTGAGGTAGAGAACATAAAGAATTTGACCAGGGTCTAAGTTAAGTGTCTAAGGTCAAAGTTGATTCATATTTTCCTTCATTTGGTCGCAGTGTTCTATCCACTACTCCATCCAGCAGAATGATTCAATATTTTGATAATTAAAGACAAATTATATTTACAATATTTTGAATAGGTTTTATTTTTAAAGTTGATTTTACTTTGAAAATTTATGAATAACAACAACAAAAATGATCAACAGGACTCAGAATATAGCACAAAAAATGATCTACCCCCGAAGAAAATTAAAACAAAAGAAAAGAGAATAAACTTTCCTTTAACATTAACTACTAGGCCAAGAGAATTGTAGGGGGGTCATGTGAATAATTCCAACTATTGAGGTTTTAAACCAGTAGTAAAGAAAAAAAATCACAAGGATAACTAGGATCAGTTCCTATACCATACACTTCTACAATACACTAACCTCTCATCTTTTCAGATGTATCACAAATTGTTCTTAGGATGAAGTCTAACATGATAAGTGATCCATTTGTCTGTCAAATTATAGTGCTGTGCTTTTAACTAAAAACCATATTTTAAGCAGTCACCTTCATATATAGCTCAGAAGTGAAAGAAATAACTTTTAAAACCATAAATGAACCTGGAAATTCTATCCATTATTCCACTCTCAATAGATTTCATTCTACAGAGAGCCCATTCTTTGGCTGACAGCATCCTTACTGTAACACATCTGCGCTGAACATCCCAACTTGATTGAGTTTGCCAGAACTAACATGGGAATCGTTTGCTTTTCTACAAAAAGGAAGTTTAACTGAGAAACCCTTTTTTTTTTTTCTGGTCAACAGTTTGTCGAAGGCTCATGTTATCCATCTTTAATAGAACTAGTGCTCTGCATAAAAGAATGTGTGATTTGTTCCCATGTGGAAGGACTGTTGACTTAGTTTGAAATCTGTCACCCTTGTGTAACAGAATGGTACAACTGCTTTTGAGAGTTGACAGAGACCACTTCTTTGCACATATGTATTCGGGGCACTCCCTCCATTGCTACCTTGAGAGTGCATTCTTGGCAGGCCAGAACATTTAATTTGGCTCATCTTCTCTCCTTCATTATCAAAATTATTTACAGTGCACCAATAATAGATGATTTGCTACCCTTTCACCTGGAACATTACCAAGATTCCATGGGGAGCTGAAGCCTAAAGGAAAATCCCAAATGTGATTTATGTACAACAAGGTTCTTAATATCCTGGTAAAAGCTTGAACCTGGACTAATGGACACAGTATCCCTTTGCCCATTTTAAAGTTGTAATTTTTCCAATTAAACTAATCTCATTATAATTCTGTAAGTGTATGTCTGGATATGTTTTATCTCTAGCACGCCTAAATGGGATCTTCATTATAGAGGCTTAAAGAGTTCTATTCTTAATTGGATCCAGTTCTTATCGTTGGGTACAGACCAATTATTAGTCACATGAACAGACTACAATTCTCTCGCTGGACCATTTGACCAATATAAATACCATAAAATAATTAAATGCAATTCAGTAGGAGCTCAATTGAGGTGATTTTGAGCATTGACATGGTGGTAAACTCTCTATTCAGACTCTCTTTTAAATTTTAATGTCTTTATCTCTATGATTCTAGGTTTTCACATAACTATTTTGGTGTGCAGACATGTTGGACTCAAGTGTATAGTAATATTTTATGGGGTAATAGGGAATGGGCTGGGAGCCAGAAATATTCGGATTTAAATTCCACCATTAGACATTAAGCTGTATAGCTCTGTGTAAGTCACTTAACCTCTCTGTTCCTCGATTTACTCATCTTTACTTGGACTCATTAGACTCCAAGATTCAATTCAGTTATTTGTTAATTTTTTTTTTTGCACAGGGCAATGAGGGTTAAGTGTCTTACCCAGGGTCACACAGCTAGTTAAGTGTCAAGTGTCTGAAGCCTGATTTGAACTCAGGTCCCCCTGAATGCAGAGCCGGTGCTTTATCCACTGTGCCACTTAGCTGCTCCCTCAATTCTGTTCTAAATCTCTGACTGCATACCCTTTGTATCAGGTAGATAAGATAGTAAAACATGATGTGATGCAAATAATCCCAACTGGGGCACCAGTATCTCTCCTGCTCTGAAACTGCCTTGTAATGAATAGGTAAAAAGTATGAAAAGGCCAAAGTTTGTTGCTGTTTATTTGGGGTTTTTTTGTTTTTATCTTTTTCAACAAGCAGAGCAGGATGTTTCAGGGAGATTATAAGAATTTAGAGACCTTCAAGAATTTATGTTTCCCTTCTTGAATTTTTTAATGTTTCCTTTTGGAAAACATTGTGCATTGAGCTGTGCTGTAAGTGTTCTGTGGTATTAGCCAAGGGAAGACACTAAAGACATGGATCATAATGACACTTTGTCACACAGACTCAGCATCAGGGTATTCTTGACATTTTAGTAGAATTTAAACTCTGGAAGATCCAAGACTGTTTCATCTTTGTCTTTGTATACTAAAAAATACTAATATATAATAGGCTTGTAAACAAAAGATACAATGAGTATATGTTGAGTTTTTTTTTTAATTGTCAAGCACCTCCTCCTACTTCTCTTCCTTCTGGGGAGAGGGAGATGAGAATAAAGGGGGGAAAAAAGAAGTGAAAACTAAAAGTCTTGTAATAAGTGGGCATAGTCAAGATAAACAAATTCCAGAAGGCCTTCAAAGGTCAAAATCCCTATAAAAGTCATAGGTCTATAATTATACCTTTCATTCGGTAAATTAGTTTATCACCTCCCTGGAAAGTGATTGGTTTAATACTTAGCAGGGTTCTGGAAACAGTTATCATTGTGCTAATAAGAATTAGTAAGTTTTAAAAATTTTTATGATGTTGATATTAAAGTATAAATTGTTCTCATGGTTCTACTCATTTCATTCTGCTTCAGTTCATAAGTCTTCTCAGGTTGCTCTGAACTCTTCTCTTCATTTCTTTACATTGCAATAATATCCTGTTATATTCATATGTCACAAATTCTTCAGTCATTCCCCAATTAATAGGAGATGGCTGAACAAATTTTGTTGAATAAAATATTATTAGTAGTAAATAAACTATTCTTTAATGTTTACTCATATATTAGGCTGAATGAAATATTACTCTGACCCTCTCCTCTGCCTTAGTTTTCAGTTCTTTGTTACTACAAAAAGAGCTGCTATAAATATATGTTTATTTTACTTAAAGGACTTTTCCCTCTTTGTATAGGCCTAAACTCCTTAATTTAAATGATGAGAAACACCAGATGATTGACTGGAATTTTCTATTTCTTTGATGAAGGTTTGTTCTGACTTATGATGAATGGCAGTAAAGGCATTGCAGCTGAAATTCTTGAATGAGTTCAGCTGTGTTTGCAAATGTTTTTGGCAAAAGAATGCTAAATAGGATCTAAATACACACAAGCAAGTTATTTGTGAATAGTAGCTATAACAGAATTATCTTATTAGGGTATCTGGTTGGTCACTCTCTCCCTACCCCTCATTGTGGGATATTTATGAGTTAATACAATCTGACTTCTCCTCTGGTTATCAATGGCAGCTCATAATCTTTTCTTCTCCATTGGGTAAGAGTGACAACTCACTGTGGAGAAATTAAGCCACTTTGAAAACAAGGGCTTTGTTTCAGGAAGAAAAATATTGAAGTAATTGAGCAAATCATGTGAGATTATATACAGAAAGAGTTTCTATATATGGAGGGCATTCTAGAGAAAGATATGAAAAAATAAACATATTTTCACAAACAACACTGAGAATCAAAAAATCCCTTTTATTTTTTTTAAACATTTTTGCTTCAAGTTTTGAGTTCCAAATTCTATCCTCCCTTCCCTCCCTCTCCTCCCCCTCCCTGAGATAGTAAGAAATAAGATATAGATTATGTATGTGCAATTATGTATATTTCCATATTAGTCATTTTGTACAAAAAGAATAAAAATTAAAAATAATTTTAAAAATTCAAATAAAAAAAGAAAGTGAAAATAGTGTGCTCCAGTTTGTATTCAAAAAATATCAGTTCTTTCTCTAGAAGTGGATAGTGTGCTTCATCATTAGTGATTTGGGGCTGTCTTGGATCACTCTTTTGCTGAAAATAGCTAAGTCATTCACAGCACAATGTTCTCCTCCTGGTTCTTGTTCACTTCACTATGCATCAGTTCTTGTACGTCTTTCTGAAATCATTGTGCTTGTCATTTCTGTAGCACAATAATATTCCATTTCAATCACATACCACAGCTTGTTTAGGCATTCCCTAATTAATGAACATCCCTTTGATTTCCAAATCTTAGCCACCACAAAAAGAGCTGCTATGTTTTGTACAAATAGGTCCTTTCTCCCTTTTTTGGGGTGTCTTTGTGATATAGATGTAGTAGCAGTGTTGGTGAATCAAAGGATATACACAGTTTTATAGTCGTTTGGGCATAGTTCCAAATTTCTCTCCAGAATGGTTGGATTAGTTCACAATTCCACCAACAGTTTATTAGTTTCTCAGTTTTCCCACATCCCCTTGAACAGCCACTGTTTTCCTTTTTTTTTTTTTGTCATATTAGCCACGCTGTCTATCAAAAGTTTAATGCCTCATAATTAAATATACTATTTGTCAGAGTGTTATAGTACATACATCTTTATGTCCTGCCAGAGGTTTCTTTTTAAATTTTATTTTGATAAATGATCATTAGGCAAATTTAGATGTTTTATTAGATTTCAGGAAATATTTATTATTTTCTATTTGCATAGAGATGGTTATGGTTCTATAGAATATAAAGATAGACAGACAGATAAATAGATAAGTGGATGGATGCAGAGAGAAAGGGAAATCATTTATTGTGAATTTTATTTTGTAGCAGACACTGATAAGTGCTGGAAATACAAATACAAAAAAGAAAGATGCTCTCTACCTTCAAAGTGCTCACATTCTAATGAATGAAGATAACATAAAAAGGGATGGAATTCTAGAAAAGGAGAGGCTTCTAGAGAGGAGCAACAGAATTTAAGTCTCTCAAGGGGCAACTATATGTTTAAAACATAAAGTAACAAGCAGTAGAGCTCATTTAAAGTGAAATACTGTGTCTCATTTCATTTTCCCATGACTCAAACTTTTTTTTTTTATCATACCTTATACATAGTAGGCATTTAGTAAATGTATATTTGAATGGAATGTTTCCAGAGTGAATGGCACAATTATCAGCCCCAACCACTATATGCTCAAGGACCTTTAGAAAAAAAGACTAGAACAGTTGGTTTTACTTAAGTCAAATTAGTGGAAAGACAATTGATTTGAAAACCATGAAAATAAGCTTAATTGTCAAAGAAACATCTTTCATCAAGGACAGCTAACAACAGCAACAACAAAAAGATACAACTGAAGCTTATGGATAGTTTATTATAATTTTGCCTTTACTGCTATATATGTTTGTCTTAACAACTGCAGACACTTCCAAAATAAGAAGAGTGGGTAGGGAAACATTTAGGCTCAATTGGATCTGCTACACAAGCGTACAATGGCATAGTTGTTTATTAATTTTGGTTGCTTTTGGGGCAGCTAGATGGTGAAGTGGATAAAGCACTGGCCCTGTATTCAGGAGGACCTGAGTTCAAATCGGACCTCAGACATTTGGCACTTACTCACTGTGTGACCCTGGGCAAGTCACTTAACCCTCATTGCCCCACAAAAAAATTTTTTTTTTTAAATTTGGTTGCTTTAATAACTATTGTGTCACTTTGACTAATGTCAACATGGTCAAAGAAAAAAGATTCGCCATGCTTTACTCTTGAATGCCACAGAATAGATATAACCCAGAAAAAGGAATAAAACAAAATAAAAATGTATATTCTTTATTAATTCATAAATATAGCATATCTTTTCCTACAAACAAAACAAAATAAAACCCCATTAAAGTACATTCCCTAAAAAGAAGCAGATCTATTGTGATAGTGACTGTTAGTCTATGTCACTTTAAATTGAATAGTTTATTGACAATTGGAAAAGATGATTTTTATCTTTAATAAATTGATGTCAATATTGTCTACTGTATTAGACATGAGAGTGTCTGTCTTTTAGTGCTGTCTACCTTTTTATTGCTGTAGTCATTAGATATGTTGTTCTTTTGGTCTTTCTTTTTACTCTGTATCATTTTATACACTCCAGATTTCTCTGAATTTTTCAAATTCATCATTATTTATGGTGCATAAGCATGCTTATTTTCCCTCAGTTCCTTCAACATTGAGTTTTTCCATCTTTTACTATAGTTCACAATTTGGTTAATATGAGAATTAGTTCCATTTCCTTTTCTCTAGTTATTAGTGATTTTGAACAATTTTTTGAACAGACTTTTGTAGTTTAGTTTGCTCCTTTTGATTTTTTCACATTATTTGAAAATGTGTTTATTGAACAATGACTCAATGTAATAGATCTTTATCAATTCCTCACAAATTTTGGATGACATACTTTTATCAGAGATATATAAGTGAAATATTTTCCCAAGTCATGAAATTATATCTTTGTAAATCTGACTTTTGTAATTTTAAAAATTTTATATTATTAAAGTTATTAGTTTGTATTTTTTTTAGTGAAGCACTTGGGGTTAAGTGACTTGCCCAGGGTCACACAGCAAGTATGTGTTAAGTGTCTGAGGCCGGATTCAAACTCAGGTACTCCTGACTCCAGGGCCGGTGCTCTATCCACTGCGCCATCTAGCTGCCCCCTGTTCATTTGTATTTTATAATTTCTATTGTGTATCTGGTTATATACTCCCTTCCCTCCTCCCATTCATAGTTATGACAGGAAAAATAAACCTTTCCATTTTCCAATATTTTTTAGTATTTTTTAATCATTTATAGATTTGAAATTTGTTAAGCCTTATGATATAAAAGGGAGTTCACTGAATAATGGATAGGGTACTGATCTTGCAGTCAGAAATATCAGGATTCAAATTCCTTCAGTATGACTTTGGTCATATTGTTAAATCCCTAGAATTTATCTACAAATCCATAGTTAGGTTGTGATCTATGTTGGTGGATGGAACTTCCACAATGATGATACTAAAGAAACCACAGTGAATGGCACTAAAGAAACCACAGACCCTTCATCTTTGGTATAAGATGCTAGACTGAGTCCACATTCTGTCAAAAGCTTTCTAGTTTCTCCAGTACAACTCGCCAAACATGTAATCTCTTCCTTACCAGTATAGACACAAGAGTCAAAGGTGTAACAGCAGCTACCAGACTATCAATCTTGTTTTTGATCCTGTCTCTCACAAGTATCCACCTGAGGAGGCAACTCCTGTGAGGTAAAGGCCAGCCATTCTCACCAACTGACATATGTCACGCAGAGGGGAAGCAAGACAGTCTAGCAAAAGCAGCAAGGGACTCTGAGTGAGAGAGACAAGAGGCACCATGTATCAAGAAAGTCATCCCATCACCTCTAAAAACTTGACCATATTCAGTCAGAAAGTGCTTAAGACCCCGGGCACAAATACCTTTGGAATAGCTATGTCTCTAACCATCATCTTAAGAAGTAACCCTTGTTCAGATTCAGCTGAGAAACTATTCCTCAGTGTGCTTTAGCCACAGGTACTTAAGACCCAAAATAGACAGGTTTTGTGACTAAGGTGTTCAGTACGACCAAATGGTTCAACTTCAGAAAAATGATATGATTTTTATCAGTGGAAATGATATTAAAGAATAGGTATTACCATTGACTTTGTTGCTGTACTATAGAGATAGGGACCATGGGAGCTTTCAATTTGACTTGCAATTGAAGTCTTCATTTATGTTGTCTCCCCTATTATAAAGTGAGCTCTTTGAGAACAGTGACAGTCTTACCTTTCTATTTGTACCCACAGTGCTTTGCACAGAGTAAGTGCTTAATAAATGTTCCCTTCATTCTGTCATTCAGTATGTATTCTTAGGTTTATTAACGACTAGTTTGCTATTTATAATTAATTCTGTGTTTTGTTTATGTCATCTATTCGGCAGATCTATTTTGTTGTCGTAGTTTTTCATAACCGAATTCTTTTTTTGCTTTTATTTTTGCGGGGCAATGAGGGTTAAGTGACTTGCCCAGGGTCACACAGCTAGTATCAAGTGTCTGAGGCTGGATTTGAACTCAGGTCCTCCTGAATCCAGGGGTGGTGCTTTATCCACTGCACCACTTGGCTGCCCCCTCATTACCAAATATTTTGACAAGTACTGTTTTGTAACTGTAATTGTTATTTGAGGTTTTAATGACCCCATATTTTGGTTAGAATTGGAAAGAAAAACCTCTGCTTGCACTGGTCTGGGGCTCCGCAAACCACACAGTGCTCCACTCATTGGTTGTAGCTGTTGCCCTGGTGCTGGCATCTCAGGTCTTCACCACTCGCCTATGCCTACATGGGCCTGGCAAAATTATAATGATTGGAAGCCTAGTGAGGGCAGTAATGTGACTGTCAGAGCAGCCAGCCAATTGGCTGGGGGCTGTGTGGGGTGTGCTGGGAAGAAGGGAGTTTTTAAGGCATTCTAGCTGGAAGCTGGAATACGCTGGAAGATGCTGCTGTGTATTCGCAGCTGATTCCTGAGCAGTGGTTTCAGGTTGTATAATTTCCCTTTCCCCATTTTGTTTCCTTTCCCTTAGTCCTACTGATCCTGTTTGTGGTTTTTTAAGTTCGTTCTTGTTAAATAAATCCTGCTCTGTTTTGAGGGAGGCTGCCAGTCTCCTTCCTTGCCCCAATATTGCAGCGAGCTGCTTAGCTAACACTCCCCAATTAAAATTTGATCCCCACGTAATATAATCTGAAGGCATAATTCCAAATACCCTTCATTCCTCCCCCCATTATTTCCCTTGATAATTTTGACCTTTTTTTGAGAGAAATTGTTGCTATCCAGTCATTTCTACTATCTAGGTTAATTGTTAGTAATGATTAGAAATAGTTCAAATACGTAGGGACCAATAGCTATACGAATTACTGGACTCTAATTCAAAAATATAGTATGATAGCAAGATGAAGAACGTAGTTATTTAAAACTGAATCTTCCTGGTTAAAATGGGGTTTAAGTTTTTTGTTATTAATTTTTTTTAATTTTTAAATTTTTAAAATTTAATTTAATTTTTTTGCAGGGCAATGAGGGTTAAGTTACTTGTACAGGATCACACAGCTAGTATCCATCAAGTTTCTGACGCTGGATTTGAATTCAGGTTATCATGAATCCAGGGCTGGTGCTTTATACACTGTGTTACCTAGCTGCCCCTTCAGTGTTTTGTTTTGTTTTTTAATTCCTTTTGTTGCTGCTATTTTTTTCTTATGCCCATTATTTATCCTCTAAGTCTGTTCTTAATGATGAAATAAAACATGAAGCTAATTTTGGGGAATGTGCATTGGAAGAACCTCGAAGGAGCAAAAACGTTAGTTTTAGGCACTAAAAACTTTAAAGTCAAAAGTTCAACTAATGTTATTTGATTTATATTAAAATATTGATTTTTTAAAAAGTGTGCTGTATAAAGATGATAAAGTATAATGAGTTTAAATTGATAGCAATATCTTTTTATTTTTAAAATAAAACTCCTTTTGCTTTAAAACAAATCTCTTGTGGTTTATGAAATTGTTATATTACAGTTTCATGCCCTGGAATAAGAATCAGAAGTTAGTCATGGATTAATTGGTTTTAATTTTCACAGTATTGAAATTCAAGAAGTCAGTGGAAGCTGTAATGAATAATAAAATGAATTTTTAAAAAGATACTGTTCTTTAAAAGTCTAATATATGGGGGACAACTAGGTGGTGCAGTGAAAAATGCACAGGCCCTGGAGTCAGGAGGACTTGAGTTCAAATCTGGCTTCAGACACTTGACAGTTACTAGCTGTGTGACCCTGGGCAAGTCACTTGACCCTCATTGCTCTGAAAAAAAAAAGTATAATATATAATCAGAAAATCATGAACTTGATTATGGATAGACATTTCCCTTGAAATGAGGAGTCTATAGAAGGAATCTCTTGGTAAGGTTTAATTTTGACATAACAATTTGTTCATTTAAAGCTCAAAATGTATTTTTACACAAAACCAAATGGATGTCACCAAAGTAATTGTTTCTTCTATGCGCATAAATGCTATATTGAATGATTTGTTAGGTTATTTGGGGATATTACAGAAAACTCACTGGCCTGCTAGAACAATACCTAGAATTACACCATTGGTGGTTTTGGGAGTGGGGGACTGTTTGTTTTACCTTCTGAGACCCCACTTGTTTATGACTTAGCTTACTTTACTATATTCATGTGTCATCATTGCTATTTGAATCAGTAATTCTTAGAGATGAGATAGTCAAGAAAAATGAAATGAATGTGAAGCAAAACAAAAATTAAAACCTACAAAAATATTGGGAAAATCTCTATAATGTTCCTTCTAATTTCATTCAGAGCCTGCCGACTCATCCCTCTTTTGTAGTAACATGAACAGGAAAATAACTGACAGTTATTTTCTAGGTGTTGGAATAGAAAGGTATGGGGTGGGCAGAATAAATTACCCTATTCTCTTTCAGATCTCAGTGTTTCAAAAGTTCTAAAGAAACAGTGGTCTCTATTAGTCTTACTATGACTGATGGAATTAGGGTGTTTCCTGTCTTTTAAAGAGCAAGGAATTTCACATTTCAGCACTGAGTCTTTCCTTGTAAGAAGAAGAATGCACATCTAACATCTTGGAAGAGAGAAGATGAGATATTGCCTCTAACCCTTAAAGATAAGGTCAGGAACAGACAAGAAGGAACATAACCAGGATGTCATTATCTGATTTGACAGGCTAAGAATATACACACAAACTCACACATACACACATACTCATATATACACATACATATAGACATACATACAAACACATATATGCGTGTTTCCTGATTGTACAAAAGAGTAGAAGCTTGGCTTTATTCTTCTCTCTTCTCTACCTGATGAACAATAGAGCAGAAGCTTTTCATCTTTTGTCCTCTACTACCTCTCTCCTCTCCTGGAGGATGAAGCAGCAATATAAATTATGATTTCTCATATTCTTTATGGACAGCAGTAGATAGAAATTCCTCTCCTTGGAAGCAAAGAGAAAACCAACATCCTTTATCATTCCTTTCTCTTTTCTCTTCTTTCTCTCTCTGATAAAATGGGAAGTCCTGTTGGCTTCATGTTACAGAAAGCCTAAATAGACTAGGAGAGGAATCCATTATCATCATTAGAATATAAGCTACTTTAGAGTAGAAATTATTTCACACTTTCTTGTATATTTTTGTTCAATGTCTAATACGGTGCTTGGAACATAGTAGCTCCTTAAAGATGATTAGATTTGAGCCACACCTGGCCTACCCTGTCAGACCTAGTCTAACTTGGCCAACCCTAAGAAGGAATGTCCTCAGAAGCTGTGGACTGCGTCATCAACAGGGAACCAGTCTCAGCCACACTACTTGAGGACCTCCCATTTGGGGGAGGGGGAAAAAGGTAGAAAAAGGAACCCAACAGGAAGTAGCTCACTCTCTTGGTCTCTTTCTGGCCTTGGAGAAGCATTTGGAGCAGACTAGAAACTGGCTGCTGACTCCTACCGAAATTATGGACCCCTGGTGGTGAGTTAATCCAGCTCTTTGAATTAGCTGAGCTGAAAGCAAGTTTGGGTTTGAGACAGCCTTTGCTAGAACCAGGGAGATTATGATTTTTCGTTTTTGCCTATTCCCTTGTCCTTGACTTTGTTAATTTCACCTTTGCTGTGTATTTTATTCCCATTAAATAACACCTGATTTGTTTGTGGAAAAGAGGCTGTTAAGCTCCTTTCTTATTGGCGTGGGAGAAATAACTAAAAAAGGCAGTCCAGAGGGGAGGAAGCTTCGGACCTTAGAGGTCCCTCATTATTTTCTGAACCCCAATATTATGGTGAGCCACCCATTTAACTCTCCCCATATTAAATTTGGCCCCTATAGTATCAAAATATTGTTCCCATTTGAGAGATGAAAAATTTAAGGTACTTGATCAAAGTCAATCCATTGATAAATATTAGAGTCAACCCAAGACCAAGGTATGTGGATCCAAACTTAGTTTCCTTTCTATTACAACATATACTAAACTAAGTGGCACATGATCTAGTAAAATGGAAAGCTATAATTTGGAAATTTTTGTTCCCAGTTGGTTAAGAAAAAAATCCTGAAACAACCAAGAACACCTGCAGGATATTTCCCCTTAGACCTTTAGAGCCCTAATCACAGCTGATAACAAATGGCATTAAGTTTAGTAAGCAGAACATTGAGTGAGAAATGCAGTAGAACAGAGGAGTTGCAAGGACCTTTTTCAGAATTTTTATCTCCTATTCCCCACTTTCTGACATAAAAAGCCTGATTTTTTAAGTTGATAAAGGAAATGGGGTATTTAGAATTTTATGCTTAAAATTATATTATGAATGGAACAGTGTTTATCTTAGCACTATTTTTCTTCTAAGCACCTTCTCTTAGCCTGATATGGAAAAACAGTTGCCAAAAGATCTAAATTTCCTCTGGTCCCCCATTTTATAAGGTAAGTGGAAGTAAGTGCCTAGTAATGTTTTACTACTCAAAGTTGCCATCATTAGGTAGGAAGGAAGCCCAAATTCTCTGATTCAGCTTATTATCACTGAGTTGAGCTCCAGGATTGAGAGGGTTCTGGTTCCATTTTTATATAAATGTGAGCTTACAACATTAGAACATAACTATTACATGAAAATAAGCCCTATATTTCTGCTTCTGTCATGATAAGCAATTTCTTTCCACCCCCCAACCCCCCCCACACACCCTGCCATTTCACCCAAGTTAGAAGTGCAGTGGCCACTCATGAGTCCTATACAGTTAAAGTTGGAAGCTTAATCTGCTGTTTTTTTAATGTCAGTTGGTTTGCCCCACATTAGGCAGTAACCCTATGCTCTCAGGGGCTCATAATATTTGTGCCAGACACAATTACTTGAAGTAATAAGTATATAAGCCTTTGGATAAAGAGTTGCCACTATAAAATCTCTAAATTGCCTAATCTCAGAGTTGGAAGGAAGCTCAAAGGGTATGCATATAGTCCAACCTACACCTGAACAAGATTCTTACCCATATTATAACTAACAAGTGGTGAACCAGCCCTTGTTTGAACACCTCTAATAGCAAGGGGTTGGGGGATGGGGGAGGGTAGCTCATTATTTCTTAAGACAGACAATTCTGCTATTGGAAACCTCTAATTCAGTGGTTCCACAACTTTCTCTGTTGAAGTTTTGCATTGGTATCTCAGTAATTTTTTTTTCACAATGCCCTTAGGCCA
Organism: Dromiciops gliroides; assembly: GCF_019393635.1. Lineage (NCBI taxonomy): Eukaryota > Metazoa > Chordata > Mammalia > Microbiotheria > Microbiotheriidae > Dromiciops > Dromiciops gliroides. The sequence goes on along the minus strand of NC_057866.1, from coordinate 172,361,491 downwards.
AAAGAAATACCTAATAATTTTATTTATTAAGCACTTGGGTTCAAACAATTTAATAAGTATTTATGTCCTAACAACTTAGTAGCCATTTTAATAATACACGTAATTAAAAATAAAAATATTTCTGTTTCATTCCTAAATAACTAAAATTATTTACTAATGGAATGTTATGCCTGTTTGGTACTGCCCCACTTCTCAAACCTTGGAATAAGATTAGGTACTACCATCCTCATTTCCTGTTCCACATTGATTTTCTTGCAGTACTTGCCTTTTATCACCGCAGCCTCAGAAAAACCAGTTTTCTAAAGATATGACATCTCAAATAAGAAAGTTCAAGAAACTACTGGGAGAGCTGAAAGTACAAACTATATATCTCCAAAAGCATATTACAAACATTTGAAAAGGTCATCCAAAATAATATAGGACTATCTCATGTTGAAATGTGAACTATTCCTAGTAGTTCTGTGGTATCCAACAGGTATCAAGTATTTTTGTGTTTTCCTCAAAATTTTTAAAATATCTGACTTAAATTGTTAGGGGGAAAAACCCTTCACTTAACACTACTATTCTTAGTATTTCCTTTTTAACTTTTAACAATTATTCCTGTTTCTTCTCTCTAGGGCCAAGGAGAATAAATCTAATCCCTGATCTACATTACAGCCTTAACCATTAGTTCAAGATCCTTTTTCTTTTTTCTTAAAAAAAAAATAACCCATAAGCAGGATAGAACCTTGGTTTAATTAATCTTTTCTTGATAATTATATCACTAAATTTTGTTGTTTTTTCAATAGTTTATAAGTCAAATATTCTATTCACCCTGACTGTGTTTTATAGAATATCTCAAATGTTTCTCTTATTTGAAGAACTAGCAGTTTTTGTTAATAATTACTTTCAGTTTTCCAGGATATGTTATAGAGGGTTGGAGTTGGAGCTCCCTTGCTTTTTGGAAGTTCCTATTCCATTTTCATCTTGGCTTACTCATAAATATGCATCATAAATTATTTTAGTTATCCTGTTTACTTGAAACTCATATTCATTAATCATTGATGGTCTTTTTTCATAGTTGCTTGCAAGAATATTTATTTGTAAATGAAGAAATTTTAATATGTTTTGTCTTTGAGTTGGAAGTATGGGTTTAAAAAAATTGGAGTATTTTGTAGATGAACTCAATCATTGCTATATTGTCTGTACTCAAAGGTTCTGGCAAGTACTTCCTCACCCTGCTCCACCACCCCCCTGCCCCTTCTTTCCTGAAATAGATAAAGAATATGCAAGTTTTTTTTTCCAGTTTTTTGTTTGGCATATTTTTTTTTCTAAAAGACCAATGACTTTAAATTTTCTCTATATCCTATCTTCAAGGTCAATCACTTTGCTTTGTTTGGAATTCATGTGTTATTTTATAGTCAATGCTTTCATTTCCCTTTTGTCTAATTGTCTTCCACTTTTGTACTTATATGTCTGTGTCATCTTTTGTCAGAACCTGAACAACCATTGATAGAACTCCCATCATGTTTTCTATTTATTCTACTCTGTTGCTTCTTAGATTACATGTTGATAGCTCTGATCTTCAACCTAATTTCATTCCTAATATCTGTATATATTTTAAAATTTCAAGTTATACTGCTTCCTTGAAACCCTCTGGCCTTCTTTGTTATTATTCTATGGTCTCTGAGGAATCATTCACTGGAAATTTGTGTATTACTTATCTTTATGGTATAATACTTCTTCATTGTCTCCTGGTCTCTCTTTGATTTTTACTCTTTATGTTTTTCCTGTTGGCCTTGTGTGTTTCTTTGTTACTATTTCTGGTTTTAAGATCAAATTACTTTTACATCTTTCATCCCTTCAACTTTTGGTTTCTAAGCTTTTCTCTTGTATTCTTAGTAGTTTATCCCTGGTTTCCCTTTTTGCTCCTTTGTTCTTCTCTTCTACTGCTTCAGAGATCCCCTTACTGGGCATTCTCAGACAAAGGTAGGGGAAAATAATTCACCTGAGACTCTAATCCCCTTCCTTTTGATTTTGGCAGTTCTTTACCGTCTAGCCAGCTCTGCACTCTCTCCTACACATCACCACCTACCAAAATAATTGCTCTATCTTTCTTTCGTGTTACTAGGTAGGATTAGAGTCTGCTTCCCTCTTATGGGGAATAGAGAGGTTTAGGTTAAATCATTGCAATAGAAGGCACCTGCTGAAATAACCCTAAAGCAAAAGGCTATGTGATTTATTGTACTTGCCAATTATGTAGCCAGAGTTGGTTATTACTGATGTTTAGTGGGAGCTTTAACTAGTTTGGCTTTCTTCAGTTTTTTCAGGAGTTTTAACCTTGGGGTGGGGTTTCTGGTCTTCTTATCTTATGGGTCAACACTAGTTATTCTATATTGGATACATAGGTTCATTATTCCAGGATCTTATTTGAAGTGATTTTTGGAAAACAAGGTATTACACCATGTTACTGATCATTTAGCTTGGGTTTTATAATGGAAAAAATATGAAAGATTTGGTGCAATGCAAGAAGGACTGACTTTGAAATCTAAGAACATTGATTCCAAACCCTATTCAGCTACTTAATACTTTTGTGACCTGGGCAAGTTCTTTATTTTACTTGGCCTCAGTTTCCTCATCTGTAAAATTATGAGGCTGGACAGGGTTGTCTCTAAAGCCTCTTCCAACTGTAAGCCAAGTAAAAAATATGCTAACCAACTAAAAATTCCATGTTGCCTCTACTCATTTTGGGTACATAGTGACATCAATGATTGCCTAACTCTTTGGAAAAAAAGCAAATCTTATAGAAAATTATCAGTAGAATATGATTGAGGTAAGATGAGTTTATTATTCACAAGATCACAGTGACATTTTTATCACTTTATATTATGGTTTCTTGTAGAGATAAATTATAGAGTACATTTTTCCATTTATGGGAAATTATGTAAATCAGTCTTCTTGATCTTCTTTCCAAGTAAATTCACCTCTTCTTTCACTGACCTTTGTGGCAGAGCCAAGATAGAAGAGTAATAGGAGCAATTCAGCTGAACTCCCTTATTATTCCTCCAAACAAATGTAGAAGATGCACCAGACTATCCCTGTGGGGAAACCCAGAGAAACGTTAGTGAGTCAGTCCTTTGTCACAACTAAGTAGGAATAGGGAGACAGGTAGGGTCTACTGATGCTGGAAACTGAATGTGGGGAGGAGGTTACAATGCAAGGAATACTCAGAATGAAGGGGAAGGTTGTGCAACAGAACAAGAGGAAGTACTAGACCCAGACTAAGCCACCTCCAAGACCTATTTCAGGACAACTACTTTGAGGGCAAGTGAGAACTTATAGCTTTGTTGCTCAGTACCCACTTCTAAGTGACAGATTCAGGACAGAGAGAGAAAGAGGTCTGTACTTTGGCCCTAGGGGGTGTTGCCAAGAAGGGAAAAAGTTCAGAATAAGGCCGTAGTATTTTGGATGAGACCCCAGGAATGGAACAGATTCTTGATTCTAGCATCTAGCCCACTTTGCAGAGGAACAAGCAGGGCAGGAATCCCAGTCCAAAGGAGATCCTGAAGTTTTCTCTCATGGAACCAAGACTTATAGGGTCTTAGTCTAGCAGCACTTCACTATTAATCTGACTGAAACCTAGGTCAGGAACTTACAGAGAACAGATCAGCAGGGTAAAAATGAGACTTTGCCCTATATCAGACAACTCTAGGAGCACTGAAAGCTTACAGTTTCTCAGGGTGTCCCTGAGATCATGGAATTATTATTCCTTATAACATGACAGAAAAAAGGGGAGGTAAAATTACAAGAGCTGATTAAGGAGGCTTAGTCCTAAGAGATTAGAGAGGGAGAGAAGATACATGAGATGATAAATAGATAGATACATTGATACATATATACACCACATAGATACATAGTTATGTTGTATGTGTGTGTATAAATATATATATATATATATGTGTGTGTGTGTGTGTTGGGTGTGTGTTACATATCTTTTGAGGTGACAGAATGGTAATCTATTGGGAATTCTAAATAAATTTTCAATGAACAAGTAGGGTATATAAATGTGATGAAATACTGTTGTGTTTTAAGGAATAAAAAATTACCTTTTCAGAGAAATCTGGGAAGATCTGTATGATCTGATGCTAAGTGAAGTGAATAGAACTAGAAGAAAAACCTGTGCAATGAATGTAATATGGTAAAGGAAAACAACTTTAGAATAATTACGAACCTTTATCAGTGTAATGATCAATCACGATGAGAGGATGGATTAATGATGAAGCATGGTACTGACCTCCTAATGGAGAGATGAAGGACTCAGTTTAGAATAAGACTTTTCTTAAATTATTATTGTACATGATCCATGTGGAAATTTGTTTTAAATGACTACATAAGTTTGTAATGGTAGTTGTTTGTTTTATGTATATCAAGTTGAGAGAGTTTGCTGTGAAAAGGTAAGAAAGCAGATTATTACTGCTGCTAGAGAAAAATATGTATGTGTGTATATATCTATACACACATATATACACACACACACATATATATGTGTATATATATATATATGTGTGTGTATATGTATGTATGTATGTATATATATATATAAAATTCATCTATCTTACAGGTCTTCCAGATAATTTCTAGGCCAACCTTGGCAGTCTCTTATACAGTGTATAGAAAGTAGCTTTGATGCATTTCAGACATTCCTGAAACAATGAATTTCTACCCAAGAAGTCTCAACTGGACTCAATGACTAAGAAACCCAAAGATAGGATGTATATGAAAAAAGTCTCCTATTTTTCTTTAAGGAAATGCAAACTGCATACATCATAGACTGTTATACTTGTAAAGTTGCTATCCGGAAGGTAGCTAAAATTCTAGCTAAACTGTCTAAAAATCTAATGAGTGGTCACCATAAATTATAAGCTTCAGCAAGAGTTTAGACTTTTAAGTATTTATTAAGGAGCATAATAATTTGGTGAGGAGAGAGAAAGAGGCAAAGATGCCTTCCTCTATCTTTCTAAGGGAGCCAGCATCTCTGCTCCAGCCAAGCCGAGGTCCCAGGTGAAAGAGAGAGACCCCTTGCTCTTTCCTCTCCCAGAAACCTCTAGGAAACTGGAAAAAGGGCCCTTCACACATACACACATACACACACACACACACACACACACACACACACACACACACACACACACACACCTCCAAGCTAATTGGCTGATAGCTTTGATTGACAGTACCCAAGAGCAAACATCAATTCCCAATGCAAAGGCCACATGGCTATGTCCTCAGGCCAGAGCTCACAAAATGTTCCTCCCAGCAGGGGGCATTATTCCAACTCCCACATAGTGAAAAAGAACTGGATTTAAAGTTTAGGATCTGGGTTAAAGCTGTGTCACTTGCTACTCATATAATAGTAGAATCAGCCAAGTCACTGAAATTTTCTGAACCTCAATTTCCTCTGAAAGGAGAATTGGATTAAGTCACCTCTAAGTTCCCTTCTAGCATTGATCCTGTACATACACATATACAATTATATGTGTGTGCATATATATTATATACATATACACACAGAGTGAGTAGGTATCTATCTTCTTCCTTTCATCTCTCCCTCTCTCATTCAAAAGAGCTGAATAGGATAAGGAATATTAAAAAGGATAAATTAATGTTGTCCTAAATCCAAGTCTCCAAGTGTAGTTTTTATTAAGCAAAGTTAGCTCTCTTTTTGGGTGTTTGGTGAACAAAGCAACCCTCTTATCCAGGGAAAATTACAAAACCTTTCTTTTTAAATAGTTAATGGAATTAACATTATTATGCTCCCTTTCTTTACTGTATCAATGTATTACATTTCTAAATAGTCAATACTTAAAACATTTCAAAAGGTCATTTATAATTAGAAGATGGTGGAGGGGCAGCTAGATGGCGCAGTGGATAGAGCACCGGCCCTGGACTCAGGAGTACCTGAGTTCAAATCCGACCTCAGACATTTAACATTTACTGGCTGTGTGACCCTGGGCAAGTCACTTAACCCCAATTGCCCAGCAAAAAAAAAAAAAAAAAAAAAAAAAGAAATGGTGGAGAAAAGGCAGTAAGCTCTCAGAACTCACAACACAATCACTCCAAAAAACCTCCAAACAATGCCATAGGACAATCCCTGGAGCAGCAGAACCCACAAAGGAATGGGCTGAGATCATTTTCCAGCTAAAGACAGTTTGGAAGGAGGGGCCTGCTGTGCCAGGGCAGCAGTGGAACCAAGCCCTGTTGTCATGATGACACAGATCCAGTCCTAGGCAGGCTTTGCCAGAGAAAGAGACCCTCAGAGCCTCTGAATTGGCTGCAGTGCCCAGTTTTCATCTGAACTAAGCTCACGGTTTGGTGAGAGAGCTGAGGCAGTTGGCCGAGGGGAGGGTGGGGGGGGGGAGAATTATAGGGGTCTCTGCGGATGCTGAGGCAGAACTTGGGTGTTTCAGCCCTTCTGGGGAACCAGGAGGTAGACTGAGTGGCAGTGGCCCAGGTGGGGGAGGGGTCCAGGCTCCTCAGAGCTAACAACCACTCACACAAAGTTTTGCTGCCTGGTTAATTAGCAAGTTGGTGTAGGATTATCTACAAACTGCAAAATAGGCCAGGTAAGTGAAGAACCTTCCCCTCCTTAATAATCTTACCACCTTATACCCCCTGAAGCTTGGGACAGTATATCCTAGAAGCAATGCCCACTTTAAGGAGTTAAAAGTCAAGTAAAAGATAGGCAAGATGAACAATCAGAGAAGAATGAGGCCATAGAAAGTTTCTTCAGTGACAAGGAAGATCAAGGTACACCCTCAAAAGATGATAGCAACCATCAGGGATCCTCATTCATAGCTTCCAAGAAAATAATACTTGGTCTCAGCCACAGAAGTGCCAAGAAGGAACTTTGAAGATAAAGTAAGAGAAGTAGATTGAAAAGTAAGAGGCATAGAGGAAAAATGGAAGGAGAAATGAGAGTGATGCAGGAGGATAATGAAAAAAAGTCAACAGCTTGAAAAGAAACTCTTTGTGGTGGCTAAGAATTACAATCAAAGGAATACCTATCAAATGGGGAATGACTAAGCATGCTGTGGTATATGATTGTAATGAGTATTGTTGTGGTATTAAGAAATGACAAGCATGATGATTTCAGAAAAAACCTGGAAAGACTTATATGAGCTGATGCATAGTGAAGTGAGCAGAAACTGGACAACACTGTGAATAGTGACAGCATTATTGTTCTATGAGCAATTGTGAAAGACTAACTACTTTCACCAATACAATCCAAGACAATCACAAAGGACTAATGGTGAAGCATACTATCCACATCCAGAGAAAGGAACTGATATTGAAGCATGCTATTCTGCCTCTTTTTTAGTCTATTTATGTAGAATAACTAATATTGTAATGTTTTACATAATTGCACATGTATAACCTATATCTGAATGCTTACCATCTCAGGGAGGGGAGAGGGTTTGTAGGGAGGGAATGAGAAAGGGATAGAATTTGGAACTCAAAACTTCAAATAAATAAATGAATGAATGAATGAACAAATGAGTGAATGAATTAATTATTTAATTAAGAAAAAAGAAAAGTATAATTAAAATCCTTTGAGTACAATATAAATTTTAAATAGAAAATATGGTAATTTAAAGTATATTTATTGAGCATATACTCTATACATTTCACTCTTTTAAATGTTGAGTGGAATGCAAAGAAATATGAGCTCTGACCCCAGATCCCAAGGAACATGCAATCTATTTGTTTACTTATATATATATGTATGTATGTATATATACACACATACATACACATATATTTTATATAATAAAATATGTAACATCTATTTATTGTTTATATATATACACATATATAATATGTATAGATACACACAAAAAATAAATAAGTATGATCATGATACAAAATATCTTAGAATCTTTTAAAGCTGAAAAGATCCTTGGATATAATCTACCTACTCATTCTATATGAGGAAACTGAAACTTCAAAAAATTGTGGTGGGATTGAACAAGACTGAAAAGGTAGGTTGAGTATGTGTTGTTAAGGTCCTTGAATGCCAAGGTATGCAATTAGTGGGAATTTTTAAAAAAGACATTATGAGTGGTTGGCAAACCAAATTGTAATGATCAAATTATCTTTTGAGAACCAATCAAACCACTTTTTCACTATCCAGTGATAATACTGCCATATGGTAGTGTTGAAAGAGCATTTAATTTGGAAGCAGGAGTCTTCAGTTTGAGTTATAATTCTGCCACTTACTTGCTGTGTGATCATGTACAAATTACTTACCCTTTTAAGCCTCAGTTTTCCTTGGTGTTAAATTGGGACAATAATGTCTGCCATGGCAAACAGGATCACACATAAGGAAAAACTTTGTCAGGACTATGTAAATATGAACAATTGTTATAAAAGTGGATGTGGCGGGGCATCTAGGTGTGCCGTGGATAAAGCATTGGCCCTGGATTCAGGAGCACCTGAGTTCAAATCCAGCCTCAGACACTTGACACTTACTAATTGGTGTGAGCCCTGGCCATGTCACTTACCCTTATTGCTCCACCAAAAAAAAAACAGTGGATTTGGAACAGAATATCCAGTTTGACTGTTTAATTTTTCCATTTTAACTGCAAAGTACTATATAAATGAGTTGGTATAAATGTTGTCTTGGTTATAATACATCTCTTAAAGGGGATGAATGTGTCTGACTGCCACTATGGTCTCTGAACATTAGCAATAACCTCTTTTATGAGATTTAGGAAGTTGTTAGGTTATTGAGTGTCATGCATAATGAAAGATGTGTATAAATAGCAGTTTCATTTTAATCCCCAAGGCCTTGGCACATAGAACCAAATAAGACAGTGGGAAGAATTCAGTCTTCAGGATAGAATCCTGTTGGCACTGTGACTTAATGGCAATACATTTTTAACTACTGTATGCTAATTAGCCATCACTGGTACTAAAATATAATGGAGTCTTACTGGAGGGGAAGCTATACAAAGTAACTGAGTAATACAAAAGATATGATCATTTTCTCAATAAAGATTCAGTTGCTTGAATAACTTGTTCCTTGTGGGTATGGTTTACACTGACATCTTTTCCATATGATATATTTATTTCTTTCATTGTTAAACTTTATGCTTTTCTGTAAGATGGAAATATACATTGCATTACTGACAGTATTACTTAGACATTTTTAACATTATCTATCTTGTATTGCCTTTTATTTATTTTTACTAAAATTTGACCAATTGCATTTTAAGATAATAATAGATTTTTTTATTGAAAGTTTTGTCTTCCAAATTCTATCCCTTCATACCTGTCTCCCTCCATTTTATATATAATGTATCTTAAATCTATTAAGTATATTTCATGCATATAAATGGAGAAAATATTGATTCCAATTCAGGCCAGGCTTTTTGGGCCCTAGACCATATTTGGGATTGTCATTATAATACTTAGATTGAATATATGCCTTCTCATTTTAGTAATAGGGCAATGTGACAAATATTATGCTGATTCGTATTACTGCACCCTTAGAAGGGAATGTTGGAAAACAGAGATGGCTTGGATGCCAATTTTATACACTCCTTTTGTTCCATCTTAAATCTTTTTTTCATATTTCCAAAAAATTATAAGTAAAAGGTATCAGCCTTATGTAAACACATGTCACTGTCAAGGATTTTTCTTTTCTTCTTGGAAATATCTATTATCCTTTTTTTAAATTTTATAAAACTACTACAAACTTCTATAAACAAAATTTTTCTATATTACAATAAGTAATCCTTTTTTCTATGAAACCATATTTCCCCCTCAAATGAAGATTCAATTGAATTTATTTTCTCTCAAAAATCAATCTTAAAATGATTTATTGAACTCAATCTCTAGCAACATACTATGACTCAGAAACATTCTAGCAGATATGTTCATGTAGGCATCTCATACTAAATAAGCACAAGACTGAACTCATTAATTTTGCCTCCAAACACACCCATCTTTTGAATATCTCTATTTCTGTTAAGTGTACTATTTTTCTTCCATTCATCAAATTTCACATCACTGGCATTCTTCACTCTTCCTCATCCCATCTATCCAATAAGTTCCCAAGTGTTTTTGATTCTAACATCACAACATCACTTATATACATCCTAATCCCTCTTTTTACTGACCACTATCCTAGTTCATGGTCTCATGGACCCTCTCAGTCTGTTGCAATAACACCTAATTGTTCTCCCTGAATCCAGGCCTCTCTTTTCCCCATATCTATCCTCAATTTTCTTACTAATGTGATTTAGACAGAGCCACAATGGCAGAAGGCCATATTGAATGATTTAGAAAATAAGATCAGTAAAGAAGAGTCAGGTAAGAAGGAGAACCAGAAGAGAGCAGAAGCATGAGAACACAGAAAATAAAAAAGTATCTAGGAAAAAATGGTAAAGTTGCCAACTCTACAGAGAGGTCAAGAAAGAAAAGAACTGAGAAAAGAACAAATTTTTTAGTAATGACAAGATTGGTAACAATGGACAGAATAATGTCAAGTGAGTGATAGGGTCAGAAATCAGAAAACAAGGGCTTGGGAGTGGGAGGTGGGAAATTGAAAGCAACCAAAGTAAAATGCTTTTTTACTAGGAATTGGTGAAAATGAGACATAGTATGAGTGAGTGACATAATTGTATATGTGAAAGTATGCATTTTCCTTTCCTCTATCTTAATCAAACATGATCTTGCTAAATGTGTAAAATATGTTCCTAAACTTTTTGCATCAATAGGAAAGTGGCTAACTATTAATATTTTCTTGGTCTTGGTAGATTTTTTTCTCTTAATAGTTTGTTATCCCCGCCTCTGTTGGAAACATTGAAACTATACCATAAATGTTTTCAAAATCGTGTTATCCCATGTAGAGATTTCTGTGTTCAATGAAAATCAATTATCAATCCCTTCAAGAGACTTTTTCCTGATTGCCTCAGTTACTTTCTTCTCTCTCTTCCTTCTCTCCTCCATCAAATCACAATTTTGTATATATTTAGTAGAAATTTGCCTGTGAACATATGGTATTCCAACAATAGAAGCTAAGCAATTTGAGGCAGAAGTTATTATTTATTTTAATATTCCTAGTACCTATCACCGTATCTGGTGCATAACAAAAAGTCACTAAATGGCTATAGATTTTATTAATTTTTTTCCCAGATGAGAGGGTTCCTAGGTTCCTTGTATCAAATAACTGCAGAATTGATTTACATATGCTCAACTTCTTCAGCAGAAGGTGAATCTCTGCATGGATTTCTGTTCTTTAATCCATTTTCTATTTTTCTTCACCAATGACTTGTTTAAATATGTTAGATAAAAGTTGATTTAACTGCATGCTATTTATAATTATTATTCTTTCTTTTAATTTTATATTTGCTTTGATTTCTGATCTATTAAGTAAGTGATTTGGCTGTATACAGATAGATAGGAGTTTTATACATTTATCAAGGCAAATGAAATAAATAGAAGAAAACTGAAACTTGAAAATTGTATTCACATCATAATTGTCTGAAAACATACATAAAATAGAAAAAGGGAGAATAAATAAAATGTGTGAATTTTACACAACTAGAGAATCAAGAATTTAAGAAATCTAAACCGCAATCCTATTTTAAAGATGTTATCATGGGTTAGTTAGGTGGCACAGTGGATAATGCAGCAGCCCTGGACCCAGAAGGCCCCAAGCTCAATCTGGGCCCAGAACTAAGACACCCATCCTGTCTACCCCATGAAGCAACAAAACATAACTACTTATACAGATATCATCCCTTCATATTCAGTTCAGACCTGTGTCCTCTGTGAATTCCTTACTGAGATAGGTTTTATGAGTTTGAAGTATTATCTTCCCATGTAGGAATATAAACAGTTTGATCTTTTAATATCCCTCATGAAGTCTTTTTTCTGTTTATCATTTTATGCTTCTCCAGGGTCTTGTATTTGAAAGTCAAATTTTCTATTCAGTTCAGGTCTTTTCATAACAAATTCCTGAAAGTCTTCTTTCTCATTGAAATTCCAATTTTTACTCTGAATTATGATGGTTAGTTTTGCTGGGTACATGATTTTTGGCTGTAGTCTCAGTTCCTTTGCCCTCTGGAATATCATATTCCATGCCCTCTTGTCCTTTAGTGTAGAAGCTGCTAGATCTTGCTTTATCCTTATTGAAGCTCCACAGTATTTTAATTTATTTTTCTAGCTGCTTGCAATATTTTCTCCTTGACCTGTGAGTACTGGAATTTGGCTTTAATATTCCTGGAGGTTTTCCTTTTAGGATCTCTTTCAGGAGGTGATCAATGGATTCTTTTGATTTCTACTTTAGCTTCTGCTTATGGATTATCAGGACAATTTTCCCTCACAATCTCTTGGAGGATGGTGTCTAAGCTCTTGTCTTTAAAATAGGGTTGATGTATAGGAGAATATACTGGGGGAGAGGGAAGGGGAGAGATGGTCTGGGGAGAGGTTGTTCACATGAAGGAAACAAGAAAAAAGCTTATGGAGGGGAGGGGAAGAGGGGGAAGGAATTGGGGAGTGAGTGAACCTTAATATCATCAGAATTGACTCAAAGAAGGATTAACATACATACTCAAGTGGGTATAGTAATATATTTTTGCCCTGAGGGAGGGGAGGGAGATAAGGGGGTGGGAGGGGAAGCAGGAAGGCGATTGGGGGAGAGAGCAGTATAAAGCAAAACCTTTAAGAGGAAGGTAAAGATGTTCTGCATAACTGCACAAGTATGACATATTGAATTGCTTGATTTCATAGGGAGGGTTGAGGAGGGAGGAGGAAGAAAATTTGAACACGGAATTAGCTCAAAGACCTTAAATTCATCAGAGTTGGGCTCATGGAGAGGATAACATTCACATCAGTTGGGAGAAGTAATCTATTTAACTCTACAGGAGAAAGTATAAGGGGAAGAAGATAAAGAAGGAAGGGTTGAAAAAAAAGGGAGTGCAAAGTAGGGGAGGGGACCGGTCAGAAGTAAAACACTTTTGAGGAAGAATAGGTTAAAAGAAGATAGAAAATAGAGTAAATATCATGGGAAAGTAATAGGATGGAGAGAAATAGTTATGAAGATTGAATATAATGGCAAAATGTATGGTACCTACTTTGCTGGGCTAATATGAAGAAAATTCTTTGTCAAGTTTAAGGTAGTTTATTTAGTTTATGATAAACAGGATACTATCAGAAAAACCTGGAAAGACCTACATGAACTGAAGCAGATGAAATATACTGTATACAAAATAACAGCAATAGTTTTAAGATGATCTGCTGGGAAGCATGTGGTTATTTTCAGCAAGGCAATGATCCAATATAACCCTGAAGGAATTATGAAAATGGCAACCCATCTACAGAGAAAGAAGTGATAGTATCTGAAAATAGATGGAAACACATTTTTAATTTTTTTTCTTCCTCTTTGACAATTCCTCAATCTGAAGATTTGTGTTTTTTTTTTAAATATTTTCTCTCACAACCTAGCTAATGTGGGAATGTTTTCCATGATTACTCATGTATAACTTATTTTAAAATGCTTGAGTTTTAGTGGGGGGTGGGGGTGGGAATGGAGGAGGAATAGAAGTTGAAACACAAATTTTTTTAAATTGATGTTTAAAATTTGTTTTTACATATATTTTGAAAATAAAATTTTATTCAACAAAAAAAGAAATCTAAAAATATCCAAAATAGACATTTTTAAAATCAAAGGAGATATAGTTAAAATAGAAAAAAAAACTAGAAAATTTTAAACAAAATAAAATGCTATTTTAAAAGAAACTTTAAAAGAAACAAGCAACACCAAATGAAAAATAGACCAATATAATTGATTTAATTTGATGCAAAATTGCTCTTCTAATATGATATACAAAAATATTAATTCCAAATAAGTTTGAATTTATACCAAGTATCCAAATAAGTCCCATATTAGGAAATTAACATAATTAATACATATTATAATCAACCATGGAAACCAAATGATACATCAATTTTGGCAGAAAAAAAATCAAAATATGGCTCTCATAAAAGCAAAGGCCTGTTAGTGCTTTTTTAAAAAATATGATATTAAATGTATATCTAAATACAATAGGTAGCATTATTTGCTATGAAGAAATACTAGAATCAATGCCATACCTTCAGTAAAGATTACCATTTACCTATAGTTACTTGACATGGTTCTAGAAATGACTGTGATAGAAATAATATGAGAACAATATTTAAGGGCAAATATATTAGCAAAGAGAAGACAGAGTTATGTTTTCCTTAAAAGACTGTAAAGAAACTAATTGAGAAAATGCCTACAGTCAGTTGGTATGTATTTCATATCAGAAAAAAAATTAAGCCAATATTTATAAACCTAACAAATAAACAAAATCTAAGAAGAAATGATACGGAAACATAATCCAAATGATGAAAAGATACTTTAAAAAATCTGACACCTAATCAAAGAAGAGAAATTAAAGATTCATATAAATAAAATGTTAAAGAATTATTGATAGAAAGAAAGGAAGAATTAAACTTGAAGTCAATAGGATGTTAGATTTAGATCCAGGAAGACTGGAAATTGAAATATGACACTAACTAGCTGTTTGACTATGGATACATCCCTTAATCCCTCTCAGACTCAATTTTCTCACCTATTAAATGGGGATAATGGGGCAGCTAGGTGGTGCAGTGGATAGAGCACTGGCCCTGGAGTTAAGAGGACCTGAGTTCAAATCCGGCCTCAGACACTTAACACTTAACTAGCTGTGTGACCCTGGGCAAGTCACTTAACCCCAATTGCCTCACTAAAAATAAATAAATAAATAAATAAATAAATGGGGATAATAATAGCACAGAACTCACAGGATTGTTATGAGCAATCAATGGGATAACACATGTAATTTACAAAATTGAACGTATTATATAAGAGTAAATACCTTGAATATTGTTCATTATTATCCACATTAATGTAATAAAAATGTTGCTACATCCTAAATTAATTTATAAATACAGTTTTATACCACTCACAACTACCAACTGGCTACTTAGAAAAAGATAGCAAAACTTATTTGGACGAACAAGTCTAGAATCTCAAGGAAAAATAAATAATAAAATTGAATAATAAAGGATAGATACCACTTTTATAACTCAAACTATATTATAAAACAAAAATCCATTTCATCATTTATTACTGGTTATATGTAGAAAAAATATATCAGTGGAATTAGCTAAACGATAAAAATTCGGTATTAATTCTATTAAAGATAGTTCAAGAATATAAATTATTTGGAGGTGTGTTTTTTAAATTGTTGGGCTAAACTGGTGTCACTAAAGTTATTATTTGTTGCTAATATATTAATGACCAGTATATAATAATATCTATTGTGCCCATTTTGGCAGTTAGCATTTATTATTGATTAATATTAAACATTAATAAAGTATTGACCATATAGCATTAACACAAGCAGAAAACCCCTGTGCCATGTTGTCATCATGGCATAAAATCCTACCCTGTCCAAAGAAGAGAGAGCTCACTAACCTACAGAGGGTCCAGGAAGCCAAGAACACCAAGAAGCCCATGACCCTTGTGTGGTTTCAGCTTTTATCCAATTTGGATAGAGGTATGTCATCTAGCATCATTCGATTTCATTGGTTGACATGACTTGAGGGTGGTCCATATTAAAATGAGCTGTATGATGACATCATGATATAATGACCTAATGGGAGGGACCCTCAGGCAAAGGGAGAAGTCCAGTCTTTAGGTGTGGTATAATCCCACCACTTGAATTTAGCTAGACAAAAGAATAAATTTCTATTCCTTGGGCTCTCCCTGAACAGGATTAAAATTTCCTCCTAAGAATTTAACCCTCTGAAGTGGGGGGAGGGAGAGGGAGAGGGAGAGAAAATTGAAAATGGGTCTGGAGGGGTTTCCCAAAATTTGTTATTAATAATTGTTTTCTCACAGAGGCCTCTTATTTTGATATGAAATACTAGGAAACTATAAAGCCATAAATTGGCCCAATTATTCTGCAAAGCAACATGGGATTTTGTGGGGGAGAAAAGTAACTGAAATGTTCATATGCTTGGAGACAATACCAGTAGTGCTGAGAATATATCTCCAGGAAGTCCAAAACTGAAAGACACATATATACCAAGATGTTCGGAAAAACAATTTTGTGGTAGCAAATAAATTGGGGGAAAAAAGTGTCCATTAACTGGGTAATAGCTATACAACTTGTGTTTTATCAGTGTAATGAGACATTAATATGGAGAAAGATACTGATCATAAGGAATTCAGAACATGTGAAGATGTGGATGAACTTCAGCAGATTTAAATAAATAATCAGAGCCCAGGAAACCCATGTATTTGATAGCTGCAAGGAAAATGAAAACACAAAATGTAATTTTAATGACCGATGTTAGATCTAGTGAAGATATGAAGAATTGCATCTCTTTCCACCATTGGAGAGATGGGCCAGTATAGATATGAATTATTGTATATATGATTTGTTTTGCTTATCTTTTGTTTGTTTTCTTGTTACAAAGGTAGATTCCTGGAGAATTGGCTATTTTTAGTAAAGACTAAGTTTTAAAAACTAAATTGACCAAAGGAACTATTTAAAAATCATAAGAAATTATTTCATGCACATAGAGGGTCTAAAAACTATGAATCTTGCTGCCTTTTCTCACCAGTGTTCTATTTGTTCAATTCATTCATTCATTCATTCATTCATTCATTCATTTATGTATTCATTTCTTTATTTGCTTATTCACTTATTTATTGTTTATTGTTGGTTTGTTTTGCTTGCTTGTTTATTTATTTATCGTCATCTGGCCACTGCTATTAGAGAAGTAGCAAGAGATTTTATAGGATTAAGGGCAAATTTGCAATTTTTGTTGTTTTATAAGTTGACATAGTAAAGTATTTTTTCTAACCTACTGATGGTTAGTATCTGCTTGCCTTGGTAGGTTCATTCTAAAGAATTATAACACAAATACACCCCTCACACATAGATAGATAGATAGATAGATAGATTTTATATATATATATATATATATATATAAAATTTAAGTTCATTTAAAATTTCTTATGGAATGTGGTAAGGTATTGGTCAATCACACTGTTTTTCAGATTTTCTGTCACTTCCATTAAAATTGTTTATTCTATGTAATTTAGTTTTGAGTAAATCAAACACATGTCAGCTCAGTGTTTGTGTTGTTGTTGTTTGTTGTTGTTTTTCTGTTTACTGTCGAGGACTCAATGTTTAGATTGGATCTTGTGTTTTGGCAGCATCCTCTAACACTCTTTGAATCTATAGAAGTGTTGAGTGTACCGTGGTATATTGAGGCACAAAGTTTTCCCCCTGCATTTCGTAGTTTTTTGTTTATTTTTTAATGGCACTTCCCTTTTTATTGTTGCCTCAGATTCCTTTTTATTATTATATAGAAGGTTGATTTTTTTTTTCAGTAACTTTGCTGATGCTATTTATTGCCCTCAATTAGTTTCTTTGATGATTCCCTAGGAATTTCTAAGGAAAACAATTCATGATATCAGGGGATAGGATAATTTTGTTTTCTCTTTGCCAAGCAAAGCTGTATTAGAAAAATACAGTAGTAATAATAAAACTAACATTTACATAATGCTTTATTGTTTACAAAACACTTTGTAAATATCATCTAATTTTATCCTTATAACCCTGAGAGGTAGGTAGTATTGTTACCTACATTTTACAGAAGAAGAAACTGAAATGGAAAGAGGTTAAGTAACCAAGGACACATATCTCGTAATTATCAAATGCTAGATTTTAACTCAGGTTTTACTGATTCAGAACAAGTGTCCTACCTACTGCATCTATTACGTGCCTCTACTATAAGCATAAGGTTGGCCCCAAAAGAGATTGGAGAAGACACTTTTACCTTCTCTTTTAAGGAGGTGGGGAACTGTGGGTGTGAAATATTGTACATAATGTCAGATTTTGGCTATGTATGGATTGTTTTCCTGAGAGAGTTAATTCTATGGAAGAAGACGTGGGAGTGGCATGAGGGGAATCTGGACCACATCGAAATGAAAGATTTCCAAATAGTCTATTATAAAAAAGAGGACAGTGTGAAGTAAGATTTGGATTCAATCTCTAAGATTCTTTCTTCTACATTGTATCCTATGTTTCTACAAGTGCTCCACCTTAATTAGTCATAAACACATATTTTATACAACACCCTTTTTTAGGATCCAAATAAACCCTAAACTTTGAATGAAATGATGTGATATCCATTAAACTTCTCTTATGGCCTGGGAAGAGAAGAAAACCCAAACTTGTAAATACAGTTTCCACATAGTAATAACAGGTAAATAGTTTATAAATATGCAGTCATCCTGGTTAAAGTAATAGGGAGCCAAAGATAACTTTCACCTTTTCTGTCCAATGCTTAGGTACCTTAGAGAACAAGTAAATAAATGTTTCTAGCATCAATTGCTGTTAGTAATTTGTATAAACTTTGAAATGAATTAGTGTAGGATTTCCTCAAATGTATGCTTCCAGAAGATGAAAAAGGCAGAAAACCATTATAATTTTAGCATTTTTTTTCTCAACAGCAGAGGTTGTATGACACATCCTACTGGAAAGCAGCTTGGATTGATTTTCTCAAGCCTTTCAGTATTATTACAAGAAATTCTATATGCTAACTCCATCCAATATCGCAAGATATTATAGAAAACTCTTCCAACTAAGAAATTGCATTGAAGATGATCTCTGAATATATAAAAGAAATCTCAATGAAAAATATTTTAATAATTTTCTCAGTAACTGATGCTGTACCTTGCAAGTTATAAATAATGCTTTATAGAAAATCAAGATAATTGGAGACCGATTCACTTAAAGAAAGCGGTTGCTACAGAAAAAAATAAAAACTTAGGAAAACCCTAAAATCTGAAATCAGCTAATATTTGACTTTCATTTTTGTTTTCTCTTCTAAGGATAAAGTGGTTCTGAATGTCCTTTCAATGCCGATGTTCTGTCATTCTGTTAAACAAAAACAAACATTGAAGTGGGAAAAATAGAACAAGATTATAGTAGATAGTTGAAAACCAAGGTAAGTGATATAATGCTTAGGTGTTATTTATATGGTTTAATAAGTTTAAATATGTGGAACCCAAAGAATTACCTCTTGTTATATTGAAAGAAATGGCAGGTGTTTATTTAGTTTTTCTTAGGGATTTATTTACTCTGAGGGATTCTTGAAAGATCTTGGAGAATGGGAGAAATATCATAGAACTGAAAAAGCACAAGAATTGCTCCATTTTTAATTTAAAAAAGAGAGAAGTCTGCAAACTATGAATCAATGAGCTTTACTTCTATTCTTGATACAATTCTAGAACACATTGTGAAGAGATTATATGAGAGCCCATAGAAGAGGAAGTTTATTCAGTGTTCTCCATACTCAAAGACCAAAATGACATCATGATTTTGGTGTAAAAGTACAGTGTATCTGGCTGTGGCTGATCAGATCAATATGAGTTAAGAAGGCTCTACTAAAGGTCAGGCACAAAGAGGCTATTTGAACATTTGATATTGAAATGTCCCTAAATTCATGCATATTGTGCTCATTTTGAGCTACTGCAGTTCTGCTTTGCTCATGTATTAAAGTGCTTTCTTTGATGTGGGTATACCATGTTGGATGATCATGTGCCAGTGTCCCCTATGTCTCACAATAAATCCAAAAATCTTCAGAGAGACCTTGAGAGTGTTCTTGTATTGCTTCTTCTGACCTCCAAGTGTTTCCATTGTGTGAGTTTTCCATAAAATATTCTTTTAGTTAAATGTACATTTGGTATTAGAACAATGTGGCCAGCCCATTACAGCTACTATCTCTGTGGGAGATTGGATGCTTGGCAATTCAGCTTGAGAGAGGACCTCAGAGACCAGCAGCACATATCTTGCTAGATGATCTTCATAATCTTCCTAAGACAATTTAAATGCAAACAGTTCAATTATCTTCCATGGCACTGGTATACTGTTCAGATTTCACAAGCATTATAACAATGAGATCAGCCACATGACTTTGTTGACCTTCAGTTTGGTATGAAGCTTAATACTTCTTCCCCCTCCCCCATTTTCTTTCAGAGGCTCCCAAATGATAAGCTAGCTCTGGCAATGTGTGCATCAATCCCATCATCTATGTATGCATCCCTGGAAAATATACTGCTAAGGTAAGTGAACTTTTCCACAGCATTCAAAATTTCTCTATTTGCTATAAGCAGTACTTCCATTTCTGGATGGTGTGGTGCTTGCTGGTGAAGAACTTCTGTTTTCTTAGTGTTGTCAGGCTAAAATTAGCACCAGATTAAGAGAATTGGGGGCACCTAGGCTACACTGCGGATAAAGCACCAGCCCTGGATTCAGAGGGACCTGAGTTCAAAGCTGGCTTCAGACACTTGACACTTACAAGCTGTGGGACCTTGGGCAAGTCACTGAACCCTCATTGCCCCACCAAAAAAGAAAAGAAAAGAAAAGAAGAGTCAGAGAATCAATCCATACTCTGTTGCATTTTAGTTTCAGAAGCTGCATTGAGTTCACATTGAGTGTGAACAAAAAGCACGTGCTAACTTTCTGTCCATGTTAATCTTGGCTGTTAGTTTTATTAAGTTAGATACTTTACCATAAGTGTTGTAATTGACCTTGATGCTGTTTTTATCCTTGCTGAAGGCAACTAACAATACTTATGAAAACATCATGCTAAAAAATCATGAGAACAAGCATACAGCCCTGCTTTCCTCCATTGATGACTGGGAAAGTGCAGCATTGACCATTATCTAGGACCCATGCAAGCATGCCATGATGGAACTGTCATACAATAATGATGAACTCCCCACAAGCAAATTTTGCCATGATTTTCCATAAACCCTCATGTCTATCAAGGGCCTTGGTCAGATCAGGGAATGTTGTGTACAAACCTCTGTTCCATTCATGGCATTTCTCCTGCAATTGTCATGCTGCAAACGCCATCTCATCCATTTCTCATGGCTCTTGGGTGGATAACTATCTTTCAGGCAAATAATCATGCAATTAGGGAGGAATCTGTCAAGAATCTTGCCATTAGTGATTAAAAGAGACAGCCCATTGTGATTGTCACAGGATAATCTATTTCCTTTATAGAGATGAACAGTGAGGAATAACTTCCCCTTGCTATATAACTTGGAAGATTTCATTAAGCTTTTGTACAAGAGAAACCTGATGTCACTCAAAACCCCTTCTTCAGTTGGAAGTTCAACTAGAGAGAGATTGACTTCAACCTGAGGTGAATGGTCAGTGGCTTCAGCATTAATTGATGACAATCTGTTGAGAATACTGTGGACATGGTCAACCCATCTTTCCATGATCATCTTCTTATCACTGAAAAGTGTAGTACCATTAACACTAAGTAGTTGAGATGCATCAAAATCTTTGGCTCATAAATTGTCTTCAGGACATTGTAAAAGTACTTTGGATTATTACTATCAGTGTAAAACTGAACCATATGCCTTATTTTTGAGCCAAGAATCTTACATTCTCTAAGCTTCATTTGCAATTTACCTTTGATGAAGTTAAGCCTTGCCTTCTTAAAAACAAACAAACTTTCCTGCTGGTAAACCCCGTGGAGTTCTCATTTTTCAGTTAGCCATTTCTGAATTATGCTATCATTTTAATAAAACCAATACTAATATTTGTGAGTGTTCTTGCCCAGATGAGCAAATGCAGTGTTGTACATCAAATCTCTTAAAGCTGACCACTCCTTTTCTCCTTCAGTGTTGCCAACCCTGTGTTGGCTCAGCTTTCCCTCCAATTCGTAAGCAAACTATTCACAGAGAAGTGCTCTAATTAGTTAAACTTGAGTTTTCTGTTAGTAGTCTTGCCTTGGGGCTGCTGCTTTTGTTAATTGAGAAGGTTTTGCTTGGAGAGAATATGTCTATGATCTGTCCAGCACCCTGCACCTCACATTGCTTTCATTCTCACAACCTGTCTGTCTCTTCTCCTTATAGTGGCATAATCTATTGATTGCCAATGCTAGCTGAGAGGGTGCATCCATGAAATTTTTATTGAATTTAGGAAAATACAAGACAGTTTTGAGGAAGAAAAGGTCATGAGACACACATTTTTTAATAGTAAGTAACTAACTGTTGTTGCTATTTCCTACTCTATTCCCCCCAAGTACTCCCTACCATATCCTCATGACCTGTGCTTACTCTGTCATTAAAGTCACTCAGAAGTTCGAGTTTGTCCTTTTTCAGCACATTGATGATGAGGGTCTCCAAGTCTTCATAAAATCTTTATTTGACCTCAGCAGGGTTCATCATTGTGGGGTCATACACACTGAGGATGATAGCATGGCACTTTCCTGAAATGACAATTGCACCGTCATGTGCCCGTCATTCACTCATTTTAGGAGGCATATAAGCATGTTTGCTAGATTAGATTTGATTGCAAAACCTATGCCATTCTTCATAACTCTGGACACTCCAGAAAAATATGTATTTTCCTCTGATTTCTGTTACCTGGCCTTCACTTGCCAGCCTTGTTTCACTCAGGGCTGCTATTTAGATGCAATACCTGCTGAGTTCTCTTGCAACAAGAACTCTTTATCTTACATGTTTATTGGATTTTGTGCATTGCATAATAAGCATGCATATGGTCCATTTCCTAATGGTGAATGGAATCATCTTCACAATTTTTTTTTTATGCATTTCACCCACAGGGTGGGATGTTTGCCTGCTATAGTAAGCAGGCCAGGGTTAAGGAGCAGACAATTTTTAAGGAACTTTTTCTAGCACTTTCCCCATGCCAGGTGAGTAGTAAAATCCTTTAAAAGCCTGCTCAAACACAAAGGGGCTGCTGAATCCCACTGGTGCTTCAGTACAGTGAGATGTCAATCATCTGGCCTGGGCTACCTGCCTGTGACTATATCTCCCAATGAATCCACACCTACTGCTATACCACTAGTCCATCACCACAGGACTTCAAAGTAAGTAAAAGAGTAAAATTGTAATATAGTAAAATGATAAAATAATAAAACAATTGAATAGAAAAATATGAAATAATTTGACTCATGTAAATTAGATTTGTGAGGCAGAGTTTTACAATGTCATTAACCTTAGTCTCTTCTGAAAGTTTGTTGTTGGGTTGTTTTTTTTTTGGTGGGGCAATGAGGGTTAAGTGATTTGCCCAAGGTCATACAGCTAGTAAGTGTCAAGTGTCTGAGGCCGAATTCAGGTCCTCCTGGTGGTGCTTTATCCACTGAGTCACCTAGCTGCCCCAGCCTTACTTGCTCTCCAAGAGTCATCAAAATCCATTGGCGAAACAAAATTCAAGATGACAGGCAATGGCCCAGAATGCAGACAATGACCTTGGCACCTTTGGTGGTCTGACAAAGCTCTAAGTGTTCCATAGCATGTGCTGCAACCACCTTTTTGGCTACTTGAAAAAATTGTTCACATCTGCCTATTCTGCCTGGTGAAGTCTTCACATCTTGGGGTAGACCTTCCACTAATTTACTGATGGATTTAAGGCCCATTGGTTAGCATCAGCCTGATTTCACCTACCTGCTGAAACAGTTTTACTGGGACATACACATGCTACAATTTCTTACAATCACAGGTGCGAGTTGGGTAAAGTTGGACACCAAAGATGGATAAGCAGTCATGAAAAGGGCTTTGCAAGCCCTCATCCCAGAGGTGTTAGTCCTTCCTGAGCACTCAATATACTGCAATTATAATATAAGCACCTTGAAAGCAGCACTCTCAGGCTTATCTATTTGTTTAAATGGCTAACACATTGTAAGCACATAATAAATGTTTTTTTTTTCTTTCATTCATTTATTCAGTCATTCATTTATTATAAGATGTTTATATCCAACTTCTATACCTAGCAATTAATTAGTTAACAGAAGGAAAAAAACATTTTCCAATAAGCATAGTACTTTTGATTACTTTTGTTTGTACCTAACCCCATTTGTCTTTTTTTTTTTTAAATTAAGGCATAGAAAATACCATGCTAATGCTAGGGATATAAAGAAAGACAAAAGTAATTACTGCCTCAAACTGACAATTTAATGGGGGAGACAACAGAAACTTCTATGTACAAACACAAGATATAATGAGTAAATGAAAGATAATCTCAGAGGGAAGACATTAACATTACGGGGAACTAGGAAAGGCTCCTTGTAGACAGCGGCACTTTAGCTGAGATGTGAAGGAAGCTGGAGATAAATACAAGGGGGAAGAAAGTTCTTGACATGGAGGATGACCAGCCAAAATACACAAGAAGAGATAAAGTATCTTGTGCAAGGAACAGCAAGGAGGCCATGCTTATCATATCCCACAGTATATGGAAGAGAGTAATGTTCAAGAAGAATGGAGTTTTAGGAATGGCCCAGGTAATGAAAGGCTTTAAAAGCCAAACAGAAGATTCTATATTTTGATCCCTGATGCAGGAGCCACTGTAATTTAATGAATTAGAGAGTGACATGATTAGACCTGCTATTTAGGAAGGTAATTTTAAGAGCTGAATGGGGATTTATTAGAGTAGGGAGAAATTTGAGCAAAGAGGCCAAAGGAGAAGGTTAGGATCTGCACTAGAGTGGTGGAAGTGGTAGAAGAAAGATGTTACAAAGGTAGAGTAGATAAGACTTGAATAGAGATTCAACATTTGGGAGAATAAACAAGTAGAAAAATGTTAAATATTGATTTAGGCAATGAACTGTGGCAAGCAGTGAAGATCCAAACAAGAATGTGAGAGTCCCTCAAGAAGCTTACATTCTATTTGAGGAAGACCAGACATATAGGAATGTGATATCTGGAGAGGGATGCTTTGGTTTGGAAAGTCACAGAACCACTAGATAGTACCATAGCTAAGTATACAAAACTTCTTTTCCATTAGAAATGGAAGCATGGATTTGATTATGGTGCTCATTCTTGGAGAAGAAAGATGAGAAGGAGGATATGACTACAATAGCAAGGTGGGGTAAGAATATGGAAACTGAAAAAAAATTTAAAAAGAAGATGGAACCTGGGATGTTTAGCCCAGAGAACACTTGAAGGCAGGGTGGCATTTGATAGAAATCTTCAAACATTTTAAGGGTCCTCATATGAAATATATTAAGTGTATGCTACTTTGCCTCATAGGATAGAACTTGGAGCAATGGGTGAAAATTGGAGAGAAGCATATTTCCACTTTATGAAATGAAAAACTACCTAACACATCTCCTAAGAAAATTAAATGATTCAACTTAGGGAATCGGGGGGTTCTCCTCAAGAGTTCAAGTAAAGGCTGGATGACTCATTGTTGGGGATGTTGTTCAGGGATGAATCATATGATTATAGACAATTCAATAAGCATTAACACAATTTTTATGATGGATTACGCACTAAGTGTTGGGATATGTGGGGACCAATTTTTAATTGGGAAGTGTTAGCTAAGGAGCTTGCCACAATATTGGGGCAAGGAAGGAGACTCCCTCAAAATAGAGCAGGATTTATTTAATAAGAATGAACTTAAAAAAAAACACAAACAGGATCAGTAGGATCAAGGGAAAGGAAATAAAATAGGGAAAGGGAAATTATATAACTTGAAATACACCACCGCCCAGGAATCAGCTGAGAATACCCAGCAGTGTCTTCCAGCTAGAATGGTGAATTCTCCTCCCCCTTCCCAGCAAACCCCACACAGCCCCCAGTCAATGGGACAGCTGCTCTGACAGTCACATAACTGCCCTCACTAGGCTTAAAATCATTATAATTTTGCCAGGCCCATGTAGCCATCGAATGGTGATGACGTGGGGTGCCAACGTCATGGCAAGGCTACAACCAGTGGGTGGAGTACTGTGTGGTTTGCGGAGCCCCAGGCCAGTGTGCACCAAGGTTTTTTGTTTGTTTGTTTGTTTGTTTTTTTAATCTAGCCAAAAGATGGGGTCATAAAAAACCTCAAATTACAATTAATTCTTTACAGATAAAAGACAAGCAGAGAGAGACAGAAACAGAGGCAGAGACAGACAGAAATGGAGACAGAGAGACAGAGAGACAGAGAGAGACAGAAGCAAAGAGAGAGATGGGAGGAAGGAAGGAGAGAGCGAGAGTGAGCGACTCTGCCCTCAAGAGGCTTACATTCTAATTTTAGGGGAAACACAACACATAACAGAGAGCTAAAATCAGGAAGGAAGGGTCCAGGTGGCAGTTAATCCTTTGGGTGAATGGTAGCAAAGTCCAGAGAGTCAGAAGTATGGCTAGTAGGGAAATAAAGCATGGTCACCCTGGACCTGATCCCAAAGTGGAAGGAATTCAGTAATAGGAGAAGGTAATCAACATGGTGGAGGATATTGCCTGGTGAGAAGGTCTCAGGCAATGAGAGAAATGCAAGCATGAAGAGGTATGCGAGCCAAATAAGAAGTGAAACTGGGAGGGCACCAGACATGGCTATTATACTTCCTTGCCACTCTGCTAGTGTTCCAATGTTGTGACCTTCTTGAGGCTCATTCTCTTACCTTGCCTACTGCTCTTAGGTACCACTTGACACCAAATCAGTTGTCAGATAAACCTATCCAGGACATTATTTTGGCTGTAAGAGTACCATAGCTAGACTATAGGCCAGAGGAGCATCAAATAAAAAGTGTGTCATTCAGGCAATATGGACATAGTAGGCATCCAAGCTGACTAATCCTAGCCATGATTATTCTCAACTATTAGGTGAACTAAAAAAAAAAAAAAAACATAGAGCTACTTAAAGACTGTGATGAAAAAGAACTCACCTGTGTATGTATTTGTTTTCCCACACATTTCCCCACCTTTTATATATTCTATGGGGTGGGGAAATGTGTGGGATTCAGGATTTATCAGTACTGGAAGAGAAGTTCAAAGGGAAAACAAATACATACACAGGTGAGTTCTATGTTTTCAAAACAAATATATCTACAGAATTTTTCCAAGCATTCCTAGAAAGAAATGCATAATGTATAAGCCACTTGATGGTATTCATCCTGGTGTCAGGATGCATGTTTGTCATTGGGATGCAATGGGAAAAGCCCAAGTTTTAGAGTCAATGGACCTGGTTTTAAATCCTGGTTCTGTTGCTTTCATCCTTCATGAACAATGGCAAGTCATACACTTTCCCATGTCCTTGATTTCCTTATATTTAAAATTATGAAATTGAAATAGTTGATCTTCACTGTCCCTCCCAGCATCACATCGTTTCATTCTGGTTTCTACATATTTAAAAATTCTGCCAAAGTAGGTGTTAGCCTGGCTTTCATGAACTTAGCAACAAATCTTTAGTTCTTTTAATAGAAATGGTTTCCTTTGTAATACTCTTCCTTTTATTGTGGGCATTTAAAAACAGTCTGGGAAAAGTCCATATGCTTCAAGAGATTTCAATCACACACACACACACACACACACACACACACACACACACACACACACACACACACACCAGGTTAAGAAATCCTATATTAAAGAATTCTATAATGCCTGCTGATTTAAACCACTGTAGTTGGGTATTGTGTTCATACTTACAAAGGTACAAATGTATATGTAAACATTTGTCAGGTACTAGGTAACTTCTTCCACTATCTGTCCTTTCTTCTTTGGTACAAGCCTTATTACATATTGATCCTATCTTTTCTTGGCTTTCATTATTAGCTGTACTCAGACACCATCAGGGCTATGTAATGAAACTCCACTCTCCTGAGAGTTCATACAGAACTATGACCAAAGCTCCCTATTGTAGAAAGGATAGAAAGATTCATTTTGCAGAGATTGATGGAGGGCAGAACACAAAATACTAGTAAGTATGAGATCAGTTTAATCCTGTAACCCACTTTCCCTGAGATAGACTGATAATCAGTACATAAGTTACTTTTCTAAGCTTATTCAACATTGGTCTCTACTGTCCACCTTAACTGATCATCTTTCTTTTCCTCATTCACATTATCACCAGTTTCCCCCATATCCCTCCCTCCCGCATAGAGCCATCTCATAAAACAAATAGTATTTTTAAAGAAAAAGGGAAATAAAATCAGAATAAATGATTAAGTCATTAATAAGATCCAAAAATATGTAGAAAGCTTAACATTTTTGGATCTCCCACTTCTGTAAAGTGATGGATTGAAAGCATCTTTCAAGCCCTGTTTATTCTTTATAATTTTGCAACATTCACTTTTGATATGTGTGTGTGATGATTATTTCTATTTACAATGTTGTAGTCATTGTATACGTTGTTTTCTTAGCCCTGCTTACTTCACTCTGCAGCAATTCAAGTAAAACTTTCCAAGGTTTTCTTTATTTATGACATCCATCATTTCTTTAGTACAATTCCATTACATTTATATACCACAGTTTGTGTAGATATTCCCCAACTGACAAACATTCACTCTGATTCTCAAAAAGGTCTGCTATTTCTCAAGATGCCTGGAATGTTCTCCCTCCTGATAGCCTCCTCTTATCTTCAAAGTTCAAATTGTTACTGCTTGTTCCAGGAAAGTGACCCACTCTCTCACTGGAGGCTCATTTTCTCCTCCTAGAAATCGTACTCTGTTTCCTAAATGGCCTTTCTGAGTGTTGGTTATCCTGCATAGTAGATGAGGGACCCCTTCTCTTTTGATGCAGCCCTGCTAATATTCACAGTCTATTTCCACCAATTGTTGTTCCTATAAGAATGAGGCCCTGACTTTGATTGGTCAACCTGAATTTTACTTGTGCAGAAAAGTAATGTGTTCTCTGTGTTTGAATTTAACTCTTTCCTGTATCCCTGAGAAGGTTACTTAGGAGACAATTCTCTGGTGCTTTGGTAGAGGAAATGAACTTTCTCTGAGAAAGCAGATCACTCCCCAGGAGGAAGCACTAAGTGTCTTTACATTTTGGCAAATTGCTTTATCATCATTTCATTACCTATTCATAGAATCTGCAAGTAATGTGTACTCTGGGATTATTCCAAGGTATTTGATAAGGGCAACAGAAGCTAAATAGCACGTTAAACACATTATTTGTGGAAGGGATTTATACTACCTGCCTAATGACGCCATTTCATTTTAATAGAAGAGTATTATTAGATTTTGTGCTAATGAGAAACAGGTAAAGCTAGTTCAACCCTTCATTTCCTCAATGAAGAAACTGAGGCCCAGGGATAGGAAGTTCCTTGCCTAAGGTCACACAGAGAGTAAGAAAAATGTTGTTATAGGAAGACATAGTTTTATATCTGCTTCAGCCAAATGTTGGCAGATAGGTGACACAGTGGATAAAGTGCTGAGCCTGGAGTCAGGAAGATGTGCATTTAAATTTGGCTTCATACACTTACTAGCTGTGTCACCCTAGGCAAGTCACTTAACCCTGAGTTCACTATCTGTAAAATGAGCTGGAGAATGAAACAGCAAACCACTCTAGTAAAACCCCAAATGGGGTTATGAGGAGTTAGACATAACTGACATGTATTGCCTGTGAGATCACAGCAAGTACCTTAAGCAATCTGTCTCAATTTTCTCATCTGCAAAATGAAAGGGTTGGGTTCCATGGCTTCTCACATTCCTTTCAGCTCTAAGTCTAAGATCCTAATCCAACAAACATTTACAGATGTTCTACAATGCACAAGAAACTGTGCAATATGCTAGATATAACCAGACAAAATTGACACAGTCCCTGCCCTCAAAGAGCTTATAATATTACACTAGTAAGATTATTTTAGTCCAGAATGCCTCTGGCTTTCTGAATGCAGTCTTTTTTTAAATGGCTCTCTGTTCTACACATGTTCTCTCTTCATGCCTAGTACCTCCAACCCTCCTTTTTATATGAAATATTCCATACTGAAAACTACCAACTTCCTAGTTCATTAATTCTTCTTTGATTCTGACACCAGAGGTGGAAAATCAATAAGACCTGTCTACAGGAGACCCCCAACCCTTTCTAGAAGACCTTGGCCTTTCTCCACCTACCCAAGTAGCGCTGTTTTGGGGAGAGACACAGGAGGTCCCACGGAGAATTGGGAAAATGATGGTAGCTTGGCATGGTTAAAACTATAGAGAGTAATGATAAATTGACAAAAGCTAGGCACTGTTATGAGGGATCTTTTCAAGGGTTCTTTTGTCCCTTTCCTCCTTTTGCTGTAAGCCTGAAGACTATCTTACCCAGTGCTGGATACTGCTTCAGAGATCTGGTTGTATCCTTGTCTCTGCAATGACTTATGGGTCCATAGTGTCCTCACTCCTTTCTTCTGGCCTGAACAAGTGTTCAGATTAAGACACAAGGTAGAGCTCAAATGTATTTAAATTACCAGTAGCCTCATTCTTTTAGCATTCACTGGTCCTTCTGCTTCTTTGGAGTACTCTAGTCCCCCAAAGGAACTACAATGAACTGGAAAATATGTACACAATGGAGTAAATACAACTGATACACAAAGATAAGCAAATGTGAAGAGAGGCTGCACTTAAAGAGGAGAGAGCAATTGATTGGAGAAGGCTTCCTAGAGGAGGTAGCACCAATGTCAAATCCTTAAAGGAAAATAAAGATTCTTTTGTTTGGGTTTTTTTGTTGTTGTTGTTGTTTTTTGGGGGTTTTTTGCAGGGCAATGAGGGTTAAGTGACTTGCCCAGGGTCACACAGCTAGTAAGTGTCAAGTGTCTGAGGCCGGATTTGAACTCAGGAAAATAAAGATTCTTAAAGGCAGAGGTGAGGAGGGAGTGTACTTCTGGTATGTATCTGCCTTAATATGTGGAGGCAGGGGCTGGAACATTGAAATAGGGAATAATCAGTTAGTATTTTAGTTTGGCTAAAATATAGAGTGTGTTAAGGAGAGTAATATGAAAAAGTGTGGAAATTTGGGGAAGGTCCAAACACTGGAGAGCCTTTCTAAGAGGCCCAACTTGGCAGATCTTAAAATGGTCTGTATATTCAGCTATGATTATCTTCTCTAAACTCATATTATTAGAGGGATGAGTCAATTTTGTTTTTTACTAGAAGTTTATTCTTTTGTTTCATTTTTATCTGTTGTCACTATGAATTATCCTGCACTTTTCAAAATAAAAATAAATAAATGAATGAATAAACAGATAGACAGATGATAGATAAATGAATAAATGAGTGGATAGATAGATGATAGATAAATAAGTAGATAGATAAATGAGTAAATTATGTTTCTTCAAGATTCTGAGAGGTGCTCTTATCTCTCTTTATCCCCTCAAGGTAGCCAATTTCACTTTCAGTGACATCAGGTTCTTGAGAAGACATCCAAATTTTTGTTGTTGCTGTTGTTGTTTTGTTGTAATTTTTATTGTTTGTTTGTTGGGGGTGAGGTAGGGGAGAGTAGAGAGATAGAGACTAGATCCAGTATTAGTTTTTAATGTGTCAGGGACCCTTTTTGCTGTGTAGTTGTCTATGTATTCCTCAGAATAATATTTTAAAATGCATAAAATAAAATATATAGGATAAAAATTAGATAGTTGCCAAATTACATTAAAGTTATATTATGAATTAAATTATAATAAAAACAGTAATCAAATCACAGACTTCTTGGGTAACTAAGCCAAGTTGTATTGCTCTGAATCAGGGGAGCAGTTCCAAGGCAGTACATACAAGTCATCTGGGTTTCACAGTGTAGGCCTAGAATTGACATTATATTAGGTGTAGCTGTTGTGTACTCAATGATTGATGATTAATAAAGGTGCCCAGTAGAAAGGAAAAATAAGTGGAAATATATACTTTATGCTGCAAGATAATGTGATGAATAAGGGTAAAAATCATACTTTAAGTCAGATAAATTAGCATTGAATCCTATCTCACCACTTAGTAGCTATGAAACCCTAGTGAAGGTAATTAAACTCTCTGTGTTTCAGTTTCATTATCTAAAAAAAAAAACCCAAAAACCCATGGATAATGAAATTTATACTTTTTAGTTCACAGTGAAGTTGTTAAGATCCAATGAACTAAAGTAAATAAAGTGGTTTGCAACAAGGAGTCCTATCTTAAAATTTATTAGTGAAAGGGATAATGACTAGACCCATAATTTTACTAGTATAGGGGAATACCTAGGTAAGAAAACTCCCTCTTCTAACAGAGGATAGCAAATTATCTGTTAGTTATTGTCTTAGAAAGCTGTTGAGGGCACTTTATAGGAAAGTGACTTGCCCAGGGTCATACAATATGGGTCATATCTGGGACTCTAATGCAGGTCTTTCTGGCTATAAGGCCAGCTCTTTAGCCACGATATCAAGCCCCCTCTCAGTAATACTTATTATTTTGTTATTAAATGATCACATAACTAAGGCAGGAGTGATAAAATTAGTATAGGAGGCTAAAATTAAAATTAACATACCTACTTCACCAACTCCAAAAGACTTGGTGTTTTTTGACTCTACCCTCAAGACCTACTGGATACAAATCTCTTTTTAGCACTGGCCTATTCCTTTTTGTTTGGCAGGGGAAGAATAAAAGCTAAATCATACATAAATAAATCAGGGTTTCTTCTGATCTGGATAGGACGTCAGAAATATGAATACAGGGAGGGGGTTGTAGGCTTGAAGAACACTTGTTGTCAATTAGGAGATCAGGGTTTGCATTCTGCTTATGTTTCTTAATGTCTATATGACCTTAAACATGTGCTTTTATATCCCAGAGCCTCATTTTCTGCATCTGTAGAAAGAGGGGGCTGGACTAGATTATAGTATCAAATTTATAAATGATTGATCCAATGCAAAAAGCATTTATTGAATCTGACACTGTGTTAAGCTATGAGGAAACCAAGGCACAGAAAGGTTAAATGAATTACCCAGGATTATAGAGAGAGAGTAATTGAAAGGACTAAGACTTGAACACAGGTTCTCTGTAGCCAAATCTATTGATTTTTTCTTTCCATTCTAACTCCTCTGATCACTTTAAAATGTATTTTCTCTCCATTCCATATAGACCCACATTTGTGGTATCACCCTTGGTTATGGAAACTCAATCTTCTCCATAGAAAGAAAGAAAAAGCATATTAAATTTAATATCATTTCACATCAGATTTTATAAATTTCTGAATACATTTCAGCTTTTTAAATAGATTGACACCATACATATTAATATAAATCACTGTATAATTTGTAGAGTTGTCATGTGTGCTTACTTTCCAAAAACAAACCCCAACAAAACCATACACTGGGTCAGTGGGGAGTGCCAACAATTGAAATCATTTAAAACTGCCAATCAGGATGCAGAAGATTAAATGAGGCATACAGCATGGATTATCTGAGAGCTCTAAGAATTTTTCCATATTTACCTTTGCCACGCCAGTCGGAAGATTTTTCATGACTCACAAATAACAGAATAGATTCTGAAATATTTTGATTCCCCTTTGTTTTATCATGAAATGGGAAATGGCACAAAAGCAAATCCAGAGCTTTCAAACCTCAACTCTTTAGAAAGGATCATGTTAAAAATTATTGTTAAGTGATGCTTAACTATGTCTGAGTTCTGATTCTCAAATTTGAGAAGATGATGACAAAAAATCAAATTAATAATTCTACCACTCATAAGATGTATGCATAGGCTGTTCAAATTGGATCCATATTTTCTGGTTGTATTCAACAGCTGCCTAGGTATATAACCATGGGGAAGTCATTTAATGTAGCTGAGGCTCAGTCTCTACAGAACTAAAATGGATCCTACTTCATGTAAATTGTTTAATTTAACAACATTTAGGCATTTAGTAAATATCTACCACACATAAGACACTGTTCTAGGTGCTGGGTAGACAAAAGCAAAATTTCCTACCTGAAGCATAGAATATATAATAAATACAAAGACAAGTTGGAGAGAGTACTAACAACTGGGAATAATGTAAAAAGGCTTTCTGGAGAGGGAAGAGCCTTGAAGGGAGTCAGAAATATCAGGAAGAAGAGGAGAGGAAGGACAATATTACAGGTTTGGAGCAACCTGTGCAAAGGTATGCAGGAAAAAAAGGAAGGGAAGGGAATAAACATTTATATAGTGCCTACTCTGTGCCACGCAATTATGTTAGATGGAATATTGTTTATGAGGAAAATCAAAAAGGTCACTTTGTTCTACCAACGTGTAAGGTTAATCTTTTATTGTTTTGTTTTGTGGGCCAATGAGGGTTAAGTGATTTGACCAGGGTCACAGAGCTAGTAAGTGTCAAGTGTCTGAGGTCAGGTCCTCCTGGGTCCTTGGCTGGTGCTTTATCCACTGCATCACCTAGCTGCCCCATAAGGAATCTTAATGACATAGAAGGAGAATGGGATAAGAGTTAGAGAAAAAAAAAGTAGCTTATGACTTCCAGCATTTTAGATTTAGAATTCTACTCTTTAGATAAGCAGTATTAAGCATGTTTTCCACAAAAAATCATGATTTCATCTCCTGGGCATTCTTTCCACTCATAAAAATCATAAATCCCTTCATGAGGAGTTGCCATGGACAAGAAATAAATCACCTGGTGGCCAACACTGTAAATCAATGAAACAGACACATTTGGTCCTGGAGATGATGATGAAATCAAATTTGCCTTGCCAAATTTGTAGCTTGTGCTACACTGGTATTATTTAAAGGAACTCTTGGGGCAGCTAGGTAGTACAATGGATAAAGCACTGGCCCTGGATTCAGGAGGACTTGAATTCAAATCCAGCCTCAGATACTTGAGACTTACTAGCTGTGTGACCCTGGGCAGGTCACTTAACCCTCATTGCCTATAAAACAAAACAAAACAAAAACAAAAACAAAAACAAAAACAAAAACTCTGGGTTACCATGATCAGACCTCACATGAGGATTTAGGTAGAGCCAAAATGTGCTATAATTTCTAAAATCCAAATAAGGGTATCATTTCTAACTTTTTGTAGTAATGTGTTATATACAGTTGAATAGCAAACAAGGGCTAGATATAAATGGAACATGCTCCAAGTATTTTCCACTGCTATCCAATATTGTCAAAGGAACAAGAAGTAGCCCAGCAGGTTAGGTGGACCCAGTATAGAGAATGTACAAGAGTACAAGAGGAGCAATGTATAAGTGGGATGCTGGAAAGAAGCTCTTGGGAGCAGAAGACCTAGGTTCAAATTCTGCCCTTGATACATCTACCTGTGTGCCCTTGAACAATTCCTCCCAGGCTTTAGTTTTCTCATTTCTAAAATTAAGAAGTTGGGCTTCATGGTTTCTGAAGTCCCTTCAGTCTCTAGTTTTAAAAATCATCTGTTTCTAAAAGTCATCTATTTCATGTAAAGACAAGGATGAGCTGAGATCTGTTTTATCAGAAGCAGCACTGACAGTAATGGGATAACATATCAATTAAGTCAGGTATTTGATTATAGCAAGAATGCGGAATAGCTACAAAGAATGATTGATATTGCAGCCTCAAAGTTATAACTCTTCTTTCCCTAGTGTTTTTATTGTTTATCTAACAAAGCTATTTGAACTAGAATGATTGCAATCAGAGGATAATAAAATGCTCCTTGTATTGACATAACACTTTGCTTTCTTGTCTTGCTTGCAGCTGTTAATATTTCATAATACCCTATTTCAGAGGACAAAAGTAAAAATGAGACTTCTATGACAGAGAGAATTGTTTTATTTCTCCTTTTGGACTTTAGTATTGGCATCATAAAGTGCTTTTTTAACAGTATCACTTTCTCCCGATTTTTAAAAATGATTTAGAGATAGAAGAAAGTCTTGGTGAAGGTGGAAAAAGTTTCTTGGCAACCTTCAAGTTCAGATCAATTCTCAATTAGCTATGTATTTACTTTATAGTTTCTAAGACATCACCTCTAGATTTGAAAAGAGTTGATAGGGGTGAAAGACTGCACTCAGAGGAATTTTGGGGGAGAGTAGGATGGAGAGGATTTGGATTATCATTTTGTGTGTGTGTGTGTGTGTGTGTGTGTGTGTGTGTGTGTGTATTGTCTAGGAAGGAATTTCAACCAAGACATATTGGCAACTGGCTTAAAACTTTTCCTCTGAGAGAGTATTTGGAGCACTGAGAAATTAGGTGATTTGTCCAGGATCACACAGCCTGTAAGAGTCAAGTTTCAAGTTCTAATCTTCTGACTCTTAAGTGGGACCTTTATCCACAGTACTATGCTATGTGATGAAAAGACCTGAACTGAATGGCAAATATGATTTTCAAATACAAGACCCTAGAGAACCGTAAAAAATTGTAGCTGGGGAACATACCTGGAGTCATCCAGTGGGCGACTGTCTTGTGTCTGAGGAAAGGTTTTGGCTGGGATCCCCCTGGGTCCAGGGGTGATGCTTTGTCCACTGTGTCACCTAGCTAGGTGATGACATCTTTAGGGTTAAATTGAGGGGTGAAGGGAATGCACTGGTGGAGGGGGAAGGGCAGAGGTGAAATCCTACATGAAAGAAACAAGAAAAGGCTTATGGAGTGGGGGAAGAGATGGGAGAGGAGCAGGGCAGTAAATGAATCTTACACTCATCAGAAAAGGCTCAAAGACCTTAAACTCAACAGCTGCCTCAAGGAGGGACTAACACAAACACAGCCAACTGGGTGGAGTAATCTATTTAATCTGGGCAGCAAATGAGCCTAACACTCATCAGAATTAGCTCAAAGACCTCAATCTCATTAGAATTGGCTCAAGAGGGAATAATGTACACATTCAATTGGGTGGAGTAATCTCTCTAACCCTGCAGGAAAATAGGAGGGGAAGGGGATAAAGAGAGAGGGACAAAAGAAGGAAGGGCAGAGTGGGGAAGGGGACAGACAGAAGCAAATCCCTTTTGAAGAGTGATAGGATGAAAGAAGATGGATAATAGAATAAATATCATGGGGAAGGGAATAGGATGGAAGGGAAACAGTTAACAATAGTAATCATGAAAAAGAGAAAAGGGAGGAAAATTGTACAAAAATATTTATAGCAACACTTGGTGGAGGCTAAGAATTGAGAATCAAGGGAATGTCTATCAATTGAGGAATGATGGAAAAAGCTGTGCTATATGATTTTAGTGGAATGTGCTACAGGAAATGACAAATAGGATGATCCCAAAAAACCTGGAAGGACTAATGAACATTGATGTATAGTGAAGTGAGCAGAGCTGGGAGGACATTGTGCATAGTGACAGCAGCATCGTTCAATGAGCAATTGTGAATGACTTATCTACTCTCAGCAATGCAATGATCCAAGACAATCCCAAGGAACTAATGAGGAAGCTTACTATGTACTCCCATAGAAAGAACTGATAAAAAGAACACTTGTGGATTGTGCATATATAACCTGGTTGTGCTCTTGTGGAGGGGGGAGGAAAGGGAGTGAGGGAGGGAGAAAAATTTGGAACTCTAAATCTTATGAAAATGAATGTTGAAAACTACCTTTACATGTAACAGGAAAAAATAAAATAAATGTTTGTTGCAAAAAAAAAAATACTATGCTACCTCTCAAAGATTTTTTTAAAATGCTTCATAAAAAATAGATGAAATTATTGCTACCATTTAAATATAATTTTAAGGTTTACAAAATGTTTTACATGTCTTATTACATTTAATGTTCAAAACAGCACTGAGACTAGGTGTACTTATTATCTCCATTTTACAGATGAAGAGACTGAGACTGAGAAAGTTAGCTAGTAAGTGTCTGAAACAGGATTGGAACTCAAATATTCCTTTCCTGAACTGAAATTCTTCAGTCTTGTGAGTTAGAGGGGCCGACCTTTTATTAAGTGTATCCTCAGCATTTAGTATAGTGCTTGGTACATCTTAGGCGCTCAATTAATATAGATTGGTTTGAATTGATTGTATTGATTCTAGGTCTAAAGCTCTATCCAATGCACCATCCACCAGTCTTGAAATGAGATTCCATTAGCAAATGTGGAATCACATTTAGCACAGGAGTTAATGAATGTTCAAATAGGCTTCCTCCAAAGGGTAGGGAACCCACCTTTACAACACTCATGCCAACAGGCACACCTGTTTAGTGTTGTGCTCTAGAAATTTCAGGGCTATTTCTTTTTTAATTATGTCCAGTAGTTACCTCAGTGTTTTTTAAACCATTTCTGCCCTGCAGTTAAGCTTCATGTATCATATAAAAATACTCAGAGGTGAAGGGAAACCAAAGAAGACATCTCTTCTAATACATTCATTTTACATATGTGGAAACTGAAGCCCATAGAGGTAAAATTACCTTACTAAGGTCAGAAAGATAAGTGGTAAAACCCATTCTTATCCAGATCTTTGTTAATGAACTGTTCCTTCTACTACACCACTTTGGTACATTTACTAAAGATATCAAGAACTCACTATTTGGTAGATTATTTCAGTTTTTTAAAAAAATCTCTATTTGTAATATTCTCTTAAATCTTTAGCTTTGAATAGATGTCAAATGTAATTTAAAGTTCCAAAAGACCTAATTCAAATTCTGTTTCTACCCTTGACTACCTTGGGAACTTGGGTAAGGAGTTTAATTAACTTCTCTTGGTCTCAGTTTCATGATTTGTTCAATGAGGGGATATATAAGCTCCTTGGAGGCTCCTTGTATTCTAGTCCCTACTACAGTGCTTGGCACACAGTAGGTGTTTGTTTAATTATTAATTATTAATTAACCCAATCAATTCTATAGCCTCTCCTAGTTTCAAATATACTGTAGATTTTTATTTAAAAAGTACAATCTTACTCAATTGAGAAATGGTCAAAGGATATGAACAGGCAGTTTTCTGATGAGGAAGTCAAAGCTATCTATTCCTATATGAAAAAATGCTCTACATCACTATTCATTAGAGAAATACAAATTAAAACAACTTTGAGGTACCACCTCACACTTATCAGATTGGCTAATATGACAAAAAAGGAAAATAATAAATGTTGGAGAAGCTGTGGAAAAATTGGAACACTAATGCATTGTTGATGGAGCTGGGAACTGATCCAACCATTCTGCAGAGCAATTTGGAACTATGCCCAAAGTCCTATGGGACCCTTTGACCCAGTGGTACCACTGCTAGGTCTTTATTCCAAAGAGATCATAGAAGAGGGAAAAAGATCCACATTTACAAAAATATTTATAGCAGCTCTCTTTGTGGTGGCAAAGAATTGGAAATCAAGGGAATGCCTATCAATTGGGGAATGGCTAAACAAGTTGTGGTATATGAATGAATGTAATGAAAGACTATTGTGCTGTAAGAAACTATGAACAGGAGGAGTTCAGAGAAACCTGGAAGGACTTACATGAACTGATGATGACAGAGAGGAGCAGAACCAGGAAAACAGTGTACACTGTAACAGCAACATTGTGTGATGAACAATGGTGATAGACTTGGCTCCTCTCAGCAGTTCAATGATCCTAGACAATTTCAAAGAACTCATGATAGAGAGTGTTCTCAACATCCAGAAAAAAAAGAAGTGTGGAATATAAATGCAGCTTGAACCATACGGTCTCTACTTTGGGGTTGTTGATTTTCCCTTCTTTTTTGAGTTTTTTCCCTTGTGCTCTGATTCTTCTTCCACAACATAACTAATGTAGAAATATGTTTAATGTGATTGTGCATATATAACCTACATCAGATTGCTTTCCATCTTGGGGAGGGGGAATGGGAAGGGAGGGTGGGAGAAAAATTTGGAACTAAAAATCCTATGAAAACAAATGTTGAAAACAATCTTTACATGAAACTGGAAGTAATAAAATAATTTTATTTATTAAAATAATAAGAGGACAATTAAAAGTAATTTTTAAACTACAATAAGCACCAAAAATAAATAATTAGCCCATTGTCCTGTATCTCTAAAATGTGTATGAACAATACATGACTTTCCTAGTTCCTTGCTGTTCCTATAGCTTTTTTTAAGTTCATATAATTGATGAGCATGAAGGTAAGAAATCAAACATAAGGCAAAGCAGTTAACACAGTGGCCACAAATGAGAATGGTATGGATGAGGAATTTTTTTAATCAATTTTTCACAGAGATTTAAGGAATAAAATCCCTGAGCCATTTATTGTCATAGCAACTAGATACCATGTGTCAAGGGGAAAGAAGTACCCTTATGCTTTTGATCACCTTAAGAAATCTTATGGTCAGATTGTTTTCACTCATGATGTGAGGTGGAAATTTAAATTTGCAATATAAATAACCAGGTTATTAAAGCAAAAATAGATTGGAGCAGGAGGGAGAGAATATGTAGATCATCATTTTATTTCTCTAGTCTTCTCAATATAATGTTTTTAAACTGAGAGTTCTAAAGACTCAGGTTCAAATCTCACCTGTCATGAAGTCACCTCCAT
Organism: Dromiciops gliroides; assembly: GCF_019393635.1. Classification (NCBI taxonomy): domain Eukaryota; kingdom Metazoa; phylum Chordata; class Mammalia; order Microbiotheria; family Microbiotheriidae; genus Dromiciops; species Dromiciops gliroides. The sequence goes on along the minus strand of NC_057866.1, from coordinate 172,321,289 downwards.
ATGACATTGTGCAAGTCACTTAACTTCTCTAAAACTATTTTCTCATGAGAAAAATCCAATCTATAGTTCCTATATCACAGTGTTGTTGTGAAGCTCAAAGTTGCTTTGTAACCTTTCAATTATGATTCTAAAGGTCAGTTAATAGTGTAATCCTGGCCTGATAGTAAAGAGAGGTGTCATAATTGGAAATCAAGTTGTATCATTCCTAAACCATCTTAAACTATGTATTGGGGAAATTACATTTCCAGAGAAATGTATCTATGTTTCACGTTCTCCCCCATAGACATCCTTCAGCAGATATTTTCAGTTATTGTCACTCAGACATAAAACCAATTGATTGAATATTTTACTTACTTCTATAATCAGGATCTCACCCTTAGCCCACACAATGACTTTTTCAAGGACTATTTCCACCTTTTGTTGGACTTGATCTTCTTTTTTAAATTTCTATTTTTGTGGGTATGTTTACCTCCTAATACATCCCATGAAGGTAGGGGAAGTATAGCCTCATAAGTGAGATGAATAGAAAGCCCAAGATACAGAGTTCCTGTGTAATTAATAAACAATGTATTAATTAGGCTAGCTGATAATCAATAACTTGATGCTCAGTGGTTTCTCTTGGTAAATAAAGACACCTAATTAAGATACTGAATGCTTTAAACATTTTTAGAAAATTGAATGCATGTGACAAGAGAAATTAACCTTGATTGGTCAATACTTAATGAGAGAGTAGATATATTAATGAGGAGGTGGGCAAAAAGTATTCAACTCCTCATGCTGAGAAAATAACTTGATCATGGGACTTGGATCATGGGATCATTGGACAAAGGAATCTATCTCTACCCAGACCAATGTAGTTAGTTTTCTCATTCATAAGCTGGGTCACCCAAAACTCAAATGTGGAGGGGTTACAAGGACATGGACTTAATGCTTTAGGGCTGGAATATACCTATATTAAAGTCTATTTATGCTCTAAACAAAAGTAAGGTCTTCTAATTGGGTGAGGTCCTGCCCAATACTGAGCAGCATGTTCCTAAAGGATTTGAGCAATCTTATGTATCAGCAATGTCCTTCAGAAACAGACTGACTGGCCTATAGGGACTGCTCCCTAAATGAAGAAATAGGAAAAAAACACTTAATCATAATTTAATAATTGATTATTAATGTAACAAAACAATAATTTCTCCCATAAGAAAACACAATGATTGGGTTAAAGAATAGAAATAGCATTGTTCAACTTTCTCTGCCATACTTGCTCCTTAAAAGAGGAGGAGATTGGATTCTTCATAAGCTCAGTAGATTGTAAATTCATTGAGGGCAGGAACTATTTTTTCCATCAATCATCCCCTGTACATAACAGGTACTTTAAAAAAAATGCTTGCTGAATTGAAGGGAGAGAGGAGAAGGAGGAAAAAATTGTGGATTTGATTACAAAGATTTCCATGAATTTTACTCCCATTCACAGTGGCAGCCTGCTTCCCTAACTAGCAAAAAATCAACTTGATAAAAATTTAAAATTAAATTAAATTAATTAAAATGTAATAATAAAATTTAAAATTTAATAATTTTGATAATAAATATTTAAAATTTAAATAAATTAAAAATTAAATTATATTTAATGCTATTAAAACAATAAAAAGGGAAGCCTAGTCCAACTCTTAATCTGTTAGGGGAAGCATGTCTTTCAGGTATTCCAGCCACCATGTCTATCATGATACCATTAATTTAAGGTGTTCTGTATTTTTCTTTTTTAATCATGTGTTTAGATGTTGATTTTAATAGAATTTTGGTAGATTTTGCTTCTTATGTCAGTTTTATGATTAAAAATAAGAATATCCCTTCCATTTTTATATATTCATAGGAGTGACAGATTTAAACAGTTAGCTCTAATTTGAACTACAGCAGATTTTTCTTTTAAAATACTTTTACTGACAATCTATTAACAAATATTAAATACTTTGTTACTATCACAATCACTTCCCCACTTTATCTCCATGCTGTAGTGCCCTTTATTGCCAAATAAGAAAACTGTCCCCCAAAGAAGTGATGCAAAAGTGGATGATACAGTGAATACAGCTGACATAATATGCAATATTGCATAGCTGTCAGCCCTCTTTATTGAAAGGAAGGAAAAATGTTAACATACCATACGTTCTCTGGAACCAAAATTGGTCATTGAATTAGCTCTGAAGAAGGTTGCAATTTAATCTTCTCTTCATTTACATTATTGTAGTTATAAATATCAATTTCCTAATTTTTCTTTCTTTGCTCTGCATTGGTTCAAAGTCTTTCCAAGTTTTTCTTCCTTCCTTCCCTGCTTCCTTCCTCCCTCTCTCCCTCCCTTCCCCCTTCCTTCCCTCCTCTTTCCCTTCCTTCCTTTCTTCCTTTCTTTCTTTCTTTCTTCCTTTCTTTCTTCCTTCCTTTCTTTCTTTCTTTCTTTCTTTCTTTCTTTCTTTCTTTCTTTCTTTCTTTCTTTCTTTCTTTCTTTCTTTCTTTCTTTCTTTCTTTCTTTCTTTCTTTCTTTCTTTCTTTCTTTCTTTCTTTCTTTCTTTCTTTTCCTTCATTTATATGAAATTATATTTCACAACAAGCTTATATCAAAATGTCTTCAGCCATTCTCCTGTAGCAACTTTTAGAGAGGAAAAGCCTTAGTAAGTTTTGGCTTATGTCATGTGTATTAATATATGTGTGAATGTGTATATGTATACATTTCATATACATATATGTATATTTACATGTCTATGTATGTATTCACAAACTAAAATGACTGTGACAGAACAAACTAAAAAGAACTGATTACTTCAGCAAATTTACTTGTAATAAATGGATTGCTACAGCCATATAAATTTTGCAGTAATTGTCTATCCCATTCAGCCTATTTACTTTTAGTTGATTATTCTGCAGTATATTAGTATTATTCTGCATAAGTGACACGGTGACCTGGGTACTTATGCAGCTAAATTGAGCAATCTATAACATAATCTTGTAAGATTAAAAAATATATACTCTGACCTTGTCTTATCTATTTCTAAATCTGTAATTTATCAGGTTCAGTTAGATAAACTTATCACAATTTGAACTGTCAGTCCCAGAGAAGCACAATCTTGTTTTCATTTTTGTTTTGTTTTTTTATTTTGTTTTTGTATTTTGAATGCTTTATAGCTAGTTGTATTGCTATGTCTAAGTAAAAGTAATGAAGAAAACCAAGCTATAAGGGGCCTCAGAAATCATCTTCCCCAAAATCTTCATTTTATAAATGAGGAAACAGAATTGGTGGTAAAAATTATTTCTCCAAAGTCTCATGGAGAATAAGTAAGAAATGTAGGTTTTGAACCCCAGACCTCTGACTTTAAATCTAACATTCTTTTTCCTATGCCACACTGTCTTTCTTCAGGAAAAAGTGGACATGTAAAATTCAATATTCCCCCTCTCTTTATTTTTTTGCACCACTCATGCTGTTTCTCAGGAATCTGCCTGGCCTTGAACACTTATTGAAGAGTACAATCATTCAAATTGTCAAATATTACTGCTTGGTAATGGTATATAAGTATATTTTGCATAAATATTAATGTCATTAACATTGAGAGCTTAGGAAATTCAGATTTAATTAAGAAGATATGCAAAGGTAGCAATTTCCCTTTCCTACTTCAGGCAAACTTGTTCTAAGTTTGGATGATTTCTCTAAGGACAGTTGCTGGGTGACCATTGCTGATTAAACCGGGACAAAAACAAATGTTTTCACCAAAGCATAAATAAAGGTCATAGCAGTAGTATATGAACAATCAGATTTTTCTTTCTTAGAGCTCAGTAATATGGATTTTATAGAGGACCCATAGTGAATTGGATGGGATAAATATTTATTCATGTAATGAGCCTTATGGATTAATGAAATTTTTTTAAAGAAAGCATCTATTAATAGTTTACTAGTGTCAAACTTACTAGAGTCAAATGCAACTAGACAACAATAACACCTTTTTTAGGGTAAGGGATGTCTTTTTTGTTGACAGCTAGGTGACCCAGTAGATAGAGTGTCTGGCCTGGAGTCCAAAGACTTATCTTCTTCAGTTCAAATCTGGCCTCAGACACTTATTGGCTTTGTGAACCTGGGCAAGTCACTTAACCTTGTTTCTCTCAGTTTTCCAGTCTGTAAAATGAAGTAGAGGAAGAAATGGAAAACCACTCCAGTAGCTTTGCCAAGAAAATTCCAAATGGTGTCATGAAGAGTTGGACACAACTGAAATGACTGAACAACAGACTTCCAGGCACTATTATGAGCACTAAGAATAAAAATAAAAAACTGGATTGACCCTGATTTCTAAAAGGATATTTCATCCCAATAGGAGGAAACATTGCATTTAGAAGATTGGTAGCTGGAAATGAGTTTGGTCTGGGGATTCAAAAGGACAAAGGGCCTTTGTCCATATTCCATAGGTCCATCATCATTACTTTTCCAGAAGTAATGTTAGTATTACCTTGATTACTCACTGTGTCAAGACAAGGGAGGGAGGCTGGGGTTGGGGAGTGGAGTAGGACAGATTTATATACTTTTAGCAGGAAGGTAGATGGCAAGATGGCCCATATAGATAGGTGGATTTAAATGTGAAGCATCATCTAGTCAGCAGCCAAGACAGATACTAGTAGGCTCTACATTGAAACCGAGAACTGAATTAGGTTTTCTATCAGAATGCAGACTCATATTTTGGGTAATCCATATTATTTCTTTGGGCCTCATTCATGTTCCCCTCTGAAAAATGATGTTAGTGGATTAGATTTTCTCTTTCAGCCCCAGTATAGTATGATTCCACGTTATTATTGTTATTGGTTTTTGTACACAGAGGATAAATAAAGGTTTTCACTTATATAAGGTAAATATGATCTATTATATCTAAGTATGCATAATGGAAGGGAAACACCACCATGTTCTTTATCCTTTGGTGGAATAGACTTGCAAGGAGAGCAAGAATGGAAGTAACACATTTTTGTTGTTATTTCTTTAATTTGTTATTTGTTATATTATTTTTGTTGTCTTTTTGTGGGGCAATGAGGGTTAAGTAACTGCCCAAGGTCACACAGCTAGTGTCAAGTGTCTGAGGACAGATTTGAACTCAGGTCATCCTGAATCCAGGGCTGGTGCTTTGTCCACTGTGCCACCTAGCTGCCTCACTTTGTTGTCTTTTTTTTTAATCATTTATTTTAGGTGGGGACTGTGAGAATCATTACAAAAGGAAGTCATTCACTTTCTCAGTGACTGTGCCATATATTCTCTTTGTCCAGGATCATTATAAGTAACATATGCAAAACACTTTGACAAACCTCAAACTGATTTATCAGTGTCATATATTATTATTAACAGGATATTTGTTGAAAGGCAGAAGGGCATGTTTGAGAGAAGCCTGGTGCCCTCAGATTTAGTAAGACTTGGTTCCAGTATCACATCTGGCATATCAGGCAGGTCATATAATCTTTCAGTGTTCCCAGACAACTTACTAAGACATCAAGTTACAGAGCAGTTACAGATATGTTTTGGGAAAGGAAACTACTCACCAGGAATTACCTACACAAATAAAATCAGAGGTCTGATTAAAAAACAACCAAAACATAACTATTGAGCAGCCAACCTTTTCCTTAGTTGACTTCCCCTCAAAAATATGAAGGTGGTAAATAAGATAGGATGCATTAGGAAAGCCATAAAGAGGACAGATATTTTTATCCCATGTCATGAAAGTAGGAGTAGATGCAGGAAATTGTTAGTTCTATATTTATTCATGTTAAAATCTGTCAGCAAGCCCACCTTTACTTTTGAATCATAGGATTTAGAATTGGAGGATCAATCTATCGCAGTCCCTTCTCCTTCTCCATTACTTCTCCCATACCACTCCCTAATCCACACCATTTTATATATGAGGAAGCTGAGCCCAGTGAAGTTCTAGATCTAGCCCAGGTCACACAGCAAGTTACTTACAGAGAAGAGACTAGAACCCCACATTCTTGATTTTTGTAATCCAACACATTGACAACATGAAGCCTTTATTTATCTTTTGTGGGAAAAAAGTCATGGAAACACAGCTATAGTTGGAAGAAAAAATCCAATCCACTAGCCTTGTTTTTCAGATAGAGAAAGTGAATCAGGTCTAAAGATATTGTGTGGATTGCCTCAAATATGTCTAAATTCTCATAGAAACCATAAGTTAGTTTTCAATTACATTGTGTAGCCAGCTAATATCTAGCTAGCTAATGAACATGCTTCACATCCGAACCAGCCAACTACCTGGGCCATCTTTCTGTCTGCAATGCTGCTTCATGTGCAGTGCCTCTGAACCCCCAATTTCTCTTTCTTGTCTGGGAGGAGTAATCAAATAAATACTTATAGCACTTCTGTAAAAGTCATGACAATGGGGGCAGCTAGGTGGCACAGTGGATAGAGCACCAACCCTGGAGTCAGGAGTACCTGAGTTCAAATCTGGCCTCAGACACTTAACACTTACTAGCTGTGTGACCCTGGGCAAGTCACTTAACCCCAATTGCCTCACTAAAAAAAAAAAAAGTCATGACAATGTACTTATGGATCAATTCACTTTTGAATCTCCAGACAAAACTAGGTTCCTTTGTCTCTCCTTTGTATAATTAAATGTCTGAATTTAATACCATTTCCCCTTTCATATTATTGCAAAAATCTTTCTCATGATAAGATGACAAATATTCAAATGCATAAGTAGTAAAAGAAAAATAACTTTAGTTAATATTTCCCTAGCATGAAAGTCACTTCAGACACTGAAATGAAATGTTTTAATCCCACAGAATAACAAGCAATGAAAGAGTTAAAGAAGTTTCCAAATTCAGTTTATTCATGAATATGAATACTTGGGCTCCTCATTTAAGGAAATCCAAGTCATGATGTATGCTGTCCCAAATTACTTTCTGCTGATTCAATCTCCCTTCATTACCTCTGGTTTGTTCAGCAGGTTTCTCAATTGTATTTTGGAGATTTGAAGTTAACTGTGCCCAATAAAAAAAAAAAAAAAGTCAAGCAATCACAACAGTAGCTTGTTTCTATGGAAGCTAAGTGGCAATAACATGGAAAATTCCTGTTATGATTTCACAAAGCTTACTCAACCTTAGCAAGTAAATTCCATATTGAAATACTCCCTTAGTCTCAGGGCTCTTTTCAGTAAAAAATTGCTAATATAATTGATTGATGAGAAAACAGGCTCACAGATTTCTCACATGGGGAAAGCCCAACTAGGTTCCCTATTTCAAGACCTAGATCAGTGAATGTCAAGATCATAGTCTAGGCAAATAACTTAGTGATCCTAAGATCATAGATTTAGAGCTGGATGGAACCTCAGAAACGTTCTAGTCCAACCCTTTCATTTCACAAATGAGAAAAATGAAGCCCAGAAATGTTAAAAGATTTGCCTACAATCTCATAATTAATAAACCAAAGAGCTGGGATTTGAACAAAGGTTCTCTTGATGAAAACCAACATTCTTGCACTGCTGTGGATTTTCGGTCATCAGACATGTGGACAACTCTCAATACTTGACTCCTTTGTATTGTTATTACTACTGATATTATTAATCAATATTTACATGCTATTGATGGTCAGTCAGACCCCATCTGGTATTTTCTTGGCAAAGATACTGGAATGGATTTCCATTTTCTTTTTCAGCTCATTTTACAGGTGAGGAAACTGAGGCAAACAGAGTTAAGTGACTTGCCTAGGATCACGCAAGTAGTAAGTGACTGAGGGTATATATATATATATATTTTTTTTTTTTGCAGGCAATGGGGGTTAAGTGACTTGCCCAGGGTCACACAGCTAGTAAGTGTCAAGTGTCTGAGGCCGGGTTTGAACTCAGGAACTCCTGAATTCAGGGCCGGTGCTTTATCCACTGCGCCACCTAGCTGCCCCTGAGGGTATATTTGAACTCAGTTCTTCCTGAGTTCTAGACCTAGTATTGTATCTACCATACCACTCAGCCGCCTCTAAGCACTTTAAGGTTTTCAAAACGCTGTGCCTTATATCTCAGTCACCCCTCAAAATAACCCAGAGGGGTAAGGGTTATAATATCCCCATTTTAGAGATGAGGAACATGATGCTGAGTAAAGCCAAGTGATTTACCCAGAGTCACATAGCTATCTAGTGGCTGAAATAGAGTTTAAATTCAGGCCTTCCTAATTCCAACTTCAGTGGTCTATCCACTATGCCAGTTAGCTCTGTAACTTGTTACATAGGAAAATTATCAGGGTAAGAGTTTCTATTCTTGAGTTAAAGTGAAAAACATAGCTAATGCTGAATTTATGCATATATTGATCCATGCTCTCTTAGGTCACATTAGTAGAAGAACTATGAGAAGTTGAAAAAAGCAATCAATTTATTCCATATATGTGGTATCAAAATATAATTGAGCCCATGTTCTCTAGACCTCTCTACTGCACCATCCATGAAAATGATATAATGTTTTGGGCATTATACATACAGAAACCTAGAGTGTGAAAAGCTCTGTCTGCCTCAATTTCCTTATCTACAAAAAGGGGTCATAATAGCACCTACCTACCAGTGTTGTAGTGAGGATTAAATTAAATAATGTTTGTAAAATGTGTTGCATGCCTTAAAGTGCCATTATTGTTGTTCATGTTGTTAGTGCTGTAAAAATTGGTCAAGTTCTTCAAACTCTGAAGGATTTAGAAGTTAAGTGTCAGGCTTTAGAAGAATGCCTAGGAGATCCAGATCCTGCTTCTTCAGGGGATGTTCAGTCACAGTGTGTCAACTGGGTAAAAACCTAAGTACAGTTGTAAATCCAGTCAATGAGTTCATAGGAAATGGATCTGAACTTCACATATAATTGTATGCTGTTGGGTTATAGCTGATCAAAAAAGAGATTGAGATCATGACCTTTCTGTGGAATTGTTCTCTGCTGTCACGGTTGTCACCAGGACATACTCAAAAATGCTAAAATTTGTTAGAACCTGCTGGAACTCATACCATACTAAGATAGCACTTAACTATTTGGGTCAGCCTCTATACCAAGGTGACATATTGAAGTAGAACAATAACAGATCCTACCAACATTGTACTGAATATTTATTTCTAAAATTTTCCTAAATATTCAAAGTATCTAAAGCACTGTTATATAGTAGACAGACGTTGAGAAAATAATTAGGAAGACCTCAGTTTAAATCTTGCCTCTGCAAAAGGCAAGTTTGATAACCCTAGGCACATCACTTAAGCACTCTTATGCTCAATATCCTCATAAGTTAACTAGGGATAATATTATCTGAAGTACTTGACAAAGAGAATTGTTGTCATGCTCCAAGCACATCCACATTGATATTAATACCATAAATAAAACTTGACATATAGAAACTATAAATCAATGAAATCATTTCTCTTGGGCTCTCTTTCCAGAGACAGTGAAAGGTCTCACAGAATTGGTTTTATCATGAATCCAAAGACAACAAGGAAAGTCTTTTCATGAGAAATTTTCTCCTTTTTTAGTGATAAAGATGACTAAGTCAAAGACTACTGGGAAGGTAATTATGGCAACATCTATTGCAAACAGTGAAATAGGAAAGAAATTATATAAATCACTTTACGTAATAACACGAACCAAGTAAATTCAATTATTTCAACATTTATTAAACTCATAATGTGCAAGATAAAATGCTATGCCCTAGGGATATTTTTAAAATCAACAAACAATAGTCCCTCTCCTTAAGAAGCATTTCTCCCCCATTCTTTCTTTTTTTCTTTTACATTTAATATGCAACATAATAAACAAATATTTTGAGGTGGAATAGAATATTAACAATTTAGGATTACTATGAACAGCTTCTTATAAGAGGTGATACCTGAGGTGGGGGAATTCTAAGAGTTGTAGGGAGAAGGAAATGAAATTCATGTGTGGGGAACAGTTTCTTCAAAGGTACAGAGGTGATATATGAGTTTATAGAGTAGTGTATAGGCCTATCTGTTTCAATTTTGAATATCTGAGGAGGAGGAATGTAACATCACGTTGGAAATATAGACTGGAGCCAGATTTTGAACAGCTTTTAATGCCAAAATTCTGCTTCTGTGTGTTATCTTATAAGGAATAGGAAGCCTCTAAAGGTTCTTGAGTGGAAAACTGATATGATCAAACTTTTACTTTAACATTATTTGGATAAATCAAAGTAGGGATAAAATAGGAAGACTAATTCAACCTGACCTTTTTCATGTTTGCTATTGGCAAATATAGTGGAAAACACACACACACACACACACAAATTATTGGAAATTATATCTTGGAATTAAGAAGTGAAAGAAGCCATATGTGTGTGTGTGTATACACATAATACATATATATATATGTATATACACGTATAATACACTTGTATATAGATATATATATACCATGTATGTGTATACACATATGTACGTGTATATAGACACACATGTATGATATGTATGTACATGTATATGCATATGTATATTGGTGTGTGTGTATATAATTCATTATCCTCACATGTATATTATGAATACATATTTCATGAAGGGAGGCAGAAGCTAATGAATATGAGAGTGGAATATTGCAAAAAATTGATTATATCAGTAGATAATGACAATTGATTTTGTCTCTTCTCTCTCTCTTTCTCTATCACACATGCACACATGCACACACATATGGCTTTCATTGAAAACAATATTGACTGACAAAACAAAACAAACAAAAAAAGTAATGGAGATGAAAATTTTGTCAGATTGCTTAGGATAAGACAGCCATGCCAGATCATCCTGAAAGCATTAATAAATGAGACTTGAAGGAGGACAAAAAATGGAAGTGAAACAATATATGGACAAAAAAATATCAGTAATCTTTTAATTGCCAAATCTGATGACCTTTTCCCATTTCTCAACCATGTTGACTTCCATGCAACCTTTGAAACTGTTTAGCACTCTCTTCTCTAGTTTTATGTAGCACTGCTCTCTCTTGGTTCTCCTCCTACCCATTTGATGACTCCTCAGTCTCTTTTCCCTTGAGTTCATTAATGCTAACTATGAGTATCTACCAAATCTCCATCCTTGTGCCTCTTTCCTTCTCCATCTAGTCTATCCTAAATGCTGATCTCATCTTTTCCTATGAGTTCAATTATTTTTGCTGAGTAGATGATTTTCAGAGCTATTTGTCTACCTCTAAACTCTTTCATGACCTTCAGTCTAGTATCAACAACTGCTTATTATATATCCTGAACTAGATATCCCGTAGACATTTCAAATACATTTCAAAAGTAAGACTAATTATCTTTCCTCCTAAATACTCCTATCTTCCAAATATCCTTATTACTGTCAAAGTCACAACCATCCTCCTATTCAACCATGCTTAAAACCTCTGTGCTACATTCAACTCACACTCACCCCATATATCCAGTCTATTGTCAATTCTTTGTGTTTCAACTTTCCTACCTCTACATTCTTCTTTTAATTCATTCCCTGCCCCTAACTCTACAATTCAGCAATAGTAATTATCTTGTTCTTCAAACAAGACCCTCCTGATTTTTGACAAGTACATTAATTGTTCTAATATATGGACTTCTTTCCCTCATCTCTGCCTCTTGGATTCACTGGCTTCCTTCAAGACTTAGCTCAAATCTTATCTTTTGCAGGAAGGTCTCCCCTGGATTCCTTAATTCTAGTGTTTTCCTTATGAAACTAGATTTCATTTAAACAGTGTCTTGTTGATATTGTTTAGTTGTTTCACTTGTGTCTGACTGTTCATAATCCCATTGGGAGTTCTCTTGGAAAAGATACTATAGTGGTTTGCCATGTCTTTCTCTAGATGAGAAAACTAAGAAAACAAGGTCAAGTGTCATACCCAGGGTCACCCAGCTATTAAGTGTTTGAGACCAGGATTTGAACTCACAAAAATGAGTCTTCCTAACTCCAAGCACTTCACTTTATCCACTGTTCCACCTAGCTACTCACACAATATCATATACCTATTTGCATATCTCTTCCATTAAAATATGAACTCGTTGATGGCAGAGCCTATAATTTTGCCTTTCATTGTATCCCCTGCACTTATCACAGTACCTGACAGAGTAATACTTAATAAATGCTTATCAACTGACTGACCTTTATGTAGTGATTATTCTCATCATTAAGTGATGATAGGATCAAAGTCTCCTGACTCCCACACCTCAATGTAATGTGATATTTGAGCAATTGTAGATGGCACAAAATGATTATATGAAGTAGATACTTATTTGAATTTAATTATTAAAATTAATTATTTGAAGAATTTACTATTCCGCTTAAAACAAAAACACAACTGTACTTCACTGTAGCAAATTGAGTAACATACAGAATAGAGAAGATACCCATGATGGCTACTCCATACAAACTTCCAGTATAAGTTAGAATTATATATTGAGAAGAAAAGGATTTTTTTTGGATGTATGAATAATTTCCTCCATTTTCCATTAACCTATACAAATCTCTTAAATCATTTACTGTAACTGCAATGCTTGACAATAGGAGAATGTGATTCAAAGCAACTGGGACACTGAGGATTGATTCATATGAGTATTGTATTAATTTATAATTGAGTTATGGAAGTTGGCTTCACCATTTGAGGAAGGCCAATTTAATTCATGGTAAATAGACTTACATTTCCAAAAGTTAATAACAACTACAGACCTTTGGCACTGTTAAACTACCCATTACCAGTGGAAGATAAATTTTGAGTTGACATTCATCCTAAGATTTGTAACCTTTTCATGATTCTCCTATATCTACCCAGCATCCTTTTATACAAAGGGTACATAATATAAACTTTACAAAAGGTCAGTATGGACAGGAAATTATATTGCTCAACATTATGAAAACCTATTCTACCATGTGTGCTACTCTGCAATTTTAAAACTTTTAGTTTATATCTTAGAAATACAGTGTTTTATTCTATGAAATATCTTATTTCAGAATTTCAAGGATATTATTAAGTAGGAGAAAATTAGTATATCATTAAAAAGATCCTGAAGTTGGCAATTAGGATGACTTAAATTCAAACCCCTCTGTCCCTTATTAGCCAAGTGATCATGGGTAAGTCATTTAGCTGATCTGATGCTAAGGCAATTCTAAAACTATAAATTATGGTCTGGTTGCAATTTGCATGGCAGAATGTGGTTCTCCCACTGCAAGTTCCTACACTAATGAAAGCACAGGTCTTTACCATGTTGATATACTAAGCAGAATAACAATTTTACCTTTATTGGTAACAGAGCCTGCTGGGTAGAATATGCCAAAAGAAGTAAGAATTCCACCTCATAGCCAGATAGTTCTCTACAAGTATCCTCTATTACCAAGTTCTTTATTCCCTGTACCTCCTGTCTTCCTCTCAACTATCTAAAGTTTAAAGCAGCCTCCTTTTAGTACCACCCTACATATCCAAAATCTATTTTGCTACTTGAAGTCCAAAAGTACTTCCCTGTTTGTTCCAATTATTTGGAAGCTATCAATGTATTGTACATATTGACTATTATTTCTTTTGTATGTATATTTATTGTCTAACTCCTAGAATAGGGTGATCAGGCTCTTGGTGTGTAGGATAATGTCTTATATGATTTTGTATTCACATAAAATTGATCAAAGTCCTTTGCTCATGACAAACACTCTAACCTTTTTTTTTTCCGTAAATATTTAGAGCCTTTCTATAAGGGTGGAAAAATGATCCCAAAGGAACATTTTCTACTATCAAGAAAGTAAAACTGCTAGCAGTAGTTAAGAAATTCAAATTGATACAAGAATAAACTGTAGAATAAAAGACTACAGAGAAAAGGAGGTCAATAATTTCCTTCTATTAACTTCACATGGGATATTATACATGCCATATATAATTGGAATAGGATAAGAAGGAAAAGAGTAGACTGGAATGTAAAGTGAATAAATGTTTGTTGAAGTGAAATGGCCTGTAATATTTTTATTCCCCCCCCCCAAAAAAAAAACCCTCAAAACTTAAAGTTCAGGGTAACCTAAAGGGTAATAGAGGAGCACATGATAGGCATGAATATGTACAAATAAGAATTATACAAGAGATGCTGTATAACTGAAAGTCATTGAACAAATGTTTATTAAGCATTTTACTATGTCCCAGGCACTGTGGTAAGCACAGAGATTACAAAGAATAGCAAAAACACACTTCCTAAATTCAGGGAGCTCTCATTCTAGTCGGGGAAACAACATGCAAAAGGTGTGCATTCAAGAAATGTACAATATAAATGGAAATTGTTATTCAATCATGTCCAACTCTTTTTTTTCTTTTTTTGCAGGGAAATGGGGGTTAAGTGACTTGCCCAGGGTCACACAGCTAGTAAGTGTCAAGTGTCTGAGGCTGGATTTGAACTCAGGTACTCCTGAATCCAGGGCCAGTGCTTTATCCACTGTGCCACCTAGCTGCCACCACGTCCAACTCTTGGGATTTTCTTGGCAAAGATATTGGAATGGTTTGCCATTTCTTTCTGCACCTCATTTTAGACATGAGGAAACTGAGGCAAACAAGATTACGTTAATTGTCCAGGGTCACACAGTTAGTAAGTGTAATGATGCCATGTATGAACTCATGAACTTCATGACTTCAATCTAGCACTCTACACACTTCACCACTTAGTTCTCCAAAATGGAAGTACTCACAGAGAAAAGACCCCTACAGTGGAAGAGGGGAGGAATAGGGAGCGGCCACCAGCAGGAGGGATTCAAACTGAATTTAAAGAAATCCAAGAAACAAGGAGACAGAAATGAGGGGAAAGTGCATTATAGCAATGGGAGGGAATCATTGAAAAGACATGGAGGCAGGAGAAGGAATATTGCTGTTGCTATTTTTCCTTCATGCTCAAAGAAGATTAAAATGACATCATGATATCAATGTATCCAGCTGTGGCTGATCATACCAATATGAGTTCAGAAGGCTTTACTATAGGTTGGGCAGAAATAGTTCATATAAATGGAATGGATTATGTCTTTTGACTCATGCATAAATTAGATTTAAGTGAGGCAGAGTTATGAAGGTTCTCTGTCTTGCTCTCTCTTCCAGAATAATTGGAGCTCAATGATAAGACAAAAGCCAAGATGGCTCTGGGTGTAGTAGATGACCTTGGTGCCATTTATATCTGAACAAGCTCTAAGCACTCCATAGTGCTTTCTTCATCTGCCTTCATGGCAATTGGAACAAGTTTTTCTTGACTGCCCATTCACCCGTGAGAAGTCTTTGAATGTTTGGGGTAGGCATCCCCCTAACTCACTGATAGGTTTGAAGCTTGTTGATTACCCTCAACGTGGTTTATCCTGTCTGCCAAGACAGTTTACCAGGGTGTCACCACCACCACCACCACCACCAACAGCAACAACAGCAAAACAAAACCAAAAATAACAGACAATCTTAGCCTAAGGACATTCTGTTTAGCTTTTGGCTTTCCTTGGAATTGTGGCTCATATTCTCAGCTGTCACTAAAGAGGTCCTTTTCAGGGAAAGGTTCTATAGACCTTGCACCTCAATAAACAAGAATTTGATGGCCAACAAGGAATCTGAAGAGATCAAACCTAGAAGCAAGCAGCAGAGAGAGGCTTGAAAGCCACAAGACCAGTGTAGGCACCTATCCAACAGTGAAAATGTTCTTTTCTCCTAAATTTCCTCTTTTAAGTTCAACAAAACAGCAACAACAATACTCTCACATGGAGGCCCTTGTCTTATTTGATTCCTTTTGTGACCCATTATAATACTCAATTTCTGAGGAGAAATGTGTATACTCTATTAAAATATAAATACTTCATCCTTGGTTAGTCTCTTCTCATTGTTCACTCATACTTATCTTTTTTTAATCTTTCTCTTGAGTCCTGTTCTTGTATTTCACAGCTCCCACTCAACTCTAATCTTCTCATCGGGAATATTTGGAAGTCTTCTTTTTAATTAATTATTTTTCTTCATAATTATATTCAGTATTTATTGGTAAATTGTTCTTAATTATGTTATAATCTTTTTTGTTTATAATATTTTGCCGTTTTGAATATCATATTCCAAGATATCCAATTCTTTATTGTGGTAGCTGATAAATCTTGTGTAATCCTGACTATGGATCCTTAGTACTTAAATAATGATTTTTGGTTGCTTACAGTACTTTTTCTTGGACCTTGAAAGTCTGGATTTTACCTAGGATGTTCCTTGGAGTTTTCATTTTGATTTTTTTTCAAGGGATAACTAGTGGATTTTATTTTCATATTTCCTTCTGATTCTTTGTGATCTGAACAGTTTTATTTTATAATTTTTTTTGAAATGTGATATCAAGGCTCTTAGGGATCATATATTTCAGGTATCTTTCCTTAATCTGTTTTCCAGGTTATTTGTTTTATATGTAATACTTTACATTTTCTTTATTTTTTCAATCTTTTGACTTTGTTTAATATTTCTTGTTCTTTCATGGCTTCATTCATTAGATATATCATTCTACTTTGTAATGAATCTATTACTTGGGTAAAGTTTTGTACCTTTTATTCTAAGATGTTAATTTTCTTTCAGAGTATATCTTCCATCACTCTCTTTTCATTATTTTTCTTTTAACACTCTCATTTCTTTTATAAAATAATTAACTCTTCAGAAAAAAAAAACAAAAACCTCTTTCTTCTTTCCTTTTAGGAATTCTAATTAAATCTATGCACAAACTGTATTTTTCTTTGAGACATTGATTGTAGAACTTTTGGAGTCATTCCCTTCTTGATTTTTACCTTCAGTGTCCTCTTTACCATATAAGCACTTTATAACTTCTTTTTCTTTCTTTCTTTTTATTGTTTGGCCAGTTTTCCAGCCTAACTTCTTAAATTTAGAATTTATGTTTGGAACAGGTTTTGTGAACATTTGAAAGTAATGTCTGGGCTTCATTTTGTCCCAGTTTGTATTCTTTTATGTTCTACTTCTGACTTCTCCATTCTTGAATACTGTGTTTTTTAAGGATATCAAGGGCAGCTAAGATTCAAGACCTGGATGTTTTCAGCACATCCAAGTGGTCTGATTAGGGTGAAGTTTGATTGATGCCTTTGTAGTCTGAACTAGGTACACTCTTGAACTAGATTTTTGTTTGAGCAATACAAATGTGTGTTTATTCCTGATTGTAGCAACACTCTGCTAGCTGGAAACTTTGGAGATTTTGAGCGACAGATATACCGTCTCTGCCTGGTTATTTCAATGAAAATTTCAGATGGAGCTAGGGATTGGATATAAGATCTTACTTCACTTCTCAGTTTAAAACTGCACAGTTACTGCTTTAGTCTTCTCCTGGTCCTTGCAAAGTATCAACCCTAAAGCCCAGTACTGATTCCCACCTGGGACCCATGGGCACAGGTTTTCTTAATCTGTACTGGTTTTCTATCCCCACTATGAAGCATCATGGCTGCCAATTTACATTCATGTTTTGTAACTCATATTCTAAGCAGTTAATTTTCTTTAAAGAAAAAGAAAAATCAGGACCTTGCATCAGGACCCTCTAGGCTGGATCAGCAACAACTTCCTACTGAATCACTGAGATTTGTATATTCAACACCTCAACTCCCTCAGGCTCCCCTGTGATTGGAGGGCTGGAGAGTGACACAGTGCTTTTCCCTAAGCTTTCCTTTATATAAATCTGTGATCTGGACATTCCAGCTAATTTTACATCAGCATCTCCATATGCTTTATACCCCATGGGATATGATTCCCCTGTGTTAGGTGCCCCTTAGCACCTCCCACAACCGCCCCACACTTCCCAGCTTCCTTTTTTTTTTTTTTTTTTTTTTTTTTTTTTTTTAGCGAGGCAATTGGGGTTAAGTGACTTGCCCAGGGTCACACAGCTAGTAAGTGTTAAGTGTCTGAGGCTGGATTTGAACTCAGGTACTCCTGACTCCAGGGCCGGTGCTCTATCCACTGCGCCATCTAGCTGCCCCTCCAGCTACCTTTTATATATTATCTATCCCCATTATATTGTAAGCTCCTTGAAGGCAGAGACTCTCTCCTTTTCTTATTTGTATTCCCAGCACTTAGCACAGTGTCTGGCCCATCATGCATACTTTGTAAATGCTTCCTGTTTTGCCTATAGTTATCAAACAGAACTGAAAAGTTTTGCCTCAGATTCAGGCTCTAATTCAATCCTTTCACTGGAAGAATCCATATGGCACTCTCAGGCTAGGGCCGATTCGTAGTGTCCAAAGGCCTCAATCTTTTTTCCTTTTGCTGACCTGGAATAAAGAAATGACTCACTGTGGTTTTTCTTTGGGTTTTACAATAAGCACTCAGTTGGGTGTCTCTTCTAGGTACTGGAGGACTCTTGTATAAGAGATCTAGATCTACTGCTTCCTCCTACTTCACCATCTTGGATGGTCTCTCCAGCAGTGACAATATGAGACTCAAATGAAATTCCACCTGGCTGAGACTCCCACCATAACCACATGTCTGGCAGAGAACATCCCACTAGAAAACATCAATCTTGATATACCTGCCTCTGTATGAATCTTTAATTTTATTTTCCTTTTAAAATAGGTATCTGTTGACCAACTTTAAAAAAATTACATTAATTATTTAGCTGCTAAAATTATCTCCCATTTTCCCCTTCCACTTATTAAAATGAAAAACCAAGGGACTCAAACAATTCCCTTACTCAGGAAATTGAGCCCCAGAGTAGGGAAGAAATATAGACTACAATACCAGACAACCTTAATTTGAAGGAAAGGTCCCAGAGTGGCATTGTTTAAAACTTATAAAGTATTATATTTTGCAGAGGGTGAATTTTTTTTCAGAAATGTGAAATTGTATGTCATAACACTTTAACATCATACTTTCCACTAAAAGAGTACTCACAAATATTAATCACTTGCCCTCTATTCCACTCCCTCTTGTCTTCCTTTTCTCTTTTCATTGTCCCTCTCTTATGTTTCCATCCTAATTCCCCTTTTCTTCCTCTTATTGAGTTTGCTTGTTCTTCATTTATTTGTTAGGTTTTTTCCCACTGAAATCAGATAGAGTTCATTAGAGATAATAGGACTGGATATGTAAATTTGGGGATCACCTGCATAGAGATAATAATTGAACCCATAATGGGATAAAATGACCAGCAAAAAAAGCATACTTGTGAAGGGTACAAACTAGAGAATCAGTCTTCTTAGAAATGTTTGTAAATTAATTAAGCTAACCTTACATTGAGATGTATTGAGGGGGTGGGAATCTGTATTAATATCAGAGGTGGGGAGAGATATTTTTTTCCTCTGTGGATGATTAGGTCAGGCTTTGGGGTAATAGAATCTACCATGTTCCAGAGCTTCTTGCAATAGTGCCAAATTGGAAAACTTGGAAGACTTCACCATTCATAAGGAGTTTAATATTTCTACTGTTGTTATTTTTGTTGTTACATTTGTTGATGATATTACTATTGCTAATAATAATGATAGCTAACACATATATCATTGTCTTATAAAGATATTTATGAATATCTCATTTTTCTTCACAAACTTGGAAAGGAAGTTCTATTATTATCACCATTTTACAGGTGAGGAAACTGAGGTATACAAAGGTTAAATGTATAACCCATGATCACATGGCTAGTAGATACATATCTAAATTTGAACTCAGTTCTTCCTGAGTCCAGTTCAATTAGCTGAATCATCTTCACAATAGTGGCAGACACCTAAAGACAGATCTAGGTCTAAAGACCTAGAGACAAACAGACAGATAGGTAGATAGACAATAAATACAGCATTTAGTAAGTACATCCAACATACTATATATGTATACTTTGCTAATGTTGGAGATACAGATATAAACATGCAAGACAGCCCCTTCCCTCAAAGATCTTGGATTCTAATGTTGGGAACATAACATATAAAGGATGCTAGAAGATAGGGAGGAGGGTATTAAATCTGTGGCATGGCAAGGAAATAGTTAAGAGGCCTAAGCCCCAGCAAAAAGGTAAAAACTTACCTATAAGAACTGGGGGACCTAGAGACAGGCTCCAAAGTTCTAGTGGAAGGAATATGAAAATATTCACAAAGCACTGAGGATGCGCATAGACTGTTTTCATAAAAATATTTATTTGTGTATGTTATGTATGCATGCATGAGAAAGCATGGAGAAAGTAGACATGCCAATAGTTGATGTTTTCTAAGTCATTTGGGGGGGTATTAAATTCTGAGACTTTTTTTTTTTACCCTTCTGATATCTTCCCCAATAATGTTATTAGCCTCCTAGTTGTGTTGCAACTTGCCTAGATATCCTCCCTTTATACTTTGCTCAGCTAACTTTTTTTTTCTTATTTTTTTTTTTACTTCTATTTCTACTTACCTTTAGCAATCTGGATCTTTTATGTTGTCATTTAAGTATTACTTCTCGACTTTCTTGATGATGAAACAAGATATTTTTCATATTTCATTTTTCTTCTAAAGATGACTTCATTTATTTGGGTCTCTCATCAAACTTCCTTTAAATTATCTTTATCTTTTATTGATTTTTTTTGTGTGGAGCAATGGGAGTTAAGTGACTTTCCCAGGGTCACACAGCTAGTAAGTGTCAAGTGTCTGAAGCCGGATTTGGACTCAGGTACTCCTGATTCCAGGGCCGGTGCTTTAGCCACTGCGCCACCTAGCTGCCCCTTTTATTGATTTTTAATGAAGAGATGCTGAACATAATTTTCATCATCCTTGTTGTTGTTGTTGCTGTTGTGGCTTATCCTTTGTTCTCAAGGAAGACCATGACATTGCGGTGATGTCATGACTTGCAGTGAATTGCATTGAAGTGAGGCAGGGCTATGTAAAATCATCAACCTCACTCTCTCCTCCAAAGACACCTGGGTCCAGTGGCAAGATAGATATCAGGATGACTGGAGATGGCCACAGATGTTTAAAGCAATTGAGTTAAGTGACCTGCCCAGGGTCACACAGCTGGTAAGTCTGAGGTCCTCCTGACTCCAGGACCAGTATTCTAACCACTACATAACCTAGCTGCCCCATTATCTTCTTACCACTAGGTAAACTAATTCTAAACTATTATTGTCGTTGGCAGCCACCTACCTTGGCTAGATGAATAAATTAAATGATTGTTGACTGAAACACTTTTATCTTCTTTTGGTCTTTTTGTTAGGAAAAGTAAATTTACCACTGTCGAGCTTCTATATGATATTATTGTAATAGATATCTATCTATAGTCTTAACTTTCACCCATGCCAAATTTTTCACAAGAAACAGAAAACAACATAAGAAAAAAATAAATAAATGGTAAATTGGGAAGCATGAATGATATTCTATTATCAATGACGACAAAAGAAAGACCAATAGAGTACAGAAGAGTTTGGAATGGTTCATGAAATAGATTGCATTTGCCAATTTGGATAATTTTTGAGAGAAGTGACTGTTATATTGCAAGCATGGAGTAACAACAGAATGAACAAAGGTGTAAAGAGAATAACAAACATTACTGACAAAAACAATATTTTTGTATTCAGGACCTTTGAGGAAAAGTGTCATATGTGTAAGTCATATGTAACAGAACCCCAACATGACAAAAACTTGACTTTTGTTACTATTTAGTCCATATACATTTACTAAATGCCTACTATGTGCACTGTGCTAAGTGCTGGGGGTACACAAAGAGGCAAAAGACAGTCTCTGATCTCAAAGAGCTCACAATCTAATACATTACAGTGAGATCTATGTTGAAAAGAAGTGAGGTTTACTTATCTGGGCAAAGCAAAACAGGCAGATATAGTCAAACTGAGTGAGTTTAAAAAAAAAACTCTCAAAAGAAGTAATAATTTGTTCGGTCAGAAACCAAGAACCTCATCATTGGCTGCCTCCTTAAGTCAGAATAGCAAGTTTGTCTTGCTTTCACTTTATGATATGGCTCTTCTACAAGGGAAGATTCATGTGCATACTTCATACGCCCTGCCCTTCTAATCCAAATAACAGATGGCACTGTTATGTCTCCTAATATTCCTTCAGCTATCCACACTGTTGGCAGCTATTTTGCCCTTCTTGCCAAACGGACTTTAAAGTCCAGACTTGCCTGTTTTCCTTTATATACAAACTCCCTTTTTATTGTGGGACAAATCACAAATTCAGGTCTCTAAGTACCATGTGGTTTCCAGAACAAGAGCTATGAAAGGAGCCAAGCTCCCCCTGGAAATGTCATTATGAGGCTGACACTTCACTTTGCAAGGGCAGGTGGTATAGTGAAGCTGGATTAAATCACGCCACCACCTGAGGGTTCAAAGACTGCAATGTATCACTCCTTTCTGTTACTCTACATATACTCTATTTTCTCATTCTATTTTGATATGCCATGTGGTGTCTCTAGAATATCAGATACAAAATT
This sequence comes from Dromiciops gliroides, assembly GCF_019393635.1. NCBI lineage: Eukaryota > Metazoa > Chordata > Mammalia > Microbiotheria > Microbiotheriidae > Dromiciops > Dromiciops gliroides. The sequence goes on along the minus strand of NC_057866.1, from coordinate 172,298,937 downwards.
TGTCAGAGTACAAAATAGGGTTCTCAAAGGAAATTTATTTTCTTTTGACAGCTTGTATACCCTAAAACTGATTAACTTAAATTCCCATAAGTATGTATTTTCTATTTGTGTGTTTCCCTAGGTCCAATTAGTTATAATGTAGTCCCTGGCTTCTAGGAACATGTGATTGGAAGGACACCTTTATTCAACTGATCCTTCTTAAATATCTGTATAAAATAAAAGAATGGTGTGTGTGTTTCTAAAAAAGTTGGAGAAAAATTTGCAATCTGGCAGGACAAAGAACATTAACAATACAGGGGACCCTATATAAGAGTCAAATGAGTATAATTGTTTAAGAAGCTTGGAGTAGGGAGAGGACATTATGTATTGCAGTAGTTTGTGAAGACTTCATGGAAGATATGATATGGTATATAAGTAGGGTCTTGAAGGAATGGATGGCATTAGGATGGAGAAGAGGACTGAGAAAGTAATTTCAAGTATAGGATTGGAAAACTTCTGGTATGTTTTTATGTACCTTTAGTGAATGAATCTGTCTGGAGCAGTGGGAACACATAAAACAGTAGTAGGTTATAAAAGTAAGTTGGAACCATATTGTGGAGAATCTGAAATATCATGCAAAGAGTTAAACCTTAGACCTAAAGACAATGAAAACCACTATTTTTTCCACCACAGTGTAGCATTAATTTATTTTTTATTTAATTTAAAAACATGTCCTTATTACTATGACTTAGCAAATGTCATCATCATTATTTCCCATACATTAGATAATATATGTTTCTATTTGCGTGTTTCCCTAGGCCCAGTTAATTCAAAGAACAGAAATAAGAACTCCATATACATCTGAGTCATTCACGGAAATTATATTTTAAATTTAATTTGTATCAGCCCCACTCTAGTTCTGTCTATGCTTCTGAACATTCTTCTGCTCTATTCTGTATCTTTTAAAATAATAATAATAATGTCTACAAAATGAAGTCTTTTTAAAAAAATTCATCCTCACAATAATCCTGAGATGATGGTATTATTATTCCCATTTTCCAGATGAGAAAACTGAGGCAAATAGGGATTGCATGACTACTCACACAGCTACTAAATATCTAAGGCAGGTTGAACGAATTTCATTATGCCACCTAAATGCCTAAATGTTTCACAGACTTTCCTTCCCCCCCATCCTATCTCTACCCCCTTCCTATTTTCTCCATTAGTCTTACACTCCCTGAAAAAAAATCTCACTCATAAAAAAGGATAGTTTAAAAAAAATCACACATCTGTCTGAAAAGATGCAACTTATTTTGTACTTCAACCCATCACCTCAGTATAATTCATCATCAGGCCTTTGGAGCCATGATTACTCAGATAACAATCCTTGAGTTTTCCATAATTGTTTTCCCTTAAAAAATATTTTTTTTACTGGTTCTACTCACTACAGTCTCTGTTGATTCATTAAAATTTGCTCTTCTGGCCCCCAGTAGATGACCAACAATGTTTTTGGTTTTTTTCCCCCTAGTTCCTGGCTACAACAAAAGTGTCTCTATGAACATAATTGTAGACTTGTCTCCTTTTTAAGGAAAATGGATATATCAGCCATATTTTCATTCTTCTCTAGGCTTGACTCTCAGTACTTTCTCTACCATAACCCTAGGAATGCCTTCTCGCCTCACTGTCTTTTCAGGGTATTTTTTGTTTTGTTTGTTTTTTAATATGTTGTCTTTCCCCATTAGAATGTAAATTCCTTGAGGGCAAGAGCCATCTTTCCTTTTGCTTATGGGAATTACAAATATCCCTAGTACATACCACAGCATTTGGCACATAATAAGCATTTAATAAATGTTCCTTGTTGTTTTTCTTTCCCAGCCACCCCTGGTGCTTCTGGCCTTCTGTGTGTGTGTGTGTGTGTGTGTGTGTGTGAGAGAGAAATTCTGGACTGGATGAAGGAACTTATTTTTGTTTGCTTTTATTTTTCTTTATGTTTGCTATGAGGCTGTTTTCAGGTGTTTTCCAGGATTTATGTGGGAGAACTACAAGCTTTTACCATCATCATCTTAATCTTAAATATCCTAAAAGTTTTTGATGAGGAAAGTAACAGGATGAAAGCATTATTTAGAAAGTTTGATCTGGTGATTGGGTGAAGAATTAATCAATAAAATAGTAGGCTGTAAGAATATTTTGAATATGAAATTAAAAGGGCTTTGAGTAAGGTCATAACAATGAGGGATTTTAGGGGAAATAATGAGAATGATAAACATTATAATGAAAAAAATTTACAGCATTTGTTATCCAATTTGGCAAAGGGCTAATACAAGGAGGTTGTGCATAACTTTAAACATGTCTCTATTACGTTGAATCTGAAAACTGGGAAAATGTTGATCCTTTATATTGAAGTAAGAGAACATGTTTAGGGCAGGTTGGTAAGCTCTATTATGAATGTTTTGTGTTTGTGATATTGATGGGACATTCTAGTAGAACTGTACCTGAAAGTAACAGAAGTGGAATTCAGGAAATTTGTTCAGGATGAAGATAAATGTTAAAACAGTTTGCTTATTTTCAGTTACTTTTTTGATATACAATTACTTAACATTTAAGAATAATTATTATCATCATTATTATTAAATATAATAATAATAAATTAATCTAGTTACATTAAGATTTCAGATTGTAAAATGCTAATGTTAATGTAAATGTAAAGTGTTCTTCTCAAATGAGGTATCTCCCATGAACATGTGATAGTCATTTAAGATTTCAAGATAGATAGATTTCATGAAGATTTGTCATATTGATCAACTGAGTACCAAAATCAATCAATGCATTAAACAGGAGCAATGTACTTAGACATTTCCAAAGGGTCTTGGGAGGTGTCTTAGACAATGTTCAGATAGACATGGTATGCCTTCTGGTCTGGTTTTTGGATAGCATTTTGCTTATTGAAGGTACATAGTGTTGTATTCAGTCTCAGATGTGTAAGTTGTCTTGGTTGGCTTTGCTTTGTCAGTTTCTCTTCAACATATGCAGTAATGCTCTTTGGTTGGGTGGTAAGATGAGGAGGAATGAAAGCAAGTTTGTATTGAGAAATGATTATGATATAAAAAAGAAGACTGGCAAAATTTTCCTAAAGGAAAAATAGGTTAAAATCGGGAGCCAATGAGGCAAAACTTCTTCCATTTTGTTTCTAATCTGGCATTTACAACTCAGGAGAACTCCTCCCCACTGTGCCCCATCTTATTCCTTTCAGACTTGGCATTAGATTCCCCGGAGGCATCCTCTGGATGTGCTGTAATCTCCACTGATGAAGGCCTATATAATCAAGTCTCTATTTCCCCTTATGACACAAAAAATATTTTTTCTTTAAAGGTTAATTTGATTAAACAAGTCCAAAATTTCACCTCACACTATACAAATAGATAGCAATGGCAGCATCAGTTTTAGAGGACCTAGAGGAAGATAGACACATAAATTAATTGTTTGTGGGGTTGTGAATTAATGCTACCATTCTGAAGAGGAATTTGAAATTATACAAATAAAGTGATTTAATATATGTATACATTTGAATCAGGGATTAAACTATCAGACACATACGCCACAGATGTCATTGATAAGGAAAAGCTCCCATGTACACTGAATTATTTCTAAAACCACTTTTGTAATAGCAGGGGATTGGAAACAAAGTAAATGCCTATTATTTGGGGATTCCAAAACTAAAATATATCAATACATTTATCTTTAAAAATTATTTCAGCACAAACTTTGTGCTCTTTTTTTTCCTGTCCACATTCTCTAAGTCTTGTTCTAGTTTCCAAAATTGAAAATTAAAACTCTAAAGGATAAATTTCACTAATTATTATTAAAGACCTGTTGATATGGTATTTAACAGTTGGCCACTGCGAATTAAGCAAATAAGAGCAAATTAAGGCAGAGAAATCACATCTGGAAATAGGATTATGTAGCCTGCAGATAGGAGTAGAAAATTCCAATAAAATGGACAAAAGTAACATTTTATCAGCATTTAAGATGTGATAAAGTAACATCTTTGTATTTAGAAGTCATCTTTTGTTTTAAAGTCAAGTCATTTACTTAATTTGGAGCTGAATTTTAAATTTTAGAAAGAGAATAGAGTTAATCGGATTTTGATATCACTAAGAAGCCATATGGAGGTAATGGGATGTTTTTGTTCAGTCATTTCAACCATTTCTGATCCTTCATAAACCCATTTGGAGTTTTCTTGGTATAGACACTGCAGTGGTTTGCTTTTTCTTTTTCCAGCTCATCTTTAACAGATGAAGAAACTGAGGTAAATAGGGCTAAGTGACTTGCCTAGGGTCACACAGCTAGTGTCTGAGTCAATATTTTAACTCTAGAAGATGAGCCATCCTGACTCCAGACCTGGCACTCTATCCCCTGAGCCACCTAGGTGCCCAGGGGAATATGAACTTATTATTATTGAATAGAGAGAATTCTTGATGAGGAAATTCCCTCTACCAAAGCACATTGGCACATTATAGTTTAGAGAGTTCCTTAGCATGCTGAAAAGTTAACTGACTTGCAGGGTTCACTGAGTCAGCATGTGTCAGGAGGTGAAACTTGAACCTAGCCCTTCCTGGTTTTAAATACAGCTCTCTATTCACTACACTACATTGCTTCTCAACTCTCCTAAAAATCATCTGTTTAAACTGTTTGCTTATAATAGCATATTTTAAAACAAGAGACTTCAAAGACTTGTAAACTATGTGGAAGCTTCAAACTTAACTATAATTAATGCTTTTATTTCTAGAAGAGATGGAAGGTACTGAATGCAGTAAGAACAGTATAGAATCATAAAAATTGTTTATTTTAATTAAAAAAAAGAAAGAAATGACCATGTGAGAAATTTCAGTAAATTATATGTGTATAATAATACATATATATGGCAATTGGGGTTAAGTGACTTGCACAGGGTCACAGAGCTAAGAAGTGTCAAGTGTCTGAGGCCAGATTTGAACTCAGGTCCTCCTGAATCCAGGGCTGGTGCTCTATCCACTGTGCCATCTAGATGTCCTGATCAATGTTTTTTTAAGTGTGTATCTAATCAAAACCAAATTGGAAAAAAGTAAGAACATTTTTGACATACAAAAGTGTGACAAATGAAAGATATTTAGCTAAGCCATCAACAGTTTTTTTTAAAAAATGAAATAGATAAAAGTTCAGTTATCTATATAGAATGTCACAGTTTCTTTTTTTTTTCTTTTTTTAGTGAGGCAATTGGGGTTAAGTGACTTGCCCAGGGTCACACAGCTAGTAAGTGTTAAGTGTCTGAGGCCGGATTTGAACTCAGGTACTCCTGACTCCAGGGCTGGTGCTCTATCCACTGCGCACCTAGCTTCCCCAAATGTCACAGTTTCTTAAGGATGTTTAACTAATGTAATCAATGTCACAATGATGAAATACCCCATAAATCATTTCAGCTATGAATACTTGACTTCCTCTAAAGGAAAGATAAAGAAATCAAAAGCAACAACAATTTATAATATGAACTCATTTGCAAATCCTTACAGAGGATTATTGTGGAAAACTATAGAAAGCATCCCCTAATGAAACAGTGAAAAATAGTAGAAGTTAAAGAAGTTGAAACATTAATTTTAAAATATAGATTATTCCAAAAGTTTTTATGGGTGAAATGAGAATTTTTAAGCCAAATAATGAGGAGAAATCTATAATTATTTTCATAACCATTAATGACCATAGCATTTGTATTCTAACAATACAAACTTAAATGAGTTGCTTGAAAAAGTAGAAATTGTGAAACAAAACAAAAGAGCCACTTGGAGAAAACCAAATATACAAAAAGGAAATCAATACAGTATGTCACAGTTTTAAATGCATTGAGAGATCACTTCTAAAGACATTTGAAATAGATAAAGATAGCAAACACTTAAGATAAAAAAAGAATGTATGGGCCTTATTATCAAAAAATGCAACCAAGAAAATAACAATAACCACCAAGTCATTTCCCCTTCTTTAAGAGAAAAATTTTCAGGAAAAAAAAAAAAAACTCTTCACATGTGTCTAGAGTGTAATTGATCAATCATCTGAATGTTGTCTGATTCTTTGTGACTTCATTTTGGGGAATTTTCTTGGCAAAGATGCTGGAGTGGGGGGGGCAGCTAGATGGCGCAGTGGTTAAAGCACCGGCCCTGGATTCAGGAGTACCTGAGTTCAAATCCGGCCTCAGACACTTGACACTTACTAGCTGTGTGATCATGGGCAAGTCACTTAACCCCCATTGCCTAAAAAAAAAAAAAAAAAAAGATACTGGAGTAGTTTGCCATTCCCTTCTCCACATGATTTTACAGATGATGACCTGAAGCAAATTGGGTTAAGTGACTTTCCCAGAATCACACAGTGTTTGAGACCAGATTTGAAGTCATGAAGATGAGTCTTCCTAATTACAATCCTTGTACTCTATTCATTGTGCAACCTTCTTTGTTAAAGTACAAGAAGGGAACAGGGTTTTTGCAAATGATATTCTATAACAGATCACATTTTTCAAATGGCAATCAATTGAAAGTTTCAGACAATACATGATAATACCACACTATTAAAAAACAAACAAGCATGCTATCTGGTAGGGCAAAATGCCTAATTAGAGGTTCTTCAACAAAGTATTTACCAACCCCACATTAAAAATCACATACTGTTCCTTGAAAGATATAACATAGACAATTTTCACTTTCTGATCATTATCTTTCAAAACACATAGATCTATTTTCATTAAAAATATTTGGAACTATAATGAATGGTAGCTAATATAGAGTCCAAATCAAAATGCAATTCCCTAAAATTGGTGAGACCCTCCAAATGCTCTTCTCTTGTGAATTATGTGGTCATGACCATAACAGCAAACTCTGATACACTGAAGAATTCTTTAATGAGCTCAGTAAGTACTCAAGCATTTGTCCCAACCATCCACATGGAGAAAACCCATAAAAACAGAATTCCTAGTGTACAATATGTGATATACAATTGTATGGAAGATATTTAAAGATGAACCAGTTGTATCTCAGACAGATATTCTGAGTACACAATTAAGTAACTGCAGAATTGAGTGGATGATGGAAAGCAGTTTATATTGGTTTTCCAACCAATTATATATGCAGTGCTCTTATAAAATCTAAGTTTCTTCTTTAAACAAAGGACACTCTTAAAAACAAAAACAACCAAGCTTTTTGTTTTTCTGGTGATTCTGTATTGGTAAAAATCACATGTAATACTGTAGTGTATGAAGCAGGAATATGCTGGTAAATGTTTAACAATTGGCTCTTTGGGGGAAAACTTTGTACATGACACACTTTTCATTTTAATATGCTTTATTAATGTTTTCATCATTATTTCCTTGAGACTATACAAATTAAAAAAACAAAACAGTAAATTAAGTCGTAATTTTATACTGTTTGCCAATTTCTGAGGTATACAGGCTAACATAGGAAATGTAATGATTGAAACCTCTGAGTTAGTACAAGTTAGCTCCAGCATACCCCTGGTATGAAGAATTAATGTTTTAGTTGACAAAGGAATAATAATGTGGAAGGTGTATGTTTTTTTCAGAATGCGGTAGGTTTATGTTTCTTTTTTCCAGAAATTCATGTAAGCATGTAGTTATAGATCTATTTTTCTTGTTTCTCCATGTCCAAAAATAGTCTTGTTTTTGCCCTTGCCTTAATATATTGAGGCACTATTAAGTCAGCAACGAGAAATAAAGGCAGGATACCTAAAAGGAGCTAAACTGCCTCACTAGAACTTGCCTCAAAAGGTTTTATTTATGATAGTAACATTGTCATGTACAACTGAGAATCTTTCTTACCCAAGTGGAGAGAAGAGGGGAAAGAAGGAGTGAGCTCTGGATAATCTGTGGACAGCAGGACATAGAAGAGCCACCAGATGATGAAGAATAGTCAGAGATATATGAAAGTACCTGGATGGTGTAATATCAAGAAGGTCAAAGTGAAAAAGTTTCCGGATGAATAAAATAAATAGGAAGAAGGGTTGATCATGTTGGATGATGAAAAGTTAGTTGGAAAAATGGGGGGAAAATAGCAGTAAAAAAAGATTAGAGAAGAATTATTGTTTAAGGGAGCACTAGGCTCACCTCAAGAGTTTTACTTTTCAGGATAAGTATGAATTCTATAGGGTTTTTTTGGTTTGTTTCTTTTTTGTTTTGTTTTGTGTTTTTTTTTGGGGGGGGGAGCAGGGCAATGAGGGTTAAGTGACTTGCCCAGGGTCACAGAGCTAGTAAGTGTCAAGTGTCTGAGGCTGGATTTGAACTCAGGTCCTCCTGAATCAAGGGCCAGTGCTTTATCCACTGCATCACCTAGCTGCCCCTCTATGTGTTTTTTTAAAGGAAATGAGAAATAACCTTTACTAGCTAGATTGCTGACCAGGATAGTTTGAAAGAGGATCGCATGATCCTGTAAGAGGTAGAGAGAAAATGTAATCAAATCAGCCTTGAAAAGGAAAGGACACTTTTTTTTTTCCTTCTTGCACAACTTCTCTCAACTATATTCCCTTCTCTCCTCTGACACTGACACTACCCTGGTTGTGTGGATCACCTCACACCTAGACTATTGAAATAATATGCTGGTTGGTCTCCTTGTCTTAAGTCTTTCCCCATTCTAGTCTATCCTTCACTCAGTTGTCAATTTGATTTTATTCTATAATATCTGATCATTTCACTCTTGTATTCAATCAACTTCAGTGGCTCCCTAGCAGGATCTCTATCAATGTCAGTGGTTCTAGGGTCAAATATTCCATCTTTCATTTGACTCCTAAAGCCCAGAACATCCTGGGTCCTCCCTACCTTACCAGTCTTCTTACTTCTTACTATCTTCCAAGTCCTTAGTAATGAAGTGACACTGACCTTTGTGTTTCTTCTAGCGCAGAACACTATCTCTCTTCTGTATGAATTTATACAGGCTGCCTCCATGCCTGGAACTCTCTCCCTTAATGTTTCTACTTCCAAGCTTCCCTGGCTTTACAAATGTTAGCTAAAATCCCAGCTTCTAAAATGAGGCTTTCAAGCCAGCTAGGTGGCACAGTGGATAAAGCAACAGCCCTGGATTCAGGAGGACCTGAGTTCAAATCCAGACTTAGACACTTGACACTTACTAGCTGTGTGACCCTGGGCAAGTCACTTAACCCTCATTGACCCTCAAAAATAAATAAACAAACAAACAAATAAATAAATAAATATAAATAAATAAAAGAAGGCTTTCCTGATTCTCTTATTGTTATCTCCATGTAGATTGATAGATAGATTGATCTAGATATATAGACCTATATCTTCCCTAGATATAGATCTGTATCTCTATTGACCTATTGATAGCCATATCTATCTGTATCTATTGATCTATCTATATCTTATTTGCAAATACTCATTTGTATTTGTCTCTCCCATTAGATTGTAAGTGCCTTGTAAGTAAGAATTGTCTTTTCTTTCTATTCCCATTTCTTAGGACAGTAGTTGGCATATAGTAAGTGCTTAATATATGTTAATCAATTGGTGACTGCTCATTGACTATGAAGCAATAGGAAAGTGAGAGGCTAGAACAGAGACATGATATTTTCAGATAGAGATAAAGGAAATGAAGAGACTTATTCCTCTTGTTTCTGTGGAGAGCTGTAGATGTCAAACAGCATATTTCATATTTGATCCTGGAGCCAGTGAAGTTGATAGCACAAAGTAAACAAGGATCAATAGCATTTATATATGGAAAGAGGAGAAATTGTCGAATGATAGATGACAATTTTGATTTATGGTCACTACCAATCAATCATTTATCATCACAATAAAAAAGCTATTAAAGTTCTAGTAATGCCAAAAGAAGGTTGAAATCATTCTTTAAGTGTTATGGAGTTATTGCTTATGCCCCTAAATGTCAAAGTACAAAGGTCAAATGTAGTATCCAAATACAATATTATGTTCCTTTGCTTATGAGATGATATTTCCAGGAAAATGTAGGAAAATTTCCTGACTTCATCTCCTATAGCCCTAGAAGAATCCCACTCATTAAACCCAATGTTCATTTATTATGTGATTGCTCTGTGCAAGGCACTGTTCTGGATACTAAAAGTATTTTTTTTTTAAAATGTCATACCACCTGCTTTCACGGAAGTTAAATTTTTTTTTCTTATAGAAAAGGGGGTAAAATGTGACACAGCTATGCCCAATACAATCTCATTATTTATTTAGGAGAGATACAAAGACCTCTAAGAAAATAAGAGGAATTTTTTAAAAAAAGAGAAAACAAGAGGAATAGATAATTTTCAGTTTAAAATTTAGTGTTCTTAGATCCAAGGATTACAAATTGGAGGCGTCCAGTGCCCCAGAATTTGATCTTGAGAGTCCACACATATTCCTAAAATATTTCAAATACTGCAATGAAGTGCTCACATATGTTCTGTGCCACTGAAGTCATGGTCCTCCAATCCATTCAGTGAGAGGTGATACATGACGTTAAATTTGTTTTGTGAAATCTGCAAAGAGGGAAAACCATTAGCAATACATTATCAATTAATTTAATCATGAGAATTACACTATACATTTTCCTTTTCCTTTCTTCTGCTCTCCTTTCCTTTTCCTTTGCTTACCACTTCTCCTTCATCTTCTCCTCCCCTGCTCTCTCCCTCTCTTTGCTGATTGGTATAAGAGTTTTAAACTACTCAATTTCTGATGTTTACCTTTCCTTAGGTAGCCTGATGCCTCCTCCCCCACATATACTAATGGGGATCCCAGATTTAATAGAGAGACGCAATTCACTTTTAGGTCCACTAAAGCTCAGAACTCAAAAGCTTAAAAAATTCACCAGGATCAATTTTTGTATATCAGGGATTTACAGACCTAGGACACTTCCTGTTTAAAAATGTTATGATGACATGAATCATTGTCCTCTAGTTTGAGTACTGTGTCTTTTGGATTCTGTCCTGTAAATTCATTGGTACTGAGAACTACTGGTAAGGAAATTCACCATACAGGCACAGAACCATAACTTTACTACAACTTATATTATTAAAGAATAACTAGAGAGGGGCAGCTAGGTGGCACTGTGGATAAAGCACTGGCCCTGGATTCAGGAGGACCTGAGTTCAAATGTGACATCAGATACTTGTTAATTACTAGCTGTGTGACCCTGGGCAAATCACTTAACCCTCACTCCCCCAAAAAATACCTAGAGAAACAAGTGAATGAGTAGATCCCCCAGTTTCATACAGTCAGTATGTGTCAGAGTCCAGCCTTGGACCCACATCTATATGACTTAAAGGACAACTCTCTCTACTGTGCCACAATGCATCACATCTCTAGGATACTCTTATTTTTATTTTTAAAAGATTTATTATTGAGGATAGCTAGATGGCACAGTGGATAAAGCACCAGTCCTGGATTCAGGAGGACCTGAGTTCAAATCCAGACTCAGACACTTGCCACTTACTAGCTGTGTCACTCTGGGCAAGTCACTTAATCCTCATTACCCTGGGGGTGAAGATAAAAGAAAAAGATTAGTTATTTTATTTAAATAAATATTCATTCCACCAACAAACCTATCTGACTGGTAATCCCTTTCAAAATTTACATTCTCCTGGTTTTTGAGTAACCAGGATTATTTCCATGCCATGATGAGATATTAAAGCAAGATTTTAATACTTTGTTCTTAACCTCTTCACAAAAGTAAAATATATAGATGCATCTTTGGCTTGTATTTCTAACATGAGTTGTACTCAAATATAGATCTGGGTTCAGAGTAAACTGATCTACCTTCATTTCAGGTTAGACAATATGCATAAAAGTTGTTAACAATCAGGAAGTTCCAAATTACTAATTTTTTTACTGTTTTGTCGCAAAGGGTAAAGTACAAACAGTTTGAAAAAATGCATGTGTGCATGTGTGTGTGTAGTTTGAAATTAAATCAACATGCCTATCATTGGAGATTGTAAAAAAAAAACACATATTTCTCATAGGAGATTTAAAAATAATGTCACATTGTAAAAATGATTTCCAAGGCCCTTTTTGTAAAATAAAACAAAACTAGATGCTATGTAGTTATGCCCTACAGTTAATTTCTTTATATAAATAAGAAAATATAATAAAATGGTGTTTAAAAGTACTTATTTATTAGACTAATCAAAGTATACCACTCTTCTTTGTATCTTAATAGTATTCAAATAAGAATCTGAAAAGATAGTGATAATTGGTTATAGTCAGTGGAGATACAAGATGAATTACTTTCATCCATTGTCACAATAAATATAGAAAGGACTGCTACATATTAGGTAGGCCCTTTATGAAGTATTTGTGAGAAAAAATGAAGCAGTTAATTAATTAGACATTTATTAGTATTTAACATTATGCAAAACATTGTGCTAAGCAAAATTGATACAAAAAGAAAAATAAAAAAGTCTCAAGGTGTTTACATTCTAACTGGACAGAAACCAAGCATATTTGGAAGATTTTAATTTAAAATCAGATGTCAAGATCCCATGGTCCTTGGAGTGAAGTGACAAAGAAGGTGTTGATGGTTCTTTTTCATTTTTATTTTTTCCCGTTACATGTAAAGATAGTTCTCATCTTTTGTTTATACAAGCTTTACAATTTCAGATTTTTCTCCCTCCCTCCCTCCCTCCCCTCCCTTCCCCCTCCCCTAGACAGCAGGTAATCTGATATAGGTTTTATATATATATATATATATATATGTATATATGTATATATGTATATATGTGTATATATGTGTATATATATGTATATACACACACATATACACATACACATGTACACATACACACATACATACATATATACATATACACACATATATACACATAATAACATTAATCCTATTTCTGCATTAGTCATTAACGTTATAAGAGAAAAAATCAGAGCAATGATGAAAAACCTCAAAATAGAAAAAAACAACAGCACCAAAACCAAAAGAAATAGTATGGTTCATTCAGCATCTATACTCCACAGTTCTTTTTTTTTTTTTCTTGGATTTGGAGATCCTCTTCCATCATGAGTTCCCTGGAACTCTTCTGTACCATTGCATTAGTGAGAAGAATATAGTCCATCACAGTAGATCAACACTCAATGTTGATGATACTGTGTACCATGTTCTTCTGGTTCTGCTCATCTCACTCATCATCAACTCACGCAAGACCCTCCAGGTTTCTCTGAACTCCTCCTGCTCATCATTTCTTACAGCACAATAGTATTCCATTGTATTTATATACCACAATTTGTCCAGCCATTCCCCAATTGATGGGCACCCCCTCAACTTCCAATTCCTTGCCACCATGTAAAGAGCAGCTATAAATATTTTTGTACATGTGGGTCCCTTTCCCCCTTCCATGATTTCTTTGGGAAAAAGACCCAAAAGTGGTATTGCTGAGTCAAAGGGTATGCACAGCTTTATCGCCCTTTGGGCATAATTGGTGGTTCTTTTTAATGTCACTTTTTTTAACTTTTGGAAGGGAATTGAATTTTTAATTTTTAATTTTCTTTTTATTTATTTTTTAAAAATAAAAGTATTTGGGGGCAGCTAGGTGGTGCAGTGGATAGAGCAATGGCCTTGGATTCAGGAGGACCTGAGTACAAATCTGGCCTCAGACACTTAACACTTACTAGCTGTGTGACCCTGGGCAAGTCACTTAACTCCCATTGCCCAGCCAAAAAAAAAAAAGTATGTTATTATTTTCCAGTGATATGTAGAGATAGTTTTCAACATTTGTTTACATAAGATTTATAATTTCAAATTTTTCTCCCTCACTCCCCACCCTCCCCCTTTCCCCTAGACAGCAGGTAATCTGATATAGGTTATATATAATAACATTAAACATATTTCTGCATTAGTCATGTTATAAGAGAAGAATCAGAGCCAAAATGAAAAACCTCTAAAAAGAAAAATATTAGCACCCAAAACAAAAGAAATAGTATGGTCCAATCAACAGCCATATTCCACATTTCCCTTTTATTTTCCTTTTTTTTTTTCTGGATTTGGAGAGCCTTTTCCATCATGAGTCCTTTTAATGTCATTTTCAAAGATAAAACATTAGTTTCTGATATTGAACTATTTCACAGCACTAAGGTCTTTGGTGGAAAGAATTATTTTTTCTGGATCTTCAGAAGCTATGGTTTTAGTTTCTATAAAAGCCATTGCCAGACTGTGTCTCCACAGAGGCATAATAGCTGAGGGCACTTTTCTGGAAATGCTGCTACTCCCAGAGCTCTTGGATGTATGTTCCAGGGCTATCTCCATCAGGATTTGTGTGAATATGATGGTCAAAGTGGTGATGATGGAGTCACTTGCTTGCACATATTTTTTTTATCTTATGGTGTCTAGCTGCTTCACCTAAGGTGGCTGGCCTACTTCTGTGTGGGGCAGTTGGTTGGCAATCTTTGGGGGTGGTTGGCCCCTTCTCTACAAAATATGCTTTCTCATTTGGAGACTCTAAGAGTTGTGCTAGAATCAGGACTGGTGGCCTGGGATGTACTGCTGCTCTTACCTATCAGATTACTGATAATGTTCTATAGCCATTACTGGTGTTGATTAAGAAGTTGGGTTCCTTCTCTCCACACTGATTTCTCCCCCTCAATTATGATTATAGGGGCATGATTGGAAATGGTTCAACTTCTTTGACAGGTAGTGCTGTTTTCAAGGGACCTGGGTCCTTTCCATCAGGGTCTGAGGAAAAATAAGAATCAAGATTATGGTGGTGGTTGACCTGCCTGGCACATGCTGCCTTCTATCTTTCCCTCAGCTCCCTTACTTCTTCAACAAGACTGGCTTGCATATCGCTTCATGAATAAGAGTCTTGCAAGATTAGAAGACATATATATTGGGGGCAGCTGGGTGGCGCAGTGGATAAAGCACCAGCCCTGGATTCAGGAGGACCTGAGTTTACATCCAGCCTCAGACACTTGCCACTTACTAGCTGTGTAACCCTGGGCAAATCACTTAACCCTCATTGCCCTGAAAAAAGACATATATAAAGTGTGATCTGTACTACTGGTGAGAGTGATCATAACTGATGACACTATAGATTCATAGAAATTTAAAAAATAAGCATATATATATATATATAACATATGTGTATATGCACATGTATTTTTATCATTTAAGTAACTGTTCAATAGTATAGATAGTTCTATTAATTTATGGACTGTTATTGTGGGAGACCTTTGTTCTTTGTGTTTTTCAGCTCCATTATTCTTAAAAGCCAGAGATTTTGACAGCTACTTGCAAGCTCCTTGGGGTTTGTTTAAAACAATAGGGAGGGTTGCCTGGCAACCTCACATTGAGATTTTGGTACCCTATTGAAACTTACATTCCAAGCTACTCTGCACAACTTCACCAGGATAAAGAAAAAAAATATAATATAATCAGAATTGTTTATAAATGTTCTTCTTTCTAAAATACGTACAACAAAGTACACAGTCATCCTGATTGTTGTGTGGTTCAGAAAATAGATTGTCATGAAGTCTATAGAAGCACTCTGGAGGTTGGCAAGCATTTGAGAAAATTCAGAACTCTCTTAAAAAAAAAAAGCAGTAGATAGAGGCTCCTTGCCTCCCTTGATGAGGGAGTATGTCCTTCCTTCACAGCTAGAAGGGCAGAATTATAAGATCATAGGATTTATAATTGAAAGAACCTTAGTGTCTGCCATACCCATTTTAGAGATGAGTCTCAGAGAGATGAAATGATTCTCTCAAAGCTTTTTATGTTTCATTCTTCATAAAGAGGAATAGTTTAAGTAAAGATAGCCAAAATTTGCATAATATTTTAAAGTTAATCACCACACTCATAGCAGCCTAATAAAATCCTTGTGCAAACATAACAATCTTCATTTAAGAGAAGAAAAGCAAGGGCTCAAAGTAATTAAATACCTTGACCATAATACCTAAGAATAGGGTATATGAATGACTCTAAAACATTTTTTTCTTAATCTGCCATAAATCTATAGAAAACCCTTTTCATCATATTCTGACATCTCTATACCCTCCCATTTCCTATACTGATTGGTGTAGTCTGAGGGAATACAACATTCCTGAAGACTCCATCTCTTCCCTTACCCTACCACCTTTGTTGATGAATAGTTGCCAGAAACATTCTTATTGACCTTGAATGATTTGAATAATGCCACCCAGTTGATTGAGAAATAGTTATAGATAATTCGGGGTGCTTTCTCAGCTCATTAACAAATGGGGAATATATCTTCAGGTGGAATTGAAAAGAGAGTAAGAGAGCATTAATGATTAGGGACAGCAGGAAAGGTTATGTCTATAAAGTAGAACAAGAATTGGGACTTGAAGGTAGTTAAGGGTTTTAAGATTCAGAGGTGAGGAAAGAGGTCCATTATAGGAATGGGGGAAAGCCTTTGAAATAGCATGAAGGCAGAAGATGTTCAGAGAACAGTAGGTAGGCTAGTTTAGGTGAAATAAAATGTGCTTGAAGTGGAATAATACAAAATAAGTGTACAAAGGTGGGCTAGCACCAGACTGTGAGAATTTTAAATATCATGCTGAAGTTTATATTTTATCATAGAGATAATAAGGAAGCACTGATGATTTTCAAGCAGTGGGTAAAATAGATTTCTTTTTTTTCTCTCATCTATTTTTTCATTCATTCATTCCTGTATTTATTCTTTCATTTGTTTGTTTATTTGTTTTTATATTTTTATTTATCTATTTAGTTACAGTTTGGAGTTCCAAATTCTATTCCTCTCTCATTCCTTCCTTCCCTATCCTCAAGGTTGCCAGCAATCAGTATAGGTTATATATGTGCAATTATGTAAAACATTACCATAATAGTAATTTTACATAAAAAGACTCAAGTAAAAAAAGAGAAAGCACAAAATAGCTTGCTTCAGTCTGTGTTCAATCAATATCAGTTTTGTTTTGTTGTCCCCCCCCACCCCGCCGGGAGGTAGATACTTCATCATTAGTCCTTTGGGATTGTCTTGGATCATTGTATTTCTGAGAGTTATTAAGTCATTCACAATTGTTTAGAGAGAGATAATGCAGTCACTATGCACAATGTTCTCCTTGTTCTGCTCACTTCACTACTCATCAGTTCATATGAATGTTTCCAGGTTTTTCTGAAATCATCCTGCTTGTCATTTCCTAGAGCATAATAATATTTCATTAAAATTATATACCACATATATAATTACAGTTGATTGGTATTGTGCTACAGGAAATGAAAAACAGGATGATCCCAGAAAAACCTGGAAAAATTTATATAAACTGATGTATAGCAAAATGAGGAGAACTGGGAGGACATTGTGCATAGTGACAGCAGTATTGTGTGATGAGCAATTGTGGATGACTTAACTACTCTCAGCAATACAATGATCCAAGACAATCCCAAGGGACTAATGATGAAGCATACTCTACACTCCCATAGAAAGACTGATAAAAATTGTGGTTTGAACATATATAACCTATACCAGAATGGTTGCTGTCTTGTGAAGGGGGTAGGAAAGGGAGGGAAGGAGGAAAATTTGGAACTCTAAATCTTATGAAAATGAATGTTGAAAACTACCCTAACATGTAACTGGAAAAAATAATACAAACATTTGTGGCAAAATAAATAAATTTATAAAATTTCATATATATATATATATACATATATACATACATACATACATACACATACACACACACACATATATATATAATACCACAGTTTGTTCAATCATTCCCCAATTAATGGATATTCCTTCAATTTGCAGTTCTTAGCCACCACAAAGAGTTGCTATAAACTTGTACAATTTTTTTTCCTTTTCTCTTTTTCACAGTTACTCTTGTTAAATGTTTCCCTCCATCCTATTCCCTTTCCCATGATATTTTCTCTATTATCTATCTACTTTCACCCTATCCCTCCTCAAAAAGGATTTGCTTCTGACTGCCCCCTCCCATAATCTGCCCTCTCTTCTTTTACTCCTCCCTCCTTATCCCTTTCCTCTCCTACTTTCTGCATGGTTATATAGATTACTCCACCCAAATGTGTGTGTATGTTAATCTCTCCCTGAGCCAACTTTGATGAAATTAAGGTCCTTGAGCCTATTCAGATGAGGGTAAGGTTCATTGACTGCCCTGTCCCTCCCCCATTTTTCCACCTATCCATAAGCCCTTTCCTGTTTGTTCATGTGGGATTTTCCCCCATTCTAACTCTCCCCTTCCCCCTCCCCCATTACATTCCTCTCATCTCTCGATTTTACCCTAAAGATGTCATCATGGGGCAACTAGTTAAAACAGTGGACAAAGCACCCACCCTATTCAGTTCAGGTCTTTTCATCATGAATATCTGAAAGTCCTCTTTTAAATTAAAGTCCCATTTTTCCCCCTGAAAGATTATACACAGTTTTCCTGGATAGGTGAGTCTTGGTTGTAATTCCAATTCCTTTGCCCCTGGAATATCATATTTCTTGCCATCCAGTCCTTTAATGTAGAAGCTGCAACATCTTGTGCTGTATGGACTGTGGCTCCAGAGTACTTGAATTGTTTCTTTTTGGCTGCTTGTAATATTTTCTCCTTGACCTGGAAGCTCTGGAATTTGGCTACAATATTCCTGGGAGTATTTCTTTTGGGATCTCTTTCAGGAGGTAATTGGTGGATTCTTTCAATTTCTATTTTACCTTCTGTTTGATAATATAAGGGCAGTTTTCCCTGACAATTTCCTGGAAGATGATGTCTAAGCTCTTTCCTTGATCATTTTTTCCAGGTAGTCCTATAATTTTCAAACTATCTCTCCTGGATCTCTTTTCCAGGTCAGCTGTTTTTCCAAGGAGATATTTCACATTTCTTTCTATTTTTTTATTCAGTTGGATTTGTTTTATTGTGTCTTGATTTCTCATAAACTCATTAGCTTCTGTTTGCTCCATCTTAATTTTTAAGCAAGGATTTTTTTTCAGAGAGCTTTTGTACCTCATTTTCCATTTGTCCCATTTGGCTTTTCAAGCTGTTGACTTTTTTTCCATGACCCTTCTTCATCACTCTCATTTCTCTTTCCATTTTCCCCTCTACCTTTCTTACTTTATCTTCAAAGTCCTTTTTGAGCACCTCTATGGTCTGGGACCAATTCATATTTTTCTTGGAAGCTTTGGATGTAGGAGCCATGACATTGTTACCTTCTTCTGAGTGTGCACCTTGATTTTCCTTGTCACTAAAGAAACTTTCTATGGTCCTCATCTTTCTCTGTCTGCTCATCTTGCCTATCTTTTACTTGAGTAGGGAACCGTTTCCAGGTTGCACTGTCCCAAGCTTCATGTGGTCCCAGGTGGTATGATTTAAGGAGGGGTAGGTTCTTCACTTGTCTGGCCTATTCTCTATTCTGTAGATAACCCCAGGCCAACTTGCTAACTAACCAGACAGCAAAACTTTGTGTGCTTAGTTTGTTATCTCCAACAAACTGAGCCTGTCCCCCACCTGGGCCACTGTCACTCAAGCTTACTCCTTGGTTCCCAGCAGGGCTGAAACACCCAGGTTCTGCCTCAGCACCAGCAGAGAACCCTGTAATCTCCCCCAGGGCCAACCACTTAGCCTTCTCACCAGACTGTAATCTTAGTTCCAACAACACTGGTATTTCAGCTGATTCAGAGGCTCTGGGATTCTCTTTCTCTGGATCAGCCTCCATGGGACTGGATCTATGTCAACATGAATGCAGGCTTAGGCTCCACTCCTGTCCCAGCACAGCAGCCCCCTCCTGCCAAATTTGTAAGCTGCCTTTGGCTGGAAAATGATCTCAGTCCATTATTTTGTGGGTCCTGAAGTTCCAGGAATTGTCCTACAGCATTATTTTGAGGCTTTTTGGTGTGATTGTGAAGTGAGTTTTGAGAGCTTACTGCCTTTCCTCCATCATCTTGACTCTGACCCAGAAATATTTTTCTCCCAGATTTGTTCTTAAGGAAGATTATTTTTTTGTAGTTTTGTAGAGGAAGGGTCAGAGAGAATAGGTTGTGAAAGTATAAAAAACAATTATGAAATATTGCAATAAGTCAGGTGATATTTGATGAAGGACTAAGAAAGTAGCATTTATTTTAGTAAAGAATAGGGAATGTATATGAGAAATGTTCTAGAGCTATTAGAAGTGGGATAAACAAGACTTGATAATGATTGGATATAGAAAAAATAAAAGTAGAATGTAAGATCCTTGAGGGAACGAGGTATTATTTTGACTTACAGACAAGAGCACAGGCCAGGCAGGCTGAGAATGTGACTCTCCTTTAATCATACCACCTGGGACCCCCTGTAGCTTGGGAGAATGTGTCCTGGAAGCAGTGCCGCACTTTAATGTGCAAGCAGAAAAAAAAGATGAGGACCATCAAAAGTTTCTTTGGTAACAAGGTAGATCAATATACACCCTCAGAAGAAGATAACAAAGTCAAGGCTCCTACATCCAAAGCTTCCAAGAAAAATATGAATTGATATCAGTCAATAGAAGTGCTCAAAAAGAATTTTGATAATAAAGAGAGGTAGAGGGAAAAGTAAGATACGTAGAGGAGAAAATGGAAAGAGAAATGAAAGTGATGGAGGAGGGCCATGAACAAAAAGTCAACAGCTAGAAAAGCCAAATTGGCCAAATGGAAAAGGAGGTACAAAAGCTATCTGAACAGTTTTGAATTGCTGAAAAACTAGAATTGAGCAAAATTGCTTAAGAATTATACTTAAATTAATTAATTGCTTCTGTGCTCTAGTCCTTCATTTCCAAATGCCTTCTAGACTTCTGAACACGAGTATTTCCCATTCACCATGTACAAAATGGTGCTCATTATCTTTCTTCTTAATGAGCCCTTCCTCTCCATGTCCCTCTTTATAATGGTAAAGCACTGCAATCATTCTATTCACAAAGATTCTCAAGTTCTGGGTCATCTACAACAATCCTCTCCCTCACCACTTAAAAATTAGGATTGCTTAAGAATTAGGATTGAGCAAATAGAAGCTGATGACTTTATGAGAAATCAAGGCACAATAAAGCAAATCCAAATGAATAAAAACATAGCGGGAATGTGAAATATCTCCTTGAAAAAACAGCTGACCTGGAAAAGAGATCCAGGAGAGAAAATCTGAGAATTACTGGACTACGATAGCCAAATTCCAGAGCTCCCAGGTCAAGGAGAAAATATTGCAAGCAGCTAGGAAGAAACAATTCAAGCACTGTGGAGCTACAGTCAGGATAACTTAAGATCTAGTAGCTTCTATAGTAAAGGATCTGAGGGCATGGAATATGATATTCCAAAGGGCAAAGGAACTGGGATTACAACCAAGAATCACCTACCCAGCAAAACTGATTATAATCTTTTGGGGGGGGGAAGGAAATGGGACTTCACTGTAAAAGAAGACTTGCAGGCATTCATGATAAAAAGACCTGAACTGAATAGAAAATTTGACTTTCAAATGTAAGACCCTAGAGGAAAATGAATCAAGAAGAATGTTAAAAGTTTAAACGGTTTTAATTCCTACATGGGAAGATGATACTTCTAACTCATAAGAACTTTCTCCGTATTAGGGCAGTGAAAGGAATATACTTAAACAGAGGGCACAGCGGCCTCAGACACTTAACACTTACTAGCTGTGTGACCCTGGGCAAGTCACTTAACCCCAACTGCCTCACTAAAAAAAACCAAAAACCAAAAAAAAAAAACAAAACAAAAAAAACCCAGAGGGCACAGGTGTGAATTGAATATGAGGGGATGATATGGGTACAGAATTTATTTTTTATTTCTCCTTTTTTTGTTCAGACAGGCAGGGTGGGTTGGCCTATGTCTGGGGCTGGATTTGGTCTCGGGGTCTCCTGGATCCAGGGCTGATGCTTTGTCCACTATGTCAACCAGCTGCTCCATGATGCCATCTTTAAAATAAAATTAAGGAGTGAGTGGAATGTATTGGGAGAAAGGGAAAGGGAGAGATAGAGTGGGGGTAAAGTAGCTCACATAAAAGAAATAAGAAAAAAACCTTATGATGTAGAGGTGAAGATGGGAAAGGAATGGGGAAATGAGTGAGCTTTACTCTCTTAAGAATTGGATCATAGAGAGAATAACATACACACTCAAGTTGGTATAGTAATATATCTTTCCCTGCTGGGGAGGGGAAAGGGATAAGGGGTGGGGGGAGGTGAAGGAAGGGAGGACAGATTGGGGTAGGGGGCAGTAAAAAGAAATACACTTTTGAGGAGGGATAAGGTGAAGGAAGATAGACAATAGAATAAATATCAAGGGGAGGGAATAGGATGGAGGTAATACAGTAACCAATAGTAACTGAAAAAAATGATGAGCAGGATGTGATCAGAAGAACTTATGAAAAATGCAATCCAACTACAGAGAATGAAATAATGGTATCTGAATACAGATTGAAGTATATATATTTTTTGCTAAAAAATCTGCCAATCTCCCACCCCTCCCTCCACCATCCCAAGACAGCAAGCAATCTGATGTAGGTTACATATGTACAATCACATTCAACACATTTCTGAATTAGTCATGCTGTGAAAAAGGATCAGAGCAAAAGGGAAAAACTTCATAATAGCAAACAAAAAAGTAGAAATGGTATGGTGCAATCAGCATCTAGGTTCCACATTTCTTTTTTTTCTGGATTTGGAGAGCGTTTTCCCTCCTGAGTCCTTTGAAACTCTCTTGGACCATTGTGTTGCTGAGAAGTCAAGTCTATCACAGTTGATCAACACACAGTGTTGTTGATAGTGTGTACAATGTTCTCCTGGTTCTACTCATTTTGCTCAGCATCAATTCCTTCCAGGTTTCTCTGAAATCCACCTGCTCATCATTTCTTCACATTGATTTTTTTTAAACTTTGTCTTCTAATTTTATTTTCCTCCTTCCCTCCTCAACCCTCCCTATGGAATCAAACAATTCAATATATGTCCTACATGTGCAATTATGCCAAGCATCTTCACATTACTCATGATGTGAAAGAAAATAGACAGAATAACTTTAGCAAGAGGAACTATCAAATAAAATTATACTTCAATCCGTATTCAAATACCATCAGTTCCTTCTCTGCTGATGGTTTGCATTATTCATATGTCCTTTCTGATAGCCTTTTGCTAATCATTTCTTTCACAGTTACTATTGGTAACTGTATTACTCTTCATCCTATTCCATCCCCTTGATATTTACTCTATTTTTATCTTCTTTCACCCTCTCTGTCCTCAAAAGTGTTTTGCTTTTTATTGCCCCCTCCCCCAATCTGCCCTCCCTTCCTTCACCTCTCCCCAACTTTTCAAACCCTTCCCCTCCCACTTTCCCTCAGGGCAAAATATATTATTATACCCACTTGAGTGTTTATGTTATTCCGTGTTTGAGCCAATTCTGATGAAAGTGAAGCTCACTCACTCCCCCACTCCTTTCTCATTTTACCCTCCACTCCATATGTTTTTTCTTGCTTATTTGAGTTACTTTCCACCCTTCCACCTCTCCCTTTCCTTTTCTTCCAGTGCATTCCTCTTACCCCTCCAGTTTATTTTGAAGATGTCATCATGGGTCAGCTAGGTGACACAGTAGACAAAGCACCAGCCCTGGACCCAGGAGGCCCAGAGCCCAAATCCAGCCTCAGACATTAGCCACCCCACCCTGCCTACCCTACAAAAACAAGGATAAATTTTATATATATATATATGTATATATACATATACACACATACATATATATATGTATGTGTGTATATATATGTGTATATATATGTGTGTGTGTGTGTATATATATATATATATATATATATATATATATATATATATCATACCTTCATATTTAATTCATACCTGTGCCCTCTGTCTAAGTATATTCCTTTCAGCTTCCCTAATATTGAGAAAGTTCTTATGAGTTGGAAGTATTATCTTCTTATATAAGGATGTAAGCATGTTATCCTTTTAATGTCCTTCATGATTACTTTTTCCTGTTTACCTTTTTATGCTTCTCTATTACTCAATTACAAATTACTGGAAGCTCAGGTCTTTTCATCACAAATGTCTAAAAGTCCTCTTTTTCATTGAAACCCCATTTTTCCCATGAAATATTATGATCAGTTTTGTTGGGTAAGAGATTGGAGGTATTAGTCCCAGTTCTTTTGTCTTCTATAATATCATATTGCATGCCCCCTGGTCCTTTAAGGTACAAGCTGATAGATGTTGTGTTATCCTGGCTATGGCTCCACATTATTTGAATTCCTTCTTTCTAGCTGCTTGCAATATTGTCTCCTTTACCTGGATCTCTGGAATTTGGCTATAATATTCCCAGAAGCTTTCTTTTTGGGATCTCTTTCATGAGGTGATTGGTGAATTCTTTCAATTTCTATTTTAACTTCTGTTTCTAGAATATCAGGGCAACTTTAACTGACAATCTATTGGAAGATGGTGTCTAAGCTCTTATTTTGGTCATGGTTGTCAGGTAGTCCAAAGATTTTCAAATTATTCCTCCTGAATCTATTTTCCAGGTCAGCCATTTTTCCAAGGAGATATTTCATATATTGCCCTCTATATTTTAAAAAAAAGCATTTGGATTTGATTTACTATTTCTTGGTTTCTCATCACGTCACTAGCTTCCATTTGTTCAATCTTAACTATTGGCAATTATTTTCTTCAGTGAGTTTTTTAATCTCTTTTTCCATAGACTTTTTCTCATGACTTTCCTGCATCATTCTAATTTCTCTCTCCATTCTTTCCTCCTCACTAAATCTTCCTTCTATCTCTCCTACTTTCTCCTCAAAGTCCCTTTTGAGCAATTCCAAGGCCTGAGACCAATTCATATTTTTTTTTTGGAAGCTTTTGATGCAGGAGCCTTAACTTTGTTATTATCTTCTTCTGAGAGTGTGTTCTGTTCTAGCTTGCTCTCAAAGCAGCTTTTAATGGTCTGCTGTTTTTTTCTGCTTACTCATCTTGATCCCCTATTTCTTGTCTTTTAACTCCTTCTTAAAGTGTAGTGTTGCTTCCAGGGCACATTGTTCTAAGCTACAGCTTGGCATAGGGGGTGGTTTGGCTTTTTCTCCGCCTGCCTTGCCTTTGAGTAACCATGGCCCAGTTTCTCTTTGACCCAGAAACAGAAGTCTTATTGAAATCTTATTCTCTATGGTTGGAAGTTTGGTGTGCCTGTGCCCCTTCCCCACTGGGTGTCTGTCCTTCAACTTTGCTTGCTGGTTCAGAATGTGGGCTCCTCACCCCAATTCCAACAGAGACTACAGCAATTCCCCCCAAATGCTGGACCCCCTCAACTGTCCATGAATCAAGCTTCAGAAGAAGCAGGTGAAGATTTTGAGTCTTTGGCTAGAAGCACTTCCTCCTCTAGGCTGGTCCTGCTCCAGAAGCTGTGGTCCTCAAGCTGTGCTCCTCTCTCAGCCTGAACAGCAGGTGATCCCAGTCACCTAATTAAGCTGTCTTTGGCTGGAAAAGAATCTCACTCTGTTCTTATGTGGATTTTGCTGCTCCTAGAGCATCACATTATTTTTGGTGGTATGTGGACAGGTTTTCAGGAGCTGTTAGAGTCACAGTCTTTCTTCTGCCATCTTGGCTCTGTCCCCTGGTAATTCCACTTCTAAAGTAGATCTTAATCATCTTTATTCTAGTAAATAATCCTTATGGCATGTTGGAGTCGAAAAAGCATGACATAGTGGTCATTGTTTTAATGATATGTCTCTATAAAATTAACTATGTTAACTCTCTGACAACAAGACCTACAGTTTGTTACTGGGTCGATCAATCTCTCTAACTAGGTAGGATTTAAATGAGCCTGACAATCACTACCATCCCCTTTGAAAACCCATGGTCATCTCCATGTAATGACATGCAACTAGAAAAGGTTAGTGGTGGTTTGTCATAATTATACGAAAATCATCATTTACAGAGGGGGTGACCTAGTTGCAAAAATGCCCAATAAGGGATAGAGTTCTTTAAAAAATAATTTACAGTTTCATACAGCAAGGAAAAGCAAACACTACCTCATAAGGTCTACAATACTTTTTCAAACTAGGGTTCATTCCCTTTTAACCAGACTATGCATGTAATCTCATTCAGATTAGAAACAATTGTGATTCATGACCTAAAATCCTTAGTGCTTCTGTAATACTAGTCAATATGGTTACTGTTTAAATATTTTAAAGACTCTGAAGATGAAATTTTACTACTTTCTCATTTGTAGTTGCCATCTGTTTTTCAGATTTCACTTATTGTCTGAATAATATCTGATAAGAATTTAAATCTTGACTTTTTTCCCCTTCATCTACTTAAAACCACAGTTACGATGACTCATAATATGTTCAATAAATGCTTTGGAAATAGTGAGTTCATAATATTTTCTGAAACCATATGTCTGGCCAATTGAACAAGGAGAAAAATGGGGAATTCAAAGGGTTGGTATCTGAACAATTCAATGTTGAGGAAAACCCAAACAAAACACAGCACTGAGGAAGATGTGGAATTGAGGAGGCCAAATTCATCCAAACTGTCCACAATGATCAAAGTCACTGAGTTGGAGCTAGGCTGTCTACTTTCCTATACTGGGTTACAGCCATATTGATATCTTTCTATTTTTTCATACATTATGTTCAACCTTTCTAAGGTTTAGCCCTATTTGGCAAAAAAACTAAAACTGAATCTGAGGAAGAATTAATTAATAAGTTAGGGAATTCAACTTTTTTGTTTTTCATTCCTTCCTCCTAACCTATTACATCTGTCTAAAATTAGCAGAGAGAAAAGGGAAAATGGGATGGATTTAGTAAGTTTGAGAATATGAGGGCCTTCCCGTTAGTAAATTAGGCACATTGGGACAATGTTTTTTTAATCATTTCATTCCTACAGAGTATAATTAACATGAATCTCCTCATAGTCAAATTTTATTAATTTTGAGAAAATAGGCAGCAATAGAAACAGCCTAGTTTCTGAAGAACTGGATTTTTTTTAATGTTATAAGGACTGCAGAAGCAATTAATCATGTATTTTACTACTATTTGGAAGTTGTGAGTGATCCCTAGGCAACCTTGCCACCATCTACCCACCTATATCCAGAATAAGGAATATAGTTTTTGAAGGTGAGAGAGAATCTTAATGGCAATATAGATGCCAGGTTTGAGGTAAGTAACATAATTTTTTAAATGGTGAAATAATAATGTTCCATAGACAGAAAAAGAATAAAAGGAAATTTTTTACATGGAGAAGTTATGAAATGACAAATGAATTTAATTTATCTTCTATAGAGCATATGGAAAACTACCTACTTCTTATCATGCTGCAAATTTGTTTAGTTACTTAATGAGTTCTGTGTTGAATATTAGGATCCAGTCTTTATATAACAATCCTTTTATTGTTATACAAGTACTTTCAGCTAAAACCCATGATATGAATCACAATGATAAGAACTCATAGTTGCCAAAATGCCACTTGGCATTTATGAGTAATAAACACATCAACAGTACAAAGCTCCCAGCCTACTATAATAATATTTTCCATACTTATGTCAATTAGTGGGTCCATGATTTCATGTATATGTATATTATCTCCACTTGGATAGATGTTTTCTCAGATGAAAATAATTTGTTAAAGAACTTTTGGCATATATGTTTCATTGTTTGACTGTTGTCCTGTTTAATCTTGAAAGACTCTAGGAATAATTGGGCTTATTAACTGGATCTCACACCAAGCTTTCTTCAAACTTGCTTATCCATTGATTACTTCTCCCAGTTTCATAAGGCAGTACTACTCATGATCTTCAATAATATGATTTTGAAAATGAGTTAATGCCCTAAAAATGTGTAGTAATTTCCTACAGAGATTGCTTTCTGACTGAAGTAGTTTCTGGCCTCCTTATTCTTTTGGTTGATTTACATTGTTCAACTGTCCATAGAAAATGTGATGGTGTATTTTCCTAAACAATTATCAAAGCACATATTAATTTTTATCCTAATTTGGTATTGGTTTTGATAATGATGATGATGATAATGGTTTGAATGAGTTGATGATCTGATTGCACAAAGACTTCTTATTCAAAAGTGATTCCTATATTGGCAACAGACGATTTCCTCTTTTCCCCTTAAATTCATCTTGTGTTTATTTTGCATGTACTTAGAATATATTTATATTTGTACATCTATGTCTAATAGAATATAAACTCCTTGAAGTCAAGGACTGTTACAATTTTTAGCTTTTTCTCCCCAGAACTTATTAAGAGTAAGACAAATGCTCACAAAATAATTTATTTATTATTTGATAAAATACAGTAAACTTCATTTATTGTGATGGTATTTGGCTCTCATTATATACAATGCTTTGAAGACAACAAAGTAGCAGCTAGACATAGAACTTGACTTGGAGCCAGGAAGATCTGAGTTCAAAGATATCCCCAGACACTTATTAACTTTGTATCCAAAGAGAAGCCACTTAACTTCTGTCTCATTTTCTTCATCTGTAAAATGGGGATTATAATAGCACCTTCCTCTTATGACTGTTATAAGGATCAAATGAGTGATATGTGAAATGGATATATATAGTTGTATTATAATATATTAATAATTTATTATATTATAATAATGATATAGGAATATATATTCATACACACCATTAAATATTATTAAACAAAAATTTAGAATGAAGCATTACACTCTAGATGAATCTGACCAAAGCAGAGTACAACAGGAGTATCATTTCTATAATCTTAGATCTTCTATCAATTGTTATGCAGTCTAAGACCACTTTACTTTGGAGGCTGCCTTTGAGAAAGGTGGAGTGGAGAGAGTCAGGGAGTATTTGTGTGTATGTGTATGTATACACACAAGTATATACATACATACATATATATATGTGTGTATATATATACATGTATATATATATAAAATATGTGTGTGTACACATTCAGTAAGTCAATAACATATATACATGTGTGTACATATATAAATATATATAAATATATATGTATATAGATAGATAGGCAGATAGGTAGATAGATAGGTGGATAATAACTCCACCAATATAGAGGATTTATGTTTCTACAAGTTCACTATGTCATAGGTAGGGTAAGCCCCCCAAAATAAAGTACTCTTATTCTGCCATAACAAGTGATGATATGTTGAAGAACTCTGGGGACTTGATATTTCTACTCCATTTTTGCTCTGGCCAGACCCATCTGGTGTAAAATGTTCCATTCTACACTTGTACATTTAAAGAAGGACATTGTTAAGTTGAAGAGTGTTTAGAGGAGGGCAATCCAGATGGCAAATGTCCTCAATTCATGACATATAAAGATTGATTGAGAACACTGAAAACATTTAAACTTGGATATGAGAATTTGGGGGCAAGTCATGATAACCTTTCAAATGTGCAATAGGCTAGAAGAGGAATCTGATTTTGTTTTATTGGTCTCATAGGTCACAATAGAAATCAAAGTTTAAGAAGCTATCAGAAGATAGATAAAGATTAAATATCATGGGGAAAGGATAAGATGGAGGAAATAGTAACAATAGTAAATGTGAAAAAAAGAATTAGGAAAAAAAAAGCCAGTAGGCTTCTCCAGACTGCCAAAGGTACGTGTGATGTAAACAAAACAAAAAGTAGTTTAAAACTTCTGTTTTTCAAGTTTACCTGCTTTGGGAGGTTGTGGATTTCCTTTTGTTAGAAGTCCTCAAGCAAAGACTTGATAGCCACCTGGGGGGAAGGTGAGGATTGTTTTAAAGGGATTTTTTTCCCCCAACCCAATTGTGGACTAACAAAGTTCTGAGAGTCATTTTAACTTAGAATTTTTTTTTTTTTTAGTGAGGCAGATTGGGGTTAAGTGACTTGCCCGGGGTCACACAGCTAGTAAGTTGTTAAGTGTCTGAGCCAGATTTGAACTCAGGTCCTCCTGACTCCAGGGCCGGTGCTCTATCCACTGCACTACCTAGCTGCCCCTGACTTAGAAATTGATAAATTGATTCTGGGGAATATTCTTTCAAAGGAGCTGCCCAATTTAGAATAGATTTAAATCTTTGACTTTGATGATAATGAAAAGTAGCCCAGGAGATTCATTCAATGTCTTTACTACCATTTGATACACACTTCAACTTATTTTATTTATTTATTTATTTGTTTGTTTCTTTGTTATTTATTTATTTGTTTGTTTGTTTGTTTGTTTGTTTGTTTGTTTGAAACTCCAACCACTCTTTCAGACTTAGGTTAGGAGGACTGGAAGGCCCTCAAGCATAGACTGCCATACTGTGGTCTATTGAGATATTTAGCCACTATTTTCAATTCTAGGACTGATGGCAGGGCTGAGCCTCAGAGAGGGGTGGGGGGTGCTGGGGGTAGAGGCAACAGCACTGCATATGGAGCTAGAAGAACTGGGTTTAGGTTCAGGCTCTGAGACTTATTAGCTGGGTAAACTTGTATAAGTCAATAGTGTTCCCCTTAGCCTTGGCTTACTCATCTATACAATTGTAAGGGGCTAAAATTCTAGCTAGTCTGTCTAAAATGTCTAAGGAGTGGTCGCCAATAAATTATAAGCTTTAACAAGAGTGAGACTTTTAAGCATTTATTAAGGAGAATAAGAATTTGGTAAAGAGAGAGTAAAAGGCCTAGATTCATCTATTAAAGGGAGAGTGCATTTCTAGCTACCTTCTTCACTCGAGTCCTGAGGAAACAGAGCGAGAGAGCCAGCCTTGCCCCCTCTTCTTCCCACGAGCAAACATCACTTCCTGATGCCAAAGAAAGCTGCATGGCCTTGCCCTCAGAGGCTTTCTCCTCATGGTGGAACTTTCCTACAGTAAGTCTCCAGCAGGTGGCATCATTCCAATCATAACACAATGAATATGTTAGTCCTGCCTACCTTGTGGACCTTGTAAGGATAAAATAAATAATGTAGCTTCAGAAAATTAAAAAAAAAAGAAATCAAATATTATGTTGCTGAAAAAGGAAGATTTCTCCTTCATGTAAGAAAAATCATCCTAACAATTAGAGATTTGATAAAGAGGAATGGCTTCCCTCAGAAAATAGTAGTTTCCTACTTGTTATGTCTTCACACAAAAGCTGGATGGCAATTATTGGGGATGTTATAATGAGCATTGTGTTTAGGTATATATTTAGGCTAGATGTGCAGTTCTTTACCTGGGGTCATTGAACTTAAAAATGAAAATCTGTTACCTGCATTTAATGCAATTTTTAAAACTTTATTTAATTTTGATGCTGTTTTTTAAAAATCTTCAATTCTAAATTCTTTTCCCTGTCTACATTTTTTCAATGCACTGAGAAGGCAAGCAATATGATACCCATTAAACATGTGAAATCATGGTAAATATATATTTCCACATTGGCCATATTGCAAAAAAAGCAATGAAAATAAGTAGGACAATTAAATTTAAATTTGTGCTCAGAGTTCACAATTTCTCTCTATGGAAGTGTATAGCATTTTTTCATCATAAGTACTTTTGAATGGTCTTGGATCATTGTCTGATAAGAATAGCTAAGTCTTTCACAGTTTATCATCCTTACAATATTAACATTATTGAGTACAATAATCTCCTTGTTCTGCCTCACTTTTCTTCGCATCAGTTTATATGTCATATCATGTTTTTTTTTTTCACAATTTTCATGAATCACTCTCATTTCTTTTCCTACTTTTTCTTTCTACATTCATCTCTTTTTTTTAACTTTCAGTAATTTTTGTTATGCTTGTGTATTTTTTTTCGAGACTTGATTGTAGCTGTCCACAGTTGTGTCTTCTTCTCAGTGTGTGTTCTTGGTCTTCGCTGCCACTGTACTAGCTATTTATAATCAAATTCTTCTTTGTTGTTCGCTAAATTTTCTATCCCATTCTATGACTTTAAACTATTTTAAAGTTGAGCTCTGCACACCAAGAGGACATGGTGGCACTTTCTCGAGCTGCCGGCCTTTCATATTGCTGTTGTTCAAAGCTAATCTCTGTGTTGGTTTTTTTACAAGGTTTTTGTTGTTGTTGTTGTTGTTGTTGATTTTAAAGTACTATAATCTAGGGAGAGTTGGAGTTGTAGAATTACTCTCCTAATCTATGCTCTGGTTTTTACCCAGGACGGGCCCTTATTCTCCTGCAACCACAAGCACTATCTTCCCTAGAATTTTGACCAGGGCCCATTGCTGTCTTGTGATGTGACCATAAGCACTCCTCTCTGTTCTGAAATTGTGACCCAGAATGGTGTATGGGTAATAGAGTTTCCAATCAGTGACAGGAATACCCAGTATAAGTTTAAAATTTTCTCTTTCTGCAAAAGGTAATCTCTTTGTTTTGACCCTTTGCTGTCTCTGGACTGAGAACTTTATGAAGCTGCTGCTGTTACTAACCTGGTGCCTCAAGGCCCACAGCTGTTGTTGCTCACATATATACTCTGGGCCGACTGACAGTGTCACAGGACCTCTTATGTCAACCTCCTGAGCTGTCTTTTGCTGGGAAAACAAACCACACAAAAAGAATGTCTCTTACCCTTAACTTTTGTGGTACGGCCACTCCAAAATTTTATTTGAGGCATTATTTAAAGTTCTTTGGAGGGGAATATTCAAAGAGTTATTCTGGGTTGCTGGCTCTGTTATCTTGGTTCTGCCTCCTCAAAGAAATTTTAAATGTAATGGTTTCCTTCATAATTTTATGTATTTTATTTCATGAATGTAAAATTATTCTTCTGAGAAGGGCTTGTTCACCTTCACCAGACTGACAGGAGAATCTATGGCATGAAAAAGGATAAGAACCTCTAGATTTTATGATCTCTGAGACTCTTTCCAACTTTACAGATTCTTCTGTGATTCTGTGAAGTCATTCTTTGTCTTAGGATAGATGTAGAACAAAAGTTCCTTAAGGAACTTTGCGTGGTTTTTAAAGATTTTAATATCTCTAGACCCTGGAGGGGCTTCTCCAAGGAGAAACTCTCTAAGCTTCTTTTTAACTGCAACTTGACTGCATTAACTACTTTCATGTACAGTAAGAATGTCAGTATTTATAATCTTCACTTCCCATAGTAGAACATCTGCTCATTGACATTTTTTTTACATTTGTTTTTTTGTTTGTTTGTTTTTGGTGGGGCAATGGGAGTTAAGTGACTTGCCCAGAGTCACACAGCTAGTAAGTGTCAAGTGTCTGGGGCTGAATTTGAACCCAGGTACTCCTGAATTCAGGGCCGGTTGCTTTATCCACTGCGCCACCTAGCTGCTCCCTGCTCATTGACATTTGAACAGTGATTTCACATTTAAAGCATCAATAGTTAAAGTTTATAAGTAGCTTAAAAATTGTGATTCTTAACACTTTTATCTCCTTTTCTATAACTCCATCACTATTGCTTTGTAAATGAAAGGAGAATCACACCAAATTAAAGTTCATTTGTTATTTTTAGCGTGTTCATTTCATTAGTTGCCATAGCTAAGCAAATCATCCCCTAGTGTTCTACCTTCCAATTATAGGCCTTATAGCTCAGAAAGCTGGCCCAGTCTGCCACAAGGATTCTATTAGAAAACCTTTCTAGCATCACTGAAACTGGCTGGGCTTGGCTTTTCATTGAGATATGTGTCTGGCAATCTCAGAATTCACCTCTACACATGATGAGGCATCTAGAATAGATGTTCTGAAAACCTCCAGGCTCCCGTTGTGGGTTGTTTTTGCTGTGGTACTTGCCCTATGATGGCTAAACCTGTCTTCACTTTTAATTTCTTAGAAGGTGATGAATTGTGATTCTGACAGTTCACATTTTTTTCATTCTTCAGACTCTACCTCTAATCCTCATTGCCAAGCTGTTGGCAAAAATGAATAAGGCAGGCCAGTTAGATCAGTCTTCTTCCATGAGGAAGGGAAATTATGCAACCAGAAACTTCAAGGCTGACTGAGAATATGCATGAGTGTAGCCCCTAGTCAGAAGGAATTTTACTAATTCCTAAATTTGGTTTTGTCTGTCCCATTCTGGATTAATGCACTTGGAAGGAGTTCCAGTTTCCTTTTGTCTAACTCAGTACAATAAAACAAAATAACAACAACAACAACAAACCCAGCATACCTCCCAGAGTGTATGGGACCATCTGTTATAGGGCTTATTCATATTGAACCAAACTTCTGGTAGTGATCACTTAGGAAGTCTCATTTCTCATGGTGAGATAAAGACATAGTGGGTGGTGGGAGGTAAGCAACAATAAGCTTGTGAACAATATAAATAAAAAATAGAAGTTTAGAATTAGCATGCATAGTAGACAGAGGAATGGCCTTGAAACCAGGAATTTTCGGGCTAAAGTCTAACTTTGAAACCAACAACCCATTTGTTGTTGTTTAGTCTTTTCAACCAAATCCAGATCTTCATGATACTATTTGGGGTTTTATCAGCAGAGATACTGGGGTTAGTTTGTCATTTCTTCCCAGATCACTGTATAGATGAGGCAGCTAGGGAAACAGGGTTCATGACTTGCCCAGAGTCGCACAACTAACAAGTACTTTGAGGCTAGATTTGAACTCACAGAGAGTCTTCCAGATTTCAGGCCCAGCACTCTATCTACTATGCCAACTAGCTTCCCTTGTGCAAGTCCATTAACCTATCAGCAATTTTAAGTGTTACTAAGTTAATACCATAAATTATAGAGGAGGGCGTCAATGTTCTTTCGCAAATTGAATTTCCTCATCCAGTACTTCCCTATACAGATAAAATCTCAGGTCCAGTCACTATTCCTATTATAATTATAAAGGTAGTTAACAAAAGCTCTGAGTCAATTTCTATTCTTGAAGTTGCATTGTTCTAAGTATAAAATTTTGGAATCTTAGAATCCTGTATGTGTATATGTAGTCTTACACATGCATCCATTCATATGCACACACACACACACCAGAGCAAACTACAGTTACAGTACAAAATGTGAAATGTTAATAAGAATACAATCTTTAATAGTTCATGCTATTGCATTTCTACAGACTTAACTTTTTATCCTGTGAAATGTCTCAACTTGGTGAACTCAATATTATGTGATACTTCTTTTTCTCCAGTAGGTCAATAAAATGAAGCAGCTTTTTGCATTAAGAAAAATTGGCGGGAATCTAAACAGCACTTGATAGTGTGGTATACTAAAGTTTTAAATACAGAGGCTGAATCATTTGGGTTAAAATCCTGTCTTTGACATTTGTTACTTTTATGACTTTGGTTTAAGTCATTTGATATCTTTAGGTCTTAAAGGAAATTCGTTTTCTTCATTTTAAAATGAGCGGACTGTATGAAAGGATTCTGAGATCCTTTCCAAATATATGTCTAGGTACCTATAAAAACTGCAATTTATTTCTTCTTCTTTCTTGCTTTCTTTTTCTTGTTTTTCTCCTCCTCCTCCTCCTCCCTCCTCCTCCTCCTCCTCCTCCCTCCTCCTCCTCCTTCACTTCCCTGCCCCCTCCTTTTTCAGCAGGAGGAGGCATCATTTTCTGTATATGAATCCCTAGCTTACAAGACATTTGCTTTGAATGACTACTGTATACCCATTGATTCAGTAACCTAAACAAGGTGTGACTTGTGATTCTAACTTTAATTTTCTTTTAATATCCAGACAAATCAGGAGTTTCAAAATGAAATAGGTCTTCCGGAATGAAGTCTGGCTATGTTTATTCAGGGTTGATATTCTTTTGGGACATCACTGGAAACATATTTAAGCTGAATAAAATTACTGAAATCCTAGAAAGTGGAGAATGATGAAGCACTGAGATATTCCCCAGACAATTATTTTCAAACTAAAAATATTTAACTCAGAGGAGCCATTGAGAATTATGACTGTCTACATATCTTCTAAGAGCATTTCTAACAATTAGGCTGATTACCACAGTAAATAATTCATTGATGATAGAATTTGATATGGCTGCCAATTAATTATTTTTAATGGTGGTATACTTGGATTCACCTCAACATCTTACCTTGATTCACTCTTAAGTTTTAGTACAAATCCAATTGGCCATATGCTGCTAGGTATGCATAACTGATTCTGGACATTTTGTTGGATTAGAAGATGAGCTCCTCTGTTTATTTTTAATCATATGTGTGTATTACATATATATGATTTTAATAATATCAAATAATATCTATAACACATATAACACACAGTACATATTCTATGTAAGTATATGTAATTATAACTTTAAATACATTCATTTTCAATTTTCAGTTTCATAGCTTTCAATTTGTTTCAATTGCTGGATCAAAAATGATGACATGTCAAGTCTAAATTTCAGAGAAAATATTCTTGGTTATCTATTGAGAACCGATTTTAATTCCTACTAGTATGATGCAGATAAGTATGATGCAATTCAATGTAAGTCTTTCAATATTTCAAGTTATAAGCTACTTCTTTTTTATAATTATTATTTTCTAGTTATATGTCGAGATATGTTCAACATTTGTTTTATAATATTTCTAGTTTTAAATTTTTCTCCATCCCACCCCTCCCTCCCACTTCCAAGAGAATCTGATATAGGTTATATATGTACAATGACATTACACATATTTCTGCATTAGTCATTCTGTGAAAGAAGAATCAGAACAAAAGGGGAAAAACCTCATATAGCAAAAACAGAACGTAGAAATGGTATGTGCAATCAGCATCTAGATTCCACATTTCTTTTTTTTTTTTTTCGGATTTGGAGAGCATTTTCCCTCATGAGTCCTTTGAAAACTATCTTGGACCATTGTGTTGCTGAGAAACAGTCAAGTCTATTACAGTTGAGCAATTTACAATGTTGTTGATACTGTGTTCCATGTTCTCCTGGTTCTATTCATCTCACTTAGCATCAAATTCACGTAAGTCCTCCAGGTTTCTCTGAAATCCACCTGCTCATCATTTCTTCGCATAGATTTTTAAAAATCTTTCTGTTCTAAATGTTTTCCCTCCTTCCCTCCTCAACCCTCCCTATGGAATCAAGCTATTCACTATAAGTCCTACATGTGCAATTATGCCAAGCATCTTCACATTACTCCAGTTGTTGAAAGAAAATAGATAACTTTAGCAAGAGGAACTAACAAATAAATTTATACTTCAAACTGTATTCACATACCATCAGTTCTTTCTCTTATGATGGTTTGTATTTTTCATATGTCCTTCTGACCGCCCTCTGCTCATCATTTCTTTCACAGTTACTATTGCTAGCTGTATTACCCTTCATCCTATTCCCTCCCCTTGATATTTACTCTTTTGTCTTATTTTACCCTACCCCTCCTCAAGTGTTTTAGCTTTTTACTGCCCCCCTCCCCCTAATCTGCCCTCCCTTCCTTCACCTCCCCCCCCCCTTTTCAAACCCCTTCCCTTCCCACTTTCCCTAAGGGCAAATATATTACTATACCACTTGAGTGTTTGTTATTCCTGTTTGAGCCAATTCTGATGAAAGTGCAGCTCACTCACTCCCAGCTCCTTCCCCATTTTTCCCCTTCACTCCAAAAGCTTTTTCTTGTTTCTTTTCTTGTAGTTACTTTCTACTCTTCTACCTCTCCCTCTCCCTTTCTGCAGTGCATTCCTCTTATCCCTTAAACTTATTTTGAGATGTCATCATAGGTCACAGCGGACAAGCACCAGCCTGTGACCCAGGAGGCCCTAAGGCCAAATCTAACCCTCAGACATAAGCCACCACACCCTGCCTTCCCTACAAAAAAACGGAGTTTTGCATCAGTGACAAGTCTACGAACAATGCATTAGTGTTCCAAATTTCACAGCTTCTCCAACATGTATTATTTTCCTTTTTTTGTCATTTTAGCACAATCTGATAGGTGTCAGGTGGTACCTCAGAGTTGTTTTAATTTGCATCTCTCTAATCCATAGTGATTTAGAGCATTTTTTCATATGGCAACAGGTAGCTTTGATTTCTTCATCTGAAAACTGCCTGTTTATATACTTTGATCATTTCTCAATTGGGGAATGACTTGGCTTCTTATAAATTTGATTTAGTTCCTGGTACATTTTAGAAATGAGGCTTTTATCAGAAGTACTGGCCATAAATTGTTTCTCAGCTTTTTACCTCCCCTTCTAATTTTGGACGCATTGCTTCAGTTTGTACAAAACTTTTTAATTTAATGCAATCAAAATCATCCATTTTGCATTTCATAATATTCTCTCTCCCTTTTTTTGGTCATAAACTGTTCTCCTTTCCAAAGATCTGAAAGGTAGACTATTTCTTCTTCTCCTAATTTACCTATGGTATCACCCTTATGTCTAAAATCATGTACCCATTTTGACCTCATTTTAGTATAAGGTGTAAGATGTTGGTCTATGCCTAATTTCTGCCATACTATCTTCCAGTCCAATAACTAATTTTCAAGAGTATAT
Organism: Dromiciops gliroides; assembly: GCF_019393635.1. NCBI lineage: Eukaryota > Metazoa > Chordata > Mammalia > Microbiotheria > Microbiotheriidae > Dromiciops > Dromiciops gliroides. Next base: position 172,260,679 of record NC_057866.1, on the reverse strand, counting down.
GATAGACTAGGGCAGCTAGCTGGCACAGTGGATAAAACACCGGCCCCTGGATTCAGGAGGACCTGAGGTCAAATCTGGCCTCCGACACTTGACACTTACTCGCTGTGTGACCCCTGGGCAAGTCACTTAACCCTTGTTGCCCTGCCCCCCAAAAGAATATATGATAGCCAAATCAATTTTGGCAATGGACCCTATATACAAAGGAGTCTGATGAGAATTACCCCATCATTGGCTTCCTGATGATGATTGTACCTCCTGGGCTTCACTGAGTAATTCAAGGAATCATAGAATGTCACCATTGAAATACACATTAGAAATAATTTGGTCCAATCTCTTCTCTTACAGATAAGAAAATTGAAAAATAAACAAATGATTTGGCTGAACAAAGAACAAAGTCTGGAACTAGATTTTTTTTTGGTGAGGCAGTTGGAGTTAAGTGACTTGCCCAGGCTCACACAGCTAGTAAGTGTTAAATGTCTGAGGCTGGTTTGACTCAGGTCCTCCTGCATCCAGGGATGGTGCTCTATCCATGTACCCCTATCTGCCCCCAGAACCTAGATTTAAATACAAGTTTCTAGACATTAAAATCCCCATGCCTTTCCTGATACTTCCCACCCCAATCCTCTTCAACAGTTATGTTCTGTGCTGTTGGAAGACAATACATTTATCAATCGAAAAATCAACGGGCTTACTACTTAGCAAATGATAATTTAACATAAGGATTACTAGAGATAGGGGGGACCATTAAAAAGTCAAAATGGTTTGGTTGAGGGTTTACGGAGGGCTTGAACCTAGGATGAAGAAGGGGAGGAGATAGTTGCAAAAGATATAGTAGCGATAGGAATGACAAAGCTTATATGCTTCATTTGTGCCTTCTGAATAACCCAGATGATCAGATCCTGGTTGTTGGGAAACTACTACAAAGTTCTTGAGCTTCATTTATGGTCAATTTTTATTGGCATTCTCTTCACAGTCTTTCTTATAGAATTAGGTATCCATATCTCTAAAACCTTTAAGTAGGTGACTGAGTAAGGGATGAGAAAGATGAACTCCTCTGAGGATATTATTAACTGTGCACTTCCTTGTTTTTCTTACTCCTTTGGTAAGATTTCTGCTTATCAACTACAAAGAACAATATCTACTCAGAAAAATTTTGACTGGTTTATCAATTTATGTGGAATGTAGTCTCCAATGGCTTTGGTATTGGACCATTGTGTATACCAAATTGATTCATCCAAAGGCACCACTGGAGGGCTTCATTATGAACTCCCAAAATAAGGTATACTGAACTCCCATACTCTACAGTGCCCAAACTGGGCTATTGATGTAAGTAGCACTGATCTTCAGTATAAGTGGCATTTCCCTCACTGGGGTTGTTAGTCAGTTTTTGAAATATAAATTTTTGAACAATGACTGATAGTGCTACTAAAATGTCCTTTTCAATAACCCACTCACATTTTAATAATGGCACAAATTCTGAGGTGGAATAGTTGATAGGGTGGGGCAACAGGAATGGAACTCACAGATTTTTCCCTTGGCATTGTAAAAAGAGAATTAGAAGGATAAGAATACATTAGAATAAAGGTATGTCTGGATATGATTACTAGTAATTTGACCTAAAATTATTTTCAAAATTATGTGTACTTTTGTATATTGCATTATGGCCTATATACTGCAACCTGTGTCACCAAAATATTGGCTCTAATTCTTTTTTAAGCATGCCTCTCTGCAACCAGGCCTGTTTATGCATATGGCCCATAAAGTGTATACCATCAAAATACCATGCTGGTAAAAATGCTAAAAATAGAAATTCCAGTCTTTCTCTTCTAATTGTTCATGTTCGAGTTCACACACCACCCCTCAGTGTCAATTCCCCTCCTTACCTTCTAGAACACCATGTATTCTTACTACGTGTTTGTTTTTGCAGGGCAATGAGGGTTAAGTAACTTGCCCAAGGTCACACAGCTAGTAAGTGTCAAATGTCTGAGGCTGGATTTGAACTCAAGTGCTCCTTAATCCAGGGCCGGTGCTTTATTCACTGTGCCACCTAGTTGCCCTCTGCTTACTAAGTGTTATGGCCAGTCTGTTAAGTTTTCCTTTGGCATAGTCAGAGGGATGGAGAAAATATGCTAAGAGGGTGGAAGAAAAGACTCTCATCATCTGTTCTGTGCAAAGGGAATGTGTATTCCCCAAACCAAAGAAGAAAATTATGCTTTCAGTGACCACGAATGTAAATTTTAAAGCAACAAGACTTAAAGGACTTCCTTATGATTTACTTATGTATGTTCTGGTTTTGTTTTTTCAGGATTAAAGAGCCATGTTTAAATAATCAAAAAGACAACAAATTATACAGTTGGAACAGAACTCAAAAATTCTAAGAAGTGCTCATTCATGGACACAACCCTGTGACGTTTATGAGCAATGTTTCTGTTTTCATTTTTTTTGGTGAACAAATCCCCTTGAGCCCTTAATCAACGAGTATCATCTGTAAATTAAAAAAATAGATTCATACATTTAAATCTAATACCATTACCCTCACTCCATCTTCACCCACATGACAAGTCCCTTGATGAACATTTGGCAACCTGAAACTGTGCCAAACATCATGTTGACATCAGAACGGCTTTGGATTTTCCTTCCCCAATAATCCATGGAAGCTGTCCAAAAAATGGCAAATGATCGAACTTCTGCATTTGATTCTGAAATTTTGATTCATTTTTTCTCTGACTATAAAGTTCAGCATCAATTTATATGGGCCTGCGGCTAAAGAATATCTTGCTTCAAATGGGATGTTGTCATAATGTAAAAAGAAATGTTCAAAGTCAACCTAGTCCTATATAGAACAGTTAAAAGAATATTGCATGGCAATCATTGTAAAGAATCACAAGATCAAAGTTTTAGACTTGATTGACCAGTCTTATGTCTAAGCCAATGCCCAAAGGATTATCCCACTATTACCATACCTGCACCAAGTGTTTATCTGGCCTTTTCTTTTGAAGTTCTCCAAAAGTCAGATTGTTACCTATTTTCTCCCTTGTCTTTGCTCCATTTCTGACACTGTGTTTGTTATGCTCTTGGAAAAGACCTATTTTTCCAAAAGACAAGTATTAAAGAGGAGACCCAAACTCTCTTATTCCCCTGAGGTTATAAATGACTGCTCTGTGTGCATTATTATCAGCCATTTTCTGTTCTGGAATGTCTGGATTTCTGAAATGCCACTGTGGTACCTTCATACTGCTTTTCACATTATTTCTTTTACTAGGTTACAACTCTTATCTTGAAGACATATTGCATTGTTCTCATTGCTCATCATCAAGGAGGAGACTTTGACCTATGTCACTAGAAAACTACAGAACCAGGGGCACAAATAGTTTTCATTTAAACCAGAATGAGCCAATTTTTCTACCTCTGTATTGGTTATTGTATGCTCATAAAAACATTAAATGAAATCTCTCCAGTGTGTAGTTGGCAGCCAAATGCCACTGGCTGAATAGTCGAAAACTGAGTGATATTTCTCTGTTGACCTAATATAGTTTTGGTTCAATGATAAACGCAGACAAGGATGCAGCCACCCAGCACACCTACAATGGTAAAATAAGGCAGTATATCTTTCAATATTTATTAGAAAACCTGATGTTCATATTTTCTACAACCATTTATTATTCATGCAATTGAAATTTTCCATCAAATAAAAACATAATAATGGGATCATTTTACTCCTTTTATTCCGGAACTGAGATGTTCTGTCAGTTGCAGATACAAAGATCCCCCTTCCATTTTTAATCAAACCTATATAGGACAATCAATTATTTCTACCAGAAACCATCTTCACATGAATCTGATGTAAAACACAAGGATTTTCCTGTATGCTTGGGTGTGTTTAACATAGAATATAGTAGGCACAGAGCAAGATATTCCTATGCATTGAAGAAGAAGTCACAGAGTTTTATTATAGATCCTTGACTAAGTCTGCTTTTTGTCTCCTTTCCTAAGTCTTCATTCCATGAGGGAACTGGGGAAAATGAGAACAGACCAAACAAATTTCATCTCAAAAATGAAAATTGAATCACCAGAATTGTAAAATTGAATGTCATTTCAATGACCATCTAATCCAACCCCTACTTAAAAGGAAATCCCTGTTACAACTTACAAATGCACATGTCAGCCACAGGTGCACAGACTTCAATTTCCATTCCATTTCTACTGAAACACCAGCATTTGACGGCTTCTTCTTGAATTTAAAAATATAAAAGATGCAAATGAAGCAAAAAAACAACTGAGAAGGCAGAGAAATATCAAAGCTTCATTCCTTGATGTCAGAATAGCTGGATGGATTTCATTTAATTATTTTATGGATTCAATATTTTTAACTGAATTTGGTCATGTGGAGTGTACAGATATAAAATTTCAACATATGAACAAGGATATGTGAATGCTTTTTAATGCAATTGATAGAAATTTGTCTAGACAAATGTAGAGAAAAATTTGGTAAGGTTTAGTTAGTCACCTAGACTCAATTCAAAGCTAATTCAAGTGAATTTCCAGTGTCAAAAGAAATTGGGATGGTAAACTCATTGAAATTATTGATTTGACCTCTTACTCAGTAGGATTTCTAAAATGTGATCTTGAAGCCTGCAACAGAGAAAAGAATGATTGAGGCCTTTGATGTACAATGGTATCTCCAGACTTCCCACATCATGGAAAAAACAAAACTCATACGTGTGTGCAATAAAACACTTAGAAGAGAGTATTTATTATTGTGACAGATCTAGAAAAACATTAATATTGGCATATTTGAGCCATGGCTCACAGGAAAGCACACGCCCATCTGGAGAACAGGATGATACACCAGAAGTGCCAAGGGAAAAGTTGAAAGGAAACACAGAGAATATGAAATATTTGGGTCCTATTCAAGAATGTATGAGCAGTATACAGAGAATCAATCATGAGAAAATACGAGATTGTACAAACAGGTATCAATCTTGTCTCCTCCTAAAAGGTCAACCAATGATGCACAAAGTGTCAAGTTAGAATTATGAACATTTTAAGATGAGTACAAAAATTCATGATTCTTGAACAAAATCCTTATTTAATTTAATCCCTCTGCCTTCTAACATTTTGCACTTTATATTACATATCTGGATTGTCCTTCAATGATGAGTGATGTCACCATGCTTTGGTAGCTTTTGCATTGGTCCAATTGATCTTTTCATGAAGACTTAATTATTTGATCAATCTGTGATCTCATCAGTGGGTACCCCACTAACAATGCAAGTTCAAAACATTCCTGTCTGCTCAGTACTTACTGACTCTGTTCACATCCTCCTAAAACTTGTAACAGTAAATTCACCTTAACTGCTGAAAATAGAATTTATAAACATGAATAAGGGTAAAGGATCATGACCATATCAAAATATTCAAATAGGTCTGTGTATGCATATGTATGTTTACATATGACTATTTCACCAAAAGGTAAAGTAAATACTGGTGCTGGCTCATGATTCTTACCCCCAGAGGAAAAGATCATTATTTTGGGGTTCTCGCCCTACTTTCTATTCCAATATTCTAGTCTTTGAATGCCTTAATATAGCAAAAAATGCTCAGCGAAATCCTGGTCAGCACAGATTTTTTTTTTTCCCTATCTCCTTTTATACCTCTGAAAAGGAAGCGTACGCACTAAATGGATTTCAAATGAATGTTAAATTGTATCTATAGCCATTTTTAAAATTATTCAAGCCCATTTTATAGTTCAATGACAGTGATATTAAACCTTTGATATCTCCACTTGCCCATCTATTTTGCTAACCTTCTTTCAATCTGCTTCTCCTTTTAATATTTATTTCTAGCTGGCTATATTTGTTTTCAGCTAGCTATTTGCCCCTCATGAGAAATTTACACCCATGATACGTGAGTGCTTTGATTATTATTTTTATTTCTGGCACCTTTATTATCCCTACAATAAAGGAAACCATTGATTCTAGATCCTGGGTTTAAAGCCAGGTCAGAAAGCTTAGACTTTATTTCTCTAAGACAACTCGTTGGAAAGTGAAAATTTCATTCCATCAGCCAGACGCCAAACAAACGATTCAAATGATTTCTTCTACTAAATGGAACTCAACCAAACTATTTGACTTGGCATGATATTACAAAATTTCTATTTGTTGCCAACACTTTAGTGGTGTAATAGAGAATATAATAAAAAGAACATTGGATAGAATCAAGAACCCCAAGTTCACGTCTTTACTCTGACACTAATTTACTGTGTCAACATTATCATCACACCACCATCATCAATGCAATCCATCTTTACATACGTTTCTGGAATTGTAAAATATCAAGGAATTAGAGAGTATACAAACAACAAAAAAGATACTTTAAAATAGCAATAAAATACAGACTCAACCCCAGGATATTCATTGAAAAAATGATTTTCTCATCAGAAAATATTAAAAGAACTTATAAATATTTTCAGATTTCATTATATAGAGGTTAAAAACAAGACAAAAATCCCTGAATCTAACAAATACCACTTTACAGAGCTACAATAAAGACTCACAAAAGAGGGGCAGCTAGGTGGTGCAATGGATAAACACCAGCCCTGGATTCAGGAGGACCTGAATTCAAATCCAGTCTCAGATATTTGACACTTGCTGCTAGCTGTATGACCCTGGGCAAGTCACTTAATCCTCATTGCCCTGCCCCCCCAAAAAAAGACTCAAAAAAGGTACAAATCATTCATCTTATCAAATTTAATCAGTATGGACTACCTTTGGATGGAGCTTATAAAATGGTTGAAATTCCAGAATGGAACCAATCCATATTTGCCATGATCAATAGTAACAGGAATTTTCAAAGAATATGTAGATTAAAAACGCTTCAAGAAAAATGCCTGTTAAGGAGAGGGCTTGTTATAAACAAAGAGGCATTTATGATTGTCACCACACGACCCCCATTGCCAGTAAAAATTATAGAATAATCTTCCTTAAGAAGCCTAGTTCTTGTGATCTATGCAGCTTTTGCATGTTAATCGTAGAAATCATAACATATCATTTCACATTTAAAATTAAGCATCAACGAAATCCCTAGAATCATAAGATCAAGTGGCTAGACTTGTACATCAGAAACTCTCTATTCTTAGTAATAAACAGTCAACAAACTCAAATCCACCAAAATACAGCATCATAATCTATTAAAAATCAACAACTTTGTCAGAATAAGACTGAGTGACCAAAACTGTTCTGCCCAGTCAGCTAAACAAAATATTGACATCTACCAAATTATAAACAATACTTTTAATAGATGTTACCAAAGCAATACTCCTCACTTCAAACTACATAAACTGAAGAGTTTTCATAATATAAGGTACTTGTGGAGAGAGAAAACAAAAGACAGATGCTTCAGTGAAGAGAGTGCTGGGCCTAGACTCAGGAAAGACAAGTTCCAAATCTGACTCATTTATTTGCTGTGTAAACATAGGGCACATTACTTAACCTATGTTTTGTCCTTAATGCACTAGAGAAGGAAATTGCAAACCACTGCATTTTTTTTTTTTGCTAAGCAAAGTTCTTTGCCCATGGCCAACAGGGTCACAAATAATCAACATGGCAATGACTTAACAATAACAGCAAAAAATTCAAGACCTTTTGAGAAAAGAATGAGGTATGTATCAAAAAATCTTGTCAACTATTGGAATATTCTGAAGATGGAAGAGATCCCAGTGCTTATATTAAATTTCTCAAAGCAATAATTTTACTTACCTAAGCATCAGTCTAACAATAATTGATATAAACTAATATGAAACCTAAAATAGCAATAATTAGATAATGACTTGTTCACTGACACTTTCTCTCTGAACACCAGTGAATATTAGATGAATAAATAATTTGAGTATAATAATAATATGAAAGATTTATTCTTTTCTATCATCCAACCAAATAATCTATGGTGGAAGTAGGGCAAAGGTGAAGAATACTAGTCAGAATAATGGAGTTGAAGACCACGAAACCATCACAGTACCTGTGAAAGCCTAACCAAAACCCCGCAATCCTAGTGAACAAAACTGATAACAACATTGATTGGGTGTGCATTCTTTTTGTTTTTTCTTTTTCTTTTTTTTTTTTTTGCGGGGCAATGGAGGGTTAAGTGACTTGCCCAGGGTCCACACAGCTAGTAAGTGTCAAGTGTCTGAGGCCGGATTTGAACTCAGGAACTCCTGAATCCAGGGCTGGTGCCTTTATCCACTGTGCCACCTAGCTGCTCCCGGGTGTGCATCTTGCAAGTCTGATGTAACTATTCTAAAATCAAAGGAATGAATTGGCTAGCAAATAGTTACAGATTGGCTCTATGCAAAATTATCTTGACTGTCAATTTTCCACGGTGATTAGTGAAGCTAATAGGGTTCCTTTGTATTCTGATACTATAAAAAAGGACAAATTATACCACTTGTAAGTAATTATACAGTGTGCAAATTTTTTTTGTTTTATTATTTTGCGGGCAATGAGGGTTAAATGGCTTGTCCAGGGTCAACCAGCTAGTAAGTGTCAAGTGTCTGATGCTGGATTTGAACTCACGTCCTCCTGAATCCAGGGGCAGTGCTTTATCCACCTGTGCCACCTAGCTGCCCCCATATAGTATGCAATTTAAAATACCAACACCAGTGCAGATGATGGTGAACAGTAACGAAAACTCATGGCACCTATGCCTGAAATGTAATTAAGACATGACTATTGGGCAGCTAGGGTGGTGCCAGTGCATAGAGCACCAGCCCTGGAGTTAGGAGGACCTGAGTTCAAATCCTGAGTTCAGACACTAAACACTTACTAGATGTGTGACCCTGGGCAAGTCACTTAATCCCAATTGCCTCACACACACATACACACAGAAAAAAACATGAACTTTATTTTGCAACAGGTCTATGTCATAATAAAATTGAGACTAGATCTTAACAATTATAGGCAATTACTTCACATTGTATTTTTTAAGTGGCACCTTCAAATTACATCACATACAAATATATTGCTGACCAGTGAAATTATAAAAATTACATAATCCCTAATCATAGATTAATTCAGAAAAAAAATTTTCATTGTTAATAAAATTGAAAAAGGGACAAACTAAAGAACCAAAGGTTAATAAATATCTTCACTTAAAATAATCTTCAGAAATTCTACCTAAAAATGATGGCAAATACGTCACCATAAATGATTTTAAAAAGGATATGCACATACGTAGATTTGAATTCTTTAAAAGCCCTTTTCAGTTTTCCATTTGATAAAATTTTTACAAACGCAATATAACTATACCAAAATAATGTAATTCATAAAAGCTGATATTTGCTATATCTATTATGAATGGGGGGGGGCAACTAGGTGGCACAGTGTATAAAGTACCGGCCCTGGATTCAGAAGGACCTGACTTCAAATCTGACCTCAGACACTTGATACTTACTAGCTGTATGACCATGGGCAAGTCACTTATCACTCATTGCCCCACCCAAAAAAAGAAAAAGAGAGAGAGAGATAAAGAAAGAAAGAAAGACAGAAAGAAAGATGGAAAGAAAGGTGGAAAGAAAGGCAGAAAGAAACAAAGAGAGGAAGAAAGAAAGAAGATAGAAGGAAAGTGATGTTTAAAATCTAAATGTGATGTCTAAAAATCTAATATGTGGTCACCTTAAATTAGAAGCTTTAGCACCAGTCTTTGGGCATTAAGCATTTATTAAAGCATACCAGGTATTCACATGTAGTTCAGAAAGTTAAGAAAAGGCCTATCTAGCCTAGAGTTCCAGCCTGGTCTGGTTCTTCCTCAAGTCTTTGACCACAAGCCTGCTTCAACCATGAACTCTTTTCAAACTGAGTGTGGAAGCTTTTTATAAGTCTGCAACAGAGGCAGTCCTTACATACTGCTTCAATCTGATTGGCAGGTATCATCCAAATCCATTGATTCACTGGACTTGAAGGTGGTCTCTAGTTGAGTTCAAAGTCCTTAGCTTCTGGAACAATACCTCCTTAAGGGCCAGCCAGGTGTGGTTACAATCTAAGTAACTTGAAGCAGGCTAATTAGCAAAGTCAATTACTCTCACTTAAGTCAATCAATTTAGACTAATCTCCATGTGAACCTTTGAGTATCTTCCAAATCCCATTATTTTCTCAGAAAAGAAAGAAAGAAAGAAAGAAAGAAAGAAAGAAAGAAAGAAAGAAAGAAAGAAAGAAAGAAAGAAAGAAAGAAAGAAAGGAAGAAAGAAAGGAAGAAAGAAAGAAATGAATGAATGCATTCTTGCACACTATATGACAGAATGTACAAAACTATAAAAATACAAAGCAATTTAAGAAATTAAATATAATAGTGTATGGAGTGGCTGTTGATATAAAAAAATCATTGGAGGAAAGGTAAACTTGAAGGACAGTTGTCAAACAACAAATTTAAGAGAGCTAGATTGGTGAACACACAAACAAATACACACACACGCACATAAACATCAAAAAATATATCAATAACTAGGTGTCCACAATAATAAATTTGAACCCCATGTTACCCCAAATAAAGCAAAAAGAAAACTAGCTAGACATATATTCCCACAGAGGTCAAGGGCAGAAACAAATTCCATGTAGAACAGAACTTCTTATGTTAGATAACAACTAGAAACAAAGTGTATCCCTATTGATCAGAGAATGGCTTGAACATGGAACATGAGCATGATGTAACACTATCTTGCCAATGTTAAGGGGTAAAATTCTAGCTAGTCTGTCTAAAATAGCCAATGAGTGGTCGCCAATAAATTATAAGCTTTAGCAAGAGTTAGACTTTTAAGCATTTATTAAGGAGAATAAGAATTTGGTAAAGAGAGAGAGAAAGGCCTATATTCCTATCTATTAAAGGGAGAGCACATTTCTAGCTCCGCTCTCCACCAGAGTCCAGAGGAAAGAGCCCGAGACTGAGCGCCAGTCTCTTCCTTCCTCCTCCCACTAGCCCGCGTCACTTCCTGACTCCTGGTCTTGCCCTCAAAGACCTTCCCTTCATGGGCAGAACTCCTCTACAGTAAGTATCCAGCAGGTGGCGTCATTCCAATCGTTACAGTCCCCCCTGTTGTTCCTCAAGAAACAAAATGTTTCCTTGACGGAACAGTAAAAACAATATAATAACTATTGCTAACTAATAATATGTGAACAACAATATAGAAAAGGAAGAGAGGAAAGTTTTGTCCAGAGGGGCGATTTTTTGTCCTCATGAACCGACGCTTTGACATTAGTCTTGCAAAGGGAGGGCCTCTGCAGAGAATACATGTTACAGATGGTGTATATTATAACAGAAAGAGAAAAAAACCAACAAAAAGAACAAATCAAAACTGTTCATTTAAAGTCTCTGAAAGTCTTTTCTCAGATGTCCTCTAGGTGTAGTCGTGGAATGGAAGTCTTTTCAGGGGTTGATGTGTGGATACTGGTAATCAGCCAGGAAATTTCCTACAAAATTGAGCTTAACACAACTTTAAAATAGCTTTGTCAATAATCAAATCAAACAATGAAAGTTCTCAAAAACATGTCTAAGGGAATTCAGAATCTTAGTTGTTACACATGAAACATATAATAAAACAAAAATTGAACCATTCTTTAAAATTATAATATTACTATAGTCCCCCCCTTATGGAGGGTAATTGAGAAGACAATTGCTGCGATATTAATTTTTAAAAATAATTTTTTTATCTTTGTTTCATCACTTTTTGCATCATCTGCCTAATTATCCTCATGCCATTATGAGAAATTAAAAAATCTAATATAATTGGTAACAGGTGTCAAGGCCAAATTCAACACTGTATTTATCGTGACACCTGAGATAATTATGGGGGTTACCATAAAAGAACAGAGAAATGATGGGATATGAGCATTCCCACACTTGAGCAATATGTACTGCCCATACAGTATGCCAGGCTTAAAATAGGTGGATGGAATATATGTCCATGCCACCGAACATATTGGAAGAAACTGAGTCAGACTTAATCAGATGCATGGGATTGAGATGTCCATGGCATCAGGCATATAGGAGGGAGCATAGAAGCCAGGTGTAGAAGTGAGATGGGTGGGATGAATACTTCCAGCCATCTGTACAATATTGTGGGGAAAAATAAAATAAAATATTAAACCAAGAGAATCCAACCTCAACAATAGTCAAAAGCCGTTCTCTCAGCCATACCTTGACTTCATGCATGTCTCCCCTCATGTGACAGTTCAGTGTCTGCTCTTGCATGTATTCCTCTTGTGATTGGATGGCACCTTGGCCAACTGGCATCTGATAACTCAGAATAAAGGCAATTAATGTCTTAAATGATAAGTTCCCATAATTTAAAATCTCATATGGATTTAAAAATTGAGGATAATAAATGATTGCAAAAAATGTGAATACATCTTGACTCAGAACACAATATATAATATATAATTATGCAACAATTTCAAATAATACCCCTTTTTTAACTTAGTATACAATTACTTTTTTGAAAAATCAGAACATACTTAAATACAAGTTAAAGCACAACAGAATCTCAAAGAACTTTTTTTTTTTTTGAAAATAGAAAACTTTTACAAATGTTCCCCTCTTTTTTTTTGGGGGGGGGGAATATGCTTATCAAAAATAATACTTCTAGAATCAATTTACACTTGCCATGGCAACCAATTTGCCAGGGAAATGCTTTAAAGAGTTTGATCAAATAATCAGTTGAGAAAAAATAACAAAAACAAACAACTCAGAATATGGGAGCACAATACTCCTAGAATTAACATTGTATAATAAAATCAAAACCATCTTGCAATGTTTCAAAATTAGATAGACAAATGAATAGAAGAAAATACACATGGAACAATAAAAGACAATGAAATTCAAACTAAGGAAGTCTAAATGAATGTGAACTTAATATTAATAAGAGTATTATAAAATATAAACTTGATCACATGACTATAAAAAGCTTTTACAAATATTCTCCTTGTTTTAAAAACTAAATATAAAACACAATCTCAAAAGCATGAAAATCTCTATGAAAATAAACCCATACCATTAATTTCAAAATGTATATATAATAGCATAGAAATCCTATGTAACCTCTGAACTGACATTATTACTCTGAGTGAATTCAGAACACTTTTGATTCCGATATCTAAAATCCCCAATACTCATATCAATACCTTGCTGCTTACTTCTACATTTCTGTAAAATATGTACCCTTCCATGGCAAAAGAAGCAGAGTCTTGAACTATGGTGATGATTGTCATTCTTATTCAGCTTAAGTTTTTCTTCTTTAACCCCTCTATATTGTCTGTCAGTCTTTTCACCATACAAATGCTTTATAAGATTACTAATTAAAGACAAAAGCAGGTTAGCAAAATTATGAACAAAACAAGCATATCTGGAATTTAAAGAGTTTTCTAAGATTGTCTCAGAAGCACAGCCAGCCTGGGGAAGGGCTGAGCCTGAAGCTGCAAATGTAGTTAGAAAAAGTTGAGCATGCGCACCAGATCTCTGGACTTCCCAGGCAGGGGAAGCTATGGGCTTGGCCATAGGAGGAGTAGAGGGTGGGGTCTGGAGAGGAGGGGAGGGACCAGAGCAATTTGAATCAGACTTGATTTTGAACTCAGGCCTGGATTCCTCTTCCCCCACTTTGCCTCCAGGTGCTAGGGGATTAAAAGCTTCTAGAGGGTGGGTCATTGCCTCCAGGCATGCAAAATTAGAGCAACAATTAGTGTTAGAACTGGGAAAAGCTGCGGGAATCTCTTCAGGTTTCTCTGAAAAAGCATGGTTGGGAGAGGGAGAGATATTTCCTTGTGTGAGTAAGTTGCTGGCTCTTTTAACAAAAATAAAAAGAAAAATAGAAAATCCACAAAAACAAAGCATTAACATGATCTTATCTCCCATTTGTCCGGTTAAACAGACTAAAATCAAAAATAGGATAATTAGGGAGTTTAAAAGGTCCATTCGAAAAAATTTAAAGGAAAACACAGCCAGTACACCAGTACTTAGCAGTTAAAAGGGTAGGGGAAATTTCTTACCCAACCGGAAGATCAGAAGTGAGGTTCAGCTTTCCTCTTCGTGGTCAGCCATCTGTTAAGGGGTAAAATTCTAGCTAGTCTGTCTAAAATAGCCAATGAGTGGTCGCCAATAAATTATAAGCTTTAGCAAGAGTTAGACTTTTAAGCATTTATTAAGGAGAATAAGAATTTGGTAAAGAGAGAGAGAAAGGCCTATATTCCTATCTATTAAAGGGAGAGCACATTTCTAGCTCCGCTCTCCACCAGAGTCCAGAGGAAAGAGCCCGAGACTGAGCGCCAGTCTCTTCCTTCCTCCTCCCACTAGCCCGCGTCACTTCCTGACTCCTGGTCTTGCCCTCAAAGACCTTCCCTTCATGGGCAGAACTCCTCTACAGTAAGTATCCAGCAGGTGGCGTCATTCCAATCGTTACACCAAGAAAACCAATGGTTTCTGAGAAGCATGAGCAGTAGAGTGGATAGGATAATAAACTAATCAGAAAGACAAACAACAACAATAATAATAATGAACATAGGGGTGGCTAGATAGCACAGTGGATAAAGCAGCATCCCTGGATTCAGGAGTACCTGAGTTCAAATGTGGCCTCAGACACTTGACACTTACTAGCTGTGTGACCCTGGGCAAGTCACTTAACCCCCATTGCCCCACTAATAATAATAATAATAATAATAATAATAATAATAATAATAATAATAAACATTTGTATAATCACTTACTATGTTTTATATGCCTCCATCTGTTCTATGTGTTGACTAGTTTTACTTTGTTATTTTTCTTTTCTTTGTTATGATTGAAGACTCATTGGAGAATGGGGGAAGGATATATACATAAATATCTATTATATACAAATGCAAGGCAATAAAACCTGAAAGCCAAAAAAATAAAAAGACAACATTCAATTTGATGTTGCTTGATATATGTGTGTTCTAAGAAATGATATTTTCCATACTGTTCTGGTAACTTACATTAGTTGAATTTTAAAGTTTAAAAAAATACTTTCCTCTAGGATTAAGATTGTGCTAACTTTATCCCCCTTTTGTGGAAGGGAAAACCACAAGCTCATTGAACTTAAAGGAACATTTAAGGCCACATAGTTTATAAATTTGTTTGTCAGTTTATGATTCAGGTCAACTAATCCCAAATATTGGGCTCTTTTTATTACACCGAGGCACTTATTCTGTCCACATAAATACACTTCTGTATATCAGCACAGTATTGAGAATGAGATTTGTGGACAAATAAAATGCTAACTATATAAGTGGACTGTTATTTTAGCAATATACATGTATCACTTATATGAATGGATAGACAGATAGACAGATATGTCTGTATATATGTATATGTATGTATGTATGCTTCACCAGCTATATATACATGTGTACATGTATATACCTATATAAACCTGGTACTAATGAAATTTGTAAACATGGTAACCAAGGATAATTTATGTGTATAACAATAATGTTACCAGGTGCTTACGTTAGTTCATTTAATTAGTACCATGTTTATATATGTGAGGAATAAAAACAATATCTCCATTTTTTATTATCTTTGGTTACTTCTGGATTAGGAATAATTTCTCCCTGTCCTATTTTGGGTAAGCATTAATACTGGAGTGAAGCATCAGAATCTTTAAACCACTCCCCCAAAATAATTACTCTTCTTTATATTATGCAGAGATACAAAATTCCTCTTGAAATTAGTTCTGGATTTAGAGTTGCAAATTGAAAAAAACAAAACATAATAATCATAGTAAATAAATATTGAGGAAGAAAGAAAAAAGTTAAACATCTAATCCTAGAACAACCAAAAGAAAATATCCTGAGGGCTAGAAACTTAAAGCTATTGCAAAGCCCTCTTCTATTTTCTTTTTTTTTTCTTCTTTTTTTTTTTTTAGTGAGGCAATTGAGGTTAAGTGACTTGCCCAGGGTCACAAAGCTAGTAAGTGTTAAGTGTCTGAGGCCAGATTTGAACTCAGGTACTCCTGAATCCAGGGCCGGTGCTTTATCCACTGCGCCACCTAACCGTCCCACTGTTCTATTTTCAATACAGTTTCAGCTGAGACAATTTTTTGGTGATGTATCATGCTCATACCCAGATTTTAAGGACCAATCTGCTTATAGCAAAGACTCAATCCTAAAAAATCTAATGTTACCAATGATTAACCTCTACCTTCTTTATTAAGTCAATAGCACCCTCTCTGTGATTTATTATGGCAATATATTTCTTGCTATAAAGATCACTAAGAAGTAGTCTTCAGAAAATCACATATTTCCTGGAACTTCACCATACTAATGAAACAAATTACTTTCAAGTAACAATACTTTATGGTTTCATAGAACTTTACATCAGACCACAGCTTTATCTAAAATAGATTGTCATTATTTAAACATTTATCACAAACTTAGCAGGAAAAGGACCCTTGTTTCGTAATCATAACTTTTATATTTCTATGTGTGACCATGGGCAAGTCATTTCATGCTGGACCAGTTTCCTCATGTGGAAAATGAGTCAGTGCAAAGTATTATAAAGCTTGAGCCAGAAAAGACCTCAGAGTACATTCAATCCATCCTTCTCCTTTTACAAATCAGACAACTAAGTCAAGAGAAGTTTAAGCAACTTACCAAGGTCATTAATTTCAATAGTCAGAATCATTTTGGAGTTTGAACCCAGGTTCTCTGACTCCAAAACTAGCGTTCATTTCACCATACAATTGGGTTGTAGAGGCAGCTGAGTGTACAGTGGTACAGTGGGATAGAGTTTTGGACATGGAATCAAGAAGATCTGAGTTACAATGCAATCTCAGATACTTAGCAACTATGTGACCCTGAGCAAGTCTATTCAACCATTGGTGTTTTTTCATCTGCAAAATTGGAATAATAATCCTTAACTCTCAGGGTGATTGTGAGGATAAAACAACGTAATATTTGTAAAGTGCTTACAAAACTTAAAGTATTATATAAATGCTAGAGATCATTATCATTAGCAGTTGGATTAGATTTACTCTAGAATCTTTCCAATTATATCACGTTTCTATCAAATAACACTTTAGTTGTTCTGTGACTTCATTGAGCTATGTACTCCTTCCTTGATTATACTGATGTACATATTCCTTAGATGGGTATAGACAACAACCCATCCATATGCTCTTGCCCTCTATCATTCTCAAGCATTTTCTTTTGTAGTATCTACAGATGATCTAGCCAACATACTGTAAGTCTTCTTTGACATTACTTACTATTACTACTACTACTATTGTTGTTGTTGTTGTTTATTAATCACTATTATTTTTGTTGGTCATTGTCCTGCTGTTATTTATTATAAATGGTACTGTCATTATGAAGATAAGAGAAAGGAACAAACTTTTGCCAAACATATCTCTACACTCACAGAATTTATTGAAAGATACAGAGAACAGAATACAAATTGAAACTTACTGTGATTACCAAACAAATCTGACTCAGTAGAGCAAAGAATTATTCTCACAGGCTATCTTCTAAGAAGCAGGTTCCTATGTTAAGATAATATAGAATTCTGTATAAATGCAACCACAGAAAACCAAAGATATTTGTCATCTGTCTTGGAGAAGCAGTTGTGTTAGGTGAAAATTGAAGAAATGTTCCCTATTGATGAATTGGTCCTGTTGTAGATCTTCTTTGCTCGAAGATATTATTCTGATTCTACATTCTAGATTTAGACATTAAAGAGTCTCCTATAATTAGGCTTATGACTAATTTTAATTAGCCTAAAATATCTTAATGCCTATGTCTTGATTATTTCAACAGTTGGGTTGCCAATTCATTGTTAAATCTATGATGACTCTGTGAAAACAGTATTATAAAGATTTTAAGAAGGATGAATTGGAGTTTTTTTTATTTTAAATTGAAACAAATCTATATACCAATAGTTATGCTTCTGTGAAAAAGCAGATTGTAGACCCTATCTCCAAAGATTTTAATCATTAAAAATATTTTTATGATTTTCCACTTACATGAAAAGATAGTGTTCTTTCAAAATTTGTTTTCATAAGTATTTTTTAGTTCCAAATGTTTCTCCCTTCTTCCAAGACAGAAAGCAATCTAACATAGGTTATATATGTGCAATTTTATTAAACACATTTCAGCTTTAATCATGTTGTGAAAGAAGAATCAGAACAAAAGAAAAAAACATGCAAAAATAGAAACAGTATGGTTCAATCTACATTCAGAACCCATAGTTCTTTTTTTTCTGCATGGGTAGGAAGATTTTCCACCATAAGTCCTTTGGAACTCTCCTTGGATCACTGTAAGAGTCAAGTCCATCACAGTTGACCAACACACAATGTTGTTGTCGCTGTGTACAATGTTCTCCTGGTTCTGCTAACTTGACTCAGCATCAGTCCACTTAAGTCTTTCCAGTTTTTCCTGAAATCTACCTGCTCATTATTTCTTATAGCACAGTAGTATTCTATTACATTCATATAACACAATTTGTTTAGCCATTCCCCAATTGATGGGAATTCCCTTGATTTCCAATTCTTTGCCACCACAAAGATAGCTGCTATAAATATTTTTTTTTCATGTACATGTGGGTCCTTTTCCCTTTTTAATGATCTCTTTTGGATACAGACCTAGTAGTGGTATTACTGAGTTAAAGAGTATAAACAGTTTTATTGCCCTTTAGGCATAGTTCTAAACTGCTCTCCAGAATGGTTGGATCTATTCACAACTCCACCAATAAAGCATTAGCGTTCCAATTTCCCACATCTTCTCCAACATTTATTATTTTCCTTGTTGTCATATTAGCTACTCTGAATGTGTGAGGTGGTACCTCAGAGTATTTTTAAGTTGCACTTCTTGAATCAATAGGAGTTGGAACATTTTTTCATATAGCAATTAGATAGCTTTGATTTCTTCATCTGAAAAACATGCTGTTCATATTTCTGTACCCATTTCTCAGTTGGGAAATACTTGCATCTAAATAATATTTTTAAGCTTAGTGTCAAAAATTCCTTACATGTATTAAGTAAATAAATTAAAATCACTGTAAATACTCTTTTCACAGCCAGTATATATCAAAGGTTGAATTTGAAGTCAGATCTTCCTGGATGTGGGAATATATCATTTGATTTCTCATTGTTCTACAAAATTTTCTAGGATTCTGGGTGGCAGAGAAGGTTCAGACTCTATTCATAGAGGAAGTTTTCTCAAACTGTTTTCCCTCCTCTGTGATAGTCCTTTTATAAAGTATTGCTGTCTATGCTAAAGATGCTACTCTAAAACATTTTTGTTGGTGAAAGGTGCAAAATGCTTTCCCTCATCCTTCAGTTATTATTATCCAATAAAAAGCCTTCCTTAAAAAGTTTAGTTTTTTATTCATTTAATACTGTTATTATGTCATATTAGTATTGATTCCTTATTATCTAGTATATCCTTACTCTCCCTACTTTTCTGTTTTCATCTAGTATAACCTATTTTGATAATTTCAGCTTTATTATATATGATTTCCCACTGTCATTCCCTTTGTTCTTACTTATCACCCACCTTGAAATTCTAAAACTTTTGTTTCTCCAACTAGATTTTGTTGTTCATTTTGTCTCATATTACAAAATAATTCCTCAGCATTCAATTCCTATAGACCTTATAAAATTTAATATAAGTAGAATTTTATTTAAATATATCATATGAACATATAATAAGCAAGTTACATAGTCTTTCAGGTAACTCTTTTATTTCTGTAAAGTTGTTTTATAATGATATATGTATAACTCATATCTTCATATATATATATAACATTGAGCATTTTTTTTGTCCTGGATGTTTTGTGCATTTTGAAGTTATTTAGATAGGATATTTCTTTGTAAGGTCATATTGCTATATAGAAATGCTAATACTCTCAGGATTTATTTTGCATGATGTTATATTTTTAAAGTTATTATCATGTTTCTAAATTTCTTCTCTGATATTTTCTGAGTAAACCATCATGACTTCTACATATAATGATACTCTCATCTTTTTAAACATAGTTTATAATAGTGAAATGAACTGAACCAATGAGAACATGTACACAGTGACAGTAATATTGTTCTAAGAAGAACTTATGAATGACTAAGTCATTTTGAGTATCATAAAACCCAAATCAACCACAAAGGACTGTGAAGGAAGATGTTATTCAACATTTCAGAGAAAGAATTAATAAATAGAAATTGTTACAATATGATTTCATATTTAATTATATATGTATATTAGAGGAAGGAAGGAAGGAAGGAAGGATTTTCCAATTAATAACTACACAGTCTATAAGAAGGACCTACTGCAAAGGACTAGGTCTTTTCTAAATTTTCAAGCTCATTACTTCTTTTTTGCAAGAAATGAGTTGTTAATTTTTTAATATTTTGGACTCTTCTTTTATTGTTATGTTAATCAAGTTCTAAAATCTTTGAGGTTTTTTCCTATAATGTTATCATTGTACAAGTTATTCTAATCTTCCTCTGTTGTTGTGCATCAGTTCACAAGGCTAGCTGTTTTTCCACAGTCCCTCGAACATTAGTCATTTTATTCCTTTGCTCTTTTGCCAGTATGCTGGGAGAAGCCTCAAAGCTGGCTTAATGGTCTCATGTACACACTTATTAGTGATATAGAGCATTTCATATGATTGTTAAAAGTTTTGGATTTCTTGCATCGAAAAGTTCCCTATTCATATCCTTTGACATTTTATTTATTAAGAAATGGCTCTCATTCTACTAAATTTGAAATAGATTCATAAGTCTTCTAAATGACCTTGATATGATAAACCATTGCAAAGATTTTCTTTGCAGTTACTTATTTCCCTTCTAATTTCTACTACATTAATTTATGCAAAAGTATTTTTTAATTTTATATAATAAACATTCAGCAGTTTTATCTGTGTTTGAGCCTCTTTATCACATTTTCATCATCTACTCATCTGCTATCCATAGATTTGAAAGGTTAATTTCTTCCTTTCTTCTTTTATCTATTTATTTGTTTGTTTGTTTGAGGGGCAATGGGGGTTAAGTGACTTCGCCCAGGGTAACACAGCCAGTTAAGTGTCAAAGTGTCTGAGGCTGGATTTGAACTCAGGAACTCCCTGAATCCCAGGGTCGGTGCTTTATCTCACTGCACCACTAGCCGCCCCCTCTTTTATTTATTTATTATCCATTTTCAACTTGTCTTGGTTTATGATGTGATATATTGCTTCTAAACCTAATTTCTTCAAGATTGAAGTCCATGGGGCAGCTAGGTGGCGCAGTGGATAGAGCACCAGCCCTGGAGTCAGGAGTACCTGAGTTCAAATCTGGCCTCAGACACTTATAACACTTACTAGCTGTGTGACCCTGGGCAAGTCACTTAACCCCAACTGCCTCACTAAAAAAACACACACACAAAGATTGAAGTCCATTTCCACCCATAGTTCCAATCAAATAATAAGTTCTAATGAGAAATTATTGAGTGAAGAAATTCCCTGCAGAAATAGAGGTCAACTTTCAATAAAGAGCTGACAATAGCCCTAGTATTTTAAGCCATTCATTCAAAGTCACACAGGCAGTTGGACTTGAATCAGGTCTTCCGTGTTTGAAGAAAACATCTTTATCCATTTTGAAATACAAAGATGTGATTTAATTAACATAATTAACTATGATGATAGTTTTCTATTGATGAAGCACTGTTGCATCCATGATCAAAAGCCATACACGATCACAAAGTATAATTTTTATAGATACATTACCATATAACTTTTTGCAATTTAGGCAATTTCTTATTTAATCCTCTCATTTATTTATCATGTGAATTTTTATATCTAGTTCACAGTATATATTTGGAGATAATCTTAGATAATTCTGTGAAGGGATTGGTCCTGAACCTAATTTCTTAGCAGACTATGGTTCAATTTTCCAGTAGTTTGTCAAATAATGAGTCCTTCCCTCCTAGTAACTGAGGTTTTGGATTTCCCCTAATACTATGCTTCTGAGTTTGCTTCTATATTGTTGTATACCTAACCTATCTCACCCCTCCTGTACCAATATCTGATGATTACAGCTTTAAATACATTTTGAATCTAGTAATTATAGATCCTCTTCTCTTCTACATTTTTTCCTATTATTACCCTTGAGATTCTTGACCTTTGGTTTTCTCTATTCATTTTCTTGTTTTTTTAACTACAAAACTATGATTCTGAGTTTTCTTATAATTGAATAAGTAAAATTTTTGAATTTATCCAAGCCATGAAAATTTGTGTCCTTCCCAATTATTTAGGTCTGCCTCTTTTTTCTACAAAGTGTTTTTCTAGTTAGAGGCATATATTACCTGGGCTCATCTGTGATAAACTACACTCTCAAATATTTTATATCTTTGATAGTGATTTTAAAGGGAATGTCTCTAACTCTTCTTGTTTGGTATTATTGATTATATATGTTTACTGAAACTTTCTATGGATTTATTTACCTTATATTCTGCAATTTTTCTGAAGGTATTATAATATTGAATTTTTAGTTGATACTCTAGAGTTCTTTAAATGCATCATAATATCATGTGAAAAGTGATAGTTTTATCTTCATCTATGCTTTTACTCTTAATTTCCTTTCCTTGCCATATTGCTATAGCTAGAATTTCTATGATTATATTAAATAGTAGTGTGATAGTGGCTTCCTTTTATTACCTCCTGATTTTATTGGAAAATTTTAACATTTCTCCATTACACTATAATGTTTATTCTTTCATTTAGATAAACATTTGCTATGCAAAGGAAAGGTATATTTATTACTATGATTTCTAAAGTTTTTAATAAAAATAAATGTGGGTTTAAAAAACTTTTAATCATCTATTGATCTATTTTTATTATTTGTATTATTAACATGAATTGTTTTTTCAACAAATCCCATATCCCTACTCTAAATACAATCAGAATATAGTGTAAAATTTTTCTAATATGTTGTTGAGGCATATTTGCTAAGAGTTTATTTAAAATTTACCATCAATGTTCATTTGAAATATTGGTGTATTATTTTCTTTCTCTGTCTTGCTTTTCCCTGGTTTAGGTATCAAGACCATTTGTTTCTTTTGCTTGTTTTTTCACAATTATATAAAACATTGCCATATTAATCATTTTGTATTAAAAATTTGAATTAAAAGAAAAAAATAAAAGAAAGTGAAAAATAGCTTACTTCAGTCTGTGTTCAATCAATATCAGTTCTTTCTTTGGTGGTGGATACTATGCTTCATTATTAGTTTTTTGGGAATGTCTTGGATCATTGTGTGTCTGACAATAGTTAAGCCATTCACAGTTCTTCATCAAACAATATTACTGTCACTGTGCACAATATTCTCTTGGTTCTACTCACTTGGTATACATCAATCAGTTAATACAAGTCCTTCCAGGCCTTTCTGACATCATCCTGCTGTTCATTTCTTATAGCACAATAATCTTCCATCACAATTATCTACCAGAACTTGTTTAGTCATCCCTATTGATGGGAGTTCCTTTGATTTCCAATTTATCAAGAACATTTGTAACATGGCAAGAGACAAGGTAGGTGCCCATCTTGTGTTATTATTGAAATGATTTTGTTCTATGAGAATTAATCGTTATTTGAACTTTTGACATAATTCACTTGTGAATCTCCCTCGTCCGGAAATTTCTTTTTCTTTTGGTAGTATATTGGTAGTTTCCTCACTTCCATTTTTCACATGAGGTACTTAACTATTCTAATTCTTCTTTTGTTATCTGAATATTATATATTTTTTAAGCATTATTTTATTTCACAATAACATTTTTCTTAGTGAGTAATTTGAAAAAAAATACTTTGTAATATTATTCCTTATTGTTATTTGTCAATTCTTGTCCATTTCCTTTTTCATTATCAGGGGGAAGCAACTTATTTTACATCTTTTTCAAAACCCAGCTTCTAGCTTTACTTCTAAATTAAATGATATCTTAATTTTATTAATCTCTTATTCAATTTACATAAATTCTATTTTATTACTAGGAGAATTTTTTATTTGTTTTTAATTGCATGTTCAATCATTGATTTAATTTTTATTTTATTGTTGGATTAAAGTGTTTAAATGTATAATTTTTCAGAACTGCTTAACTGAATACAAAAGTTTATCAAAGTATCTCATTATTCTAATTTTCTTTGATAAAAAAATTTTTTGTTGTCTCATTGATTGGTTATTTGATCCACCAGTACTTAAGAAATATATTGTATACTATCAATGCTTTTAAATTCATTTTAATGATCCTTTATTGAATATGATGTATTTCATTATCATCAGTAAATAATGAGTTTAGTATTTATGTTTTTCTACATTTTGGTAAGATCCTGTCTACCTTTAATGTCTGGTCCCGTTAAGGTGTAATGTATAGCTGAGAGGTATATAAATCCTGTTCAATTGCCATTCATAATTTCTAGAGATCTAGCCATCTCCAATCTTTTAAATTTCTATTCAGATGTAATGAAAAGGAGGGGAGGAGAAGGAAAGAGAAAAAAAGTTGAAGAGGGAAACTTGAGTTACAACCACTGGGAATATAAGAAAGCCAAAAAGGTGGCAGTTAGGTGGCACAATGGATAAAGCACTGACCCTGGATTCAGGCGTGAGATTGAGTTCAATTCGATCTCAGACACCTTGACACCTTACTAGCTGTGATGACCCTGTGGCAAGTAACTTAACCCTCATTGCCCCGGAAAAAAAAAGGAAGGACAAAAAGCCCAAGACAGAAGTATGTGAACTTAGTTCTCTAAAGGAGAAAAAGAACAATGATTATTATAGCTACAGGTGGAAAAATAGTAGAATTCAAACATTCATACGGTATTGACTATCTGCTGTTACACCAGGGAATAACCCCAAAAATCATTAATAAAGAAGTATATTCTGTAAACTACACAGAGAACATACAACAACATTAAGAAGATCAGAGAGTAGATATTAGGTTAGCACTAGGGCTCTTAAATAAAATTAGTTGAACAAAGAAGAGAATAGACACTTATACTATAATTACCACAAAATAGACAGTATAGTACAAAACTCCTCAATGTAGTATGTGCATTGGTAAAAATTAATGATGGATTTCAAATTCAGTACTGAAGCAACAGAAAGAAATATGGCAGAAAAGAAGCAAAGGACAACAATTTTGAAGGAATAGACTGAAATCTCTAAAAGTCTAATAGGCTGCACTCCAAAGACAAGACTGCCACAGAGATAATGATCTAAGTCAAGTTAATACAAGACTTGTTATGAACTTAATAAGTCCTGGTGATTCAAATATGGTTTTTAATGTCAACTCTTTTAACATGTAATTGGGAGAAATAAAATATATTAAATTTTTAAATCTGCTTTGGATTAAACTTTTTGTTTTTGTTTTGTGGGGCAATGGAGGGTTAAGCAACTTGCCCAGAGTCACACAGCTAGTAAGTTTCAAGTGTCTGAGGCCAGATTTTAACTCACGTTCCCTCCTGAATCCAGGGCCGGTGCTTATCTACTGCACCACCTAGCTGCCCCTGCTTTGATTAACATTTTGGTTAAAAGGAATCCATTCCACACGATGCCAAAAGGTGCTCCCTCAGGAGAAATTTAATTATGTGATAGGAACATGCTGGAGAAACAATTTCAATAGAACCAAAAGTTCTCTCCACATACTTGTCTAACATTTATTAGAAATTAGATTATATTAGTTGGGGTATACAGGTATGAAACATTAGCCCCCTGGTTGTGAGGGCTGTCTATCCTTTTCAGGGTGGCCTCATCTATCTTTGGTGTCCACCTGACAGCCAGCTCTCACCTAAGTCTCCAAGAAGCTTCAGCATGCACAACAGCCACACCTGAGAAAACTGTCTCAGCAGATGGAATGAAACAGTTTGAACGTAATGGAAGAGCTTCAACCCATCAGTGAGTTTGGAGGGTATCTAGCTCACTCTTGTAATGGGATGTGAATAATTTGTTTCCAACCAACCATGAAGATGGTGGAAGCAGGTGTTGTAGACGTGTGTAGAATTTAGTCAGAACTGAAGATGCCAACATTAATCACTACATCTCGAGCCCTCACCAGTCAACTGGACTTTGGTCTTGCCATGGGATCCTATGACTCTTTTTTTTTAGTGAGGCAATTGGGGTCAAGTGGACTTGCCCAGGTGTCACACAGCTAGTAAGTGTTAAGTGTCTGAGGTTGGATTTGAACTCAGGTACTCCACTGACTCCAGGGCCGGTGCTCTATCTGATCCCATGACTCTTGAAGAAACAGTGAGGCTATGACTTCACTTACGTTCAATTTATGCATGAATCAAAAGAAATCACCCATTGCGTTTTATCATTTTTACCTCCCTCAAAGTCCTATAGCAATGGGCAAGTAACAAAGCAACAAGTACAGCTATACTGGGAGCTGTAGTCAGAAATCTGCACACAGGAAGCACAGGCCATAGAATTTTCTTCTCACTGGACTGAAGCAGTGGTAGGATTTGGCAGCCTGTTCGGTGTCAAAGCAGCCTTTCTAAAAACCTCACTGCTCACCTCCTGGCATGAGGAATGGGTTAGAAAAGGTATCCTGAGAAAACTGGGATACTAATCCACTATTCGTGGAGTTGTGAATGGATCCAATCATTCTGGGGAACAATTTGGAACTATTTCCAAAGGGCTATAAAACTCTTCATATCCTTTGATCCAGCAATACCACCAATAGTTTTATATCCCAAAGACATCCAATAAAAGAGAAAAAAGCCTATTGTTACAAAATTATTTATAGCAGCTCTTTTTGTGGTGGTTAAGAATTACGAACTCAAAGGAATGTCCCATCATTTGGGGAATGGCTAAAGGAGCTGTGGTATATGTTGGTGATGGAACTTTCTTATGCTATAAGAAATGACACGCAGGATTATATTCAGAACAGGCCTAGAAAGTTCTATATGAACTGCATGTATAGTGAAGTGAACAGAACCAGGAGAACATTGTACATAGTGACAGTAATATCATTTGATGAAGAACTATGAATGACTTAAATCAAGACAATTCGAAAGGACTAATTATAAAGCATATTATCCACCTCCAAAGAAAGAAATGATATTGATTGAGCACTAACTGAAGCATACTAATTTTTACTTTCATTTTTTTCCTTGTATTTGTTTTCTTTTACAAAATGACTAATAGGATAATGTTTTATTTAATTGCACATAACCTTTATCTCTTTGCTTACTGCCTCAGGGAGCAGGGAGGGGAGGGAAGAGAGATAGAATTTGGAATTCAAATCTTTAAGTAAAAATATTTATTATTATTTTTTTGAAAGAAAAGAAAAAGTACCTTGAAAATTGTTGGCTTTACTCAACCCTGAACTGCTTATCATGACAGATGGGGATCCTAACCTGTAGTCAAAGTGAAAAAAATAAAGTACAAAAACTTTTGCAAAGAGAATTCTACTCACTAGTGGAATGTGCACATGCTTTTGGAAAACTGGAAATTCACTAGATCTGAAAAATAAATAGCTCTTTTTTTTGAGAGAATTCAGCAGGTATCACATCAAAATATCATACCTGAGTGAAAAAAGGGCTTGCAAATGAAGGCCAGTATACCAAAATCAGATCTGAATACACTTTTTTTCTGGAGTGACCACAATGATGGGGAGGGCTTATGAATCTGGCATTGGTTTTGCAATAAAAGCTGATCTAGTTACCTAGCTTGTATAACCCCCAAAAAGAGTGAATGACAGGGGGGCAGCTTGGTAATGCACTGGATACAGCACCGGCCCTGGATTCAGGAGGACCTGAGTTCAAATCTGGCCTCAGACACTTGACATTTACTACCTTTGTGACCCTGGCAAATCACTTAACCCTCATTTCCCAGAAAAAAAAAAGTGAATGACATACACATCAAAATGTGAGTGTCACTTGCTAGAAAGTGTCTGACACCATCATCAGTGCATATGCTCTCACCATGATGTACCCTGGAGAAGTCAAAGAAAAATTTTATGAAGACCTAGAGAGCCTCATTATCAATATCACAAAAAAGAACAAGCTTGTAATTCTCTGCGACATTAATGCCAGTGTAGGCATAGGCTATTAGACATGGCTGGAAGTCATAGGGAGGAATGGAGTTGGAAACAGCAACAGTCACTTCCTATTGAAGACTTGTGCATCTCTTGACATTCTCATCACCAACACTGTCTTCCACTTAACATAAAGCAAATAAAACTTCATGGATGCACCCTCACAGAAAACACTGGCATATAATAGACTATGTCAATGTAAGAAGAGATAGACAGGACCTGAGAATAAAAAATGTAATGTGTGATGACTGAAGTACTGGACTGATTGATAATAAACATCCTCTTCAAGTTAAACAGTTACATTCAACAAAAGTGATGGCCCCAGGGCAAGGTGACTACCATGAGATTTGATGTGAACAGTTTAGAGTGCTTCTCCCAGGATGAACAGTGTATTGCTAACTTGGAAGAAAAGCAGAGCCAACACAGTTGGTAATAGTGGAACAGAAAATGAGCAGGCAGCTTTCAGAGATTTGGTATGCAGCATCACATTTACTCATCTGGGCCAGAATGCTTACTTGTATCAAGATTAATTTTATGAAAATAATGGGGAAATTCAGAAGCTACTAAACAAAAAATGAGGACTCTTCAGGGATTACCAGCAGGATAGTTCATGTGTCTCCAAGAAGGCAACTTTTAACACCTTCTTAAGTAAAGTGCAAGCAAAGATTAGAGAGATGCAGGATTCTTGGCTCAGTAAGAAAACTGATAAAATAATAACAATCCAATGTTCTTTTATGATGACCTGAAGGCCAAAGATCTATGGTACATATCAACTACTCAGTTCTTGTGGAGCAAAGTTGATTAGTGATAAGTATGTATTACTGGAGAGAGAAGTTCAATCCATTCATAATGTTCTCAACAGACCAATCATCAATCAATACTGAAGGCATTGACCACACACATTAGGTTGAAGTCAATTCTTCTCTAGCCAAAATTCTATTAATGATAAGGTTATGAATGGTCTTAGGTTCCTCTCCTATGGCAAAGTGTCTGGTGCTGATTCTCTTCCAGCTGAGATATACAAGGCAGGGCATCAACAGGTCATACAAAAGCTTACTGAATTATTCCAGGTTATATGACAAGAGATTATCCCCCAGGACTTCAAGGCTGCCTCCATCGTTCATGTGTATTAAGGAAAAGGAAATAATTTGTCTTATGACAATCACAAAGAGTCTCTCTCCTAGTCATTGCCAGAAAGATTCTTGCCAGAGTCCTCTTTAATAGGCTGATTCTTCATCTGAGAAATGGTCTTCTACTTGAGAACCAGTGTGGCTTCTGAACTGACTGAGGAATGGTTAATATGGTATTAGCTGCCTGACAACTCCAGGAGAATTTCCAGGAGAATAAAGGTGGCTCCACCAGCCAGCATCATACTATACATATGTCAAACCATTGGTTATAGAAAATGGAGAAATTTTGAATGTTGTGAATAAATTCACTTACCTTGGCAGTATACTTTTCAGAACTGCACACAAAGATGATGAGATAGATGGATGTATTTCCAGAGCTTTCCCAGCAGTTGGGAAGCTTCAAAGGAAAGTGTGGGGGAGAAAAGGTATTAGGCTGCCTACCAAACTGAAGTTCTACAGAGCTGTTGGGCTGATCTAATTGTTGCATGTCTGTGACAGTATACCAGGGTCATGGCAGGTAACTGAACCACTTCCATTTGAATTGTTTTAAGGTAAATACCTGGGAAGATAAGATACCACACACTGAGGTTATTTCCTGAAGTGAACTGCTAAGCAGTCAAACTACTATAGAGTGTGCAACCCCAGTGGACTGGAAACATTGTTCAAATGACAAATGTATGTTTGCCTATAAGAATATATTATAAAAACCTCACACAAGGCAAGTGCTTACACAGAGGTCAGAAGAAGTGATACAAATACATTCTCAAAGTCTCTCTGAAGGACTCTGTAATTGATTATAAGACATGAGAAACTGCTACAGGACCACCCAGTATGGAGTGTCTATATGAAAAAAGGTGCTATGCTCCATGAACAAAGCAGAATTGCAGCAGCTCAAAAGAAACATGAGATACACAAATTTGGAGACATATCCACTCCAAATATTTGTATGGACTATTCATGCCCAACTTGTGGTAGATCCTTCTGAGTTTATATTGATCTTACCCCCAACATAGTGATGTCATTTTGGTCCTCTACAAGAACAAAGGAAAATAAGCAACCAATATCATTCACTTCTCAGCAATAAGGGATATAACAGGGAAAGACTATATATTTATAGATCCATGAAGATGGATATCGGTCAAAGGATATGAACAGGCAGTTTTCTGATGAAGAAATCAAAGTTATCTATTGCCATATGAAAAAATGATCTAAATCACTATTGATTAGAGAGATGCAAATTAAAACAACTCTGAGGTACCACCTGACACCTATCAGATTGCCTAACATGACAAAAGAGGAAAATAATAAATTTTGGAGGAGCTGTGGAAAAGTTGGGACACTAATCCATTATTGGTGGAGCTGTGCACTGATACAGCCATTCTGGAGAGCAATTTGGAACTATGTCCAAAGGGCTTTGCATACCCTTTGACCCAGCAATACTACTTTTGGGTATTTTTCCCAAAGATATCATAAAAAAGGGAAAAGGACCCATGTGTACAAAAATATTTATAACTGCTCTTTTTGTGGTGGCAAGGAATTGGAAATTGTGGGTTTGCCCATCAAATGGGGAAATGCTGAACAAGTTATGGTATGTAAGTGTAATGGAATACTATTGTGCTGTAAGAAACAATGATCAAGCAGGTTTCAGAGAAACCTAGAAGGACATGCATGAACTGATGATGAGTGAGATGAGTAGAACCAGGAGAACATTGTACACAGTATCAACAACATTGCGTGTTGAACAACTGTGATAGACTTGATTCTTCTCAGAAATACAATGGTCCAAGATAGTTCCAAACGACTCATGATAGAAAATGCTCTCCAGAAAAAAAAAAAGAACTGTTTAATCTGGATGCAGATCAAACCATACTATTTCTATTGTTTTTGTTATTGTTGCTTTTCTTTTTTTTAAAGTGAGGCAATTGCAGGTTAAGTGACTTGCCCAGGGTCATACAGCTAGTAAGTGTTAAGTGTCTGAGTCTAGATTTGAACTCAGGTTCTCCTGAATCCAGGGCTGGTGCTCTATCCACTGTGCCATCTAGCTGCCCCTGTTGTTTTTCTCTTTTGAGGTTTTTCCTTTTTGCTCTAATTCTCTCATAACATGACTGATGCAGCAATATGTTTAATGTGCTTGTACATATATCAGATTTCTTGCTTTCTTGGGGGGGGGAGTAAGGAAGGGAGGGAGAAACATTTGGAACTAGAAACCTTATAAATACAAATGTTGAAAACTATCTCTAAGTGTAACTGGAAAATAATAAAATATTTATATGGAAAAAACGATGGCTATCAACTTGTGATACCCTCTACTTCGTGAAATCAACATAGAAATGAAAGAAATTAATCAGTTGAAACACAGGAAAGTATCAAACTCATGAAATGGCCTAAACTCCTAGCTCTTTTCAAGGTCATTTTATATTTTATCTCCAAGATTTTAAGTAGTAAAACCTTTCTTTTATGTTTTTCTCATTTCAAATCGACAACATTTATTGGGCTTTCTGATGAGCATTTTGGTGATAATACATTTTGAAAAACAACAACAACAAACACAATATGCACACTTGTGCATACACACATGTACACACATGAAAAACAAAGAAAAACTAAACATTTTATCACTGAGATGCTGATATGAGAGAACAATGCTCTTTACCCAGTTAAGGAATAAAAATGAATGAATAAAAAAATCAAGTGTTTCTAATGAGTGCTAAGTAGTGGACATACAGATAGAAAAACAGCATAGTCCTTGTGCTCAAGAAGAAATCCTAATAGGGAGAGATAAAATACATAGGTTTCAGGTCTAAATATGAAGGAAAGGTCCTATTGTGTGTAGGATTTGCTAGCAATGTAATTTTAAGTTATTTTTAATGTAATTTATATAATCCTTAAAATTTGAAATTAAAGTCATCTTTAATGTAATTTCCACCTTTCTGTTCTGATATTGCACCATTTGACAATGCAAGTATTTTGCGGATGAGAATTTTCTTTTCCAAGTGATCAGTAGCAGTAGTTTCTCGAGAGGTAGGGCCTGTAGCACTTCAAGAGGAAGTATCCAGGTCTCATCTCCATGAAGGTTGCTGAAGATGGGGTGAGGAAGGGGAATGAAGCACTAGAAGTAGAGTCAGTGATCTGGTGGATCTGAGGGGGAGTGGTGGTGGTTGTTTGACTTTCTTGACACCAGCTGCCTCTTGTTTCTCCCTCAATATGCCTTACAGATTTATAAAATACATCAAGAGGGGCAGCTAGGTGGCACAATGGATAAAGCACCGGCCCTGGATTCAGGAGGACCTGAGTTCAAATCCAGCCTCAAACACTTGACACTTACTAGCTGTGTGACACTGGGCAAGTCACTTAACCCTCATTGCCCTGCAAAAAAATAATAATAAAATAAAATACATCAAGGGGAAGGGTTACAGCATCACTTCTGCAAACTGGGAGCATCCTTCCTTTCCAAGGACCCTGGAGAGAGTGGGCTCAGACAGAACATATTGCCAAAGAGGAAATTCACAGCTTTTGGTTACTGGTTGCTCCTTTCATGGAGTCTTGATGAAGTCCCTTTAGGGGAAATTCTCTGCTGGACTCCAGGGGTCAGCCCTGATACTACCCTTCCTCTGTGTTCATAGTTTGAAGTTGTGTCTCTGAGCTCTCTATGCAGACATTGTTCTTGGCCACTGCTGCTCCAGGAATACCTCTGTTGGTTTAATGGGGCTTTCAGATCTTCCATCCTTTTGGAGTTAAGGGGTCATCACTCAATGCATGAGGGTGAGGAGGAGAGAAATTATATCCTTTTTCTCTGCCTCTCTAAACACAGGACACTTCTACGCAGAAGTCTACCACTGCATTTGACCACTGATTTACTGTGTCATACACAGGCACAGAGCTGTGTGTATGATTCTTTCATCCAATAAAAAGGCATTTCTTGAGAGGTGTCATGTGTCATCGTCCATTGATCAAAAAAAGTTACTCCTCTCAAATTGATTAAGGACTTGTTCACATCTAATTTATATTATACCCTTGATTGATGTAATCCAGCTATTTGGGCCTTTTGTTATGGTTGGTTTTTTTTGTTGTTGTTATTGTTTGACCTTCATTCCTGAAGAAAACCATGACATCTGGGTGATGTCATGACTTACACTGAATTAGATTTAAGTGTGGGAGGACTGTGCAAGGTCATCAACCTCATTCTTTCCTCCAGAGCAATCTGAGTCCAGTGGCAAGATATATATCAGGATGACTGAAGATGGCCCTGGATATTTAAGGCAATTGGCATTAATTGATTGCCCAGGGTTACACAGCTAGTAAGTATCTGAGGTGAGATTTGAACTCCATGAAAGGAGTAACCTGGGTCTTCAACTCCAGGGCCAGTGCTCTATGCACTGAGTTACCTAACTGCCCCACTTTTTTATTACAGTAATGACACAGAGGGTCAAAATAATCATGCTTTTACATACGTATACATATATATATGTATATATATACACCTATATATATATATATATACATAATATTTACTTGTATATTAGCCTAAATAAATATTGATTTCCCTCAGTATGGGGTATGCATGAAAAATGGAACTAATAAACTAATTTAAATATCATCATCCCCTCTAGCAGCCGGAATTCCTAGAGCTGATGGCAGCAACAATTGAATCTAGTGAAAAGCCAGTAAAGGACCCAGGCACTCTGGCCCACTCCAGAAGTAGAATGACCCAATCACTCAAGACACTAAGTTCTATAAGGAGCTAATTAATCCAGCTAAGTAAGGAAGTAGCTCATTCATCAGCAATGCCATTTTCAGAAATAATATTTGTGGAGATACTATGAAGGGAGAAAATCCTTCCAGGGTCAAGAGGTACCCCTTGGCCACATGTGTTCTCCACAGGAGTGTCATATTAATTTTTGATTTAAATTTGGGTCTACTTGATTCAGGGATTGAATGTGAGCAGAAGTGAGCATAACCCTAGTTTGGGGCAGGGGTATGTTTCTGTAATTTCTGTCTTTCCTCTCCCTTTTCAGCAATTGTCCATTTGGAAAAGCTAATGGAAAGTGAAGTGCTTAATTGATTTTGGAGTTAGTTGATATTTATATAAACTGAGTTAAGCCAAACAGTGGTTTGTGATTAATAGTATTAGAGGCTACAACCTTGACCCTGTAATCCTTCTATGGGATTTCAAACAGTGGGGATAGGATTTGGAGAAACAGGTTGGAAAATGTGGGAGAGGGGGAAGTTGATTTTATATTTGATCCTAAAATGTGGAAAACTGTAATATTGAAGAGGCACAAATACTATCAGTCACTCGAAAGGCAGTGTTATGCAAAGGAAAGAAAACAGTAGTTGGATTTAGAAGACTTGGATTCAAATCCTGCCATTTCTACTTATTAGCTATGTGGCCTGTGGTCATTCACTTAACCTCCCTGTGGAATAGTTTTGTCCTTATAAAATCAGCAAATAGAGCTAGATGACCTATAAAGTCCTTTCCAAGTCTAACATGCTATGGTCAGATTATTTTATTTTTTTTTTGGTGGGAAGTATTAAGGAGGAAGGGGAATGAGGGAAGTGAACAATATATCATATAGGAAATTGAATAAAATAAAAATGTAGTAATACATTTTAACCTAAAAAATCACTCTCATTTTAAAGTAGAGAAGAAAAGCTGTCTTTTATGAATTATTAAGTTCATAAATCTATTTCAAGAATGAAAATAAACAGAAACTAAAAGGATGTCAATAAATTGAAGAATGGTTAAACAAATTATAGTATAATAATGTAATAGAATAATGAGATATAAAAATGATAAAAGGCATGATTTCAGAGAAATCTAGGAAGACTTGTATGAATTCAAGCAAAATGAAATAAAATAAGGGAGAAAAAATTGTTCATTAAGAACAGCATTGTAAGGACAAACAACTTTGAAGGACTTTCTAATTCTGATGTTTTTTGTTTGCTTGTTTTACAGGGCAATGAGAGTTAAGTGACTTGCCCAAGGTCACACAACTAGTAAGTGTCAAGTGTCTGAGGCTAGATTTGAAATCAGGTCTTCCCTGAATCAAGGGCCGGTATTTTATCCACTGTGCCCCCCTCTAATTATGTTATGAATAGTATTTTATTTTTTCCAGTTCCATGTAAGGGTTGTTTTCAATATTTGTTTTATAAGATTTTGAGTTCCAAATTTTTCTCCTTCCCTTTTTTCCCTCCCCCCTCCCCAAGATGGCATACAATCTTATATAGATTATACATTTCAAATTCTGACCAACACAATGACAATCTGAGGATGCATGCTACTCACATCCTGGCAGAGAGGTGATGAATGCAGCATGCAGAATAATACCTTTTTTAGGATATGAACATTTATGGCTTTGTCCCCACCTCTCTCAATGTGTCATGAGAGAACAGTATAGATTTTGATTTTTATAAACCAAATTTAATTTCAAAATAAGAACAGGTAAAAAGTATCTCATACAATTCATAGTACAACAGTTTTGGGGTGTTTTTTTGTTTTGTTTTGTTTTTTTTGTTTTTTTTGTTGTTTTTTTTTTTTTTGCGGGCAATGGGGGTTAAGTGACTTGCCCAGGGTCACACAGCTAGCAAGTTTCAAGTGTCTGAGGCCAGATTTGAACTCAGGTACTCCTGAATGCAGGGCCAGTGCTTTATCCACTGCGCCATCTAGCTGCCCCTCTTTTTTTGTCTTTTTAAGAAGCTAGAATTTGAACTCCAAATATAAAAGAATGTGCATCTACCAAAAACAAATCAGGGAAGAACATTAACATAAGGCTGATTAGAGGTATTCTTCAGAAATAAAAGATTCAAAAAAAATTTGATAACCCCTTATTTTTCTCCTCCTTCAAGAAACATGTGTTACTTCTATTAAAGGACAAGTCTTGCAACAGTGAGTATCTATTAGGTTATTTAGGGTCATTCTAAGCACTGACTCAGAGTTATTGCTGGGAAAGGCTTGGTGCAGGAAGGACTGGCACACATCATCAGAATTACTTCCTATCACCCATTTCCATTAGAGGGGGGAAAAGTAGGCAAAAGAAGTTCATATTGCTGAGGCTACACTTTATGAGAAGATTTTTTCTCAGGGGGAGAACATTCATTAATTCTTGTGGAATTGGTTGAATATCAT
This sequence comes from Dromiciops gliroides, assembly GCF_019393635.1. NCBI lineage: Eukaryota > Metazoa > Chordata > Mammalia > Microbiotheria > Microbiotheriidae > Dromiciops > Dromiciops gliroides. Next base: position 172,224,373 of record NC_057866.1, on the reverse strand, counting down.
ATTTTTAGCCAGTAAAAAGACTCATTAGTTAGGATGTCTCAAAGATTACTATGTTCCAAATTCCATGTCATGGATAACAGAATTCTCAGAACTGGAAAGAAAATTTTGTGCATTTAAAAACCTGGGTAGATGATTTCTTTATTTTTCTCAAACTCCTCTGCAATAATGAATAGAATGGAGTAAAAATGAGCCAGTAGGTGTTATGTTGTATTTAGAAAAAACTTTTGGAATAAGGCTGCATTTTATTTCATGTGAACTCAACTTGAAATATTTTGAAAAACAGGTTGTGGGGTGAGTGAATAGTTTTCTTGTCTACTCACCTCATACTCAACATCCCCTAAATGACGTAGCATCCTATATCTGTATCAGAAGGATTATTTATTGGTTCTAACTTATTTACCTTGATCTATATTAACTTCCTTACCCTAATATTAGCTCTCATAATGCTACCTGTCAGTAGCATACAACGTGGGAAGCATAACTATTTCTAAACCCAGAGTCTTCAAGATAATGTGCCTCCCCATATCTGAGAACAGAAGAGAGAGCAAAGAAGACCATGGAGCAGTCATTACTGATGATCTCATAGGTCTAAGGAAAAGGAAGAGAGATGAAAGACCAAAAAAAACAAAAAGAATAGAGATGGGTCAAGGTTAGAAAAACAGAAAGCTCTGTAGTAGGTATTTTCACTGACTTCAAAGAGGTGAAAAGAGATGTAAGCCCTTCAAAAGAAACCAGAATTTGTTTGATCTCACTCTCTATGCACCTCAAGTCATGCATGGATTAATGTAAGGGTGATGTCAAATTAATTGTTGATATCCAGACATAGTCTAATGAATCTAAAAGAATCTAAACGTCCTCTTCTTCATCTTCCTTCTTTTACTTATCCAAAGGGCTTAAAAACTAAAACAGACACATAGTTTTAGATGCACATTTTTAAAATATCATAAAAATACACATATAGAAAGTCCAGCCTTCTTAAGCTAATATGATTCTAATGTTGTCTTAACCAAAATTTAAAGTGAAAAAGGCAACTGATTAAAGGTTTTCTTTATAAATTAGCATATATGTGATAATTCTTCTGGTTTTTGTTTTCTTTTTTTAAAAAACCACTTATTTCTAAGAATTCTTTTAGCTTCAAATTATTTGGACATAAAACAATTTTAAGAGATAAATGGCACAGTGGGAAATCCCTGAATTATGTAGGCATCAGAAAACCAAAGTCTATTGATTCTCCACTATATAGTCTTGGGATCTTGAATCACTCATTTAAACTTTTGAGGCCTGTTTCAACAAAATAAGAATAGTTTATAAAGTCCCATTCAGCTCTGAACTTCTGTAACAGCATACCATGTATTTTTCAGAAATACCACATACACAAATGTATTTATAGCAGCAGTTCTTGTAGTAGTAAAGGACTAGAAACAAAGTTTATGCCAATTGATTGGGGAAGGGTTGTAGTATTTGAATTTAAGACAATATTATGTGAGTAGGAACAGATGGATATGAATACAGAGAGGCATGAAAAGATATTTGCAACTGATGCAAAGCTATGTAGTTGGGACAAAGAAAGCAACAACACAGTGACTACATCAATGGCAATTGAAAGAATAACAACAAAACAATCCAAACTGCTTCAAACTTGTAATGTCCAAAGCTAAACCATAGAGAATAGATATGAGAAAGCACCACCCTGTGCTGTTTTGTAGTAATGGAAGACTATGGATATAGAACATTGAATATATCATGGGTTTTTTTTATATGTTTGTCAGTTCTGCTGAAATTCCTCATCCCTGTTTTTATTATTTGTTATAAAGAATGGTTTTGGGGAGGGGCATTGGCAGAGATAAATTGAGAAATGTGATATAAAAATACAAAATTTATTTTTCAAATGAATGTTATTCTCATCTTGATTTATTTTTCTTATTTATTGATACTCTTAGGAATGTAACAAGAAGGTGAGAATGGAGAAGAAAGTAATATTGGAGTAGGGAACAAAAGGATGAGGTGAGAGATAAGGAGCTACAAAAATGAATACCCCCTTATTCCCTAGTTTAAAAATATTTTCTAAAAAACTTTTTTAAAAGATCCTAGTTTAATACCTAACTACTTTTAGGGGTGTGTCCAAGTGTAAAAATCGTAGCTAAGTTTCCAGAAAATGTATTAAAGAGAAAATAACTCATAACCAGTTAAGACCATTGCCTTTCTCAGTGCCCTAACAGGATTATATCAATTATCACAAAGAAGTCTCTCGGATTATTTTAGTTAAAAAAATAACTCTTGGGATCACTTTTTTCCCAACTAGAAAGTAGAATCCTGAAAATAACATTTGAATGGTTTTAGGCAAAATTATTCTCTCAGATCATACTGAAAGTTGTGATTATTGTTCTCTTTGATGAAGCAAACTGGTAACTGAACTATAAGCCAAACTCTAGACACTTGCTCAGTATTGACTATGAAGCATTCCTTAGTCAAAGATTCTGTAAATTGTAATTTCAAAATCACATGCATTTAGAGATATTCAAGAATATGAGTGGTCTTTGATTAGATTTAAGATAATCATACATTATTTTAAAAATGCTGTTTCTGGCAGGTTTCTGCCTACAATGCAAAGTATATAATTTTTTTCCACAAAGAGAATAAAGGAGTGACTAGTCCTTATAGGAGCATGAAAAGATTCATTGAGATTTCAAGCCTCCAGATAAACATTTCCTCAGCTTTTTTTCAGTTGCCTAATCTCAATATTATCCTTCATATCATTTTGCAAAAGAATTTATAATCTAAAGTAATCCCCCTACACCTCGCAACCAGCTAGCTGGTGAAGTGGATAAAGCACTGGCCCTGGATTCAGGAGTACCTGAGTTCAAATCTGGCCTTAGACACTTGACACTTACTAGCTGTGTGACCCTGGGCAAGTCACTTAACCCCCATTGCCCTGCAAAACAAAAACAACAAAAAAATTGACTTCATGACTCAACTGAAACTGCTCTCTCTGAAGTTATAGATGACATTTATAGTGCCAAATCCAGTGGCCTTTACCTAATTTCATCTTTTTTGTCCTCTCTACAACTTTTAACCCTACTAAGTACCTTACTGAGTACTCCTTCTGAGTAACCTTTACTTCATGGGCTTTCATTATATTGCTTCCTCTTGGTTCTTCTACTTTCCTGGCTAATCCTCCTCATTCTCTTTTGTGCCATCATCATCTATGTCCTATCACTGAACTGTGAGTGAATCCAAAGATTCTGATCTGGGATCTTTTCTTTTCCTTCTCTCTCTCTCTCTCTCTCTCTCTCTCTCTCTCTCTCTCTCTCTCTCTCTCTCTCTCTCTCTCTCAACAATCACAACAAGTTCCGTGGCTCCAGTTATCTTCTCTAAACGGATGATTCCTAGAACTTTATCTTCAGTCCTAGTCCCTCTCTTGGGTGCTCCAGTCTCATATTACCAAATTGTCTATTAGATGTTTCTCAGTGAATGTCTCATAGACAGTTCAGAATGTTCAAAGCAGAAGCTTTCGTCTTCTCTCTCAATTACCCCTTCTCCTTAACTTACCATATTCTTTTGAGGATAACACCATACTTCCAGTCACTCACAATCAAGGCCTTTAAATCATTCTTGATTCTTCACTCTTCTTCCTGATCCTCCATGTCAAATCAGCTACTAAATCTTACTCATTCTTCCTCCAAAACATATGTCACATCTGTTCCCTTCAAACCACTCACGTAACTTAGCACCGAGAATACAACTAACTACAAGCAGAAACAAAGACTATCCCTTCTTAAAGGAGCTCACATTCTAATTGGAGAAAGTACCACATAAAGGAAAGTTGAAAAGTATGGGGGTAATTTGAATTATCGTACAGCCCAAAGAGTCAGGAGTACCTCCTGGAGAGGAATGAATGCCTGGCCAGCCTGGTTTTCCTCCTTGAAATGGAGCTTTTGGAAGGAACTAGCTAAGCAGAAAAGGACTATGGAGGGGGGAGGCAGACCTCCAGAGGGAGAAGTCCCAAGATAAAGTGAACACAGTCCACTATCCTATTTCTTCACCTCATTCACTGCCACCTGAACAACAGCCTCTTAATGGGGGCCCCTAACCCCAGGTTCTCCTGTTTTCTGTCCATTTTTTTTTCATAGATGCCACCATGGACACTATAATGATACTCTAAAATACAGATATGACCATGTCACTCACCTGCTCAATATCCTCTTGTTTCTAGGATAAAATATAAGCTCTCTTTGGTCATTTAAAATATTTCCTAATAAGACTCTAGACTTTATTTCTCATTTTCATGAGCTCTATTTTCCAGTAAAAATATACTACTTACTATTCTTCAGTCACAGCATTCTATCTCCCAACTCCATGCCTTTGTACATGCTGTCTCCCATGACTGGAATGTATTCTTGTCTCAACCCTGCCTCTTGGAATTCTAGTATCTTTCAAAGCCCAACTCATATACCACTTCTGGCACTAGGCTACTTCTGATGCTCCTCTGTGCTAACAAATACTCCCTCCCCACTCTACTCCTCAATGCATTTCTATTATTTGTATTTACTATGTATATACATGTTCTCTCATTCACATTTTAGAATTTCTAGATTTTTTCAAGATTCAGGCCCAAGTGCGACCTATGTACAGGTTTTTCCTGGTCCTCCAAATTGCTAATGATGTCTTCTCCAACAAAGTTCACCTTGGATCTGCTTTTTATATGTTTTGTGTATAACTTTATAGGTAAATGTTGTCTCTCCAATAGAATTTGAGCTCCTTGAGATCAAGCACTATTTTGCTTTTCTCTTTGAATTTTCAGCATCCAAACCAGCTATAATATCTATCTATAGCTATATCTATCTCTATCTCTATCATCTATATATCTAATATATATCTATATCTGTTTCTATATCTATATCATCTCTATCTCCTATCTAACTGTGTGTACATGCATCTATGTATATATTTCCTAATGAATGCTATTCGTTCATTGATTGTATTTTCTTATAACTTGATGTTGAATGAATATTCCACTATCTGGTGGAAGATATGATAGTATAAGGACTCAACAATGATTGATAAATGACTACTGCATCGCTAAACAATGCTTTCTTTTTAATCAATAATATACATTTAGATTAATTTGTATAATATAGTTTGATACTCATTGTTTAGCTCCTAATTTTTTCTTTAAAAATTTTTATTGATTTCTTTTAAAAAAATAATGTTTAAGATCAATGTAGCCACAACTAGAAGGAACGCATTAAACTGGGAGAAAAAAATATATAGATTGTTCCTCAGATACAGTTCTCATATCTCAAATACATAGAGAAATATGCCAAATTTATAAGTTTAAATATCATTCTCCAATTGTAAAATGGTCAAAAGTTATGAATAGGCAGGTTTTGCTGGAGGAAATCAAAATTATGTATAGTAATATAAAAAATGCTTTATATCACAATTGATTAGAGAAATACAAATTAAAACAACTTTGAAATATTATCTCACATATCAGATTGGTTAGAATGATACAAGGAGAAATTTAGAAATTTTGGAGTACATATGGAAAAATTGGGACATTAATACACTGTTGTTAAAACTGTGAGGGGGCGGCTAGCTGGCACCAGCCCTGGATTCAGGAGTACCTGAGTTTAAATCCGGCCTCAGACACTTGACACTTACTAGCTGTGTGACCTTGGGCAAGTCACTTAACCCCCATTACCCCCCCCCAAAAAAAAAAACCTCTGAACTGATTCAACCATGTTTCAGAGCAATGTGTGCACTAAGAGTTATCAAACAGTCTGTACCCAGCAATACCATAATTATATCTGTTTCCCAAGGTAATTAGGGAAAATGGAAAATGATCTGTATGTTCTAAAATATTTGTTGCATGCCTGGTTAATTAGCAAGATGGCCTGGGGTTATCTATGGATGAGATAATAGGCCATACAAGTGAAAAACCTGTCCCTCCTTAAACCATACCACCTTAGACCTCCTGAAGCTTGGGACAGTACATACTGAAAGCAGTGTTCCACTTTGAAGAAGGAGTAAAAGTCAAGTGAAAGATGGTCAAGATAAGCAGAGAAACATGCGGACCATAGAAAGTTTCATTAGTGACAAGGAAGATCAAGGTGCACCCTCAGAAGTGATAGCGGACATCAAGGCTCCTACATCCAAAGCTTCCAAGAAAAATATGAATTGGTCTCAGGCATAGAAGGGCTCAAAAAAGACTTTGAAGATAAAGTAAGAAAGGTAGAGGGGAAAATAAGAGGAGAGGAAAAACATGGGAAAAGAAATGAGAGTGATGGGAATAAGGGTCATGAAAAAAAAATGTCAACAGCTTGTAAAGCCACATTGGCCAAATGAAAAAGAAAGTACAAAAGTCTCTGAAGAAAAACATTGCTTAAAAATTAGATTTGAGCAAATATAAACAAATGACTTTATGAGAAATCAAGACACAATAAAGCAAATCCAAGTGAATAAAAAAAAAAGAGGGCTATGTGAACTATCTCTTTGGAAAAACAGCTGACCTGGGAAAGAGATCCAGAAAAGATAATTTGAAATTTTTTGGACTACCTGAAAACCATGATCAATTGGTGAATGCCTAAACAAGCTGTGGTAAATTGATTTTGATGGAATACTACTGTGCTTAGAAAGGATGAGAAGGTTTATTTTAGAAAAAATTTTGAAAACTTGAAAAGACTTGCACAGAATAATGAAGAGTGAAATGTGTAGGACCAAGAGAACAATGTCCATGGTAACAGCAATATGTCAAGAATAACTGTGGTGCCTAAGCTATTCTGAGTATTATAAATATTCAAATCAACTATAAATGACCTATGCAGGAAGATGATATCAACCTCAAGAAAAAAACAACTGATAAATAGAAGCATGTATTGTATAGCCTTTAATAAATTATACACAGAGCTGTGTGTGGTGTGTCAGTGAAAAATGTGGTCTTCTCTAAAATGGATAGTAAGGGAGTGAAGGAGAGTTTGGACCTTAATGAAAATAAAACAAAAATAAACAACAAATATATAACAAAAATAAAGAATAGCAAAAATATATAATAAAATAATGAAAATTAAATTTTAAGTAATAAGACTGTGACTTCCTAGGGATTCCTTCTCACCATTAGAAACCTTTTTGAGGAAAAGAAATCCAGTTAAGTCCTAGAAACCAACACATTGGTTCTTTCTAATAATATATGTCTCATTATATTGTTATATGCCACCATTTTTTCTCTGAGAGAAAAGAAGTATGTTTCACCATCAGTTCTCTGAAGTCAAGAATGGTCAAATTTTATCAGAATTCTGATGTGTTCCAGTCTTGTGTTTCTTTGTATTATTATGACTGTTGTGTATATTCATCTGGGTTCTACTTAATTGATCTAAATTGGTTTATATGCCTTCCCATATTTTTATTTTCTTCTTGATTGTTTCATTGGTGTTCTTTTCTTTCTGTCACCTAAAGACTTCCCCCATCATTTACTCATCCACCCACCTGTTGAAGTCCTCTTTATAAAAAGTAAATACAGTTGTAATAGTTTAGAGCTCACTCAGAGTAGTTTCCTGGTAGTTTTAGTCTAAAACTGAAAAAAAATGAGAAATATAATCCATCTAACCAGAGAAGGGGTAGGATGTTCAGAGCAGGGAAAAGATATTCATTTAGGAAAAGACATTGATTTCATTGAGCATTGCTTCCTAGACTGTAGACCCTAATATTCTATGTGTTTTGTACTCAGGTAATCATAAAGCTATATTTATAGCCTGAGCCTTAGTGCCCTAAGCAAATCAAATCTCAAGAATTATTTAAATACCTTTTAACATAAAACCATCATAATTCAGGGGTGGGGTTGAGGAGGGAGGATGGTTAGGCTATTACTCTCACAAATCCAGTGAAACAAATCAACACATTGGACATTTCTGCAAAGGCATTTTTAATTCTCTACCAGTATACCAATCTCTCTAACAAACAAGGGGAGACAAGTTTCATGATCAGTCTCCTCAAGCCACAATTGGCAGTTGTGTTTTTTGGAGTTCTGAAATCTTTCAATGTTGTCCTCTCTTCAAAAAACCTCTGTATTTGCCAGGATAGAATTTTTGCCCTTCCTCCCCACTCAACTAGAACCTCACTCTACTTCTGTATTTACTTCCCTACTCTTTCAACTCTCTATAATACTTTTTTCTATTTATTTTCTTTTTATTTAGTGTGCATGATGTCAGAGATATTAGGGTGATGGAGAAGACAAAGGTAGAGAAATTTTAAGGGAGGTCCATTATGGTTTCAAACTCCACCTCCTTTTTAAATGCCATACTTTAATTTTTCTAGGCTCCAAGATAACTTAAGGTCTTTCCTCATATGTGTTTAAGCCCTGACATCAATCTTCAGTCCTTTATTTCCTAGCAATTGAGAACATGGTTAAAGGTTATTTTATGGGGGCAGCTAGGTGGCACAGTGGATAGAGCACTGGCCCTGGAGTCAGGAGGACCTGAGTTCAGATCTAGCCTCAGACACTTAAGACTTTCTAGCTGTGTGACCCTGGGCAAGTCACTTAACCCCAATTGCCTCACCAAAAAAAAGTGATTTTATGAATCATTTTCCTAAAATAACCGAGTTCTTGTTTGTTGAACAATATTTCCTCAAAACTATTCATTTCATTATTTAATAATAAAATTTATACAGTCCTCTAAGATGACTACAACATTACATAATTATTGAATTAGGCATTGCTATTACAATTATTCAGCTCTTGCTCATGACATTATGACATTAATTCTGAACACCCAGGGAAAACTTGTTAATGTGGACTGAGAGCATCTCTAAGAGTTTCTAGCTACAAATGAAGAACAAGCCGCAAGAGTCACACATTTTTGGAATTTAAAAATTGATTTTTAAGCATTCAGAGAAAAGTTAGTTAGGGAAAGAAATTTTCAAATGTAATATGGAAAAAAATTTAAAAGGTAATATGGTTCAAGTAGAATTGAAGACTAACATTGAAATTTTAGAATAAGAATAGAATAGAATAAGAAACAATTCTAATTACATATTGTGAGAAAATAATAGAGTTTGGTGAATGCGCAACAACCCCCCCCAATTGATTGGATTAAGATGGATTAGAATGACTGACTTGGTTGATTAACTCACTTAAAGTTAATTCAATTTAAACCACACCTGCCTGAGTGTGGAAGCTTTTTCTGGGTCTGTAGGATGGATGGTCCTTACACACTGCTTCAAGCTAATTGTCTAGCATCAACCAAATCCATTGGTAAACTGGACTTGAGGGAGGGTCTCAATTAACCAAGTCAGTCAATCTAATCCATCTTAATCCAATCAATCCCTTGGGTGGGGGGATTGTTGGGCATTCCCCAAACTCTATTATTTTCTCACAATATGTAATTAGAATTGTTTCATATTCTAGTCAAAATTGCAATGTTAGAGTCTTCAATTTTACTTGAGCCTTATTACCTTTTAGAATTTCTTTCCCTAACTAACATTTCTCTGAATGCTTAAAAATCATTTTTTTTAAGTCTAAAAATGTGTGACTCTTGCAGCTTGTTCTTCATTTGCAGCTAGAAACTCTTGGAAATGTTCTCAGTCCACATTAACAAGTTTTCCCTGGGTGTTTAGAATTAATGTCATAGTGTCATGAGCAAGAGCTGAATAATTGTAATACCAGTGCCTAATTCAATAATTATGTAATATTATAGTCATCTTAGAGAACTATTGAAATTTTATTATTAAATAATGAAATGAGTAATTTTAAGAAAAAAATAGTTCAACAAACAAGAACTCAGTTATTTTAGGAAAATTCTATTTTGCTTCCATTTTTCTCCAGTAAAGAAGAATTGGGGCAGCTAGGTAGCACAATGGATAGAGCACTGGCCCTGGAGTCAGGAGTACCTGAGTTCAAATCTGGCTTCAGACACTTAACACTTACTAGCTGTGTGACAAAAGAAGAAGAAGAAGAAGGAAGAAAGAAGGAAGAAAGAAGGAAGAAGGAAGAAGAAGAAGAAGAAGAAGAAGAAGAAGAAGAAGAAGAAGAAGAAGAAGATTTCAAATAGAAGGGGGTATATTTGACTTCTGAAAGAAATAATTGAAGGGAAAGATAAAAATGGTGATAATAAGAGAGCACCTGGCCACAGTAAATAAGTTTAAATTTTGATCCCAGATGATTTATATCCTAATGTTTGGAAATCCAGATGTTGTTAGCATCCTGCTTGCTTGGTCCCCTTTGGCAATATTGTATCAGGTATAAGTTATGTGCTGAAATTCAGTTCTAGTTGTTTGGAAAGAGAATGGGCATAATACCTTGCCATTCTCTCTTAATTTCTGATGGAGCAAAAGGTCTCAGGAAAGAGTTGTCCACCATAGTTCCATGTTTAAAGATTGAGGGGATGCCCAAAACAAAACAAAACAAAACAAAGCAGAAAAGCAAAAAAACAAACAATAATAACAAAACACCTTTTGATCCCAAACTGATTCTTCATTAGAAAAGGTTCCCCACCTCCATCCCCTGACTTTCATATCTGGAAGAGCTTGGATTGTAGAAAAGATAGTGTTACTTCTCTCCCTCAAGGTGACATGGTAACTGTAGTCTAGACCCGCAAGGAAAGCTTGAGGAAGACAAATGTGATATGACTAGAAGCAGAAGGTGAGACATGATGACATAAGTCTTCTAAGCATTCTTCTTTGACCTTGTTGCCTATATGTAGTTGAATTAGGCTACATTGGCATTTTTGGTTTTCTCTCACGTTTTCTTTGCAATTGAATACTGGACAGAGCAGAAGAATGTTGACTCTTTTCTCACTATTGGCCTCTCTTCTTTTCTGGAGAAAGGATGAATAGAGAGGAGTCATGTCTCTCACCTTATCTGTGGATCAATGGATAGAAAGTTGCAACTCTTTAATATTTTTCTTATATTAAAAATAGTTCACCCATAAATCCAATCAGATCTAAAATATTGGGAAAATATCAATTTCCCATGGATAAGCCCAAGCTAATATAATAAAATGACAATTCTACCTAAATGTAATTTCCTTATTTGAGTGCCTTACCATTTAGACTACCTAAAATTATTTTATAGAGCTAGAAAAAACAATAACAAAATTCACTGGAAAAACAAAAAGTTCAAAAATATCAAGGAACTAATGAAAAAAATGTACAGAACGGTAGGCTAGCTGTCCAATCTGAAGCTTTATTATAAAACAGAATTATCAAAACCTATATGGTATTGGCTAATAAATAGAGTAAAGGATCAATGCATTAGGTTAGGCACAAGAAACACAGTAGTAAATGGTTTAGTAATGTATTGTTTGATAAAGCCAAAGGCCTCCAGCTTCTGGGATGGAAACTCATTATTGACAAAAACTGCTAGGAAAACTGGAAAATAGTTATGCATAGACCAACTCTATACCTTATACTAAAATAAGGTCAAAATGGGTACACTATTTAGACATAAAAGGTGATACTATAGGTAAATTAGGGGAGGAAGGAATAGTTTACCTCTCAGATCTTTGGAAAGAAGAACAATTTATGAGAAAACAAGAGAGAGAGAATAGTATGAAATACAAAATGGATGATTTTGATTATATTAAATCAAAAAGTTTTTGTATAAACAGAAGCAATGCAGCTAAAATTAGAAGGGAGACAGAAAGCTGGGAAATGATTTTTATAGACAGTACTTCTGATAAAGCCTCATTTCTAAAACATATAGGGAACTAAATAAAATTTATAAGAATACAAGACATTCCCCAATTCAGAAATGGTCAAAGGATATGAACAGGCAGTTTTCTGATGAAGAAATCAAAGCTATCTATTGCCATATGAAAAAATGCTCTAAATCATGATTGATTAGAGAGATGCAAATTAAAACACCGCTGAGGTACTATCTCACACCTATCAGATTGGCTAATATGACAAAAAAGGAAAATAATAAATGTTGGAGAAGCTGTGGGAAAATTGGAACACTAATGCATTGTTGGTGGAGCTGTGAACTGATCCAACCATTCTGGAGAGCAATTGGGGATTAAGCCCAAAGGGAGATAAAGCTATGCATACCCTTTGACCCAGCAATACCACCTTTTGGGTCTTTCTCCCACAGAGATCATAAAAAGGGAAAAGGACTCACATGTACAAAAATAAGTATAGATGTTCTTTTTGTGGTGGCAAGGAATTGGAATGTGAGGGTGTTTGCCCATCAATTGCGGATCACTGAATAAATTATGGTATGTAAATGTAATGGAATTCTATTAGGCTGTAAGAAATGATGATCTAGGAGGAGTTCAGAGAAACCTGAGAGGACTTGCATGAACTGATGATGAGTGAGATGAGTAGACCAGAAGCACCTTGTACTAGTATCATCAATAGTGTGTGTTGTCAACTGTGATAGACTTGATTCTTCTCAGCAATACAATGGCCCAAGATAGGTCCAAAAACTCCTGATGGAAAATTTCTCTCCAAATCCAGAAAAAAAAAGAACTGTTGAATCTGGATGCAGAATGAACCATACTATTTCTTTTGTTTTTTGTTGTTCTTCTTTTTTAAGGTTTTTCCTTTTTTTCTCTCTCTTCTCTCTTAACATGACTAATGCAGAAATATGTTTAATGTGATTGTACATATATAACCTAAATCATTTACTTGCTGTCTTGAGGAGGGGGGGACAGAGGGGGACAGAGGAAGAAAAATTGAAACTAGGAATCTTATAAAATAAATGATATAAATTATCTCTAAATATAACTGGAAAATAATATAATATTTATAAGGAAAAATACTTTCCCTTTACTTTCTTTCTTCTCCATCCATATTCATACTTGAGCTGTCTACATGGCTTATTTTAAGGCTATTAACCAGGCCTTGAAGAAGTATCCAATGCTACTTTCGTTCAGAAATGCACATGGTATAATTTTACATTTTTCTTACAGGATTCCATCTAATTTAGTCATTTTATAGACTTTAATATTTGTACTGCACTTGTAATTGTGTCCTGATAGTAGTCCGTGAGATAATGATTCCTATTAAATATCTCTCAGGAAAAAAATCTATGTTTATTCATGCATTGGCCCTCAAACAATTTTGCCTCACTACTAATTGATAAGGAAGGGTACAGATAGTAGCAATTAATACAAGTTGCAAAAAATTCAAGCTGACTTGCTATAAGGAAAATCTTTCCAATAATTAGAATTATAAAAATGTAAAAATTGGCTCCCTCAGGAAGAAATACATTTTCCGTATTATGAGGTCTTCAAGGAAAATTTGAATATTTATTGTGTTCTAAGTTTAACTAGGGCAGAGAGTGGATAAAGGGGAATAATATAAGATAATTCTTTTTTTTTTAATTTTTTTTTTTTTTGGTGAGGCATTTGGGGTTAAGTGACTTGCCCAGGGTCAAACAGCCAGGAAGTGTTATGTGTCTGAGGCCAGATTTGAACTCAGGTCCTCCTGAATCCAGGGCCGGTGCTCCATCCACTGTGCCACCTAGCTCCTAAGATAATTCTAAACAGAAAGTAGTGCTGTATTGTGGCTCCCATTACTTGTTAGAAAATAATTATTATTATCTTTTAATTGAATAGAATTTTATTTTCCAAAATATATGTAAATACATATTTTAACATCAATTAAAAAAAACATTGTGGTTCCAACTTCTCTGCCTCCTCATTCCCACTCCCCCACCCCCCTAGAACTCAAACATTTCAAAATAAGTTATACATGAGTAGTCATGAAAACATTCCCATATTAGCTATGTTGTGAGAGAAAACAGTCTAAAAAACTCCTAAAAACTTCAGACCTGAGGAATTTGTCAAAGAGAAAAAAAAAATTTTTAATGGTTTCCAGGGGCATCTAGGTGGAGCAGTGGACAGAGCACTGGCCCTGGAACCAGGACACCACCCGAGCCCAAATCTGGCCTCAGATACCAACACCCACCAGCCACCCACCCGGGCGAGCCACCCAATCCCAACTGCCTCACCAAAAAAAAAAAAAAAAAAAGAAAAAGAAAAAAAATGTGTTTCCATCTATTTTCAGATACTATCACTTCTTTCTCTGTAGATGGGTTGCCATTTTCATAAGTCCTTCAGGGTTATATTGGACCATTGCCTTGCTGAAAATAACCACATGCTTCCCAGCCCATCATCCCCCACTATTGTTGTTATTTTATATACAGTACATTTCACTCTGCTTCAGTTCATGTAGGTCTTTCCAGGTTTTTCTGATAGTATCCTGTTCATCATAACCTAAATAAAGTACCTTAAACTTGACAAAGAATTTTCTTCATATTAGCCCAGCAAAGTAGGTACCATATGTTTTGCCATTATATTCAATCATCATAACTATTTCCCTCCATCCTATTCCCTTCCCATGATATTTACTCTATTTTCTATCTTCTTTTAGCCTATTCCTCCTCAGAAGTGTTTTGCTTCTGACTGTCCCCTCCCCTACTCTGCACTCCCTTTTTTTTCACCCTTCTTTCCTTATCCTCTTCCCCTCATACTTTCCTGTAGGGTTAAATAGATTACTCCTCCCAACTGGGTGTGAATGTTATTCCCTCCATGAGCCAACTCTGACGAGTTTAAGGTCTTTGAGCTAATTCTATGTTCCAAATTTTCTTCCTCCCTCTCTCCTCAACCCTCCCTATGTAATCAAGCAATTCAATATGTCATACTTGTGCTGTTATGCAGAACATCTTTACCTTTCTCGAAAGTATTTTGCTTTTTACTGCTCTCTCCCTGAATCTGTCCTTCCCTCCTTCCCCTCCCCCCCCCATCTCCCTCCCCTCCCTCAGGGCAAAAATATATTACTATACCCACTTGAGTATGTATGTTAGTCCTTCTTTGAGTCAATTCTGGTGATATTAAGGTTCACTCACTCCCCAATTCCTTCCCCCTCTTCCCCTGCCCTCCATAAGCTTTTTTCTTGTTTCCTTCTTGTGAACAACCTCTCCCCAGACCATCTCTCCCCTTCCCCCTCCCCCAGTCTATTTCTCCTACAAACTCCACCCTATTTTTAGGATGTCATTATGGGTTAGTTAGGCGGCACAGTGGCCCAATGTTGGCACCAGCCTGGACCCAGGAAGGCCCCAAGCCCAAACTCTGGCTCTAGACATAAGACACCCACCAACGACCAAAACATAACCTCCTTCATATTCAGTTCAGACCTGTGTCCACTGTTAAATCCTTACTGAGGTAGTACTTATGAGTATGACGTATTCTCTTCCCCATGTAGGAATCATAAATCGTTTGATCTATAATATCCCTCATGAAGTCTTTTTCCCTGTTTATCCTTTTTATGCTTCTCCAGGGTCTTGTATTTGACAGTCAACTTTTATATTCAGTTCAGGTCTTTTCATAACAAATTCCTGAAAAGTCTTCTTTCTCATTGAAATTCCATGTTTGCCTCTGAAAGATGATGCTTCGTTTTGCTGGGTACGTGATTTTTGGTGTAGTCCCAGTTCCTTTGCCCCTCTGGAATATCATATTCCATGCTCTCCGGTCCCTTTAATGTAGAAGCTGCTGGATCTTGCGTTATCTTATGGAGCTCCACAGTATTTACATTCCTTTTTTCTACCTGCTTGCAAATATTTTCTCCTTGACCCTGGGAGTTCAGGAATTGGCTATAATATTCCTGGAGGTTTTCCTTTTGGGATCTCTTTCGGAAGTGATCTGTGGATTCTTTCAATTTCTTATAGCTTCTGTTCTAGAATTCCAGGCAATTTTCCCTCCCAATCTCTTGGAGGATGGTTGTCTAAGCTCTTGTTTTGGTCATGGTTTTCAGGTCTAGTCCAATGATTTTAAGTTATCTCTCCTAGATTTATTTTCTAGGTCAGCTGTTTTTCAAGGAGATATTTCACATTGCCCTCTATTTTTTCATTCAATTGGATTTGCTTTTACTGTGTCTTGGTTTCTATAAGGTCACTAGCTTCCCATTTGTTCAATCCCTAATTCTTAGGCAATTATTTTCAGCAGACAGTTTTTTAATCTCCTTTTCATTTGGCTTTTCAAACTGTTGACTTTTTTCTATGACTCTCTGCATCGCTCTCATTTCTCTTTCCATTCCTTCCTCTCTTTCTCTACATCTTTGTTCTATCTCTCTCCTTTCTCTTCAAAGTCCCTTTTGAGAGCTTCCATGGCCTGAGACCAGTTCATATTTTTCTTGGAAGCTTTGGATATTGGCGCTTTGACCTATTATTATCTTCTTCTTCTGAGGATGTATTGTGGTTTACCTTTCCCCCAAAGAAGTTTTCGATGGTCTTCTGCATTCTCTGCCAACTCATCCTGGCTTACTATTTCTTGGCCTTTTTACCTCCTAAAGTGTAGCATTGTTCTGGGACAGACTGTTGGTGTTACAGCGTGACCATGGGGTGATTGGGTTCTCAGCTGCTGGCTTGTGAGTAATCACAGCTGCCTTTCTCTTTGACCCGGACACCAGAAGTCTGATTGAACTCTGATTCTCTATGGTCGGAAGCTTGGCATGCTTTTACCCCTCCCCCACTGGGCCCACACCACTCGATTCAGCCCACTGGTTCAGACCCAGGGCGCTTTGCCCCACTCCAGTAGATACTGTCTCCATTCACCCCGGCCCTACCGCGAACCCCCTCACAGTCCGTGATCGGAGCCTCAGAAGCTGCTGGGGCTGAAGACTCTGACAGCGCTGGAAGCAGTGTCCTGGCTGGGTCGGGACTGCGGGCTGAGCTGTTTCAGCCTGATCAGTAGGTGATCAGAATTGCCCTCTTTTGCGGAGAAATAGTCTCACTCTGTTCTTATGTGCATTAGTCTGTTCTGGGTTTTGTTTTTTTACTGCATTATTTGGGCGTGAATGGAAGGTTTATCTGGAGCTTGTGGGAGTCACGGCTCTCTCCGCCATCTTGGCTCTGCCCCCCAGAAAATAATAGTTGATAATGTATTTTTTGGGAGGGCACTGGGACCCCAATCTGAGTCAGATCTCTTTCTTCACTACCAGTTGAAGGTTTACCTCAACAACTCTCTCCCTCTGGTCTCTTTTAAACTAGAGCTAAGGTTCAATAGAGATAAGGTTCTTTGTTGACTAGTCAGTGAAGCTTGGTGATAGAAACCACACCTATTCAAAAGTGCCTTTTGCCCTCAGGGGGTCTGTCTTTCAGTAGACCACTGATGTAATCACTCCATGTTACAGATCACTTTAATATGGGCCACCTCAGGTCATTTCAACAATGTAATTGAATGATGCTAGCCAATTAGCTTTGATCAGTGTGTAAGAGCCACATATATCAGAAGAGGAAAAGAGACTGAGATGAGGAGGTGAACACCATTCTGCCTGGCACACTAGGCAAGTAGGTTGCTGGTTCTTGAGCACTCTCCTCTTTAGGTAATGTAGAGTTTCTGATCACTGATTGGGTCCATGTGCTACTCACTTAGAGATAATATGGTGCTATGGTTTTTTCAGCTTATGTTAAATGTGTCAATGCTCTTTTAACATTTAATATATGTTGATAAATGCTTACTACCTAATTGGCAAAATAGCCATTCATTTATAAGTAGCAGTATATTTAGTAAACCCCAAATAGTTCCCCAATATTTTAGACAGAAACAGCTAGGCCCCCCCCAATATTTTAAATGGCATAACCTTCATAATGGTATTCTGCTATCGAAGGGTTCTTTTTATAGTCATGGACAAAAAAGCCAAGAAATCCCTGAAATTCTATAAAAATGTGGCAAATAGTAGAAGAAAATTGTATGGTCAGTAACAATGACACCACGAACTATAAGCATTCATTTCTGAACAGTCATGGAGAGTGGGGAATGAGGGAAAGACTGAAAGATTAGATATAGGTCTATGTTCTAGTTTTCAAAAAAAGGGGCTAAATGGATTCTGGAAACTCAGACAGATTAATAAATACTTGACTCCCAAAATGTTATAACCACTAACCTTAATTATAATCTGCTAGAGTATGAGAAAATTTGATAGTCCCTTACTAGTGGCACAGGTTCACTAATAAAAAGTTGTGTCAAATTAATTTCATTTCTTCTTTGATCTATGAAAGTACTAGAGGAAATGAAGAAGCTATACATCATTTATCATTTCAGCAAGGAATTTGATAAATTATTTTGGAATTTTCATATGGGCTAATGGAGAACTGTAGGCTGTATTAAACTGTCATTAGGAATATCCATAGCTCATTGATTGTGTCCATAGTAATAATGAGAGTTAGCATTTATATAAAATCTTGAGGTCTGCAAAGTACTTTACATATACTATCTCATTGGATCTCAAACAACCCCAAAAGTCAGGTGCTATTTTTAAGCAATCCCCATTTTTTTTTTCCAGAAGAGGAACTGAAGCTGAAAGAACAGGAGTTCCCAGGGTAATATGCTCATAAGTACTTAGGCAGGATTCATCCTTATGTGTTACTCATGTCAAATCCAACACTCTGCTATGCCACCAAACTATTTCTAAAAAACTAAAATTTAATAGTGATATAAAACTGAGGGGAATATGTAATGATATACCAAATTCATGGTGATATTGATAATGTTGTTGTTGTTTGTCCTTTGTTCTCAAAGAGGACCATGACATAAGGATGATGTCATGACTACACTATGGATTTAAGTGAGGGAGTACTATATAAGGTCGCCAACCTCACTCTTTCCTCAAGAACCATATGGGTTCAGTGGCAAAAAAAAAACATCAGGATGACTGGAGATGGCCCCCAGGTGTTTAAGGCAATTGGGATTAAGTAACTTGTCACACAGCTAGTAAGTGTTGCAGGTGAGATTTGAACTTAGGTCCTGTTGAGTCCAAGGCCAGTGCTCTCTCCACCTAGCTGCCCCATTGTTGACATTGAAGAAGATGCAGAACACAGCTTATAAAATTTTCAGATTACAATAAGGAGAGTATAGTTAATTCAGAGAAAGAACACAATGAATTTTCTCTGCATGTATGAGTAATCATATGATTTTGGTTAGTTTTCTTATTGATGTGGTTGATTATGTTAATAGTTTTCCTATGTTGACCACCCTTGAATTCCTAGTATAAATCCCACCTGGTCAAGTGTATTATCTGGAGAACACTTACTGATATCTTCTTTAAGATCTTAGCATCAATATTCATTAGGGAAAATGGTCTATAATTTCTTGCCCTGTTTTTAGCTTTACCTGGTTTTGGTATTACTACCATATTTGTGTCATAAAACAAATTTGGTAAGACTTTCTTCACGATTTTTACATATTATTTGTATAATATTGGAATTAGTTGTTCTTTAAAAGTTTAGTAGAATTCAATTGTAAACCCATCTGACCCTGGGGATTTTTTCTTAGGGAGTACATTACTGGCTTGTTCAATTTCTTTTTCTAAATATGGGCTCATTTAAGGATTTTATTTTCTATTCAGTTAACCTGGGCAGTTTGTATTATTGTAAACTATTATCCATATACTTTAGATTGTCACATTTATTGGCATACAATGGGCAAATAGTTTCTAATATTGCTTTAATTTCCACTTCATTGGTGGTAAAATCACCCCTTTCATTTTTGATATTGGTAATTTGGTTTTCTTCTTTCTTTTTCAAATCAAATTAACCAATGGTTTATTTTATTGGTTTTCTCATAAAACCAGCTCTTCATTAATTCTATAGTTTTCTTGCTTTCAATTTTATTAATTTCTCCGTTAATTTTCAGAATTTCTAGTTTTATATCTAATTGGGGATTTTTCATTTGTTCTTTTTCTAGCTTTTTAAGTTGCATGCCCAATTCATTTATATCCTTTGTCTTTTTTATTCATGTAAGCAGTTAGAGATATAAAATTTCCCCTAAGCACTGCTTTGGCTGCATCCCATAGTTTTTGGTATGTTGTCTCATTATTGTCATTCTGGTGGATAAAGTTTATGATTGTTTCTATGATTTGTTGTTTGACCCACTCATTCTTTAGAATGAAATTATTTAGTTTCCAATTGATTTTCAGTCTACCTTTCCATGGTTCTTTATTACATATAATTTTCATTGCATCATGATCTGAGAAGGATGCATTTACTATTTCTGCATTTCTACATTTGACTATGAGGTTCTGTGCCCTAATACATGGTTAATTTTTTAAAATATACCATATGCTGCTGAGAAAAAGGTATATTCCTTTCTATCCCCATTCAATTTTCTCTAGACATCTATCATATCTAACTTTTCTCACATTCTATTTACATCTTTCACTTCTTTCTCATTTATTTTGTGGCTAGATTTATCTAATTCTGAGAGGATAAGATTCAGATCCCCCACTAGTATAGTATTATTTTCTATTTCCTCTTGTACCTCATTTAGCTTCTCTAAGAATTTGGATGCTATACCATTGGGTGCATACATGCTAAATATTGATATTACTTCATTATCTATAGTACCTTTAAGTAAGATGTAATTTCCTTCCTTATCTCTTTTAATGAGATCTATTTTTGCCTTTGCTTTGTCTGAGATAAGGATTTGCTACCCCTGCTTTTTTTACTTTAGCTGAAGCATAATATATTCTGCTTCAGCCTTTTACCTTTACTCTCTGTGTATCTCTGTGCTTCAAATTTGTTTCTTGTAAACAGCATATTGTAGGAGTCTGTTTTTTTTTCTTTTTTCTTTTTTTTTTTTTAGTGAGGCAATTGGGGTTAAGTGACACTTGCCCAGGGTCACACAGCTAGTAAGTGTTAAGTGTCTGAGGCCAGCTTTGAACTCAGGTACTCCTGACTCCAAGGCCAGTGCTCTATCCACTGTGCCACCTAGCTGCCCCAGGAGTCTGTTTTTTAATCCACTGTGCTATTTACTTCTGTTTTATGGCAGATTTCATACCATTCACATTCTCAGTTATTATTACTGTCTATTCCCCTCAATTCTATTTACCCCTTTTGTTCTTTCTCCACTTCTTTCACCCTATTCCTCCTCACCAACATCTTGCTTCTTACCCCTACCTCCCCCAATCTGTTCTCCATTTTTATTACCCCCCTCTCTTTTCTTTACCTTTTTCTTCCTTGCTTTTGCCCTTCTTTCTATCAAGTCCCCCCTTCCCCTTCCCCTTGTATTTCCCTAAAAAATGAGCTAAGTTTCTTTATCCAAATGAATTATAATGTTATTCCCTCTTTGAATCAAATCTAGGAGTGTAGGGTTGAAACAATGTTGACCCCTCCCTTCTTAACCTCTATTGTAATAGGTTTTTTTTTTGCACCTCTTCATTGATGTAATTTACCCCATTCTACCTCCCTTTTCCTCTTCTCCCCATAAAGTCCCTTTTCAAACCCTTAATTTTCTGATATCATCACATCAAAGAAATTATATTTTTACCCTCTGTGTATAATCCTTCTGTCTGTCCAAATACCATATAGAGTTCTTAAGCATTATAAATATTATTTTCCCATGTATGGATGTAAACAGTTTAACCTTATTGAGTAACTTTTTTCCCCATTTACCTTTTTAAACTTCTCTTGAGTCTTGTATGTTAAGATTGAATTTTCTTTTCAGTTCTGGTCATTTCACCAGGAAACCTTAAAAGTTCCCAATTTCACTGAATGTCCATTTATTTCCATGAAAGAGAATGCTCAGTTTGCTGGGTAATAGATTCTTGGCTGCAGTCCAATCTCCTTTGCCTTCCGGAATATCATATTCCAAGCCTTGTGATCCTTTAATATTGAAGCTGCTAGGTCCTGAGCAATCCTGACTGTGGCTCCATGATATTTAAATTTCTTCTTTCTGGCTGCTTGGAGTATTTTCTCCTTCACCTGATAATTCTGTAATTTGGGTACAGCATTCTTTCAATGATGATTTTATCCTCTGATTCTATCACATAAGGATAGTTCTCCTTAATAATTTCCTGGAATATGGTGTCTAGACTATTTTTCTGATCATGACTTTCAGGCAGTCCAATGATTCTCAAAGTGTCTCTCCTGGATCTGTTTTCCAGGTCAATTGTCCATCAAATGAGGTATTTCACATTTTCTTCTATTTTTTCGTCCTTTATATTCTGCTTGACTGTTTCCTGGAGTTTCATTGAGTCATTATCTTCCAACTGTCTAATTTTAATTTTTAAGGCAGTGTTTTCTTCAGTGAGATTATGCACTTTTCTTTCCATTTGGTCAAATGAATTTTTTAGAGGAATTATTTTCTTCAGTCAATCTTTGTGCTTCCTTTTCCAAGCTGCTGTTGCTTTTTCCTAATTTTCTTGGGTTGCTTTCATTTCTTTCCCCATTTTTCTCCTATCTCTCTCAACTGATTTTTAAAATCATTTTTGAGCTCTTCTAAGAAAGCTTTTTGTTCTTGAGACCAGTTCATCTTCCCTCTTGAGGCTTCACATGTAGGCAATTTGAGAGTATTATCCGCATCTGAGTTCGTGTTTGCCTCTTCCCTGTTGATATAGAAGCTCTCAATGGTAAGAGCTCTTTTTTGTTTCTTACTCATTTTATATCCTATTTTTTTTAAAGTTGAGGTCTGCTCTGAGGGCATCAGGATCCCTGTTTCAAGCATCCTGTTCTGGGATATAGGGTTTGTGTCACTGGCTTTCTACACTGAGGTCTCTGTGGCTTTTGGATTTATCACTGCCCTGGGCTTGCTGGTGGAATGCACTGGGATTGGTAGACCTGGTCATGCCTGTCCTGTGGGTGGCCCTCTAGCTACAACCTGCCCTCTCAGCTGGTGTAGGTGGGTTTTGCCACTGTCCTGCTGCACCACCAGCTTGTTGAGCCAGGTTCCACAGGCCTCAGTTGCTTGGCTGTGGCCCACAGCTTCCTGCTGACTTGCCCCGATCCCCTCCACACTGCACTGTGGTGTGCTGTACCTCCCTTTTGCCTGAGTGAGACTGACCTTTCCTGAAGTCTTCTAAATTATCTCTGGTTGGAAGACCCTGTCTCTCTGTCTGTTTGCAGGTTTTGTTGTTTCAGAATCCATCCAGAGGCTTGATTTAATGTTCTTTTTGAGGGAACAGAGGGAGAGCTCAGGCAACAAACTGGCTTTCTCTCCACCATCTTGGCTCCACCTCCCATAGTAATATATTACAAAGATTCTACATTATGATTAAGTTCAATTTGTACCAGAAATGTAGGGTTGGTTCAACATGAGGAAAAATATCAATATAATTGACCATATTAATAACAATAATAACATCATGTAATTATATCAGAATATTTTAAAGTGTTTTAAAATAAAACATCCATATGTGTTAAGAAAAGCACTAAAGGGGCAGCTAGGGGGAGCAGTGGATAGAGCACTGGCCCTGGAGTCAGGAGTACCTGAGTTCGAATCTGGCTTCAGACACTTGACACTTACTAGCTGTGTGACCCTGGGCAAGTCACTTAACCCCAATTGACTCACCCAAAACAAACAAAAAGGAAAAAGAAAAGCACTAAAAACATAGGAATAAATGGGCATATGTATGTTGAGTATAAGTAATAATTGTCTAAAACCCCAAATCATCATTATATGTAATAAGAATAACCTAGCAGTCTTTTTAGTAAGATCAAGGGTAAAACAAAGATGTAAATTGTCACCACCAATATTTAATATTTTGGTAGAATTATTAACTATAACAATAATATGAAAAAATAAATTGAGCTAATAAGCATAGGCAAAGAAAAATTGTTTTTGTCTGGAAGATATACTTTTAAACATATCATATAGCTTTTACTTAAAGAATCTTAGAATGTTAAAAAAATTGTCACAATAATTTCAATAAATTTTTGGGATATGAAATAAAACCACATAAATCACCAGAATTGCTGTTTATTTAATGTTTAAAATACTTTGACATCTACATACTAAGATTTATATAGAAACTATATGAATACAACTACAAAGCAATCTTCATGGTAATAAAGGAATACCTAAATAAATGAAGAAATATTCTTTGATTATGGGGAGGCTGAGCCAATGCAATACAATAGTAACTGATGCTCACCAGAGACTATCTGGAGAATTTGGCTGTTTGTTACAACACACTTTAAAAGGGCCCTTGACAAACAAAAGGATATCCAATCAAGGAACATGATTATTTCTCTGCAAACTAGACCATATGAAGAAAGGTGGAAGGAACTGAGAATGCTTAACCTGGGGAAGGAACACTTAGGGAGGATTCTTGTCTTCAAATATTCAAAGGGTCGTTAGATGGAAGAGGGAGTGGATATTCTTCTCCATTCTGCCTTTAAATTTTTTTTCTTTTTCTCTCTCTATATTTTCCCTGGGCAATCTTGTTAACAAGGTTGGTTTCAATTACCACTTTCATACACATCTCCCAACTCAGTTCCCCTTATGCTGTATTTGTTTCTAAATTCAGGACATGCAGTTCCCATATTCTACCTATCTACCAGGATATCTTCTACTTTAGATTCATCATGTACAAAATTGAGCTTATAATATTTCCCCTCAGTCTGTTTCACTCAGTCTGTTGTAATACTTTTCACCCTGTCTCTTACTTCTTCTCTCCTTCACTTTTCACATCCAATCAGCCACTGACTTCTCTCAGTTCTATCAAGAAACAATCTTTACATCTAAGCAAATAATAAGAATTTAATGAAGCACCAGGTTATGTGGCAGGTGCCAAGTGTAAGTATGGTGCTAAGTACTTGAAAAATATTTATCTCATTGTGCTCTTTCTCTCTATTTCCACTGTTACCACCCACCTGAATGATGTAGGAGTTGACGTTTTGTTCATTGATGAGGGGTGGAGTGGATAGAGTGATGGTCTCAGCATAAGGAAGACCTGAATTCAATTTCTGCTTCAGATTCTGACTAGTTGTATGGCAAATCATTTAAATTCCTGGAATCAGTTTTGTCATCCATAAAATGAGGAGATTGTACTCAGTTGAATTTAAGATCCAAGGTCCCTTCCAGCTCTAATTCTATGATCCATGATCTTTATTACCTCTTTGTTATTGCTTTCATTTAGTCATTTTTCAGTTGTATCTGACTCTTTATGGCCTTATTTAGGGTTTTCTTGGCAAAAATACTGGAGTGGTTTTCCATTTCCTTTTCCATCTCATTTTATAGAAGAAGAAACTGAGGCAAACATGGTTGAGTTACTTGCCCAGGGTGACTCTGCTAATAAGTGTCAGAGAACAAATTTTAACTCAGGAAGATGTCTTCCTGACTCTAGGCCCTAAGATCTTTCCACCATACCACCCAGCAGGCTTACCACTACCCTCTCCTTATCACGATCAATAATTTAGACCACTACCAGATTTTTTCTTATTCGTGAATGATGTCATTTTTCTACTCAAACATATTCTGTTATTGCTTATTACCTACTGAATGAAATTAAAACTCCTTTACCTTGTGTTCACAGCTTTCGACAATCAGGCACCACTCTATCTTTCCAGAATTATCTTATTATTATTCTCTTCCATGCACTCCAGCCAAATCCAACTATTTTCTGTCCCCCTAGCTCCATTATCTTCCTATATTTTCATTCTTCCCTATGTCTGGGGTATCTTGCTTCCCACTCATTGCCTGCTCATTTTATAAAAAAAGTTTAACAAAGTGGAAAATTCTGAATGATGTCCATTCCAGCCTTTGATGATATATGCCAATACAGGATAGGGAAAGGTTATATTTGGAAAAAAGCAAGTAACTAGTCCAGTTTAAGTGGATCATAGCATGTGAAAGGAATTAGTATACAATTTTTTCTCAGTTGGTACAGAAGAAAATAGGAAGGTGGTGAAGGTAATTCTATAGAGATGGATAAGGAAGCTCTTGCCCAAACAATCCTATTTTCTTTGATTTCCCTCACTTCAAACCCTGGATGTATATAAACTCAAGCTGGCATAAGCATTTATACACATGGGTGAAGTAGCGACCGTAGTCTATTTAGCAAATGAAGATAAACTAAATGTAAACAAATATTCGTAATTGTTATTCCTTGATCATCTCCAAGCAACATTAGCCAAGTGCATTTCTTTTTGCAATCATTTCTTTTATGGGGCCCCATTTGGAGTAAAGTAATGGTGGATGATGTGGAAGAAAAATGCAGCCACATGTCTTAAGTGCATGTTTTTTATAAACAGGAATATGAAACCATCATGCCTTGAAGTGGCACATTTGCCAGAGCAATCTTCTGTAATTAAAGAGATAAATTAAAAGAAAAAAATTAAGGGAGGTGATAACGACTTTGGTCATAACAATATAAACCAATCATGTCACAGAAGAAATGTGGCAAACTCAAAATGATTCAATGACACAAATTAACACAACAGTGGGAAATACAATTACAAAATGAGTGCCGGCTGACCCATTTCTTCCTCCCTCTTTCACTCTGGATGCAGTTCAGGGAGATCAGTTGTCCTCATCAGTTCTCCATGTTTATTTTATAAACCGCTGATGATTAATATTTGAAAAGCAAGGTCAAAAACATCAGAACAAGAAAACAGTTTAAAGCACAGAGGCCTGATTACCACAGGGTCTGTTTCACATTGAATTAAATCCTATATGCAATATGTCGCTGGCAGGAGAAAAGCTGTACATAGGAAATTGCCAATGTGTTGTATTCAGCTGCTTGGTTTTTATGGTAAATTAAATTTGGAGTAATTGTTTTTTAGTAAATTTATCTTTGCTCTGGCCAGGAGCTAATTAAACCTAATAAAGATTATACAAAGTGGTGACACAGTGCTCCTTTTAAAGCAACATGAGGCTTTCCTTCAAAGATGGAACTTTTATACTAATTAGGAAAAGAAACTTTAAATGCTAAGCATTGACTTTTCTTCTCTAAAAAGTTTTATGTTTCTTTTTAAAAGTGCTGAGGCAAATGGTTAAGCTTTTTCTTATATGCCAACACTGTCATATTTCCAAACTACCTCAATCAGAAGAGAGATCACATGTAACGCACAAGAGGAGGAGGCACCAGCCACCTCATGGTTTATAAATCATATCTTCTTATTCCTTCTTAGGGGGCTTAGAGCCCTTTGCTTGTCTAGTGAAGCCTTTGAGCCCTTTCTCAGATTAATATTTGTTGTTTACATTCATAATTCAAGGAAAGGCTGCATTTTGGTTAAAGGTGAGAGAAAACAAAGATGTATTTTTTTTTCCATCCAGTGTCATGGAATCCCTAAAATCTATAGGTCCTCAAATTAAGAACTCTTGTGTTAGAGTCATGAATTCTTGGAAATATCTCTGTCTCCTCCATTGTAAAATATGGATAATAATATCACCTATCTTCCAGGTTTCTGTGAGAATCAACAAGATACTTATAAATTGCTTAGCATAGTGCCTAGAACAGAGAAGACACTTAAGCAATTTTTGTTCCCTTTCCTCTTTTCTCCCATCCCTCATAGAACTTATATTATTTTGTGACTTAGTATTACTAATGTTACCCTAACTGATGGGTACCTATAAATTTCATTTACAATTTGGCGAGTCATAGAACCTTTCTGCCCCTCATATTCATCTATAAAAATGGGATGGTATTTTGCAAAATTACCAAGACGATCAAATTAAATAATTTGCCAACCATAAAATGTTATGTAGAGGTAGTTATTATTATTATTATTAAAAACTTTTTCTTATAGGATCACCATATGGTTTGCCTTAAGTTTTGTACATTATAATAATTTCTAGCCGATACAAAACATTATGAAAGAAATGACCTCAGATATCACTATAGTTTCTTCTGTGTGTGAAATGAAGCTTCCACTAGAGTCTCCTTCTAGTTTCTCATTGTGGGTTAAGCCAAGAGGGCAAAACTCGCCAAGTCCTAAGTCAGAGAACTTTTGATGCTTGGGATTCCTTGAGCAAATCATTGAACTTCTCTGAGCCTCACTTTTCCCATCTGTTAAATGAAAGAGTTGAACTAGATCTAGTAAGTCCTTGGACTAGAATGAGTAAGCCAACTGGGTTGGTATCCGAGGTCCCTTCCAGAACCACATCTCTGGTTGTCTATAATATTTTGGTCGGGCATGACAAGTTAGGAAAGTTTTAAATTTGCCCAGAAAAAGACTGTTATCTAGGGACCAAGTATGTTCAATTCAGAGCTACTCATCACCAGAAGCCTTTAAGTTGTTGTTACTGATATTGCGGTTTTGTTTTGTTTTGCTACAGAAATTAATGAAATCTACTAAGATGTTGACACTACCTGTGTCAGTGAAGAGAATATTTGTACAGATGAAATCATGATTTTTTTTACTGCATCGAAGTCATTTAAATGTGCCATATTAAGTATCAAGGTTCTAGGGGTTCACACATAGACACATATACATAAATAAATGGTGAACTTGAAAATGGTCAGAGTGGGAAACAGTAAATTTACCAGGACTTATGGTTCCACATTTTTTCCTACTAATTAGTCTATATATTTCCAGAAGAATATTTCAAATGTCCAATTTCTTGCATTTGACACCTCAAACTGTTAGTTACACAAAGGACCAATGCTGTACCTTGTTTAAACAGATGGACTGAAATATAATATCAGCCCTAATTAGTAATGGAAATAACAAGTCTTTCCTTTCATACCCCTAAAGGTTGCAGACATGCATCCTGATGAACGCTATGACATAAACTCTAGAAGTATGTTTTTAAGCATAGGTTAGACATGATTGCATACTTTCATTACTCAGGCTCATCCAAATATTTTGAATCCTTCTGTTAGCATGGACTAGTTTATTTGACTGACCACCTGTTAGATATTAAGTGTCTCCTGATGCATTTCATACTCATTCAGACATAAAATTGCAGTTTTCTACACATGAATCATAATCATCAAGAGATCATCCCTAATTAATAGAAATCTATAAAATATTATGAATAAACTTTGCAAAACAACTGATCAAATGACTATCATATATTTGTTACAACAGGTAGTTCTTCTACATAAATCCAGATTGCTTATAGTTCCTCCCCCTTTTCTTAAGCACTTAAAATTTCCCATTGGTTCAGAGTTCTGATTTCAGCACTGTGGTAAACTCCCAATGGCAAAATTCCCTCTGTTGAGGCAATATAGATAATTCCTCTGTAGTTGCTTATGGCAGAGTGAGAAAGTAACTTCTTCATTGTTCACATAGCTATTATGTGGCAGAAACAAGACTTAAATCTAGTTCTTCCTGAATTCAGGGCAAGTCCTCTATCCAAATATCTCTCCACCCTCCTTCCTTTATCAAAATGCCTTCCATTAGCCAAAAAAAGAGCTACTGTTAAGCCATAAACATTAGCTACTAACAATAAGTTCCATTATAAAACAGCAGTGAAGCATTGTGGTTTTAAAATTAAAATTTAAACTCACATTTTTAAAATTGTGATCAGAATATTCCTGTACACCACAAATTGAAACAATAATGTTAGACAAGAGAGTCTACTATTTTAAAGACCACCAGAAGCTATTTTACAATTTACCTCACTAATACGTATTTTGAGAACATATTGTTTTTTTGGTTTTTTTTTAGTGAGGCAATTGGGGTTAAGTGACTTGCCCAGGGTCACACAGCTAGTAAGTGTTAAGTGTCTGAGGCCAGATTTGAACTCAGGTACTCCTGACTCCAGGGCCGGTGCTCTATCCACTGTGCCACCTAGCTGCCTTGAGAACATATTTTTTAGACTATCAAGCATTTTTTTCCTCTACCTAACCGCACTCAGTGGGAGGGGAGGGGAGAAATTAATAGAACAAGTAAGCATAGTTAAGCAAAACAAGTCGCCATATTGACCACATCCAAAATGCTGAGTCTCATTCTGAATATTAGAGCATCACCACTGCCATGAGATGAACAACAATCTTGCTCTTTGATCCTCTAGAATAATGGCTAATCACTGTGTCTATCACAGTTCACCAGTCTTTGAAAATTGGTCCTTTTTTACAATATTGATTTTATAGTATCAATGCTTCTTTTGGTTCTGCTCACTTCTCTCTGTAAACCAATTTCTAAAACCATTTCTTTCCTTATTTCTTACTGTAAAAAATGATACCATCACACCCATATATCATAATCCATTTCTTTAATTCCCTCAATTGATAGGTACCCCTCAAAATTAAAGAGAATAAATGGGTGGATAGATAGATAAACAGCCCTTTTGTTTTTTTTAATTAATAAAGTATTTTATTTTTTTTCTGTTACATGTAAAGATAGTTCTCAACTTTTGTTTATACAAGTTTTACAATTTCAGATTTTTCTCCCTCCCTCCGCTCCCTCCCCCTCCCCTAGACAGCAGGTAATCTGATATAGGTTATATATAGATACACATAACATTCATCCTATTTCCGCATCAGTCATGCTATAAGAGAAAAAATCAGAGCAATGATGTAAAACCTCAAAATAGAAAAAAACAACAGCATCAAAAACAAAAGAAATAGTATGGTTCATTCAGCATCTATACTCCACAGTTCTTTTTTTTTTTCTTGGATTGGGAGATCCTCTTCCATCACGAGTTCCCTGGAACTCTTCTGTGCCATTGCATTGGTGAGAAGAATATAGTCCATTACAGTAGATCAACACTCAGTGTTGATGATACTGTGTACAATGTTCTTCTGGTTCTGCTCATCTTAATCATCATCAGCTCATGCAAGACCCTCCAGGTTTCTCTAAAGTCCTCCTGCTCATCATTTCTTACAGAACAATAGTATTCCATTGTATTCATATACCACCACTTGTCCAGCCATTCCCCAATTGATGGGCACCCCCTCAACTTCCAATTCCTTGCCACCACGTAAAGAGCAGCTATCAATATTTTTGTACATGTGGGTCCCTTTCCCCTTTCCATGATTTCTTTGGGAAAAAGACCCAAAAGTGGTATTGCTGGGTCAAAGGGTATGCACAGCTTTATCGCCCTTTGGGCATAATTCCAAATTGTTCTCCAGAATGGTTGTATCAGTTCACAGCTCCACCAACAATGCATTAGTGTTCCAATTTTCCCACAGCTTCTCCAACATTTATTATTTTCCTTTTTTGTCATTTTAGCCAATCTGATAGGTGTCAGGTGGTACCTCAGAGTTGTTTTTATTTGCATCTCTCTGATCATTAGAGGTTTAGAGCATTTTTTCATATGGGAATAGAGAGCTTTGGTTTTTCTTCATCAGAAAACTGCCTGTTCATATCCTTTGACCATTTCTCAGTTGGGGAATGACTTGGGTTCTTATAAATTTGATTTAATTCCCTATATATTTTAGAGATGAGGCCTTTATCAGAAGTACTGGCCTCAAAAATTGTTTCCCAGCTTTCTGCCTCCCTTCTAATTTTGGATGCATTGCTACTGTTTATACAAAAAATTTTTAATTTAATGTAATCAAAATCATCCATTTTGCATTTTATAATATACTCTATCTCTTGTTCGGTCAAAAACTGTTTTCCTTTCCAAAGATCTGATAGGTAGACTATTCCTTTGTCTCCTAATTTACCTATGGTATCACCTCTTATGTCTAAATCATGTATCCATTTTGACCTTATTTTAGTATAAGGTGTAAGATGTTGGTCTATGCCTAATTTCTGCCATACTATCTTCTAGTTTTCCCAGCAGTTTTTGTCAAATACTGAGTTCCTATCCCAGAAGCTGGAGTCTTTGGGTTTATCAAACACTACATTACTAGTGTCATTTCCTGAGCCTAGCCTATTCCATTGATCTACCACTCTATTTTTTAGCCAGTACCAGATAGTTGTGATGACTGCCGCTTTATAGTAAATCTCCAGGTTTGGTACCGCTAACCCACCTTCCTGTGAATTTTTCTTCATTATTTCCCTGGATATTCTTGATTTTTTGTTTTTCCAGATGAATTTTGTTATTATTTTTTCTTGCTCTATAAAATAATTTTTAGGTAGTCTGATTGGTATGGCACTGAATAAGTAAATTAATTTAGGCAGTATTGTCATTTTTACTCTATTAGCTCTGCCTATCCATGAGCAATTGATATCTTTCCAATTATTTAGATCTGATTTGATTTGTGTGAAGAGTGTTTGGTAGTTGTGTTCATAGAGTTCCTGGGTTTGTCTTGGCAAGTAGACTCTCAAGCATTTTATATTATCTACTGTTACTTTAAATGGAATTTCTCTTTCTATCTCTTGCTGCTGGGCTTTGTTGGTCATGTATAGAAATGCTGATGATTTATGTGGATTTATTTTATATCCTGCTACTTTGCTAAAGTTGTTAATTGTTTCAAGTAATTTTTGAGTTGATTCTCGAGGATTCCTTAAGTATACCATCATATCATCTGCAAAGAGTGATAGTTTTGTTTCCTCCTTGCCTATTCTAATTCCTTTAATTCCTTTCTCTTCTCTGATTGCTAAAGCTAACATTTCTAGTACAATATTAAATAATCGGGGTGATAATGGACATCCCTGTTTCACCCCTGATCTTATTGGGAAGGCCTGTAATTTATCTCCATTGCATATAATACTTGTTGATGGCTTTAGGTAGATACTGTTTATTATTTTAAGGAAAGCTCCACCTATTCCTAAACTCTCCAGTGTTTTTATTAGGAATGGGTAAACAGCCCTTTTGTAGTGGCAAATAATTGGAAATGCACACATGTGAGTGTGTATGTGTGTGCATGTATGTGATGTAACCTTTAGGAGAAAGGTAATCTACTTAATAATCTACTTATACTGAAATATTATCCTTTCTACATTTTTCCTGGCCTCAGGGTAGACAGTGGTCACTATCCTTAATAAGGAACAACTCTTCACGTAATGAAACATTCTGCCAAATATGATTTAAGTGGCTCTGAAAAAACTCTTGGAGGCAAATTTTAAGATCTCAGTTAAAGTAATTGTTGTCATCTTTTGGAGGTGGGGAGAAAACCAGAAAGAGAAAGACCCAGATACACAGCAACAAGACAGAAATAGAGACAAAGAGATGGTCAAACACTGAAAAAAGACAGTAACAGATGTTCTTATTGCTTTTTGAAAGATGTGTTCACTTTCAAAAAATTTATGATGCAATGAACATCATCCCTCATCTTGATTTATGACAAAAGAAATCACTAAGGACATGGACTATACCTGTGATTTCATTCTTATAGGAAGTTCCCAGAGGAAAAAATTCTTCTTTTGATGCAGATCAGCATCTTCTCTTGATCCTTTAACCCTACAAAGTTGTGTGGAGCTCTGAGATGTTAAATGACTTGCCCACAGTCAAAAATCAATGTACAACTGAGGCAGGATCTAAACCCAGGTCTTACTGGCTCTGAGCCAGTTCAACATCCATTTCATTATATTCACTTTCTGAGAGTGATGATTTGGATTATTTAAAAAATTCCATACCTAATGTTTATTTTTTGAATCATAAAATAACAAAATGAGGAACTTACAAATGGACTAAGAGGTCTTACTCCTCACATTTTGGAAGCCTTAGCTTTAGTTCAGTCCAGTTTCCTTCTAATTTTTGCTAATACCCCATTGTACTGTGACTGATTGTAACCAGACCTGAGAAAATTAATGACATTTGTCTCAGAGGAGCTGCATTTCATTGCCATTGCTATCTTTTTATAATGTCAACTAAGAATTTTAATAGATTATAGATCATTTGAATTGTTTCATTTTGGTCCTTCTATGCTAGGCCCCTCACATAGTGCCATGTTTTCACTAGGTCCTTAATAGATGATTTTCAAGTTGGTGAAGATGACTGGGCACTACGTATATCATTCAACCAACCAGCCAAAAGTTATGGGTGACATAAAATGTATAAGGCATTGTACTGGGGCTTGGGGAAATACAGAGCAGTGAATTGTACCACATATGCCTCATAATAGCTTAGAGTCCATTTGAAGAGATGCCATGTACATAAGTAACTACAGCACATGACAGTGAAAGTTATGGTACATAAAATAAGTAGCTACTCTATAAAAGAAAGAAGTCATTCGTGACTGAGCTGATTAGAGGAAGCTTTCTAGTGGGAGTGTAATTTGATGAGGGCTTTGAAAGATAGGTAGAATTTCAGTAAGCAGAATTGAAATTAGGGACATTTGCAAAAACATCTCAAAAAAGAGAAAAAGATCTATTTGTACAAAAATATTGATAGCAGCTCTCTTATTGTTGTTATTGCTAAGAACTGGAAATCAAGGGAATGCCCATCATTTGGGGAATGGTTAAACAAGCAGTAGTTTATGATGGTGATGGAATTTTATTGTGCTATAAGAAATGACAAGGAGGATGGTTTTAGAAAGGCATGGGAAGATTTATATGAACTGATGTTTAAAGAAGTGAGCAGAACATTGTATACAGTGAGAACAATATCGTTTGATGAAGAATTGTGAATGATTTAGCTATTCTCAGCAATACAATGATTCAAAGACAATCCAAAGGACTAATGATGAAGCATACTATCCACCTCCAAGGATTAAAAAATGATATTGATTGAACACAAATTGAAGCATGCTATTTTTCACTTTCTTTCATTTTTTCTTTTATTCAAGTTTTCTTATACAAAATGACTAACATAGTAATGTTTTACATAATTGCATATGTATAACCCATATCTGATTGCTTACTACTTCAGGGAGGGGGGAGAGAAGGGAGGGAAGGAGGGATAAAATTTGGAATTCAAAATTTTAATTAAAATTTTTATTATTAAAAAATGTTTAGGGGCTTATAAAGCAGAAGAAAAAACATATTCAAAAGTATGGAGATGGGAGTTTGCCAAGCACCTTCAAGGGATGAGATTGTATAAATAATTAAAAATGAAAAGTAAGTTGGGACCAAATTGTGGAAGGCTTTGTATGCTACATAGAGGAAATATACTTTTTCCAAAAATCAATGGAAAGCTTAAAATGGTTAGGTTTTAGGGTTGTTGTTGTTTTTTTTGGGGGGGGGGTATTTTGTTTTATTTTGTTTGTAGAGGAAGTAAGAGCTTGGAGAACTGATACAAGAAAAATACTATTATGAATGATTAAGCTAGTGGTGGGATGCAGGGCATATTGGAAGCCAAAAGGAATACTTATGAAGCTATTGCTAGAGTCCAGACATAAAGTAAGTAATAAGGATCAAAACCAGGATAATTGGTTTAACCAGATTGGTTTTATAGTTGTACTTTTTGTTTGGGAACAAATTAAGATTTAAGCAACTAAGCACATGTTTATTGAGCACCTACTTCATGTAAGGTATCAGTTCTGGGTGGGATCTTTCCTTCTCCCACCCTCAGCAAGTACTTGTTTCTTTTCTCATAAAGGGAAAACCCATCAAAATCCTGGACTTTTCAGAAAGAGGGTGTCTTGTTTGTCTCATTCTTTTCCAGCAAGTAGCTGTCAGAATGGTTGAGACTTAGGGAAGATATGAAGTTTTTCTCTGCCTGCATCTATAATCAGGGGAAGGAAAAGAGAATTCCAGACCTTTCATTTCTACTCTGATTAGTGAACATGAAGTTAGAAAGCTTTTCATCTTCCTTACTGTGACCAACGTTGAAGGACAGCATGATTGTTAGTTTCAAATTTTGCTTCTTCCTCCTTCTGTAGCTTCATTGCCTTGGGGGTCCTGCCCTCTTCCTTAGCCCTGATTTCAAATGAAAAGGAAAGAAGAGGTAAGGCTAGCTCCAGATGGCAAACAGGCAGTTTAGTCACTCACACACACACACATGCAAGTGCGTATACACACACACACACACACACACACACACACACACACACATGCACACACACTACTAGGGAGACCCAGAGTAGGTAAGTGAACAACTGGAAAAATTGAGCAAGAGAGTTTGCAGGTGATTTGAAGGTAAAAAAAAAAAAAACGTTTTGAGTCTCAGGTAACATTAATATTCTCTTAAAAATAATAGATACTTCCCCTTGCCTCATAATTTTAGAGGAGGAAAGAAAAGGAAAAAAGATAATTGTAAGAAAAACTGATGGGGAAGCTGAGTGGCACAGTGGATAAAGCACTGGCACTGGATTCAGGAGGACTTGAGTGACCCTGGGCAAGTCACTTGACCCTTGTTTCCTGCACCCCCCAAAAAATGCTGATAATAAAGAATTGATAAGAATGTGTGAGTATTTTAATATGGGTAGTGAAAGAAGGCATGAAATTTAAAATTATACCTACATTTTAAGCCCAAATGGCTGAAAGAAGAGTTTGGGACATATTTCATTTAAGATGAGTACAGTAAATGTAAGTAGAAATGTGATATTTTTAGTTTAGGTTAAAGAATTAAAGCTGGAAAAATAGGGCCTACAGTTATCTACCCAGACATGATTGATCAAATCATGATAGTGGCAATATTTTCTGAGGTTTCAAAGACAGAACCTAACATGAGACTTATGTTTAAAAAATAGAAAAAGGTAATCCAAGGCACAAAGGACTGGCTCCAAAAGTAGGAGAATTAGAACATTATATTGTGTTTTTCTGTTGTTGTTCAATATTATTTTTTCTGGCATGTCCTACTCTTCATGACCCCATCTGGGATTTCCTTGGCAAAGACACTGGTATTGTTTGTGATTTCCTTGCCCAGCTCATTTTACAGAAAATAAAATTGAGGCAAATAGGGTGAAATGGAGTCTGAGGCTATATTTGAACTCAGGAAGATGACTTCTCTGTAGCATTGGACTTGATTGAACTCATTGTCTCTCAAAAAAACCCAAACCTACTAAATAAGTCTCTAGGATGTCTTTAGATGACTACTTATTTTGCCTACTTTCAGTAGAAGTCATAATGAATGTAAGAGTTTGGATGAAGGAACATGAGGTCCTTTCAAATCTGTTTCTGCAAATAATTGAAAGTGATGAAGATTTTAGATAGTTATATACTTGATTTCATTTAGAATTGTGACTCATACTCAAATGCCAACAATGGTTTGCCAATTCTATTTCCTTATTTTTAATAAATCCCCAAAGAGAATGTTTATATTTTCCTGATTGCTTTTAATAAAAAATATATATCTCTTATTGAAAGATCCTTCCAGGTTTATTTTGGGGATTTCTCATGTCTCTGACTAGTTGCCTCTAGCTGGTTAATTTGAAGACTTCAGTATTTCATAGTTTACCCAGAGGTGCTCACTAGTAATTCTTATAAGTGTATCAGTATAAAAGATTCAAATACATGACAATTTGAATCTCTGTTTTAAGAAAAGTACTCAGGCTACCATCCCTAGTCCTTTCAGCTGCCTTTCATGTGTTATCTTTGCCTATTATGAAATAAATTCCTTAAGATAACGGACTGAGATTTTCTTTCTCCTTTATACATTTCCATCACTAGTGCTTAATAAATGCTTATTGATTTGGCTGAAAAGTTATACTTACAAGTCAAGTATATAGATTGTACTCATAAATGTAGCCACATAAAATAGCAATGTCCTCCCAAGAGATCTGTATTTGCTGGGTTAGGAGTCAGTTGGGATTCAATTGAGGTTGGCCCTACTGTAAAAGTGCTTCATTCCATGGCTCCTCTATCTGCACTATATTCCTTGATTCTAGGAACTCTCACCCCTTAGCAGATTGCCAAGTCCTTGTTCCCCACTGGTACCACCATCTAATGGCCTCCTCTATTGAAATGTTGAAGTTCTCCTCAGTGTCTAGGTAGTGGCTAGAAATGGTTCATGGGGATAATTCCAAGCATCACAGAGATAATCAGGCCACCCCAGTCCATTTCCCAACATATAATAATAAAGGCTTTCTTAATGAATAATTATGAAGTAAACATGACCTCTTCCCAATTAGAAAGAAAATCAAAACCCAAGGATATTAGTTATTGCAGTAATGCATTACAACTGAACTAATCTGGGAGAGCTAGTAAGTGCTAAAGATAAAAATTCTGGTGTTGACTCTCTCAGGTATTTCGAATGAAGAGTAAACACATCCATCACTGCAAGTTTTCTTCTGGCCCTGTATCAACCTTCTTAATGACAATTCAAGTACCTCTATCCATGTGAAGGCCATGATATGTCTTCAACAGCAAAGAGCCTTGGGCTGGAACACTAGAGCTTATATGATAATTTAAAAACTCTCTCTTCTAATATTCATTCTCTTTTCAAGTGTTTTGAGAGTTTTGAGTCAGTGGCACATTCCTGAACTTATTTACCTTCTTTTGTGAAATTGACCAGAGCGCATGAACCAAATTCATGGGCAGTGATTTCTGTACAAATCATTGGTCTCTGACCATTAGCAGCCTCAGATGTAGGCACCTATTGTTTAGGGAGAAATTTATGATGAATTGGTTCCCATAATTAACCCAGAGTTGATATATAGTGACATTGGAAGGTAGAGATTATCTCAAGATAGGCAATCTGCTTAATTTATATAACAGTAAGTATACTAAGAAT
Organism: Dromiciops gliroides; assembly: GCF_019393635.1. Classification (NCBI taxonomy): domain Eukaryota; kingdom Metazoa; phylum Chordata; class Mammalia; order Microbiotheria; family Microbiotheriidae; genus Dromiciops; species Dromiciops gliroides. The sequence continues at coordinate 172,186,268 of NC_057866.1, read as the reverse complement.
AGCTTTGATATAAACTATAGTTGTCTTAGAATGGAATTGCAAGGTAAAGGGAGAAGGTATTCCCAAAAGTTAGTATAAAAGGGAAAAAACCAAGCAAATGTATGATACAATGAATGGTTATACTTCAAAGAAAACTATTGACATTTTACATATTGGCAAAAAGGAATGCAGTACACCATTATTAATTAAAAAAAAATTCCACCTTTGTTTAGGCAAGGAGTTTCCAAGAAGTGAGTTTTACTTACAGTGTCTGTATAAGAAAAGTAGCAATAACAATGATACAGTCACAATTCATCACTTAACTTCACTTCCATAGGTCAAAATTCATATATAACTAGCACCTCAAACCATGAGATGAGTCTCAAAAGTTAAAATAAGGTATTGGTTAATAAAAAGAAAGATAATCCAGGACAGTGCCACCACTGTTGCTGTTCTCCACAGAACCTCTTCTACCTACTGATCAGTTGCTTAGGACAGTTTCTTGGCACATAATTAGAGTTTAATAAATGCTTGTTTCATGACTGAATCATTAAGTTTCTTTCTATCTTTCTTCCTCTTTCTCCTCCTCTTTCTGTTTTCTTTCCTCTTCCTTTTTTTATTTTTTGGAGACTTGGTGTTCTATCTCAGTCAGACTAAGAGAGTTCAATATCCACTTACAGACCCAATACTACTGCTGATTGGCAAACAGACCTTTGACTTGCTGTATTTCCAACCAAGGCTGCTTCACCCTTCCTTAGGCAACCTGGTGCTGCCCCCCTACACACACACACACACACACACACACACACACACACACACACACACACACACACACTCAGCCTCCTCATTCATAGGGATTACAAATGCGCGTTGTCATGCCTGGATCAGATTTTATTCTTTTACTTCTCTTTTTTTTTCCCCACCTGCATTTATTGTACTCTTATTATCCAGTAGTTCCAGTTTCTTCCAGATGATGGCTTTTATTACCTTCTGTGTTCTACCCCTCTGCTGCCTCTTATCTCTCAACACTGTTCATAGTTTGGTGGGTTGGATCCCTTCTAAAGGTAATGCTCTTCCCTTTTTCCAAGTACTCTAATCTGGTTTATATGGGATTATGTCTTCAAGAATCTTTTTTAGTTGTTTTTTTTTTACAAGAAAGAAACAAAGTAAGAAAGAAAACAGATAAGCACTTAAATGCCCAGTTCTACACTTTCATTATTCTTTTTTTTTTTGGTGGTTTTTTTTTTCTGGGGCAATGGGGGCTAAGTGACTTGTCCAGGGTCACACAGCTAGTAAGTGTCAAGTATCTGAGGCTGGATTTGAACTCAGGTCCTCCTGAATCCAGGGATTATGCTTTATCCACTGTGCCACCTAGCTGCCCCCAACACTTTCATTATTATTATTTTTTTTTCAGGGCAATGGGGTTTAAGTGATTTACCCAGGGTCACACAGCTAGTAAGTGTCTGAGGCTGGGTTTGAACCCAGGTCCTTCTGAATCCAAGGCTAGTGCCTTATCCATTGTGCCACCTAGCTGCCCCCCACTTTCATTATTCTTAAAACTACTTTTGTCTCCTGGTCCCAAACTCAGCACAATGAGTTTCTTTGAGGCCATAAGAACAGCTTGTTCTTAGACCACCCAAACAAATCTTTGTCTTCAGGTGAATGACTGCTTTCTGCTTCCCTTCTTCTGTACCATCTGGGCTTCCTTTTCATCAGTACTTCTTTATGGTCTTAGGATTCACAAAAACGAACAAATCTATCATAAAAGTACCTTAATGTACTACAATGCTCTAGTACAAAAGTACACTAATTTATCTATTCCTGAAGGGCTCCTCTAGCCCCCATCTATACTTTGGGCCACAGGGTCAGATTTTTCAATTTACCTGGGACGGCTACTAAAAAGGAGGAAAGAGAACAGCAGTTCCTTCCAGAATGGACTCCCAGATGCCTGGAAGAGAGATGCATATAGTCCTTGATATACCAGAGTATGATTATACTCAGCATAATTACCATAGCAATGCCTATAGATTTTCATTTGAATAGCACTGGCTCTGCATGTATGAACAATTTCATCTTGATTGAGCAGTTTTACAAGCTCAAATTTCTCCTACACTGTGTTACTTAAAGTAACTGCAAAGAACTTGATTTTGTTCTTATTTTGTAAGTATGCTATCCTTGAAAAAATAGTTATTATCACTGATAAATTCTTTCATTTTTCGTCACCAGAAACCCAGATATTTTATAAACATCAATATAAAAATTATTTTTCATGATTCTTCTATCCATTAGATATGCTATAAGAATGGTATAAGAACAAAAGGGGTAAGGGAAGTTACAATATCCAAAGCAAAGTAAGAAAAATCTATTCAGCAAGGTATGGATAGATAACTATATGATAATAATGGAAAACTCCATTCAGGGCTGTTTTGGAAGAGACAAAGAGAGAAACTGATGGTCCAATTGTGTCAAGCCCTGTCTGGACAGTGTCGGGGTGTCCTGATTAATTCTGGGTGTCATGTTTGAAAAGATATTTACAAGCTGGAGAGTATTCAAGTAAGAGTGTTTAGGATGGTGAAAAGTATCAAGATTATGGCATACAAGGATTAGGTAGGACAACAGAGGTTGAAAGGGGATATAACATAGGCATTTCATAGTGACTGTGTTTAGGTGGTTAGAGGGATGTCATGTAGAAGAGCACTCTACTTTTCCCTATTTGGCCCATAGATTGGAACTATGGATTTGATTTAAATGTAGAACAAGTTACCTTGGTACTTTTAGCCATTTAGGGTTGGGGTGGGGTACCTCAGGTGTTGGCTGATTCTTTCTAACTGAAGCAAGTGGTTGAATGATCACTTTGGGGGATTTTATTCTGCCAGTCAAAAAACATTTATTAAATACATGCTATGTTCTAGTCACTGTGCCAAATAGTGGGGATAAAAAAAAAAGACAAATGACAATCCCTTCTCTCAAGTAGTTCACAATCTATTGAGGGAAACAATAAGCAAACAAATATGTTCAAACAAGCAATATTCAGGTTGCCCTTGATGATAACAAGGAAGCCAAGAAGTGGGGGATAAATGCTTGGTGGGGGGGGGAATAATGAATTTGGTTTTGAATATTTGATTTTAAGATGTCTACATTTGGAAAGATAAAGACAGTTGGAGATGTGAAATTGGAGGTCAGCAGAGTGGATAAGGTAAAAATAGGTATATTTGAGACACGACAGCAGAGATAAGGTAACTAAACTATCTCAGTTGCTGAGAACACCAAGTGAAGCAGTAAAGGGGAGAAGAGAAGAGGGCCCAGTGCAGAACATTTTGGCACACCTTAAATTAAAGGGTATGATCTGGTTGAGGAGCCAGCAGAAACTGAAAAGGAGCAGTCAGGTAGGAGGAGAACCAGTAGAGGGGGTAATATCCAAAAAACCTATGGAAGAGAGCATCAAAGGGAAGAGAGTAATCAACAGTATTAAATATACTTTCTCAATCATTCAGTTTTTTTTCAATCCTCATTCTTCTTGACAATTAAGAGATCATTAGTAACTTTGGAAAGAGCATTTTCAATGAAATGATGAGGTCATTAGCTGTATTGTAGGGATTGAAAAAAGGTAAAAAGAGAAAAATGGAAGCAAGTATTGTAGACAATCCTTTCAAGGAAGTTAGGTATAAAGGTCTGAAAATATATGAGACAATAGTTTGGGAGAATGGCAGGATCAAGAGAGGGATTTTTGAAGATGGAGAAGACAGACATGTTTGTTGGCAGTAGGGAAGGAGCCAATAGAGAGAGACTGAAAATAAATTATGTAGTGGGGATGACAGAATAATCTGTTGGAGGAGATGGGATGGGTCACTTGTGTGAGTAAAGGGTTCAGTCTTGATAAGGAGTAAGGCCACTTCATCATGTGAGACAAGGGGGAAGGAGGAAATAGTAGCAAAAGGAGAAGAAGTTGTTCAAAGTGAATGGCCACATTTTTCCTGTAACTTGAGAGGCAAGGTAAAAGATTGAAGATTGGGGGAGCCCTGAGAGGTTTGAGAAGGGATGCAAATGTTTGTGAGAGCCACAGTGAAGAGTGGAGAGTGAGTTGATAAGGCATGTATAATAGAATTCCCTAACCCAGTGAGCACCCAGTTGAGGCTGTATAACATAAAATTGTAGTTGATCCAATCAAATCAATTTAAGAAGCATTTATAAAACTAGTATTCATGGAGTATTTGAAGCTTAGCAATGAGTTTTACATACATTAACTTGATGAACCTTGAAACAACCCTTTGATGAAAGTACTATTATTATCCACAATTCACATGTGGGGAAAATAAGGTTGAAAAATGTTAAATGGCTTTCACAGAGTCACACAGTTTCAAGTGTCTGAGGCAATATTTGAACTCACACCTTCTTGATCCCAAGTCCACCATTCTATCCATTATGCCACCAAGTATATTATGCATGGTGATGGAGAGGTGGCAAAAAATGAAAAACAGTGCCTGTCCCCAAGAAATTACATTGCAGTCATAATTCTTGTTCAGGAATGAATTTAGCTACCGTGAAAATCTACACAGACTTGAACTACAATGGAAATATGCAGTAATAGTATAATGTATTTTAGGCAGTGTAAGAAAATTTGCCAGTTTCTTTGTTTTGTGACATAGATTTCTGACATTTTCAAAACAAGATAAAATGTGGTGATAGGTTGGCGTAAGATGTCTCCAAAGTCTTCTATGAATCCAATGCCTTGAAATATTTTTCAAACATGAGTTTCTTGAAAACCTAAAATGCATTTCCTTTTTTATTTTGATGCAAATATCAACAGAGGAAGGGAGCAATCAAGGAGAAAATGATGGCTCTGCTGTTATTTTAGTTGATGGAAATTAACATTTAAAAACATGGATGAAGCCAATGGGTAAATTAGCTATGCCTTGTTAATCATTTGGGGGAAAAAATACACCCACACACAAACACAACTGACAATAAAACAAAAAAAATGTATGGTAAACAGACAGCAAGTTATCAGATGCAGTAATAAATTCACCAATCTATATTTTATACTTGTTTAAGGAGCAGTCTTAGTGAGGAGAAACCATTAGTAGAATTAGTGGGAAATTAATTAAATGGAGGTTGTGTGCATAGGATCTTCCCCAATTAATTTTCTTCTCCTATTGAACTGACATATCAAATTTAAAGAAATAAAGGAAATAGGTCAAACTTTACCAAAAATTCCCATCATAGGTAGTTCCCCATAATTGCCACCACTATTCCCTTTTGTCCCCTTTTTTGTTGTTGATTAATCATTTTTCAGTCTTGTTTTACCCATTTGTGGTGTTCTTGGGAAAGATGCTGAAATAATTTGCCTTCTTCCTTCTCCAGATCATTTTATCCATGAGAAAACTAAGGCAAACATGGTGAAGTGATTTGCCCAGGGTTACACAGATAATAAGTGTCTGAGGTAAGATTTGAACTCAGGAAGATGGGTCTTTCTGACTCCAGGCCCAGAATTCTATCCACTGTGCCACCTACCTGCCCTCTTCTTACCCATTCATTGTTTCTGTTCCTAAGAAGAATGTGTTGTTAGTAACATCCCAGACAGAAAGAAGGAAAACAAAAAACAAACAAACCAAAACCAGCAGAAAACTCAGTCAAATACATGTGATTCCAAACTTGAGGAAAGAAAATAGAAAGAAAAATGGAAGTTTTCTCCCAAAATCATTTTTCCAATTCAACATAAAGGGATTTGTTGGTGTTCCCTCAGTAGGTACTGTTTTCATAAAGAGAGACCCTAAGTATCTAATTAAAAACAAGATCCATCACATGCCAAAAAGAAGGGTGAAAAAAATATTCCCACTCATCCTTCTATCCAGTCTCTGTAGAAAATGGTCAAAACATAAGATCCCTTTAATACTATATAGCCAAACTGCTTAGCTATTCCCTTCTGTTTTCTAGGCACTTTAAAAATAAAGTAATTGTGCTTACATATTGAGCCTCTTTAAAACATAGCCATGATCTTTGTCTATGACAGCCTAATTATGCATGAGAGAGAAAGTAGAGACCTGAGCTTACATTTCCTCAGAAGATGGCCAGGTGACAATATGGCATGTGTTGTCCTTTACAGAGATTTTTTGAGAGAATTCCTCTCTTCAAACCCTGGCAATGTTGTTGTTGTTGTTGTTGTTGTTGTTGTTGTTGTTGTTGTTGTTGTTTTTAATCATTCAGTTTTAACTGAAAACTAAATTAAAAAAGCACCTTAATGAATATTTCTAAAGACTTTAATGTCCATTTTATTGATCTACAGTCTAGATATGTGGTACCCAGGATGAGAACCATTAAGTGCTGGCTAGAGAAACTGCTATAAGCTATTATACCTAGCCAAGCCAAGAAATAGTGCTTGAGGGGCAGCTAGAGGGTGCAGTGGATAGAACATTTGTCCTGGAATCAGGAGGACTTGAATTTAAATCTAGCCTCAGACACTTACTAGCTATGTGACTCTAGGCAAGTCACTTAATCCCAATGAAGAAGAAGGAGGAGGAGGAGGAGGAGAAATAGTGGTTTGACATATGAACTCTACCAGCTCAATCAAACCAAGTATGGAGAGTGTCCCTCTTGGTCCTCCAGTTCTATGTACTACCAGTAGGTACATATTCACATGAAAGTTATGAATTAATATTCTTAAATTCTATTTTTTTCAAATGGTCCAGAACCCATTTCTCCTTGAGTTCCTGATATGGCTTTCCCATCTCAGAGTGGCCCAAAAGAATTTAGTCATTTATAATTGATGTTTATTAAAGGCAAATTGAAGCTAAAATATTCATTACTATTAACTTCTCATGTGACTTGAATAAGCCATGGTTTCTGTGGGAGTCTGTATCTATAGTCCTTCACCTTCATTTTTTTCTGTCCATGCCTATTCTGTCCTTGTGTTCTGTATATTATAATTCTATCCCATTCACATTAATAAAGATGGCAGGGGGAGAATACAGCTTACCTCAAAAGTCCTCCATCATCTACTATTGATGGTGAATGTTGGCAACCCATGCACTGGTCCTACAAAGGTTATGATTTGACTACTGAATACCAACTAGTCAAAATAACATGTTTGGTGCCTGGGCAGGTGGGTCTTGGGAAATGTCAAGATGTCTTTCTAATGCTGGTATTTTTCTCCACATATTTTTGCACATCCCAGAAAGCAGCAATACAAAGAAAAATGTATGGTCTTAAAAAAAAAACACCAAAACATAAACCAGAGTAGAAATAATAATACAAATTCTCCTTATGCTATTTAACCTCCATACTTCTATCTCTCTTTGGAATCTAAAGATCCAGAAATTGCAGAGTCAAGGCAGGTTAGCACTAAGCAGAAATTTCTATGTGAGGAGGGGAGATGAGAGTTGAGTGAGTGAGAGAGACAGACAGACAGACAGACAGACAGAGGGAGAAGGAATACCTGGACATTGCCAATAGAGGAATCTTAGGTCATTTTCAAAAGGTTGAGGAGTTAGTGGTGTGGATTACATTATTTTCTTCTCAGACTCATCCTACATCTTGTCTCTTTTTGAGTTTCTCCATAAATTTGCTGATTTCCCTTCTTCAGGCAATGGAGAGTCACAACAGTCAAATGTGTAAGGATTCATTTCTAATTTGGGTAACCAATGCTTGTGTGCTGTTCTGTGTCAACACTTTGCCTTCCTCCTTCTGGAAACCTCTCTCTGTACAACTTGCATGTGTGGTCAAGTTGTTCAGGTATTGTGTCCCAGTTTGTTGCTTGTAAATATCCTGCTGATTCCTTGAAAAGACTAGAACTTATTCCAATCAATGCTGATATTCTTGAGATGTATAATGCATCCGGGCATACCACAACAAGGGTGCCTACCTTTCTTCTGATACCAATAAGCTTCAACTTCAGGCATTCCAAATATGGATAATCCTCGTCAGTCAGTCCCTTCTCTCCTAGGTTTGTTTTCTTTAGGTCATAATAATGATATGCTATTTTACTATGCTGCTTTCCTTAAATGTATATCATAGAAGAGATTTCTGCATTCTTTTCTCAAGCTTAACCATCACACATATAATACCACATATATATACCATATATAATATATACCGTATATACACCATATATAATACCATACATATCTATATATGTGTGTATGTGTATACATATATACATATATGTATGTATGCCTGTGTCTATATGTATGCATATCCATTATCTCATCAGAAAATAATTCTGCCTCAGTGGTCCTAGACTGGTGGTTTTCTTGATTCAGAGTGTCATAAATTCCGTTCCCTTTATACTTTATTTTTCCAAGTGAAAAGATTTTAATCATAGTTCAATTTCTCAGTAGGTCCTCATCAAGAACAAAAGACAACACTGAAAAAAGAAGAAGTTCACCAATCTGTATGAGAGGCCAGTCCAAATAGTGCTAAAGTAAAAGGTAGCAACCAGAGGCTCAAGGACCCTAACTCTATATTTCCTCTAGGAGCCAATTCAGTGTTTGTAAGATATATGGGGTGTTTGTGGAGGACTAGCCCCTCTTTTGTGAGGGCTTGCTGAACTATTTTAAGCCTTCTTATCCATCTTTGATACCTATCTGGCATTGAGTTCTTACCTGGGGACCCAAGAAGCTATAGTATGTGCAGTGGACACACACTGTTAAAAAGCCACCTGGGCAGGTAGGTAAAAATAAGGTTGAAGGTAACCAACAGGCCTCAAACCCATAGATGACTTAGAGGGATATCTACCCCAAACATGTAAAGACCTTCCCCAGTAGAATAGACAGATGAATGTAGTTTGTTCCAACAACCATGAAAGTGGCTGAAACAGACACTGTGGAGCATTTAAAGCTTGGTCAGAGATCAAAGATGCCAAGTTCATGCACTACAATTCAGGCTGCTGCCAGTTACCTTGACCTTTGTCTTGGACTTTAAATACTCTGGAAGAGAAAGTAAGGCTGATGACAGCACCCCTCTGCATCACTTCAATCAACCCATGAGTCAAGACATCATCTGTGATGTCACTGATCCTTTTCAAAACTGAAGGATGGACAACAGCAACAACATAGAACTTAACTACTATGAAAGAATCCACTGTGTATCAATGAAACCATCATGATTTGTGGTATTGTTGCCCTGTAGGAAATAATTGGGGCACTAATGTAGCTGCAAAACCCAAATCTTCATGTTTTAAGCTTCTATAGTGATAGTTCATCACTATTTTATTCATTTAATTAGAAAGTATAATGTATCACTTATCTAACAACACTCCTTAATGCTATAGCACCTGCTCTTAACACCACAAGGATTTCAACCTCCAAATGTATAGGATGCCCCTCCATTCCCTTAGTGATTCACTGTAAAAATTGTGTCACTGAACACTTTTAACATGCTATCCACTTTGGGGATTTAGCTAGGTAATGTTATAAAATATCACTCAAAATAAAAAAAAATGATATCTATATCTCTAGTGTACTTCCAACCTCATCTGGACCCTTTTCCCTATGTTCATTACATCCCACATATTTAGACATCTGATACTCAATATGCTAGGGCTATTTCTTTATTTATTTTTTTTTTTGGTGGGGCAATGAGGCCTAAGTGACTTATCCAGGATCACACAGCTAGTAAGTGCCTCGTGTCTGAAGCTGGATTTGAATTCAGGTCCTCCTGAATCCAGGGCCACTGCTTCATCCACTGTGCCACCTAGCTGCCCCAGGGCTATTTCTGTTATTGAACATAGCCAAAATTGAAGGAAATGATCAGTCCCTCACACATGGCACCATCTGAGGCCTTTAGCACTTAATAATTTTCTATCAAATAAAGCACAGTTATGAGTGTTACAGAAGTTAATTGAACTACTTACCAAGTAAGGGAAACCATAATTGAGTTTAAGTTCAGAAAATGACAAGAAAAAAAGTTTAAAATTAGAGGAAACTGGAAACCCTTCTAACTCAACATCCATAAGCTGCAATCTATTAGTTAGAAGATACTAGACAGGAAAAAATGCAACAATAAATATGATCGAGAGAAAACTATGTGGATATTTCTTATAAAAAGTCAATGATGTATTTGTTACATTTATACAAGCTTTCATTTCCTCTGTTAAAAAATCCAGCTATTTGTGCAAAGCAAACATTATTCTTTATAGAAACATTTCAGTGAACCAGTGCAAGTATGTGGCTCACCCAATTTTTGAAACCAAATTTTTAAAGTTCAATCTTACTAGACCTCCACAGCCAAAAATAAAGTCAATAATTGGGATTCATTCTGAATGAAATTTTATTTTATTTTCTGAAAATTACCTCCATTTTATATTTCTTTTTACATGAGGAGAGCTGGTTTTTTCTGACCCCTAACTTCTCTCTCAGTGCTCTCTAGGCAATAAGACTTAATAGAGCTTAAGAAATCCATGTGCTTACTATTTTTTTTAAATGAAAGGTAGAAGTCCAAAGACTCCTAAGACAGAAGAATGAAAAACTAGTTAAGAAAAGTCAGTGGTTGCTACAGATTTGCAAGGTGGCCAGTTGTAGGTTCTGGCAGAATTCCTAGTGTGTCATTGCAGCTAGAGAAGGACCATATTCATAGGTCAGGACGCTATAGCCTAGGCAATTCCAAATACAATGTGGCTCCTTAATGATAGTTAATTATGTTCACTATTGCAGAGGAGTTACCTAACATAGCCCAAGATTAGAATATCACATGCAAAGGAGATGACATAGCTCTTCTATTAGTCTTACTTATCTCCTTACTTTCCATCTGGTATGATAATAATACTACCTAATGAGCTTCACCAACCATCAATCCTTTATTTATCCCAATCTTTATTTAAAAAAAAAACCACCTTATTTTTAGTTAGGTTTTGAGGAACTAAGTATATTTATCTTTCTTCCATTCTGTCGTTTAAAGTTAAAGCAGATAAAAACAGATAAATCGGTGGGGTTGATTAGACAAACACTGGGGAGTAATAAAGACCTATACTTGGAGGCAAGAAGATCTGGGTTCAAGTCCTTCTTATATTTATTAGCTGAGTCCTGAGCAAGTCATTTAACGCTACTGAATCTCATCTCTAAAATGAGGATAATAATATATATGATGACTTCCTCCCAGGTTTAATTAAATTAAGTTACTTGTAATAATACCTTGCACAATGGCTGAACAAACTGTGGGATGAGACTGGGATGGAACAGTATTGTGCTATGGGAAATGATGAGCAGGATGCTATCAGAAGGGTTTATGAAAAATACAATTCATCCACAGAAAAGAACTGATGGTAGATCCTTGCCTCTGGTTTATAAAGTACATACCTTGGTGAGGGCTTGTGGACATATAAGAGTACCTTGAATTTGTAGTAGCCTTTCCCTGGGGAGTGGTAGGGGTTGAACCTTGCCTTATAGGTCCCTTCCAGCTTTAGCTCTATGATTCTGTGATTTTTCTTGAATATACAAGGTCTCTCTTTGGTTGACAAGTGGAAGTCCACCATATGTGAGTATATAGATTTTTTAAAAAATGATGAGAAATGGTTATAACAGGAACCAAAACAATAATTAAGAATGGAATAGTATTAAGTGAGAAATAGGACATACTAGGCTGCAGGGGGTGATTTTTAGAGCAATATTCATGAAATTTTTCTTTAGTAACATGAAATAGAAAGACTATTATAAATCCAATGAACAACACCAGTCAATATCCACATGAACCTTTATGAGTTAAGAACTATAGAACTAACAGAGGCCATTGAAGTGGCATTCCCAGAGGATGGAATTAAATAGTCACATGTTCAGTAAGGAGATTGCTCATTAGTAAAGTGTTTGTAATTGACAAACTGAATAAAAGCTCAGAATCTTTTATATGCTGCAAAGGGATTCACTTCAACATGCTGAATGAAAAATATTGCTGTCTATAAATTCCCTGGAGCTTAATTCATGCCACCTCAGGAGATGTTGCTTCTCATGACTCCTAGGCAGCTCCCCACGTGCAGATAACGGGCTGGATTTATCACAGCAGCATTCTTTTCCCTGGTCTGCACGATACATTATGGAATAGAATTCGGTTTCTGCAACATTATAAAAATCAATGTCATCATTATTATTCCTACTTTAGTCAATACTAGTTGGATGTAATTAGGATGGGGTGTTCAGGGTGAAAGCTATGCTAAAAATAGCCTCAACAAAGGGACCAATCAAGAGAGAATAATTTGGGAAATTATACCAAAAAGGAAAGTCAGAGTATGTTCTAGTATGAATGTTTTAAAAAATAGGGCAAACACAAGTTCTAAGTAAGATGGATGTAGTATGTGGACTGTGGTATGTGGTTTATGGTCCACCAAGTGTATTATTATGGGTCAATTATATGTTATCACTTATTAGCGGGTCATGATCTGCATCATGAACAACTGAAGTTATTCATGAGAGAAAGAAGACCCATGTAGTAATCAATATGAGTTTTCTACTTCTCTCTGTCTGTCTATCTCTCTGTCTCTCTGTTTCTGTCTGTGTCTCTCTGTGTCTGTGTGTCTGTCTACCTACTTGTCTGACTGCCTGCCTGTCTGCCTGTGTGTCTGTCTGTCTCTGTCTGTCTTTCTCTCTGTCTGTCTCTTTCTTTCTCTAGAATATAAGCTTCTTGAGGGAAAGGAACTATTTAATTTTTGTCTTTGTATCCAGGGTCTAGCATAGTGGCTGGCAGAAAAACAGGGTCCTTAAAAGATGCTTGGTGATGAATTGATCAATTGAAATGGCATAGAGAAATTGCCATCTCTAAAATGGTAAACAGGTTACTGATAGCTACAAAACTCCAAAGAGAATGTTGAATATAAATAAGGAATATCAGGTTTGAAATCCTGCCATTGGCACTTATTTGCTGTGTGAACATGGGTAAGACACTTGACCTCTCATCCTCAGTTTACCCATCTGTAAAAGGAGATAACACCCACAGTATTCACCTCTTAGGGTATTCATGAGGCTTACAAAGTGATGAATTTTACAAAATACTTTGAAAGTTTTAAAATGCTATTTTAAAAAGGTGGGGCAGGGTTTGGATGGTTGCTTATTTCTTCTCCCCTCAAGTATCTGATGAAGAGGTGGGGAAAGGAGTAGCTGGAAATAGATAAAGCAGTGGGTGGCTCAGGAAAGGATTGGTACCAGGAGAATATGTGAAAGGATGGAATATAGGGAGGCTGTGTTATGTTTGAGATTTCTCCCTCTACACAAAGAAGCGATTCAGGTAGTAGTAATCCTGCCAAAACATTCCCATAGTCCCAAGCAAAGACTTGGAAACAAAGTGGATGCCCATTGGTTAGGAATTGACCAAACAAATTATTTTACATGAATGCAATGGAATATTTGACTGCGCCATATGAAATGATGAATATAGAAAAGAATAAGCAGTCCCACCCTCTATATAATGGGAAAATCCAATGAGACTTTGTAGAGAGTTTTAAAACATGCAAGAAGAAATGCACAAGTTCCAAACCAAAGAATTGTTTACCTCTTTTACCCTCTCATTCCCTATTTCCCACCAGTCCCACACTGCTTTTGGATTTCTCTGTTACTCTCAGACATGCCTTTCTTCCCCAGGAAACTCATCATTGGGAAATCCTATTATCTTACAAGATTGAATTTGCTTAGTCTTCATATTTCATCAGTACCCCCTTTCTCCCTTATTGGACCCTTTGTAGGGTCCTAACTGGTTTCCCTCCTGACAGTATCTCTCCTCTAATCCACTGTCCATATGGTTGCAAAATTTCAATTTCTAAAGCATAAATCTGCTCAAGAAATTTCATTGGATCCTGACTTTCTCTAGAATAAAATAAAAACTTCTTTTTAATTTGAAACCCTTCACATTCTTATTCCATTCTGTTTTCACAGACTGATTTCACATTAACCTATCTCACATATATGTTTTAGCCAAATTAGCCAACTTACATATTCATCTACTTCAAACTTTCCTACCTTTAATCAGACTATCATGCCTAGCATGTTCTTCTTCCTCACACCTTCCTCATGGTAATCCTAACTTTGTTTAAGACTCCTCTCTCTCTCTCTCTCTCTCTCTCTCTCTCTCTCTCTCTCTCTCTCTCTCTCTCTCTCTCTCTCTCTCTCTCTCTCTTTCTCTCTCTGTTAAAGTCATCCTGTCTCTCTTCCATCTTCCTCTCCTTCTTTTCCCTCATCTATTTTTCAAACACTGAGAGATATGCGTATATTATTTACTTATCTGTTTTCATATTCATAGCATTATAGATCTAGGACTGGACCTTATAGTCCAACTAGTCTAACCCCTTCATACACAGATGAAGAAACCAGGGAAATTAAGATAATGTGTTGGAATTGGGACTTAAACCCAAGTCCTCTAACACTATCATCACTATAACCCCGACTGTACCAGTAGAATACATTTGTTGATAATAGAAATATTTTCTTTCTTTTTCTTTCTTTCTCTTTTCTTTTCTATCTTTTCTTCCTTGCTCCCTTCCTTTCTTCCTCCCTCCCTTCACTCCTTCCTTCCTGCCTTCATAGTTTCCCATTTTCCTCTTCCTTCCTTCTTTTCTTTTTCTTTCTTTCTTTCTTTCTCTCTCTCTCTCTCTCTCTCTCTCTCTCTCTCTCTCTCTCTCTCTCTCTCTCTCTCTCTCTCTCTCTCTCTCTCTCTCTCTCTTATCCCATGTACCTGACAAAGTATCCGAAACATGATAGGTACTAAATAAATGTTTATAGAGTGAATTGTGATTGACTTAAATTAACTGAATGCTATCTGAACATTGGGGTTGCCCTAATTGTAAGTAACAGAAAAACAAATTTTAATGTTTTCCTACTTAATTAGATTTCCCAATTACAAAACTTAGTTTCTTCTTAAGACAGAAAAGCATTTTAGCCCAAATATAAGCTGTAAATAAATAAAATACATAGTTATAACCTTTATCACTAATTCATCAGCCCTGATAGCAAACATTTGACTACTTTCTCTTTACTACTTCTTTAGGCTTACAGAATGTTTGCCCTTTCAAGTTTTCTGCATCTCATGCTTCCCCTGTCTTCCTCCTGGAATAGCAGAAATTTTTGCTATTGAGGTCTATTCTATTTATGTTATTGAAATATTACAACATATAAAGTGGTAGTCATCAAAACTATTTGGTACTAAGAAATAAAGTGGTAGATCAGTGGAATAGGTTAGACACAGGAGATAATTATAGTAATCTATTCTTTGATAAACCCAAAGACTCCAGCTTCTGAGATAAGAACTCAGTATTTGACAAAAACTGCTGGAAAAACTTAAAGATAGTATAGCAGAAACTAAGCATAGACCAAAATCTTACGCCATATACTTAAATAAGGTAAAAATGGCTAGATGATTTATACATAAAGGGTGCTACCATAGGCAAATTAGGAGAGGAAAGAATGCTTTACTCCTCAGATCTATGGAGAGAAGGATTTATGAATAAACAGGAGAGATAATATGAAATTCAAAATGGATGATATTGATTACATTAAATTAAAAAGGTTTTGTACAAACAGAAGGAAAGCAGAAAGCTGGGAAACAATTTTTATAGCCAGTGTTTCTGATAAAGGCCTCATTTATAAAATATATAGAGAACTGAATTGAATTTATAAGAATAAAAGTCATTCTCCAATTGAGAAATGGTCAAGGGGTATGAACATGCAGTTTTCAGATGAAGAAATCAAAGCTATGTATTGCCACAGGAAAAAAAATGTTCTAAATCACTTATTTAAATTGAGAAATATAAATTAAAACAATGCTGAGGTACTACCTCATACCTGACAGATTGGCTAATATGAAAAAAAAGGAAAATAGTACATGTTGGAGAAGCTGTTGGAAAAAATGGAACACTAATCCATTGTTGGTAGAATTACTGATCCAAACATTCTGGAGAGCAATTTAGAACTATGACCAAAGGCTATGGGTTTGTGCATAGCCTTTTACCAAGCAGTACCATTACCAGGTCTGTATCTCAAAGAGATCATAAAAAAGGGAAAGGGATCCACATGTACAAAAAAATTCTAGCAGCTCTCTTTGTGGTGGCAAAAAAGTGGAAATAAAGGTGATGCCCATCAATTGGAAAATAGCTGAACAAGTTGTGGTATATGAATGCAATGGGATACTACTGTGCTGTAAGAAATGATGAAATGATTAACAGGCAGATTTCAATAAAACCTGTAAAGATTTAAATGGACTGATGCTGAGTGAAATGAGCAGAACCAGAAGAACACTGTACACAGAAACAGCAACATTGTGTGATAATCACCTGTCTTATACTTAGCTCTTCTCAGCAATACAATGGTCTAAGACACTTCCAAAGGACTCATGATTGAAAAAGCTCTCCACATACAGAAAAAGAACTGTGGAACCTGAATGAGATTGAACAATATTATTTTTTACTTTTTTATTTTTTGAGTTTTTTCCTTGTGTTCTGATTCTTATTTCACAAAATGACTACAGTGGAAATATGTTTATTGTGATTATACATATATAACCCAAATCAGATTTCTTGACATCTTAAGGAAGGGATAGGGAAGGGAGGGAGAAAAATTTGAAACTCAAAATCTTACAAAAACAAATGTTGAAAACTATCTTTACATGTAAGTGGAAAAAATAAAATACTATAAAGATTTTTAAAAAAACATATATTACGACAGTGTCAGTGTCCACTAAATATGTCACACTCTATGCTGATCTGATTCCCCACTCTAGTTACATCTCTACAGCCCAGTGGCCATCATTGTTGAATTGCCCAAAGCTAGTGCCTTTCCCTTAAAGACATTCTGCCCAGGCCAATGAGTAATAAGGAAGTAAAAGTACACCCAAAATGGAAAGAAAAACAGTTTGATAGTACGATGTGTTTTCCCCTTTGGAAGGCTAGATGCTGATAATATTCCATCATCATAAATTAAATAGCATCTTTGTAAAAAGCTCTACTGATATTCCAGAAGGGACTCCTTCTCTCTCTTCTTCCTATATGAGGGTTGGAATGACACCTGTATCACTACTCACACAATTAAGATTGAAGAGTGTGAAAATGACACCTAGAAACAACTATATATGTAAATTGAACGCCCACATCAAAGGAGCATTCATCCTACCCTGTAGATACTCACCAGAAAACAATTGCTACTGAAGGGAATACTTTGGATTAGAGATGCTTTGAAATAACAAGTGATAATTATAGCTTCTTTAGAACTGTATTTTGCATGGGTTTTTGGAGTTGGTGAGGTGAGAGGGTAGAGGCTTTGGAGAATACACAGCACTAAGCAAGGAATACATGATACCCACAAAAGGATATTTTTAACCTCATGGGCTGATGGTTAATTATGATAAGCAATACAAAGATGACAAATGCATTAATCTAAAAATGCCGCAGTGCCATCATCCGAGAAGCCCTAGATTTTACGTTAAGTTAAAGAAGAAATGATACATCTCAGCCTAATCTTGTAACATAAGACAGTCTGGTATCAGAAAATGTACTTTCCCAAGGCTTCAATCTAGCTGGGACCAAAGGTGGGTATAGATTAATATGGCAAGAAGATTACATAGCAGCCATTAAAGGCTAATCAGCTTGGGCAACAAAAAATCTTTCATTTCTGTATTTGATGTTGAAAGGTGTCTTCTACCTCAATGAGTCTGAATAGGCATTTTATAATGTAAATAGGGAATCAAGCAAAGACAAATCTTGGAAATAACAAAACAACATGACAGGATATCAGAATGAGATTGTTTCATCTCAGAATCACACAAAGTCAAACACTTATCTTTGTAGGACAAAGCTAATCATAGGGTACAGAAAAGAAATTACTTTAGTTTTTAATAGTATTTTATTTTATTTTACCAATTACAAATAAAGATAGTTTTCAGCATTCATTTTTGTAAGATTTTAAGTTCTAAATTTTTCTCCCTCCATCCCTTCCCTTCCCCCTCCCAAAGCTAGCAAGCAATCAGATATAGGTTATACATTATAATCATGTTAAACATATTTCCACATTAGTCATGTTATGAGAGAAGAATAAGAACAAAAGGGAAAAAACACAAGAAAGAAGAAGTAACAACAAAAACAAAAGTGAAAATTGTATACTTTGATCTTCACTCAGAATTCACAGTTCTTTTCCTGGATTTGGAGAGCATTTTCCATCTTGAGGCTTTTGGCATTGTCTTGGATCATTATATTGCTGAGAAGAGGTAAGTCTATCACAGTTGATCATTACACAATGTCGTTGATACTATGTACAATGTTCTCTTGATTGTGCTGATTTCCCTTAGCATCAATTCATGTAAGTCCAGGTTAAGAAATCACTGCTCTAAGAAAACACTGAATTGTCTGTGAGCATATAATGCTATTAACAGTAATTTAATGAAATCTGATGAAAGGTGGTGCGTCAACCTCCTGGTATGACTCTGTGGTAAAAACTGAAAGTTTTTAACTAACATTTAAGTGTTGGCTAACATACTACTGAAGGACCGCCAGGTTTTGAAGGACTGCCCTTTCAGGCAGGAGACCTTGAGGAACAGCTGTGCGTCTGCTGTGGTTCGGGAGAGCGTGACCAAGCACTCTACTTCTGGGGTGCGAGCTTAAAAAGGAGGAAAGAACGGAAGTGGTCTCTCTCGCTCTCGACACACACACACTGACTCAGGTTTGATGGCAGGTTCAGGTGATCGGCCCTGGTCCTCGGTGGCAGCACGTGCTTGACACTGGTTCTCAGCCTGAGAGGTAGCTTTGGGATTCAGTGAGTTTTATAAAAGAATATAGACTAATCTTAGATCTAAGATTATTTATTTGTATTTCTACTTTCCTATTTCCCTAATCAGCTTCACCTGTTTGTCGGCTAATTAATTCCCAAACAATAAAAGGTAAGTAATCCATGTCTAATTAAAGCTCAGAGGTTTCTTTCTCTTACTGGTCTGGGAGATATATAAGGGAAAGGTTAAAGGGGAGTTTAATGCTCTTATATCCAATTTTAAATCTCACAACTGCTTCTAGCCCTTAATCATGCCATTTTTGCTCCAACGGTGAAGAAGGGGGAAGTGGGACCCTAAATACTTGACATTCATTGCTTTCACTTCAGTCTAACACATAATCCTACCCCTAACTAGACCTAGCACAAAATGCTTACTTTCAGTTTATAATCTCTCTTCCCCTCTCTAATCCATCATTCCTATCATTACTAAAATAATCTTCCTCTGCAGACTACCCAGGAGAGATCTTTCTGGGCCGAGTTCCCTAACCCCATTTCAAAACTTCAGCTACTGAATTGAGTATAGAATTTGAACCCTTGTCTATTATGTCCAAAAACTACTTCTCATAAGACAGGCTAAGCCTCAGACAGAACACAATCAAAGTCTAGGTCTGTACTCTTAACTTTTCCACCTTTGCAGAACTTATATGTTACTGGCACAGTCTTCAAGAACTCAGGGCCACTCACTGACATGATGAGACACTGAAGGAAGACTTCTGTGGCGTCCAAAAAAGAAGAATCTTCACCTGTCTTTTCCACTCAGCACCTGGAGAGCTGTTCCTCATTAGAGAACAACATTCCAATGCAGAGGTCACCACAGCCAGCACCATATTTCTTTATCTCATCTATCCCTTTTAGTAGGACTTTTCCAGAATATTTCTTTGTTTTTGCCACATCTCCATCTTTTATGTTTCTGTTTGGGGATCATGAATATCATTGCTTTCATGATGAGAAAAATAAAACAAGATTAGGGGACTAGATCAGAGGATTCAGAGCTGGAATGCAGAGGACATAATATCCCTAGCACCTAACCCCATTCCTGCCATATATTAAGAACAGCACAATTCTTAGCTAGCATTGATTTTAACGCTTTAAGATCTGCAATGTGGCCAGTGGCAAGATATACATCAGAAGGATTGGGGATAGGCCCAGATATCTTTAAGGCAATTGGGTTTAAATGACTTGTCTAGGGTCACACAGCTAGTAAGTGTCTGAGGTCAAATTTGATCTCAGGTCCTCCCAAATTCAGGGTAAGTATTACATCCACTGAACCACCAAACTGCCCCACTCCACTTAATAAGTACTTTTTGATCGATTGATTGTTCTCTGCTGATCACAGAAAGTTGAATTGGAGAAATCTATTCTTCTACATATCATTTAGTTCTGTTCTCACTTTTGGTTTCCTTATACCTATTTATATATGCTGTTCTCTATCACAACTTTTACTAAACAGTGGTGATTGGAATCTATGTAACCAATCACCATAATTCTAAAGGCTGAGAAAATTTACATTTCAATGAACCTAACATTTTTATATATACATATACATCTATGTGGGTATATGTGCACAATGCACAACACATATATACACATACACGTGTGTATATTGACACATATGTATACATATACATACACACATGCATATTCATACACACATACCTTAAAGAAAGTTAGCTGTTATATACTACAGAGATATTTCTACAGAAATAACAATCTGGAATTGCCTTAGTAGCAGCTTTTAGTATCAGAGAAATAGCATGGCATGGTAGAAAGGGTGTTGGATTTTGGTTTCAGAAATCTAAGAGATTAGGATGAAAATCCTATTTAAGTCACTTATGAGCTAAATAACTTGGTTATTAAAGCTTAGAGCTTCACCTTCCTCATCTTTACAATGGGAACAAAAATATTTGGGCTACATACCTCACAGAATTGTTGTAAGGCAAAAGTTTTGCAATACACACAGAACTGTATTTCTTATAAGTTATGATTCCACAGTCACTTTGTTATAGTCTTTATAATTTAAATATCTGCATCATTGCCTGATTATTATTTACTATTCACCTATAATTTCATGAATTCAACAAGATGGCCAAAAATATGGTGGTCTATATTGTGGCCTTACAGATGCTGTCTTTAATTAGCAGAGTAGTTACAACTACAGATGTACAGATGATATAAATTAGAAACACTTTTCTCATTGAAGTTGATCACTGACCTAGTTTTATGTTATTTCTCTCCCAAATTTATTACATTTAGGAATGAATTTTAAAAGTTGGTAAATTTAGGAATGTAGAATTGTAGGTCACAAAGGAATTGTAAACACACCAGATCAGAATCACATTTTTTTCTACTTTATAACTCTTAAAAAGCATCCAATCCAATAGGCATCAAGTAAGCACATACTTTGTTCAAGGTGCTGTGAGAAAAACCAATTTAAAAGGAAAAATAATCTCTGACCTCAAGGGACTTACATTTGACTACTTGGCCCCCATGACGAGTTGAAATTAATGCTTTTCACAATATAAAAAATAAAACTACTATTGTTTAATCAAACATTAGATCTAGTCTTAACATAGAGAAGTAATTAAGTACATTTTTAGTTGAGGCACAGGTAGGGGGAAAGCAAGTGTTAGTGAAACCATTGTTAACCTTTCAGGAAGGGCCCCCAGAGAATTCTGTTGCTAGAAGTTGTAGGGTAGATGCTGACTTGATAAGGGAAGTTTTGTATGTGCAAGATGCTTAAAGTGATAAAATCATTGGTCATGTTTTAAAAAAAAAAAAAAGAGGCCTTTCCCAGTTCCCCTCATTGCTAGTGCCTTCCCTTTAAGATTACTTCTCTAAGCTACCCTGTATTTACCTTGTATATACATAGGTGTGTATGTATGTATGTTTAAAGATTTTATCTCTAGAAGGCTAAAAGTTCAGGGACTACTAATAGTAGTCCCTGTAGTAGTAGGCCCCAGAAGTAGTACTGAGGGACACCGGAGCTTTGAACTGCTTCATTTCCAACCTGGGTACATTCGCCCCTTCTTAAGTAACCTGGTGGGCAGTTAGTGCAGTAGATACAGTGCCAGGCTTGAAATCAGGAAGATGAATCTTCCTGAGTTCAAATCTGGCCTCAGACACTTATGAGCTGTTTGAGCCTGGGCAAGACACTTACCTTTGTTCACCTCAGTTTCCTTACCTATAAAATGAGCTGGAGAAGGAAATGGCAAACCACTCCAGTATCTTTGCCAAGAAAACCCCAAATAGGGTCAAGAAAAATTATGATAGGACTGAACCAAATGAACAACAACAACAACAAAGGTAATCTGGTGGTCCCTCTCCATGCTGATGCCCAATTTAGTGTGAACACACAACCAAATTAGCCAACTGCATTTTAGTGCTATCTAAATTCAAGATATTCACCAACCTTAATCTCCTCAACAGAGAGGGTTACAGGTACATAACACCTCCACTGTTCCTACATGGTTGTTCACTTGTATCCCTCATTAGAACACCAATTGTTTGAGGACGAGAACTGTGTTTTTATCTTTCTTTGTAACCCCAATTCTTAGCATATTGCCTCCTTTGAGGTATTCTCAAAATGATTTGTTGGCCTGGTTTGATTTGGCACCCCAAAAGCTCAGAAATTAAATTGTGCAAGCAAATTGAGTAATGTTCACTGTTTTGAAAAAGAATCATTGTGATTTCCTTGAAATCCTCTTTCTAGAAAGTTCCTGAGAAGAAAGAATTTTGTTTTCTCTCTATTACATAAAAAGAGGCTTCTCTTTTCAATGACTGTCTTTGCACATTAATCAAATATACCACTTCACTTCTTACTTTTCCTTTTTTGATATTCTGTATGTAAATCAGCCTCTTAGGTAGATTACCCTTCATTCTGCAGAATCATTTACAACCTAAGTCATCTACTTTGATTACTTCAATTCCTTCCTTTTGAGTTATCCAAAATCCTATTTTTTTTTCCTTCAAGCCCAGGATGATGGACCCAAATTAACTTACTAGTCAGATGCTGCGTGAATGCTTTTAATGTTTTCCTTTTCCTATCATTCTTTAGATGCAATTTTAAAATGCCAATTTTATGATATTTTTTCATACTTATTCTATCCTAGTTCTCTGTTCATTTACATCTTATTCCCATAATTCTTTATATTTATCAAGTATTTCACTTTTACTACCCCATTAGTCTGGACCATCTGACTCACCAAATTACATTTTTCTCCTTTAATAGTGTTGAAAAGCCCTCATTTTCCTCTTAACATTGATGTTTTTTTTTTTTTCTCAGTGAAGAGTTTTCACAGATTAGGAGTTGGAAGGGACCTTAGAAAATAGCTCTATGTTAAGAAAAATATTATAATACATTACATACAAATGATATAAATATAGGTCTAAAATGTAAGAGTGTATATATACATATATATAATATATATGAATACATATTCCATGAAAACTCTACTCTTAAAGTCCACCTTGATATAAAATAGAGAGATATTAAAAACACACTACATTTAAGATTTTTCTTGTTCAGTTCTTTCAGTTGTGTCTGACCCTTTTTGACCCCATTTGGAGTTTTCTTGGCAAAAATCCTGGAGCAATTTCTTACTTCCTTTCCTAGCTCATTTTATAGAGGAAATAGGTAAACACTGTTAAGTGCCCAGGTTCATGTAGCTAGTAAGTGTCTGAAGTTGGATTTGAACTCAGAGATTTGAGTTTTCCTGACTTCAGGCCCAGCATTGTATCCATCGTGCACCTTAGCCACACTACACATTTCAGATTACACTTACTTGAATACTTCAATGGATCTGTGATCTTGCTAATTTCAAATTATACATGCCTTCTTATCCTATATGATACTCTTTCACTTTGTCTTGTGTATTCTACAAAAGAGAGTACTGACAGCATGCTGAAGGCTTCTTCAAAGGCAACCAGCTAGAGCAGTGAAAGAGCACTGGGTCTGGAGTTAGGAAGGCATGAGTTCAAATCCAGCCTCTAATATTCACTAGCTTTGTAACCCTGGGCAAGCCACTTAACCTCTTTTTCAATTCCCTCATCTGTCAATTGGGGTAATAATAGCAACAATCTCCCAGGGTTGTTGTGAGGATCAAATGCAAAAATGTTTGTAAATTGCTTAGCACAGTACCTGGCACATAGCAGGCACTTGAGAAATCCTTGCTCCCTTCCCTTTTCCCTTCCTTCCTCTTTTCCTCCCTTCTTCTCTTCTTTATCCTTCCTTCCTTCTTTCCTTCCTTCTTCTCTTTCCTCCCTCCTTCCTCCATCCCTCCCCCCTTCTTCCTTTCTTCCTTCCTTCTTTCCTCCTTCCTTCCTTTATTACATCTCTACATTACATAAATACCAAAGGAACCCACAGGCCATCCATCAGTTATTGCTCACTGTAAACCAGCCTCCTTTGCTGACCTTTGTATTTTCCATCACAGCTGGCACAATGTCTTGTGCATATTAGGTCCCTTGTAAATATTTGTTAAATGAATTAATGAATGAGAAGAAGTAGAGTGAGATAGGAGGAAAATCAAGGCATCAATGTATGGAATGGGAGTGAGAAGGCCAATAGATGGAAGGTGAGGTATTCTCAAAGTTTAGGTGAGAGACATTGAATACAAACTTCACACTCTCCATGAATTTTTCTAGACACATGTACTATAATGTATGTATACACATATGCACAGTATATGCATGTATATATGTATGTAAATTTCTGAATATATGCATATGTATATGGAGTAATATTAAAGCAGGGATAAAGTCCTACCTTTGGATTGTATAATTAGAAAGAGTACTTTAGTCATTCCTGGGTTCTAGTTCTGGCTCTCAAAACATATCAACAAGCATTTGTTAAGTACCTGCTGTGTATTGGAACAGAGGCAATTAGGTGATTCAATGGAGAAAAAGCAGAGCCTGGAGTCAGGAAGATCTGAATTCAAATCTGACATGAGGCACTGACCCTGTGACCCTGGGTAACACACTTAACTTCTGTTTTGGCTTAATCCACCGGAGGAGGAAATGACAAACCATTCCAGTATCTTTGCCAAGAAAACCCCACGAACAACATTGGTGTGCTATGGTCCATGAGGTCACAAATAGTCAGATATGACTGAATGAAGTCTTTGGGCACTGCGCTAACAGATTTTGGCTCTTCCACTAATGAGCTGTGGAAATCTTAGCCAATTGATTAATCTCTCTGGAGTCTCAGATTCCTCATCTCTGAAATAAGGAGCTGAAGTATATGATCCCTATGGTCTCTTTCACCTTTGAAAATATTTCATTCCCCTTTCTTCAGAATCCATGGTATAGAGCTTATTTCTATATGAAAATGCTTTCAC
The DNA here is from genome assembly GCF_019393635.1 of Dromiciops gliroides. Classification (NCBI taxonomy): domain Eukaryota; kingdom Metazoa; phylum Chordata; class Mammalia; order Microbiotheria; family Microbiotheriidae; genus Dromiciops; species Dromiciops gliroides. Next base: position 172,161,235 of record NC_057866.1, on the reverse strand, counting down.
AGAATCACAGGAGCTCAGAGTAGAAAGGGATATCAGAGGTTGTCTGATCCAACCTCTGTACGTGTAATAAGAAAAACCCTTATAGTAAAACCAAATCTGGTCTCTGCTGGAAGATTTCTCATGAAAGGAAACACACTATCTCCCAAGGCAGTCCATTCTACCTTTTTATTTATTTATTTTTTGAGACAAAGAGGGTTAAGTGACTTGCCCAGGGTCAGATAGCTAGTAATAAGTGTCTGGGGTCAGATTTGAACTCAAGAAGATATCTTTCTGACTCCAGTCCAGGCACTCTATCTACTTTATCTACCTAGCTGCTCTAGTTAAATACCTTACTATTATAATAATTGTTCAAAGTGCTGTGCTTAGATTTCTCTCTGAGGTTTTACTCCTTCCTTCTGTTTTTAGGATCCTCAGTCTACAAAGCTAGTTTTGTGCTAAGTTTTTGTTCATACTTTCTCTCTTAGTATTTTGATGCTTTGTTTTTTCTTATGTTTTTTCTGTCACTAGTCTTTGGGGACCCTGCTTGCTCACCTTTCTGGTATTGCACTGAACCCCAAGAAAGGACTTGCAGGTAGCTGTGACCTTCTCATATTGAAGCAGATGAGGGTTACACAGGCCTGGGGTTCTGTTCTTAGTAAGCTCCTAGGGATAGAATTAGTGCCAGATTAATTTCTAGTCTCCTTTTCCTTAGACCTTAGACTAATTTGCCGTCTAAACACTTTCTGGATCTTATGCACTGTTGAAGATGTTCTAAGCCCTTCTTCTGCCTTTTTTCACCCATCATGTACTGGTCAGTTTCAGAAGGATTGGGGAGGACTAACTATTGTCATACTTCTGTGAGCTTACTGTGGCTCACTTCCTTAAGCATGCGGAATGGGTCTGGTGTAGGGATGTTGAATCAGAGTTACAAGTACTCAAGTTCTCTGGTGTTAATCCATGAGATTTTCACCTTGTGTTACTGTCTTCTTATCTTGTGGATTCAGTTGAAATTATTCTATATCAAGTACATAATTCCTTCCTCTGGGGGTCTTAGAATTGGAGAAATTTGAAGAAAAAGAAAGCTTCTTCCATTTTGCTGGCCATATCATAATCCAAGCTTGTCATTATTGTTTGTAGTAATAATTTAGTAAAGCATTTATGTTTTAACAAATAAATATTCAAATAATGTTATGATATATTTATTCGGATTTTGTTTACAAATGAGTATGTAGGACATTTTGACTGAAGTGACCATTCAATTCAGTTAAACAACTAACTAGTTTGATTGATTTTCTTCTCTTCTTGCTCAGTTCATACTGAGCAAGTTGAAGAGTTAATTTTGGCAGTCTATAGTCAGAATCTCAGGATAAAAAAAATCTATCGACTTTGCAATAGCCAGAAGAGGATTTCTGCTCTCCTAGGTGTTTTATAGATCCAAACATGTAACAGAAAAGCAATTTTCTTATGATATTCTCTGTGGGATTTTGTGGGATGGTGCAATGCTGTGAGCTTGCATACGATTTGTAGCATTTCACCACAAAAAAAATGTTCAAATCAACTGCAGGATTGTAAGGATTTCATTATTTTTGGAACCCTGAAATTATTATGTTGTTCTGAGGAGAGTTCATATTCTTTTTGGAATGGTTTTCAGTGGGATTTTGTTTTCATTCTTTGACTTTCTATTCTTTGTGTACAGCCCAAATGTGAAAAATTAGTATTAGAAAAGTTTCACTGGGAAAAATAACAACAATCATTAGATAAATAAGAGACATGTAGCTTCAAGTAAAGGAAGTGATAGTCCCTTTGTACTCTGCTCTGGTCAAATTATATTTGTGGTATTGATTGTGCTTGGTGCTAAACTCTGTAGTTTAAAAGGTACATGATAAGGAGCATAACCAGGATGATGAAGAGCCCTGTGTCCATTTCATATACAGACCAGTCGTAGGAACTGGGGAGTTTTAGCCTAAAGGATTAAGGACTGGAGGGCAGAGAGTATTGTTCAGAGGAAAGAACATTAGGTAAAAAAAATTTAAAAGAAAGAACATTAGCTTTGTAGTCCAAAGACCTGAATCCAAATCCTGCTTCTGTCATTTACTAGACCTATGTCCTTGAACAAGTCACTTAACCTGTCTGGTCCTCAATTTCCCCATCTGTAAAAATGAGAGTTGTATTAAGTGGCCTCTACATTCCCCTCTTGCTTTCTGCCCATGAGTCCATGATCTTGTGCATGGAGGTAAAAATTTATGACAGTGGAACAATGAAAAGGAGCTTTGGTCTAATGTGTATTTCAAAACACATTGCTGGCCCAATGGCCATTCCAATCTGTTGCTGGATGGCTTCTCCAAATGACCCCACTTTCTTTTAAGCCATTGAAGTTTTGTACTGTGAAGAATACTAGAGTTAGCAGGAAAGAGGTAAGCTTTGCTTACTTGGGGAAGCTTACTTGTGCTTATTTGTGGAAGGAAATAGGAACTTGTGAGTATTTAGTATTATCTCTCATGATTAACTTCACACATTTTTATTTAAGCAACAGGAAATTATGGTATTTATGTAACATTATGTGTCACCATGGAGTCTGTATTTTCCTCACTTTGGGTGGGATTTAGCCTACAAGATAAGTGCTCACATTCTACATGCAAGACAATGGGAATGAACTAGTTTACAATAAAGGATTCTCATTTGCAAAATATCACTAGGAATGGCAAGATAAGACATAGAAGACATAAAAAGGCTCTTTCCAGCTCTGCCTAATTAGACAGAGGGAAAGGAGAACTGGGGAAGGGGGGAAAGGGAGAAGAAGCTGGTGGTGGAAGTGAGGATGAGGTGGAACAGAGTTGTTCTTGTTATTGCTGCTGCTAATGTTATTGTTGAGAGGTTTATTCCCTATTCCATTAAACAGTTTCCACTCTCTAGGTACCTTTTAGCTAGCCCTAGCTCTCATCCTTTCCCTACATCAAGATGAAATGAGTCCCTCCTCAGGTATTATAGAATTTCTCCCTGGAACATTGTAGGTAGGATTATATTACTATATTTATATCAATTTATCCATGATCTAGTCCCACCTGTCAGCCTTACTTTATATGACTTCCTTTCTTTCCTCCCTATATTCTACTCCTGATTCTCCGGATTTCTCTCCCATGTCACAAGGGTCTTATAACCCTGAAAGCGTGGTCTTTCCCTGAATTTGTCACATTGGATGTGCACACCATTCCCATGGCCACTTCCTCTGATCATCTGGTTCCTTCCAGAACCTCCATTTTGAGAAAAGCACACATGCCAGCAATATCTTCATCCATCTCCTGGCTTGGCTGCCCCACTATGTCTCTGAACTTTCTTTACCTTGCTCTCCATGTAAGCTTTGCTTACTTGGGGAAGCTTACTTGTGCTTATTTGTGGAAGCAAATAGGAACTTGTGAGTATTTAGTATTATCTCTCATGATTAACTTCACACATTTTCATTTAAGCAACAGGAAATTATGGTATTTATGTAACATTATGTGTCACCATGGAGTCTGTATTTTCCTCACTTTGGGTGGGATTTAGCCTACAAGATAAGTGCTCACATTTTACATGCAAGACAATGCAAGAGGGGAATGTAGAGGCCACTTAATACAACTCTACACATTAGCCCCAGATTTTCAGCTTCCTTTTATTCCTCCTTCAGCTTCAATCATTCAAATGGAGATCCTGGGGAACAAAGACTGTCTTTCTATTTGAATAGAACTTGGCACATAATAAGGAACTTAATGTTGATAAATTGTTGTCGTTCTTGTTGTTGTTGTTGTTGTTTTTAACTCTATTACTATCATTTATTCTATGATGCAGACAAACTGGATTACCTTCATCCCCAGTCCCTTGATCTCACTTTGTTTACTCAAACTATGCTTACCTGCTGGGGGAACTCTTTCTCTCCTGCCCTACTTTTCCAATCTATTGAAATCCCTTCCTTCTTTCAAGACCCAACTTTATTGATACCTTCTCCCTACCTCACCAACCCAACAAAATAAGTATGCTCTCTTTCTAACTGCAATTTTTATAGAATTTATTTTCTTTATCTTTCCTTACAGTTTTCTCATGTTCCCTTTTATCATAGCTATTATAACAAGAAAAGAAGTTGTTAATCTTCGTTAGTAAATGAGATTCCTATATAAATGGAAGCATAGGTCTAGTCCATTTACATACATACCGAAATATGTGTATGTGTTTGTATATGTGTAATGAGAAACAGACTGGCATGGTAGTGAATGGATTGGCCTTGGAATCAGGAAAACCTGGATTCAATTTTTGCTTCTGATACATACATGCCTGACTCTCCTTTCCCTCATTGACTTTTACTAAATGCCTTGTAAACAGGGATCATGTAGCATATCCATTTTTCTTTTGCAAACTCCCAGAATATAGTAAATACTTAATAAATGTTTGATGATTGAATTGAATTATACACTTCTTACCCCATTTAAATTCTACCCTAGCTTCTTGAAGACTATGCCAATAGGGAACAAACTCTGATAAAATATGCCAAGTTGGAAAGCTCTCAGCTATAGGCCCAGTAACAGGGTGTGTATCTGTCATATGAACACTAGACTTGCCCATTACAAAGAAGTTCATTACCAAATTATTGGCAATAGGCCAATAATTTCTTTTGGCCACAGTCACTCATGATGAACCTCCCTAAAAATATAGGAGTTGAAGTTTTCATTAATGGAGGGAAAACCTTACACAAAACAGGTTAAGAAAAGTTGAAGAATTGAATATTTATCTATGTGTTTGCAGATTCTCCAAGGTCACATAAGGAGTATAAATACCAGAGATGGGGCTTTGTTTAGGAGTGATACCATGTTTTATTTCTTTAGGGAGAATAAGCAAATATTAACAGTAAACATTTTATCTTTTCCTTTATTTCTCTTAAACTCCAAAGTGCTATTTTTTGTGAGTTTAAGATATGTTCAATCCACCTAGTTACAATGTTATAGTTAGAATATGAGTTATGAGTTCTTATATGGAGCAATAACTGGTGGAGATTACTGGATATAAAATCTCTCATCCAAAGATACCAATGTGTACCAAAAAAGCTTACTAAAAGCAGAGAACTTCATTGCAGGTGCCTACTGTTGGCACCACCTCATAATAATATAGTTGACACTGATGAATGGTTTCATAAACCCTGTGGCATTCAGCAGTCTTTTTAGCAAAGAGTTCTTTATGAATTTGCCGTTTCAAAAACTATTTAACAGCAAATGTCTGTTACCATTTAAAAAATAAGGATAACCTTGCTTATGAGTGAAGAAAAGAAGTTGAACCTTGGGCATATTTGGGTGAACCACCAGATAATTAGGAAATCCTTCTCTACTTAAAATATTTAGTTTCAACTTCTCCAATATACACTAAGATAAACTTTTCTCATGTTTTCAAATACATATGTGATAGTACATATATAATGTATATCAGATTGCTTGGGGAGGGGGAAGGAAAGAGAGGGAGGGAGAAAAATTTGGACCTATAAATTGTTAAGGGCTAAAATTCTAGCTAAACTGTCTAAAATATCTAATGAGTGGTCGCCAATAAATTATAAGCTTTAGCAAGAGTTAGACTTTTAAGCATTTATTAAGGAGAATAAGAATTTGGTAAAGAGAGAAGAAAGCCTAGATTCCTCTCTCTATTAAAGGGAGAGCACATTTCTAGCTGCCATCTCCACCAGCATCCCCAGGAAAGAGAGAGTGAGACAGAGAGGCAGTCTCTTCCTTCCTCCTCCCACTAGCCTGCATCACTTCCTGATGCCAAAGAAAAGACTCCTGGTCTTGCCCTCAAAGACCTTCGCTTCATGGGCGGAACTCTTCTACAGTAAGTCTCCAGCAGGTGGCGTCATTCCAATCGTTACAAAATCCTATTTAAAAAAATGTTGAAAACTATCTTTAAATGTAACTAGAAAATAATGAAACACTTTATGATAAAACAAACAAAAAATAAGAAGAATTTCCTGGGGTACTGGGATATTAAGTGACTTATCCAAGGTCACACAATAAGTATATGTCAGAGACAAGAATTGAACCCAGCCCTTGCTGATTCCAAAGCCAATCCTTTAATTACCATGCCAATCTGCTTCTCATTGCACACACACACACACACACACACACACACACACAAACACACACAAACACAGGCACACATGCACATGCAAATTCACACATGTGCATGTGCGTATGGATTAGACATGTACTTCCATTGGTATAGGAATTTTCTCTCCTAACAATGAAAGTTCACAACTTCTTTGCATGATATATATATATATATATGTATGTATATATGTATATATATATATATACATATGTGTATATATATATATATATATTTTTTTTTTTGTATTTTTTTCCCCAAGGCAATCTGTGGATTCTTCTGGCTGGCACTTTGTTTTCTGTGTTCAGAAGTTCTGAGTGATTCTTTTTTTTTCTTGTAATATGGCATTCAGATTTTATGACTTTTCATTTTCTTCTGGAAGATCTATGATTCTTAATTCTTTTCCTGTAGTTTGTCTTTCAGTCTATTGTCCTTATGTTCTCCTCTTGCTTAGTTTCTGACTTCTTCTTCTTTGATGGTAGATTTTGAGATGGACCTCAAATTTGTCTTAGCTTCCTCCCATGCTAGAAAATAAACTTTTCACTGGCCTCAGTTTTCAACTAGGTAGCCAGTCCCCTTTCCTTGAGGCCTAGTGCAGCCCCACACAGATGCTGCTGTAATTCTCCATTCTCCTCTAAATTCTATGGCTGGGCACCTTTGTCGCACAATGTGATGTCCCACTTTCCTATACCTCCACTTCCTCTGCAAGGGAGGAAAGAAGTGAGTTCTATTGCTCATTATCTGAGAATACTCTCCTGAGGATGGAAGAAAGGCTTGTTGTCAGAGACTGTTAACAGCAGCAAAGGGATTGTTGAATATAGACTAAGTCATATGCTCATGGGGTCTATTTTATAATCTTAACAGAGTGTGGGACAGGAGTTACTAAATTAGTGCTCAACAGATTAGATTCCTCTGTTGTTAATTTATTAGGATGCTACCTTATTGCCGTTCTTTTTCTCTTAGTCATTGAAAACAGCTACAATTATTTTTACTTCTTGTACGTTATTATTTGAAAGAATTTTGAGAAATACCTTTGTGTATGCATAAACCTATAGAATTATAAATTTTTAGTTTTTAAAAGTTTCATAGAACATGTGAAGTTTTTGATTTGTTCAGGGTTACATTTCCAGTATTTGTAATAGGTAGAATTTGAACCTAGGTCTTCTTGGCTTCATCACTAACTCGCTAACCACTATGCAAATATAGCTGGAATTTATATCACTCATGGTTTGTAAAATGTTTTATATACTTTATCTCATTTTTCCCCACTACAAGTATGGGATATAAATGATTGATTACCTCTTTTGTCTGTGCATAATAAACCTAATTTCCAAAGAATATGAATTGTCAAAGGATACATAAGTAATCACAGAGGCATGCTTCAAACCCAATTCCAAGTGTTTTGCTGACTACTGTATGGTCTCTCTGCTTTTGAGATATTTAAAAAGAAGCCAGAACTAACTATTCAAGTTTTTAAAACTCATGAAGTTGAGGAAATCCTTTAAAAAAAGAAAAAGAACAAGCCACTAGATTCATTATACCCCTCCACTTACACTGGATTTGTGAGTCTCTTTTCAAGGAGACAATCATTCTCCTGCAGCTGTCAGCCTGAACCATTGCCAGCTCCATGCCACCTAGGAATTTAGAACAGTGCCAGAGCAATGGTGTGTGACCTATTGCTGCACCCCTAGTAAATGCTAGCCAAGCTGTCCTTCTGTTAGATTAAGCACTTCAAAGAGAGTTCAATAACCCAAGAATCCTATGAACCAAGATGTCATATGTAACAATGCTTGGCTCATATGCAGTAGGAAGTATTTGCCCCAACCTCCTGAGGATATTTCACCCACAGGCATATACAAGGTAGTATCTCTATCCTATGAGTAAAATAGTTGACTCATTATGTAATATTGGTGAAACATGGAAACAATTCATTGTTCTAGTACCCTAATATGGAGAAGGATAATGGACTCATTTGTGAAAGAAAATATCCCCCTCTGTCCTTTGTTCTTGCTCTGCAGAGTGGAAAAAAACTGAAAGTATGTGATACTGGTAGATTAAATTAAATGCCTTTGCCAAGAGGAAAAAGCTAGAGAGATTGATTAATATCAGTTAAAGCAGCCCTGAATCCAAAGAACTTCTACCATCCCTTGTAATTAAGCTTATCTTATATACTCAGGATTGATGTATTCTAAGGTACCTGAAGTCTACTTTATTTTTTGATTGATTTATTATTTATTTTTTGTGGGGCAATTAGGGTTCAGTGACTTGCCCAGGGTCACACAGCTAGTAAGTGTCAAGTATCTGAAGCCGGATTTGAACTCAGGTCCTCCTGAATCCAGGGCCAGTGCTTTATCCACTGCACCACATAGCTGCCCCAACTCTACTTAATTTAGATGGGTATGCTACAAAAATATAGATCAAGAAACAACCTTACAATTCATTAAAACACAGCTGCTTTAGCTGACATATGTGGAAATTGAGGCCCAGAGAAGTTAGATGACTTACTCAAGGTTACAGAGGTAGGAAGTGGTAAAACCAGGATTTGAATTCAGATCCCAGAGGTCCCCAATTCAATACTTTTTCCAATGTCTCATGATGCTTTCTATCTTCATTGATACTGGTCATTGCCTTAGATGAACTCATATGTTGCTGTTTTATACTGGTAATTTAATGGAGACAGAAAAAATGAGAAGAGAAAAAAAAGAAGGTAGGGATCAGCCAATAGCAGAATCCTTTCTAGTCCCTATCTTTAACCATTCCTCCCCATGCCTGCTGCCACTCCCAACATTTTTTTACCATAGTATAAAACCATAGAGCCTCTTACATCTATGACACTTAAAGTTTGACTTCCTTTTAGAGTTCTTTTAATTTACATTATTCAAGTAATTGTATATACTGTTTCCTGGTTGCACTTACATCAATCTGAGTGAGTTTCTTTCAGGTTCATTGAAAAACTTTAGGAAGTAATCACTTATTGCATGCCAATAAAATAAAACCTGACATATATTTAAAGTAGAACAATTTGCAAATCTTAATATTAAAAGTTCAATGGTCTATCTACTGCACTATCTATCTGTCCTTAACATAATCTGTGCCTCTATGGTCTTTAGTTTCCTGCTGGAGATTTCATGATTCTTGACCATAATTTTCAGATTCCTTTCCTCTAAACTTTTGAGTCCATGTGACTCATCAGAGTGGTTAGTTGTAATTAATTTATTTTTATTTTTATTTTGGGGGGAGGGTGGGGCAATGAGGGTTAAGTGACTTGCCCAGAGTCACACAGCTAGTAAGTGTCAAATGTCTGAGGCCGGATTTGAACTCAGGTCCTCCCGAATCCAAGGTCAGTGCTCTATCCACTGTGCCACCTAGTTGCCCCACTTTTTATTATTCTTAGGATATTACATTATGTCTTGGATCAATGCCTCAGGAAGACAATAAACCTATTTATTATTGTTATCAAGTCAATGAATAGCTGCCTCTTAGGGGATGATCTCTCACAGATAGCATCTTCGGTTCTACAATATCATTCTTCACCAAACAAGCAACTGCTTTCATATTATATCATCAAGCTTTCTCCTCTTCAGGAACATCTTCAAATCAGTGTTTAAGATCTAAATATACTGTTATATTTTCCTTACCTTTCTTCTGTGTAAAACTCTTCAATGTCCATCATTGAGACAAAGGTCAAATTTCTCTTCCTCCCCCTCAGATTCCTCTTTTTCCTCCTGAAGTCTTATTTCCATTTCCCTTGATAACCCTTTATTCTCACTCACTACCTGGAATGTGGAGAGGCATTCTTCCAATCCCTTAACCTTCTCCAGGAATAAGGTCAGTCTATACTAGAAGCAAAGGTAAGGGATTGTAGGGGAAAAAAAAGTTCTGCTTATGCATACACTTGGTGCAAGTCACTGCAGAATTTCACCATTCTCCAAAATAATTGAGGATTTTATCCTTGTTTCTTGAAACTACTTATTTATATTGACACCTCAACCTAAGTACTGGTTAAAATATTTGACATCCAGTTATCACTGTTTAATAATGTAGCAACCTCACCAAATTGTTTTCTCTAATCTCAATAACTCCATAAGAACAGCCATAGCCACTTCAACTTCAGCCTTTGACCAATCTCTTGTCATTTTACTAATTTGTCCCACACATCGATCTACTTTTTCAATTTGCTTAAGGCACTAATCATTTCATTTACCTTTTCCCATTCATCTTGCTTTGTCTTATCAACTGCCTTCCCTTCCTACTTAAGTCTAAGGCTTCAAATGCTATTTCCCTAATCATTCTTGTTCCTTCTTAATTCTTTGAAATTATCTTTAATTTTCCTTGATCTTTGATATTCTTACAACTCCATTTTTTTCTTCAAATTTTTCTTTATTTCTTCCCCTTTATGCCCCACCATTTAACCTCTAATATATTTCACAAGTTGAAAGCCTTCTAACCCATCTACAATATTTATTTCTCTTTATGCTGATGTTCTTTCCCCTTACTACCTTATATCAAGGCAATAGGGAGTTGTTTTTCAAACAAAATATGGACTACAGTGAACATTGGGATAAGGCTTACAATGCCTCTTTGGATACTATCATATATGTGTTTCTTTCTATAATATGATCTCTCTATTCAATGAAAACAATTGAGTCAGTGGATTATTATTTGGCCTTTATTTTCAAGCCAAGTTACCACTCTTGGCTTATGGGTAACCAAAGGAAGGAAAGAATCCTTTTTCAAATATCACTAGCATATGGATTCACTTACCAATGACAACAGGGTATATGAAGGGGTAATAGATAGTTCTTAGGCCCATGCTTAGCCAGTGGCCCTACCAATACTCCTTTTGAGCAAAAGAGGTATTTGTACTATCAAGTGTGATTGAAGCAGTCATAAAGGAAACTCAATATTTTAGCATCCTTAGCCATCATGATAGAAGGAGAAGGGACATTGAGCCAATCTAAAGATAGTATCTTCCTATCCTTAACACAATTCAGTCTTCCTAACTTAGGATAATAACAAGTTTATTTTCTCCATAATTTGAAATAGGTACATTTTCAAATTTCTTATCATCATGTAACAAAAAAAAACAACTTGGTGTCCCCTTATTTGGTTAGCAATCATATTAGCCAATATTCAATATCCGGGAGGATTCATTAGCATAGAGATGAAAAGATTTAGTCTCGATCTGGGTCTGTCAAAAAACTCTCATCATAATAAGGAAGGAAAGTTTGTTTTATTTTTAAAGAAGATACAGAAAATGAACATTCAAAGCAATGTTCAATGCTATGCTCTTATGACTTTTTATCTCCTAAAAATCAAAGATCTGTAGATGCTGCATAATTAATCATATCTAGAAAGCCTTTATATGATTAAAAATTTAAAAAACACCATAGAGCCCAAATTCCCTTCTTTCTGAATACATTGCTTTTTCTGAGAGTAAATAATGATCTACAACTGAACAAAGCAATTTGGAGATCAGAAATGCTTCCCCCCCACCCCAATCACATCTTTGGATGACAAAAAAAGAATCTCATCCTTTCATAGTCATTTTCATTCCTTCTCTGTATCTCTGTATGTCTCTGTCTTTATCTCTGTCTCTGTCTCTGTCTCTTTATGTTGACATCTGTCATTCTTTCACTCTAACACTCTCTCTCCCTCTTTTGTTCTGAGTATAAAATAACTTTAGAAAAGACATAGAAAAGTAGAAACAAGAAAATGTTTTAATTGCTATAAAGAAATATTTCTATAGATTAAGTAAAAATTATACATTTCATAAAAATGTACATTTCAATCTGGGCCTGTGCCATTGGGAGAGACACAGAGACAAAGGGACAGGGAGAGAGAGAGAGAGAGGTTGGAAATAAAAATTCAAAATGTTTCATTCCCTTGACTTAAGGTCATAACTTTAGAGCTGGAAGGCACTTCAGATTCAAACTATTCCAAGCCTCTCATTTTAAAAGTAAGGAAACTGAAGCAGATCTACAACACCCAACTCTAGGATATGAAGAGACCACACAATTGTATGTAGTACTCCACAATGTACACACTCACCATCTTCTAGGGATCTTATCAGGCAGATAGTGCAAATATGATTATCCTAGCTTTACTAAAGAGGAAATTGATGCTCAAGAGAGAAGGACTTGCCTCAGGTAACACAACTGTTAATATTAGAGGCCAGATTCCAGCCCAGGTCTTCTGACTTCAGGTCCAGTTCTCTTCCCTATTACACCAAGTCTCCGAGTCTTCAGGAGTCTGCTGGCTAAAAGTCCTGTAAACGTTGGCTTCATAAACACTGAGAACCAGCCATTTGGGGATAACTTTTCCACATTTGTCAGATGGTCTTCATAACAGGATCCAGGCAAATCAGGAAAAGTAATTTTCAATGAAGGCAGTGGTGCTGGAGAATGTTGCCAGCCCCATGCAGTGGATTATTTCAACAGAAAGGTGCCATGTCACAAATCACCAGTAGTTAGCTGAGTGAAGTTGTTCACACCCCTTCTCTTCCTCTGCCTTGAGCATCCTCAATTAGAAATGACAGAGTAAGATTAGATGATCTTTAAAATAACATCCAGTTCTAACAATCCATAGCAATGGATTTTGTTAAGGAAAACAAGAGGTGGCATTTATATATAGCCATTGTAAAATTTGTAAGGCTATTTAATAGCCTTTATCTCACTTGATCTTCACACAAACCCTATGAGTTGGGCAGTATAAGTATTTTTACTCTCATTTTACAAATAAGGAAACTGAGTCTCAGAGAAGGTAAGTGACTTACCTATCTATGATCACATAATAGCAGGGGATGAATTTGAGCCTGAATCTAAGAACATCTCTAATATGCCTATCATACCGCACATACTACCCCAAATCCACAACTATTTGTAATACAGTTGAAAATTATTCATTTTTGCATCCCAAGATTGGAATCCTGTAAACATAGTTTATAGCACTGACAAGGACTAGTAATAGCTCTCAGTCTTTCCAAGTTTGATCACTAGTTCTCTGTCTAAATTTCAGTCATGGAATCACAGAATATTAATCATACCTTGGAGACCATCTAGACCAACCTGAATTAAAATCCAACTAGCAGTGGATAGATCACCAGCCCTGGATTCAGGAGAACCCGAGTTCAAATTCAGCCTCAGACACTTAACACTTACTAGCTGTGTGACCCTGGGCAAGTCTCTTAACCCTAATTGCCTCACCAAACCCCCCCCCCCAAAAAAAAAACAACTAGCAAGCAGTCATATTTAAATCATCTTGCCTTCCTGAATGGTTTCAAAGTTGCTGGAATAAGGAAGAGGTGGGGTGGGAAATACCTCATCATTTCTATGTCAGGCAAGATACAATATTATATAAATTAGTGTAGAATGTCTTGTTAAACTATTTTAGAGTTTTACAAAATCAGGGAAAGAGACTTTTCCCATTTGACAGAATCTCATTAATTCACAATAATGAGGGGGATGGAGAAAGAAGCTGTGTTGGAATTAGAAAAAAATCACAATGATAGACTATTGAATGGAATTTTATTTTCTTCATCTAAGTAAGTCAATAAATATTTATTGAGTGATTATTAAGTGTCAAGCACCCTGTTAAGTGCCAAGTATACAAAAAAAGGTAGAAGATAGTTCCTGTTCTCAGAGAGCTCACAATCTAATGGGTGAGACAACATACAACAACAAAAATAGGTACGAACAAGCAATATACAGAAGAAATTGGAAATAATCAACAGAGGGAAGGGACTAGAATTCATAAGAATGTGGAAAGGCTTCCAGTAGAAGATGGGATATTATCTGGGAGTCGAAAGAAGGAAGGGAAGCCAGGCACTGCCTAGATTAGAAGTGGGAGCATTCCATACATAGGGGACAGTCAATGAAGATACCCTGAGTCAGGAAACAGGAACCAACTGCTAAGAGGATATAGCCAAACAATCTCCTGCTTTAAAACATAAATGAAAAACATTTGCAATTAGCACATTGTTAACCTATGCAAATAGATAGCACTTAACTTAGTTTTAAATTATTTGTTTTTTGAATCAGGCTGCTGTTCTTTTTGGCAATGTTGTTTATCCTATAAATAGACTTTGTAAAGCCTTCTTTCAAACAGCAATGAAAAGAAAAAACTCTACCCTGGGGCTCTGTCTTTATTATTTCACATTGAAAAGAAGTAGGGCTCAATTGAATTGGATTTCACTATATTTTAGAGATTTTAGAAGGTTGGAAACTTGTCTGCTTGAGGAACATGCTTGAGGAAAAATGCGTAGGATTCGCTAATTATTTACCTACCAACCTGCTTATTGTTGGTTTGAGATCAAACATGTTGAGTTTAGGTAATGTCACTTGGCCCTCTGTGTTGTCATTCCCTAAAATACAACTTTCTGGCAATGCTGGTAGAAATAAGACTTTAGTCTAGCAGGTGGATTCATCAAAGGAAGGCCAGGCTTTACAGGCAGGTGAAAGTAGAGGAAGAATTCAAGTTTTTTTAAAAGGCCACTATGAGTCTGTCACTCTCTTTCAGGAGTTACACAAAGACGGTCTGTTTCCCTGCACAGTACTAGTCTAAAAATATTTATCAGCCTTTCCTCAAAACTGTACACAGTACTTGCTGAAATGTCTAGACAGGAATAATTGCTATTTAAATTACATGATTATTGCAATGAATTGGAAGCAGTAGGGAACATTTCTTTGAATGTGTATAGACTTTTGATCTTTGAATTCCTTGAAAAACATAAGCTTCCTAAGCTTGTCTATTTCTCCCCTAAGGGTTCCATTTCCAATGAACCAACTTCATTTCTTTTTTCTTCACAATTCAGACTCCATTTCAGGTGAGCTCATCTGCTTATTGTCCCCCACACATGGCTTTCTCACTGCCCCCACTACCCCACTAAATAGGTCTTTTGTAATAAATAGAATGCTTTTTCCTACCCCACTCTATCATTTCGTATTCCTCACCTCCATCAAAACCCAATTCAGTGACTAACCTACTCTTGGGTGTTTTCAATGATTTATCCTCACATGATTCCACTCATTACTCTAATCAGTAAACAAGTACATACATAACGCAATAGCAATTCTGAAGCAATCCAAGATCATTTGAAAAACCTGTCCTAATTACCCCTAGGAAAAGACAGAGAAGGGAAGCAGAATCTGGGAAAGAGTAAGGGTGCTAACAATACTAGACCCACCAAAGTGTTTGGAGAAGACATTCACAGCTATTGAGGGAAAGAAAAGGAGGGACGTCGTACTAACTCACTTTAACACCACTTTGGTCTGAAGGTCTAGATTCTTTTGAACCGAGAAGAAAGGAAAGTTCTCACATCAACCAAATATGTTTTCTGTATTAGGCTTGGAATCTGTGAGAACTTAATTTTTAAAACTTTCAGAAGCATAGTTTGGGGCCACTTGATTTCACAACAACCCTGTGAGTTGTGTCCCCCATGGGCCACTTTTTTTAACTGATCCTCAGACAAGAAGATGAATGTTATAGTCTGGACAAAACCAGAACCATAGGGAGCATCCAATTGAGCAGATGGATGTTGGCCATCATCTCCTAGATGAACGTTGAGTTGTAGAGCCAGGGACAGTAAAGGACAAGGATAATAAAAAGGAGTTCTGCAAGCTGAGGAGAGTGACAGCCGATCAAGGGGCCTCAGAAAGGAGGGTTCTTGAGATACAGAGATAAATGACACTGCTTTAAGCAATGGAGAATTGGGCACATACAGGAAAACCTTGGAGAATTTTCAAGGTAAAGAGCCCTGATGATTGTTCCCTCTTGGAGTCCTTCCCAAGGCAGTTTGGTGAGTATGCTAGATTGGATAAATCATCAGGGAAGGGTTGCTTGATTGAAGGTGTAATGGCTTTCCATAGGCTCAAATGTGAGACTAATATGTTTCTAGTAAGTGGTGAATAGAACTGTTCATATTTCAAACTTTGTCTTGTGTACTTAGGAAGCACTTCAATGGATACCAAATACTGATATTCCCAGATGATGTATGTGGGGGCAATGAGCTGGAAACAATGAGAGGTTCCCAAAAGACATAAGGGTTTTCCAAATCACAAAGAAACTTCTGAAACAAGGGTTTTATATGCAACATTTCAGTCCTCATTGTGCTTCATATTAATTATAACTTGTTACTTTTCCTCTAAACGTTGTTTGATGTGTGCATTCTTACAAATAACCCCCACATGTCTAAGACAAAAGTTCTTTTAGTTATTTAACTTTAGAGAGGAAGGAATTATACCTATTTCTACACTACCTATTTGAAAATGACAACATGCCAATCCAGATGTATAATAAATATGAATTTATTTAGTTTCAATATTTGCCTTTACATATTATGGTTGCTACCTTTAGATTCTCCACTAAATATATGTTATCTCCTTGTGGTAAAAAATTAATCCTGGACTTTGGAACCCTGAAAAACAAATTCTGAAAGGTTCTTCCAAACTCTCCTACAATAGAGATTTTCAAGTATTGATTAAGTATATAGCAAATTCTTTTCATGCATGAGTTGGTTTAGATGACAAAGAAAAACTTAAATTATGGCCCTGAAAGTGGACTTTCTGTGTATCATTGGAAGACCTATCCTCTTAATTCTTAGTTCAGAGAGGCTTCTCACTAATGATCTAACCATCACTGATGGATTATTTTGGAAATGGCAATTGATGAAATTATCTAATGAGGTATAGTGGATTTATGAACTTTGTTGGAGAAGTGAGTGCCCACAGCGATGAAATTATAGATCTTTTAAAGTATTGAAGCATCCTTGGTGTTGCCTTTTATAATTCTTATCAGAATAATTAATTTCTGAAGAAATAAAGGTGTCCAATGAATGCAGACTACAGAAATCTAGGGTAACATATAACTCAAGCCATTTATAAATTATTTTTTTAAACATTACGTGATGTTCCATGAAGTAAGTGGGGTGTCATGTAGATAACATATAGAAGGGTATAGTAGAACTGACTTCAAAACAAGGGAATAAAGTCTCACCTTTGACAAATACTGGTGATATTATGCTGGAAGGGTTGTTTAACCTCTTGATTCTCTAGGCCAAAGCTGCATTTTTTTTTTTCCTGAGTCAATGAGGGTTAAGTGACTGCCCAAGGTCACACAGCTAGTAAGTGTCTGAGGTCGGATTTGAACTCCGGTCCTCCTGAATCCAGGGCTGATGCTTTATCCACTGTACCACCTAGCTGCCCCCAAAGCTTCTTAAACTATGGATTTCGACCCTATATGGGGACTGAATATGGGGGGAGGGGTTGCAAAAAATTTGGCAGTAATATTTGATTTATATACTGATTTTATATACCTGTGTACCTGGTATCATGTAAAAATTTCTTGGGTGAAAAAGGGTTTCAAAAGGAAAAAGTTTACGAAGCCCTGCTCTAGGTCATAGGTGTTAAACATGTTGCCCACAGGCTGCATGCAGCCCCCACATTCCTAAGTGTTGCCTCAATAATATTAAATTGTATTTGGGAACTATTTAACAAAATTAATTAAAATATAATAAAACATATCAAATATTACATTTTAAAATAATATGTGAACTGCAGGGATCCTCATGTACAGCATGTTAACTTCCATTTTTATTTGACTGTGATAACACTGCTCTAGCTCTAAAACTTTAGGATGCTGAGATGTCTACTTGCTTTGGTAGAGGTAGTATTCATTAACCTGAGAGATCTTAGGCCAGTGAAATAAGCCCTGTCTTAATCCTGTTTGTAAAGCTGTTGTTCCACTGAATAAGTAGTAGCACTGTAATTTTTAATCATATTGGCCATAGGCAAACCATGGACAATTAATATCTTTCCAATTAATTATTTTTATTATCATTTTTTTCCTAAAGATGGAGTTGTATCCATATAATACTGGTGTTAATCATCATATGTGGTTTCCCAAATAAGTTTAAACATTCTATAGTTACTTTCAAAGGGATTTTTTCTCTTTCTTTTGTGTTTTACTGGTAATATACAGAAAATTTAATCATTTCTGTCAGCTACTTTGCTAACTTTATTTCAAATAATTTAGTTGAATCTCTAAGATTCTCTAAGTCTACCATTTTGTGGTCTGTAAAATAAAGGGGGACAATTTTGTTTCTTTTTTGTCTACATTTATTTTCTGAATTACTTTTGTCACATTTTATTGTAATAGTCAGAATTTCCAGAACTATATAAAATAATAGTAGTAATAATGGATAAGCTTTAGCCCTAATATTATGAAAAAGGCCTTAGCATTTGACTATTACAGATAAAACTAGTTCTTAATTTTAGATAGATCCTTTCTATAATATTATGTAAAGGTCCATTTTTTTCCTATGCTTTTTCAGGTTTTGTTCAAAATGAGTGTTAAAATTTTATCAAAATGCTTCTTTCCACATTTATTGATACGATGATAAATTTTAATTGTTTTTGCTATTAATCTGATCTACTATGGCTATAGTATTACTAAGATTGAACCAACCAACATTCCCAATATAAATCCAACCTCATCATAATGCACAATATTTTTAAATGTTTTGTTGTAGCCTCTTTACTAATATTTTAATATTTGTATATTTACAGTAGTTTAGGGATATTAATCTATAATTTTCTTTCTCTGATTTGTTTCCCTTTTGTTTCAATAACAAAACCACAGGTCTTAAAGTAGAAATTTTTTAGAAACAATACATTTCTATTTTTACAAGCAGTTTACATTGCATTGGATTTAATTATCTTTGAATGTTTTATTATTAAATATGTTGAATTAATTTGTAAATCATTGGGGTCCTGGAGAGATTTTTCTTTACGAGTTCATTTATGACTTGTGAATTTTCTTTTTCTTTTTTTGGGGGGCAATTGGGGTTAAGTGACTTGCCCAGGGTCACACAGCTAGTAAGTGTCAAGTGTCTGAGGCTGGATTTGAACTCAGGAACTCCTGAATCCAGGGCCGGTGCTTTATCCACTGTGCCACCTAGCTGCCCCCTGAATTTTATTTTTCTAATGATACATTATTCAATGTCTTTGTTTCTGTTAAATTGAATATGATATTTTTATAAATATTTATCCACTTCATTTAAATTATCAGTGTTGTTGACAAGGTAGTTTCTAATAATTTTCTTCATTTCCTCTTTATCTCTTGTGAATTCTCCTTTTTCCATTTTTGGATATTATTCATTTGATTTTCCTATCTATTTTAATATGAATTCACTAATATTTAATCAATTTTATTATTTAAAAAATCTCTTAAGATTGTTTTTTCCCTTTTCTTAGCAATTCAATGAGGAGACAGTTTTTTGTTTGTTTGTTTTCATTTTGTTAATCTTTGATCTTCAGATTGTCTATTCTTGGTTGGGTCCAGATGGGAACTCCATCACTGCTACCAAATTCCATCTCTCTTACTATAACTCTAAAATGAAATATATTTGACTGAAAAAACCCTTTTACTTTACGTTAATTACTCATCTCCTAAAATATATAACAGATTATTTTGAAACACATCTTAAAGTTTCCCAATGACATTTAAAATATTCCAAGTATTCAAATACAGATTTACTCTGTAAATTTGTATCAAATATAATACCTTTGACCATCTATTAGAACATAAAACCTGAGAACCCAATATTCTTTTTCAAATGCCCGCAGAGTAGATCTTTGGGTGACTTACTACTTCTTATTTTTGTTATTTGTCCTTCATTCTCAATGTAAATGGAGTGACATTAGGGAATGACATCAAGGTGATGTCATGACTTGTAGCAAATTGGATTTAAATGAGGGAGGGCTATGCAAGGTCACCAAGCTCACTCTTTCCTACAGAGCTTTCTGGGTCCAGTGGCAAGATATATATCAGAGTGATTAGAGATTGCTCTGGATGTCTAAGGCAATTGGGGTTAAATGACTTGCCCATGTTTACACAGCTGTAAGTGTCTGAGGTGAGATTTTACCTTAGGTCCTTCCAACTTTACGACCCCTGCTCTATCCACTGTGCCACCTAGACACCCCATCTTTACTACCTCTACTACTAGCCAGAATGGCCCAACAGATATCAATCTGTTTTATTGTTAACTTGAGTTAACTGAGATTTCTAGTCAGTTGGGTTAAAAAAAAAAACCCTCCATTTTTCAATAGAGGGCATTTTTATACTTCATCCTGTCTCTCCTATCAAAGAACTTCACACACACACACACACACACACACACACACACACACAAAAGTGTCATAATTCATGAAGAATATTTTATGTAGCCATGCCTCAGTGGGGTATTTAATCTTTTGATTAATTGAAGATTAACCAGTAAACTCTTGATTTTAGTCCTTGTTGTATGGTCTAAATTGTGAGTATATTTTTTATGTCCTAATAAGTGTAGTGTTATGAATATAATTCAATTTTTGAAGCTCTTTCTGTGCCCTAGGCTCTCAATTCTGAGTATTGGTTTTCATTGACTAAGTAGACATAGATGTAAAGAAATTGGACTAAGTTTTCTTCAAACTTGTCAACTTAGTTTTTTGACTCCCATCTCTCCAGACCTATGCTACACCTGGATTGTGTTCCCTCTTCTCTCCCAAGTAGCTTCTTTCAATGGTGAGCTCAGATGCCATTTCCTTTGCCAAGAATGTGTGCTTGCTTTAGTTGTTAGAACTCTCTCCCTCTCCCACTTATGTATGTGATATATATGTGAAGCTTTTGTGCTTCCTATAGAATGTAGGCTCTCTGAGGGCAAGCATTCTTTTATCACTTCATCTTTGGATCCCAAATACCAACTATAGTACTTTGCAAATCGTAATACTTAATAGATGCTAATTGTGTTGTGTTGTATTGCATTGCATCATGCTGATCCAAAGACATACTCTAGATCTTTCATTATTTTTTGAAATATAGCCCTGATGCAAAACAAATTTTGATTCATTAAATGTGATTTTTAAAAATCTCAGAGAGAATTTTCGTGGCAAACTTGGATTTAAAACTTAATTAATTTTATTCCAAACTCATGGAAATGGAATTCAGCTGTTTCAGTAAAGGGGGAGGAGATGTTGTATTGACTGGATCATTTTATTTATTTAGAGAAAGTAAGTGTTTAGGGTAGATTCTATATGTAAATAATAAGAAGTCTGTTTTACTGCCAACTTGAGTTAACTGACATTTCTGGTCACTTGGGTTCAAGGTAACTGAAATTTCATAGAATTTAATTGGCCACAATTATATTAGAAGAATTCAGAAGAAAGACGTTATCTGCATACTGACTAAGAACTGATGAATAGGAGTATGTATAGAATAATTTTATATACATATGTATGTGTATACATATATAAATATATATACCTATAAATGTACATGTATAGACACAAATAGAATATGTGTTTCTAATAGTGGCCGATTCTAGGGCAGGGGAAAGAGAGGAAAGGAAAAAAAAGAAAAAAAGAAATTTACATGATAACTTTGTATTTTGGGTGGGCCAAAAGTCATGAAGATAAAATAGTCATTTTATTTTTTGTTTACAATTTATAATATCATAGCATCATACATATATATCATACACATAGAGGAAATGAATTTACATTATGTGTGAAAGAGACTTATAAATGGCATAAATTATTTGAAAATGATTTTCAAAGAGTTATTAAAACATCAGACTTCTTTGTGACTTTTGGCCCACCCTGTATATTTTAAAGGAATAACTAATTATATATGCTAGATTGTATAAGTATATATATTATATATATATACAGACACATATATATACATGTGTGTGTATATATATATATATACACACACCCATGTATGTATGGGTATATGTTTATACGTGTATATATGTATGTGCATATTTATGTAAATATACATATATGCATATATAAGATTATATTTACAAGTGTAATCATAATTTTTTTATTTTACTGATGTAAGAATGCTAGTTTATTGAATAATTTAAAATAAAATCAATTTATTTTTATTTTTTTGCAGGGCAATGAGGGTTAAGTGACTTGCCCAGGGTCACACAGCTAGTAAGTGTCAAGTGTCTCAGGCCAGATTTGAACTCAGGCCCTCCTGAATTGAGGGCCAGTGCTTTATCTACTACACAACCTAGCTGCCCCTTAAATATACTTTTAAAAATTCAAAGATTCTGTTTGGATACATTCTAATAGCAGAAAATGAAGGAGTTCTCCACAAAACCCAACATTTGCCTCGCCCTCCCTGTATTCTTGTTCACAAAAGGCTAGTCAAATTTCACACCTTGCATAATAGTTTCAGCCAACAAAAATGATCTAGGATCATAAATTGAGAGCTTGAAGGAACTTTGGAGGATATTCCAACTTCTCGGTTTACTGATAAAGAAATCAAGGACAAGAGTGATTAATTAATGCCCCTAATCACACAGCTAGGAAGCATGAGATATAGAATTTGAACCAGAGGTTTCCTGGAATCTAGAAGACCTAAGTTTAAATGCAGTCATAGATACTTACTAGCTGTGTGACCCTGGACAAGTCATTTAACCTTTGTTGCCTTGGTTTCCTTATCTATAAAATGAGCCAGAAAAGGAAATTTAAAACCACCCCATTTTCTTTGTCCAAAAACCCTAAATGGGGTCACAAAGCATCAGAAATTACTAAATAACAACAAACACAATCCACCATACCATGCTGGCTCTCATATCTTTCCTCTTTTATTTCTACTGTACAATGTAACAGAGGGCAGAAAAGCATTATATTTGGAGTCAGAAGACTCCACTATTACTAACTACATGACTACTCAACTTTCTAAATCTATAAAACAAGCACAATAATAATCACACTACTATCTATCATGTTTCTGTATTAAATATACAATTTGTAAATTGTAAAGGGCTATATAAACATCAAAACTCTGTGTGTGTGTACCAAATCACTTGACCATATACTTTTGGATTATCCCTGATTTTTTTTTCACATGTAGACATTGTATTTTCCCATCTAGAATTCAATCTTCTAAAAGGCATCAATGTCCAAGTGCAAAGGATTACTTTTGCCTCCTCAGGATTAAGTAAAATACTTCACACAAAGGAAATTGATAATTGGTTTTGATGTTGATGATGACAATCATAAAATTTGATATTGGTATCAGGAACTGAAAGATAGAATTATAAGCAACAATGATCTTCCCATAAGGAAAAAGAAAAAATACAACAAACAACAAACAATGGATGCACAGATTAGAATAATTACCAAGATTGTGGTGACAACAGTCTTATTCTCTAGTCCAGAGGTGTCATTCCCTGAAGAGATTTCAGTAAGTGTCACCACCATTTTCTCCATTTCACTCCAATAACCAATCTGAAAAAAAGTTGTCGGAGGTAGGCATATTGATGAATGACCTTTCTGATAACAAAGCATTTTAGTGCATTCAACTCATTCTTCCCACACCTAAGATGTTCACAAATTAACTATAACTTTGCAAATGTAGAGATGCATCCTTTGTACACATGATACTAATAGAAATAGAGAGCAAACAAAAATGAAGAGATAAGATATGGTCATCGATTTTTGTAGAGCTGTGTTGCTAGTGGGGGCAGAGCCAAGATGGCATAGGAAAGGTAGGAAGTGCTAGATGCTCTTGACACAATCACTCCAAAAAACTCCAAATAATGTCATATGACAATTCCTGGAGCAGTAGAACCCATGAAAATACAGGTTGAGGCCATTTTCTTGCCAAAGATGACTTAGAAGTTCATCAGGAGGTGTCTGTTGTACGAGGGTGGGAGTGAAGACACAGGATAGCACAAGATCTAACAGCTCTACATTAATGGATTGGAGGGCAAAGGGATTGGGATTACAACCAAGAATCACCTACCCCACAAAAGTTTGTATAATATTTCAGGGGAAAAAATAGGACTTAATGAAAAAGAGGACTTTCAGGCATTCATGATGAAAAGACCTGAACTGAATAGAAAATTTCTTTCAAATGCATGACCCTAGAGAAGCATAAAAAGTTAGACAGGAAAAAGAAACCATGAGAGATGTTAAAAGGTTAAACTGTTTACATTCATACATGGGAAAATAATAAATCATAAGAACTTTCCCAGTATTAGAGAAGTTGATAGGAATAAATTTAGACGAAGGGCACAAGTGGGAGTTGATTATGAAGGGATGATATCTGTAAAACATTTTTTTGTGTGTATCATTTTTTCTGTGGGTTGGGCAGGGTTGGATAGCATGCCTGGGGTCACTGAGTTGGTCAGTGTCTTGTGTCTGAGGCCAGATTTGGGCTCGGATTCTCCTGGGTCTAGAGCAGGTGCTTTGTCTACTGTGTCACCTAGTTGCCCCATGAAGACATATTTAGCGGGGAGAGGATTGGACTGGGGTAGAATGAAGGGGAGAGTTAGAAAGGGGTGAAATCTCACATGAAAGAAACAGGAAAGGGCTTATGGAATGGGAAGAGAGAAGGGGGAGGAGTGAGGCAGTGAGGCAGTGAATGAGCCTTACACTCATCAGAGTTGGCTCAAGGAGGGGAAAACATACATACTCAATTGGGTGGAGTAATCTATCTAACCCTGCAGGAAAGTAGGAGGGGAAGGGGGAATAAGGATGGAAGAGGGGGGAAAGAAGGGAGGGAAGAGTGGGGGAGGGGGCAGACAGAAGCAAAATGTTTTGAGGAAGGATATGGTATCAGAATATAGAAAATAGAATAAATATCATGGCGTGGGAATAGGATGAAGGAAGAAGTTAATAGAAACTTTGAAAAAAATTTTGAAGCAGGGGCAAGAGTAATGTAAGATGATGATGATGATGGTGGATATTTGCATGGATTGATGATATTTGGAGGATGATGATGATTGATTGATGATGAAAAAACATATGGTACTTACTTTGCTGGGCTATTGTGAAGAATATTCTTTGTCAGGTATAAGGCACTATGAAAATATTATCTATTACTGTTGTTGT
This sequence comes from Dromiciops gliroides, assembly GCF_019393635.1. Taxonomy (NCBI): domain Eukaryota; kingdom Metazoa; phylum Chordata; class Mammalia; order Microbiotheria; family Microbiotheriidae; genus Dromiciops; species Dromiciops gliroides. Next base: position 172,136,252 of record NC_057866.1, on the reverse strand, counting down.
AATAATCAACCTCATGGGTTTGTTGTAACAATATCTCTCCTTAAAATACTATATAAATGATATTTTACTATAGAAAAAAGAGATGAGCAGGATACTATCCAAAAGACCTGGAAGGACCTACATGAACTGATGCAAAGTGAAATGTACTGTATATCAAATAACAATAATATTGTGAGATGATCTGCTGTGAACTACTTGGTTATTTTCAGCAATTCAGTGATCAAAGACAACTTTGAAGATCTTATGAAAAATGAAATCCATCTACTGAGAGAGAACTGATGGTATCTGAATACAGATGGAAGCATAATTTTTATCTGAAGTTTTGTTTTAGTCTGTTTTCTCTCACAACCTGGCTATTGTGTAAATGTTTTGCATGACTGCTCATGTATAGCTTATACTGAATTGCTTGACTTCTTGGGGGGAAGGAGGGAGAAAGAGAATTTGGATCATGAAATTTTTAAAAAAAGATGTCAAAATTTCTATTTTACATGTAATTTGGGGAAATAAAATTCTAAATATAAAAAATTAAAATAAGATAAAAAGAATGCTAGTATTGAATCACCATCCATCTGATTTATTCCAAATGCTCAAATAAATTTACCTTTCAAAAAAAAAAGAAATCAGTATAATTATAGAAGTATTTTATTCCCTCACTCTTACCCCAGGCAATATTGCTTTGCTAGACAAAAATAAAATTTTCTTTGGAGAATAGTGTCTTGAAAATAGTTGGTACTTACTAGATACTTAGTGATTAAAAATAATAATAATGTTAATTGATATAGCTCTTTAAGCTTTGCAAAGTCTTTAACATACATTTTCATTTTATCTTCACAATAGATCTGTGAAGTAGGTACTATCATTATCCCTATTTTATGCATTAAAAAGAAATGAGACTGAGACAAGTTAAGTGACATGGTCCGGGTTTCCAAGCTAGTGTTTGAGGTTGGATTTGAATTCAGATCTTCCTGACTAGAAGACCAACACTCCATCCCCCTACAACACCTAGCTGCCACTATCTTTTACACTCTCCTCCCCAAGCAACTCAACTTGTCATTATTTACATATAGGGTCTATCCTAAACACTTGCTTTCTGTAAACAATTAAAATGGTCCAGTCAATATAATAAAAGCCTCAAGGACCTGAAACAACTGAATTCCATTTCAACAAATTTGGAATAAAATTAATCAAGTTTGAAGTCCAAGCCTATAACAAAATTCCTGATTTTTTAAAATCATATTTAATGAACTGACATTTTTTGAAAGCTTATATTCATATAAGGATTCAACAGGGCACAGATATGACTTATGCTAACTACTTTAAATGCCTATGCATGGGAATCAGTCTAGCTAAAGGTCATTTTTTTTTCTTCCTTCATCAAAAAGGAAGAAAAATCGATACATAAAGTTGACTGATTCAAATACTTTCAATCCATGCCACTCCACAATTGTTGGAAGTTTGTTGTGTCTGGTGTGTGGTGGAGTTTGAGGGGCTCTCTTTGTTCCAGTGACTCAGCTTGGATCCATAAAGGTCATTGCATTCTCCAGTTACACCTACTCTTACAGCTGATTCTGAGAATACAAGATCAAGTGCATTTTCTCCTTGAAAATTCTCAAGTGGGAGGTGATTTGCCTTGGTTTTTGTCAGGGGAATGACTCAGTTTTGTCCCACCCACACTCCCTTCCTGGGTTTAAAGTAAATGTCTCCATTTAAAAGATACTGCATTTACAGCATTAGAGATGGGAGCTTTTAATTCAAAGAATGGTTGTATCTGTGGGTGGAATACTTCATGATGTTTCTAAACCATGACCTAGAGTCTCATTCCCACTGCATTTCTGCAAAGTGCATTTTAAATGTGTTTTTTCTTTTTTTGAAAAGGAAGATGCAAAAGAGAAATCGTTTCTACAAAACTATTTCTTCTGGAATGTACAATGTGTTCCCTTAAGTGGTTCAGTTGTTTAACTGAAAAAAACCATAAAGAATATTTTTGAAAACACAGATGTTTTATTCATCCATATACTTTCATTTTTTCCCTAAACAGATGAAAATTTCTATTCACAGGACAATTTATATAAAAATCTCCAACACCCAAGAGTAAAAATGGGAAAGGACAGGATACAGAGAAAGAATAACAAGGGACTTCAAGTATGTGATTGACAGGGTAGGAACAGGAAGAGAGAAAGATAGAGAAATAAAATCTCAGGAGGAGAAGCCAGGTCCAATTAGCCACTCATCACTAAAATTTTACCCGAATTTAAAATGTGATGAATGCTACTAGTGTGCAAATTTTCCATTACCAAAACCATTTCTAGTTTCTTCATTGTACAGTTATTCTTTGCAAGAATCCAGTTCTTTGTGAATCTGTTAACCAGCTGGGAAAATGACATGAACTTTGTAGATTGATGTTGAAAATTACTGTGGTTTATGCCAAGAAAGTTTAAAGATGCCATGTTTCTTTAGGGCAATTGACAATAGCTGTTGTTGTTCCACAACTAGCAGTCCTGATATATCTTTGCCTACCTGTAAAAATCAGACATAATTTGATTAATTCTCCTGCTATACTGGTCTAGTTTTCTATGAGTCTGGCAAAAAAGTTGTGGAATAGTGATTCTTCTGAGATGGTAAGCAGATTGGTAGGACTCTCAGTCACTTTTACTGTCCTTTTCCCCCAACTTTGTAATATTTCTTGGGGTATTTCTTTCTTCCAGCCCCTTCCATCTCTTGGGTTTCTTCCATCTGTGGGAGAGGTTACTTTCCAAACCACAGTTAATGGCAGATGTCTGACTAAAGGCTAACCAGTTATATGCTGTAATGCTGTTGACTCATTTTAATACCCAAACAAACAGTTGAAAGCATAGTCTTTTCTTTTGAGTCTAGAAAGAAATCAGCAATTCTCCTCCTACAAGCATGTCAGAAATTTTGCTCTGATATAAAGCAATTTCAAATACTTCTTCCTTCCAAAGTTGTTCCCAACATTTTAGACATCTCTAACAATATATGGCAAAGTCATCTTAAAATCCCAAATTAATTTTCTTTTCGCTTACACCCTCTCCTTTTCCTAACTTTCTTATTACTGTCAAAGATATCACAATCCTTCTAGTCACCCATGTCCACAAACTCGATCTCTACTCCTCACTGTTTTTACCTCCCCACCTCCATATCCAATCAATTGCCAAGTTCTGTCTTTTTCCACCTTTGTTACATCTCTTTAGCCTTCTCTCCTCTGACACTTCAACCTTGGCACAATCCCTCATCTGTCCTAGTACAATAGCTTGCTATTTGCTCTCCCTGCCTCCAGGTCTCTCCCCATTCCAGTCTATTCTCCACTTAGCTGTAAAAATTAATCTTCCTAAAGCACAAGTCTGATCACATCACCCCCTTGTTCAATCAAGTCAAATGGCTATCTTTTGCCTTCTAGATCAAATATAAGATTGTATTTGGGTTTTAAAGTTCTCCATAACCTGGCCCTTTCCTAACTTTCTAGTTTTCTTATACCTTCTAGACTCATTTCCCCCACCCTACATGTAATTTTCAATCCAGTAATTGGCATTCTTGTTGTTCCCCAAAAATGACATTCCATTTACCATCTCTGGATATTTTCACTGATTATCCTGCATGCTTGGAGATTTCTCCTTATCTCTCTACTTCTTAGCTTCCATAGTCTCTTTCAAGTCTCACCTATGGTCCTACCTTCAGAAGAAGCATTTCCTAGTTCTCTTTAATCTTAGTGTCTTCCCTCTCAGGAGCAGCTAAGCGGTGCATTAGACAGAGTGCTGGACCTGGACTCAAGAAGACCTGTATTCAAATTCAGCCTCAAACACTTACTAGCTATATGACCCCAGGCAACTGACTTAACACTTTGTGCTTAAATTTCCTCATCTGTAAAATGAACTGAAGAAGGAAATAGCAAAGCAGTCCAGTATCTTTGCCAAAAATCCCTTATAAGATCATGAAGAGTCAGACAATTAAAATGACTGAGAAACAACAAACTTCCTTTGAAATTATCTCATTTACCCTGTATACATTCTGCTTGCCCATAGTTATTTATATGTTATTTCCCACATTAAGCTATGTGCTCCTTAAAGTCAGGGGCATTGCATCCTCAATATTCAGCACTCTCAATTAGAACTTGCTTTTAGTGTGAACACACAAATGGGTGTGTATATAGATAAATAGACAAGACAGACAGATGGATACAAACCATTACTTTCAAAAAACATCTTGCTGTCTGTATCTCCTGAATTTCTTATGTTCTCTTCTTTGCATTTTTAAAAATTCTTCAATGACTCTTTTTTTTTCTTTTTGGGGGAACACTATCACTAGCTACCTTCCCACCTCCTATTCCTCACCAAATTATAAAAAAGAAATACACAATATTTGTAACAATTAAACTCAAGCAAAACAAATTCACAGATTTGCCATGTCCAAAAAGTGTTCCATTGTTCACTTTGTGTTTATCACCCCTCTTTCAAGGAGTGGGTAACATGCTTCATCATCTGTCTCTGGAATGGTGGTTGATGATTTTATTGATCAGAGTTCTTAAATCATTCAAAATTGTCTTTTATTTTCTTTAAAACATTGTCAATACTGGCTAAATTGTTCACCTGGTTCTGATCACTTCATATTGTATCAGTTCATACAAGTCTTCCAGGTTTCTCTGAAACCTTCCATTTTATAAATTCTTATGGTATAATTACATTCAAATACCATTATTTGTTTAGCCATTCCCCAGTAGATGGACACTCCCTTGATTTCTGGTTCTTTGTTTCTATTTAAAAGAGTTTTTAGAACTATTTTTCTATATATAGGTCCTTTTCATTGTTTGATCCCTTTGGGGCATAGGCAGGGCATTTTAAGACAAAGGCAAAACCAACTTCATTCAGTGGCACTTGCTTTTCCACAGAGGAGATAAAAGTCATAATTTCCTTAGGCAAAGCACATCTAATTATTAAAATAAGAAATTGACCTCAAACTTGTCTCCATTATCCACATAGAATATCAGTATAGTGGTATTCTTTATTGGTTAACATTTATTCCTTTCCCATATCTAACCTGGACAATTATCATGACCTTGATAACTACCTCTGTGAGTCTTTTGGATGTCATCTTGTACTTAAATGATAGCTACCTATAGAACAAAGCTAGAAGATTAGGAAAATGCAGTAAATTGCATGTTATGGTAGGAAAAAAACTATGGATTTCAGTGGATAAAAAACCAACCCTGGATTAAGGAGGATCTGAGTTCAAATCTGTCCTCAGACATTTGACACTAATTAGCTGTGTGACCCTGGGCAAGTCAGTTAACCTCATTGCCCCACCAAAAAACAAAAAACAACCCAAGAACAAGAACAAAACAAAACAACATATATACATATATACATATATCTGGATTTGAAGTCAGAGGATTTGGATACATACTCTGCCATCTTTGTGACTAGATGAGTTACTCCTTATCAAATGAGGAAGCTGGACCAGAGCCTCTTTTACTCTAAAGTCTATATTACATTCTGAGAAAAGTGGTTCCAGAAGATGAAAATTGACCATTGACTAAATGTCCCTTGCTTAGCACAACAAAGTACATGTGCCCCTGCTGAAAATCTTTATCCATTTTTTTATTTTAATTTTTTTTTTTTAGTGAGGCAATTGGGGTTAAGTGACTTGCCCAGGGTCACACAGCTAGTAAGTGTCAAGTGTCTGAGGCCGGATTTGAAGTCAGGTCCTCCTGACTCCAGGGCTGGTGCTCTATCCACTGCGCCACCTAGCTGCCCCTCCATTTTTTTTAATTCTATAGCTAACATCATCATTTGTTATAATGAGAAGAACTTCCAGTGGCTATCTTTGTTTTGTTCTGTCACAAATGAACAGAAATTTGGAAGAAAAAAAAATCTCTATAGCTCAATGTCCCTAATCAACACAGAGAATGATAATGTGAAGATAATAGATAAATGCTGGGAATGAATGAATACAAAAAATGAATACAAAAAAGTCTTTATTAAATTCTTCTTACTATCTGCTAGGTGTGGTGCCTTAGCCAGGGAATATGAATACAAAAACAAAGATAGTTTCTACCCTCAAGCTTACATTCTAATAAGAAAGCTAACACAAGGCAGAGGCGGGGGTGGTGGGGTTGTTAGTGCCAGGGTGGGGCACTTTGGTATGGAAAATTATAGGGATGGTAAGGGAGAAATATGAAAGTAGATTGACACACATCATCCAGGAATAACGAGAGGGTTAATTTAATCATGAATCATGTTTCCAGAACCTAGGGTAGAGGGTGGAACAAGAGCTAGTAAAGGACAGAAAACAATACACATTTAGCAAAAAGGTTAACCTAAGTTGGTGAGGTTGTGGGGGAGACAGCCAAAAAGTAGGATGAAATAGGTGATTGAAAGATGACTGGGACTTTCCTGAAGTAGATACCTGAAGAAGGCAGTCAACAATCAGGACAGGAGGTCTCATGACAGAAGTGCCTCCTGGGTACATTCTTTGGTGTGTGCAATAGGGAATAAAGGGAAATTTGAATGACTGAAAGAATGGATGAATGGATGAATCAAGGAATGAATCAATCTAGAAACATGGTCAAGAAATGGAACAAGGCAGTCTGGCATGACTAGTTGTAAGTGAATTCCTGCTGGATTCTAATGGTCCCTGCTTCTTTTTCTAAGTGCTAAACATATCCCAGTATGTTTAAACTGCTTAAAGTTTAGAAAGCAGAATTTTGAAAGCTATGATTGCTTTTTTTAAAAAAAAGGGAATATGTCAATATCATTTATTGAAAACAAAATTAATAGCTTTGGGGATACATATTGTATCTTTTGAAAACATATAAATAATCAGCACTGTCTCTGACATTCTCCAAATTTCATTTCATGAAACTTGTCCCTTCCCATCACACATCAGCAATAATGGTGATGACAATAACCCATTTACATATCAGTTTAAGGTTTACAGAACACGTTTCTCCCCATCTCTATAAAATAAATCATCTAAATGGCGTCATCACCATTTTGTCGTTGTTTAGACATTTTCCGTCATGTCCAGCTCTTTATGACCCCACTTAGGGGTTTTCTTGGCAAAGATACTGAAATGTTTTGCCATCTCCTTCTCCAGCTCATTTAAAAATGAGGAAATGGTAAATGGAGAAAGTAGCACCTACCTTGAAGGGTTGTTGTGAGGAGCAAATGAGATTATAATTGTAAAGTGCTTAGCACAGTGCCTGGCACATAGTAAGTGCTATATAAATGTTAGTGACGATGATAATTATTTCCCCATTTTCGTATTCCATGTATCTTGTCCTTTTTTGTACAGGTTTTTTCCTATACTGACACACACACTTCTAAACATCTCTTACCTCTTTCAAGGCTCAACTCAGGAGAAGCCTGTTTTGATACTATTAGTTGTTATTGCTAAGTCCTTGATCCTCCTAAAAAGAATATAATCACCTTAAAGACAGGCTGTGTTTTGCAATTTATCTTTATACTCCAAGCACCCCCCAGGGTATCTGGCCCATAATAATTTCTTGGGCAATGCTTGTTGGAGAAGTGAGGAGGGGTTTGATTGGGTTAATAAACAGAATATAGATCTATAAATATCCTCAAAAACCTAAATTTTCTCCCAAGAATCTCCAGGACAGTAGATGGACTCCTCTCAGCTAGAGTCTGTGTTCCTATGGCTATAAGAAAATACTGCGGAACATGAACATTTCTCATGAGAAACACCTGTCAAACATATTTTTGTTCATCAACAATAAAAGCATAAGTTAACGTTTCATGGCCTAGACTTTAAAACTCTATCCCATTATTCAGGAATCATTGATCAAGGAGGCACTAATCCACATAGCTGAGTCCTTTATCAAAACACCATATATGACCAAATGACACTTTGGGATTAAAAACTTTTCATGTCTGACAGGGAAATTAAAAGTGACCGCTGTAATTTCCTCTAGCTCGGGAAGCTTTTTAACAGCTGACTACCTAAGCTCAGGTAGGCCTTTAGGGAAATCCCAAATTGATGACAAGATAGATGTCCCAGCCAATTAGCCCATCATCTGTGGGGCTTCTAAGCTTTAGGGTCATTCCCATTATTGTGGACAATATACTTGGAAACATGCCAGAATTTTGGGGGTGGGAGGGAGGAGAAGAGTAATTGAAACTATTAGACCATTTGTTTAAAATTGGATCTTGAAAGTTCCCCATTAATGTTTATGATTACCATATTCTATTATGTATTATTTATTATAAAAAGCATGTGATATCAGAGTAGGGGTTTTGGGTCATGGATTTCTTTAGAAGTCTGGTAAAGGCTATTGACCACTTCTCATAATGGTTAGTCGGTTGATGTCTGTGACTGATCAAACCAATATGAGCCTGGAATGCTCTTCCATAGGTTGGGCACAAATAATCCATGTGAACATTTCTTTGGGTTGGATTCTCTAAATTTGTGCATATTGAATTTCTTTTAAGCTACTTCAATTCTGCCTTGCTCATAGTTCACAGCACAAACTGGGTGACTCTGTGCCAGTGTCTCCCATGTCATACAATCAATTCTAGAGTTCTTGAGAGACTTTGAGCATGTCCTTATATCACTTTTTTTCTGACCACTATGTGAGCACTTACCTTCTGTGAGTTGTCTTTTAGGCAAACATACATTTGGCATTTGAACAACGTGGCCAGCACGTCAGAGTTGTGCTCTCTGCAGTAGAGTTTGAATGCTTGGCAGTTTAGCTCAAGAAAGGACCTCAGTTACCACCTGACACCTATCAGATTGGCTAAAATGACAAAAAAGGAAAATAATAAATATTGGAGAAGCTGTGGGAAAATTGGAACACTAATTCATTGTTGGTGGAGCTGTGAACTGATCCAACCATTCTGGAGAGCAATTTGGAATTATGCCCAAAGGGCTATAAAGCTGTGCATACCCTTTGACCCAGCAATACCACTTTTAGGTCTTTTCCCCAAAGAAATCATGGAAAGGGGAAAGGGACCCACATGTACAAAAATATTTATAGCTGCTCTTTACGTGGTAGCAAGGAATTGGAAGTTGAGGTGGTACCCATCAATTGGGGAATGGCTGGACAAGTTGTGGTATATGAATACAATGGAATACTATTGTGCTGTAAGAAATGATGAGCAGGAGTTCAGAGAAACCTGGAGGGTCTTACGTGAGCTGATGATGAGTGAGATAAGCAGAACCAGAAGAACATTGTACACAGTATCATCAACATTGAGTGTTGACCTACTGTGATGGACTATATTCTTCTCACCAATGCAACGGTACAGAAGAGTTCCAGGGAACTCATGATAGAAGAGGATCTCCAAATCCAAGAAAAAAAAAAGATGCTGATTGAACCATACTATTTCTTTTGTTTTTGGTGCTGTTGTGTTTTTTTTTTCTATTTTGAGGTTTTGCATCATTGCTCTGATTTTTTCTCTTATAACAGGACTAATGCAGAAATAGGATTAATGTTATTATGTGTGTATAGATATAGATATATCTATATCTATATGTATATAGATATATAGATATAACCTATATCAAATTACCTGCTGTCTAGGGGAGGGGGGAGGGAGGGGAGGGAGGGAGAAAAATCTGAAATTGTAAAGCTTGTATAAACAAAAGTTGAGAACTATCTTTACATGTAACGGAAAAAATAAAATACCTTATATGTAAAAAAAAAAAAGATGATCTTTCATGAAACTTCAGATCTATTATGTACAACTTGCTATTCCTTTCAAACATATAATAAAGTTATCAAGTAAAAAAAAAAAAGAAAGGACCTCAGTGTCTGGTATCTTACGCTGCCAGGTGATCTTCAGAATCTTCCTAAGATAATTCGGATGGAAGCAATTCAGTTTCCTGGCATGGCACTGATATATTGTCCAGATTTCACAGGCATACAACAATGAAGTCAGCACAATGGCTCTGTAGACCTTCAGTTTTGTAGTCACATATACACACCTAGGGTGTATTCAGCGAAGAGTAGTGCCTCTGGTGTGAGGGCTGCTGAGACCTTTTTAGGGCTACTTTTCATCTTTGGTGTCTACCTGATCCACCTACCTCTCACCTGGGGTTGGAAGAAACTGTAGCATGTGCAGCAGCCATACCCTGGTAAACTCTTTCAGCCGATGGGCTAAACCAGGTTGAGGGTGATCAATGGGTCTCAGACACATTGGAGAGTTAGGAGAGTATCTTCTCCAAGTACATGAAGACTTCCGCTGGTGGAATGGGTAGATGAGAACAATTTCTTCCAACAGCCATGCAGGCAGCTGAAGCAATTGCTGTGGACTGATTAGAGCTTGATTATGCATTAAAGACACCAAGCCATCCACTGCATCTTTAGTCATAGCCAGTCATCTTGACTTTTTCCTTCTCATAATAATATTTGTTAAATGTAAAATAAAATGCATGGGATTGCAAAGGAAACCTAATATATTGTGGCAGAGTTATCATTTTTTAAGTTCATACATCTAAAGAATCCCTGTAGTGGATCAAAATGTCTTTTAAAGATTCTTCTCCATAATGGTGTCTCCCTGCATAAGTAAAAATAAAACAAGATGTCTTGCATATTATAAAATGATAACTTAATTCAATGATCCTCTGATTATTAATACGAAGCAACACATCTAACAGGGAGGAAAGCTTGCTAAAAGTGGCATCCATTGTCATGGATGACTTCTAAGGAAGATTCCAAGTGGAATAGGGATTCTCTAAAGATGAACTCCAATGGGCATTTCTCTTCACATTTGACATTTGGCTGATTGTATCAAGTCCCTGAATACTTCAGAGTCTGTGAACAGTGTAGGAATATAGATATTTGTCTAAGACCTTTTATGTCTAAAGTTTTTTCTTATTCTCTGGGAGAGACATTAGGGTTAGGTGAGAAATGGCCCCTACACTCGTGGAGCTCGGTCTAGTAGGCTGCAGTATCTGGTGTTGCATTGGTTTGGTCTTCCTTTTTAAAAGATCAATTCCAAAATGTTTCTGTCTTACACTCATAAAGGCACTTTGTTTTGGTTTAAATGCTGTTATTAATTTTGAGGTAGAATTTTATTATTTGTTCTGTCTGCCTCAATGTATAAAACAAGGAAGTATGCTTTCTTCTCATCTATGTGCCATAGACAAATGAACAACCTCGTTAGAAAGTCTTGTAATGGGGGTTTTGTGATACTTCCAGGTACCAGGGAGCACATCTGGAAGGCATTAGACTTGGAGTCAGGAAGATATGTATTCAAATCTGGCCTCAGATATTTACCATCTGTGTGACTTTGGGGCAATCATTTAACCTCCCTTTATATCAGTTTCCCCAGCCATAAAAATGAAGTAATAATACTAACTACTCCCTAGGGTTGTTATGAGGATAAAATGGGATAATATTTGTAAAATACTTTGTAAATCAGAAAGCATTATACAAAAGTTAACTGCTGCTATTATCATCATTATCACCATTGTTATTATTATTTCCTGGAAAGTTGCTATTAGAAATAGACAACATTGGGGCAGCTAGATGGCACAGTGGATAGAGCACCGGCCCTGGAGTCAGGAGTACCTGAGTTCAAATCCGGCCTCAGACACTTAACACTTACTAGCTGTGTGACCCTAGGCAAGTCACTTAACCCCAATTGCCTCACTAAAAAAAAAAAAAAAAAAAAAAAGAAATAGACAACATTAGTACTTAGCAAACAGAATGTGATATAAAGAGGGATATTACAAGAAAATTTGAAGAACATGAAACATGTTGCCTATCAGACTTACATATAGGAAAACAATTTATGAATGAACTAGAAACAGGGAGCAGTGTGAAGTATAAAATGGATAATTTATATTTCTTTAAATTAAAAATATTTCATATAAATAAAACAAATATAGCCAAGATATAAGGAAAGGAAAAAGTTTTGGGGAAATTTTCTGGACAGTCTCTTTACAAATCTATAACTTTTAAAAACCTATAACAATGTGGTAAGAGTTTTAATAGTATGCATTATCCTTGACCCTTAAGAAGACAAATTGGACATAAGATTAAAATACCATCTGCATAATTCATTGGGACTTCCTTCATCATCCTGTAATGAAAATGTTGTCACTTTCAATGAAGCATATTGCCATAGAGTAGACAAGCATTCATTGAAATAAGAACAGTCAAACTCACGATTTACCAATGATTTACAAATGAAATTGGTATGTATTATTAACATGATAAAAATCTCATAATGTTGATATGTGTCTATGTATGTATACATATATTTATGTGAATGTAATATATATTATTAATATGTATTATATGGTATATACTTTTTATGGGCATATATATATACATGTATAAAACACATGCATCTCAAGGGTCCGGTTTCTTCTCAACATTTTTATATTATAATGTTTAATAAATATGAAGCAGTACTAATGAATAGCACCTCTGGAATGGCACATAAGTGACCTAAAAGGGGTGATTAGTGTGCTTCTCCATATGCATACTTCAGTAATAAGAAGACTCTGGGGAAAATAGAATTCACACCAAAGAGCTTGAAGGGCTGTGCAATTGATTAAGAGCTACACTTAAAGCCGGTATGACTTTGGTTCAAATCCTGTCTCTAACTACTAGCTTTGTAATCACTGCAAAATGACTTAAGCCCTCCAATCCTCAAGATTCCTCAGCTGAAAAATGAGTATGATAATACTTATAACTCCTACCTCAGAGGATTTTTGTGAGATTTAAGTAAGATAATGTATACAAGATACTTTATAAAATTGAATACACTAAATAAATTTCAATTACAAATGCCTACTTGAATATGACCATAGATATAGAGTTAGATGAGATCTTAGATGTCTTCAAATCTGATCCCATCATTTTACCAAGAGAAACTGAAGCCCAGAAAAGCTAATTATTTCACTTGCCTAAGGTGGCAAGTTCATCTATACCCTTTGACTTCAAATCCATGGTTCTTTCTATTTTGTACAAAAATCTGATATTAGCATGACTTTATATTGATAAGAAATTTCCATGCACGTAATAGGTATTTATTAAACTATTCTAATTGAAAATTGGTTCAAATTTATTTTCCATGGACAGGAATTTATATTCAAAGAAACATTTTTACCTCTAGTCTTGTTACATATTAAATCTAAAATAGAAGATGAACTAATAAGCTAAAGGAGGCACTGAAGAAGCATAAAAATTGGCATGCCAAGTAAATCCTTTTTTTTTTTAAAAGGGGGGGAGGTGGTGCTATACAGTTTTCTTCCAAGAAAACATTTTCATCCTCATATCCTTATGAGGATGCTGGAAAAAAAAGTGCCAGAATATACAATAGGATTTGGCTTTCTGTATTCTGCCATCTGTCCCCCTGGCCTCCCTTAATTTCTGGCAGCAGTGTAAAAATTAAGATTCCTGGATCTCTGCTGCCCAGAACAGACTGGGTAGGTGTGGGAACTTCAGTGCACATTTTTAACTGTTGTGATAGTAACAAGGGCTCTACTTTCAAGTTCTTTGCTTTCTTCACCAGCTACCCATCCAGCTGGGCAACTCAGCAGGTTTGAATATGCAAGGACCAGACTTCTAGCTGCATCATTTTTAGAAATCTTAATGGATGAGTAGATCTACAATGAAATCAATGATTTAGGCCAGCTGTCATTATTTCTTAGTTGGCTGACAGTTCAAACTCTGTATTCATAAGGAGGGTGGAAGTAGGCTGAAAACTTCTCAGCGGCTTGTCATCTGTTGCAGACCCTGGGATGATGTCAGAAACCATGGGAGGAAGGAGTCTGGCTGGGCCCTAACCAGGAGGTTATGTTAGCTCAAAGTGGAAGTAAGCTTTAAATTTGACATTTTATTAAAAGCTCTTTCAGATGATTCATTAATAAAGAACAAAATTGAAAAGATATGTATAAACCAGATGGACTTTTGCCCTTTGGCCCCTTAGGAAAAGTAACCATTTTCATAGCTCAGCTCCTTTACTATTTATTTTTATTACAATTTTATTAAGAGCTGGTCGTGGCCTTGTCATCAGGCCTTTGGGTTAGTGAGTTCCTGTCCAAACTCTGCCATTGGCTAATATCGTCATACTCACATTTTATCACATAACTGCTCCTTAGGTGTTCTCTCTGTAAGATGAGAGTTCCCTCCCCTCCAGAAAAGTTCTGAGGGTTTTGTGAAAAATCTTGGATGAACTCCTTGGAGAGTTCACTTTTATACCATAAAGATAAAATGTATTCTGTTAGAGGAAAATCAGAGGAAAGCAATTGAAAAATAGTTATGATTTAGTTTGGAGAAATGTTAAAAGGTATGAAATGACTGAAGAGGTGCATGAAACCTACATACCAGGCAAATTGACTTGGTTAGGAAGCATAAATATCTGAATGAAAAGAGAGTTGCTGACAGTATCCTAATAGAATAGCTCAGAGAATCTGCCCCATATTTTGTTCTCATATAAAACTCCCACCTCCTTAAGTACTTCTACTAAAAGCAGTTTTATACTATTTTCCCCTAGAAAAATGTAACTAACATAATCCATTAAATGTCAGTCTTTTATCAGTCATTCATAATTAATTTGATCATAAGATACTAAAGGTTTCCATACTCTATTTCTCAGATTACATGTTTAAGAACAGGAATTAAATTGTACACATTTTGCATACATCATAAGTAGGGTTCATATAGTCACAGAATTACAGTTCAAAGGGCGGTGAGAGGCCCTGTAGTTTACCATTTTATAGATGAGAAAGCTGAAGCCCAAGGTTGAAAAGATTATAAATATCACAGGTAGGATTTGAACCCAGCTCCTCTGACTTCAGAGGCAGTGCTTATTCCAGTTTATACTAAGCTGCCTTCCAGTTAATTTGCAATCTATTTTTATACACATATGAATATAGACTTTTATTTATTTATTTATTCATTTATTTATTTATTGGAGGCAGTTGGAGTTAATAGATTTGCTTAGGGTTACACAGTTAGGACGTGTCTGAGGCCACATTTGAACTCAGGTCCTCCTGATTTCTCTTCTGACCTGGGTACAAATATAACTTATTACCTTTCCTGATATTCTTTAGGAAAAGTGGGCTATCTGTGATCAAAAATTTAGATGAAGTGCTGCTTAATGGTGCAAAGAATGGTTTGGATGAACTTTTGAGATCCCTTGCACCTTGTAATTCTCATGAGGCACTCAAAGACAGGAATTTCACAGGACAGGCAGGGATGGGCGAATGAAAACTTTCATATTTGAAGGGGATTCAGAACTCAGGGGAGCCACAGATCCATTTGTGTGTCAGAGAATATTGAAGGCACTCTTGCAAAGAAAAATAGAAGTTAATACACGTTGACTGCTTCAATAAAAACTTGAATTTGAACGAGGCCTATGTTTTTAAAAAAATTCCTTTTTTTTTTAAAGGGATGTGTAAGAGATGCTGTTTCCTTTAAATTTCAACTGTCCAAGAAGTGAGGGCAAACAAACTTCAAAGAAAACCACCACATCCCTCTCCCAACTTTGCCAACTCCGTTTATAGGCAGCTGGCTGCTTTGAACTTTTAATTTCATTTACAAAGCTTAATTGGGAGCATCTAAACAGTTCCTGATTTAACATCATCAGCCTATAAATTGCTGCTGAGTATGGTGATTGGATCACAAAAATGATGAGGAGTTGGTCTTTGAAGTTTGGCTGCTAATGCATCTCAGTCAGCCAAACTTCAAAGGGCCATACTGGGCCCCTCAGATGGCCTCAGCCTATCAGGCCACTGTACTCCACTTCAGAAGCAGGTGGGCTGCCTTTTACTGTAGCTTTGCTTATGAAATGGAACACAAGCCAGCGTTTTCAAGAATGGTAAAACTTTAAAACAAGCCTACTACCAACAAGTGATTTGTGCTATAGCTGCCAGAATGTGTTTATATAAAGTTTATATCTTTATTTATTTATTTGAGTTTATACACATATATATATATACACATTTATAATATATATAAACTATATATGTTATAAATATATACATCTATGTGTGTATATGTATAAACATGCATATATATACATATATAGGTGTGTATAAATATATTTGTGTGTGTATATATGTGTGTGTATGTATGCGCATATATATATATATATGTAAGGAGGGATGTGTTATAACTCCTTAGTCCAGTCTATTACCTAGACATCATTGTGAGTATTAACTACCATTATTTTAGGACTGTTTCTATCTAAATCAGGGGTTCTTAACTTTTTCTCTCTGTCATGGTTTCTTTGTCAGTCTGGTGAAACTGATGGGCTCCTTCTCAGAATGATATTTTTAAATACACAAAAGTATAGCATTAAAAAGGAAACCCATTATATTGAAAGTTATCAAGGTTTTTTTGTTGTTTTTTTTAAAGTTCACAGACCCCAGAACAAGTACCTCTACTCTTTATGAAAAAAGGTGAGTCCATCCCATTGTTAAAGAAATTAAGAATTGTGGATTAGGGCTGTGTAACTTTTGAATTGGGGTGACGATTCTGATGCTATAACATCAAACTCCCATTTTTACCCTACAACAAAATTTTGAGGCATTCATTCTTATAGGTTATTTTTAAAGTGAATACACACATTGATGACTTATGCTAATTGGTTAAAGAAAAGAATAATGTGGTGGTACTATAGTCCCTAAACTTTTCTGATCACACATTCCTGTTAGTTCGTTTATAAGTTATATGCATGTAATATTATAGTATACATTATAAAAGACATAAAAAGACATTTTCAAAGGAAGAGATGAGGATGAAATAAATGATATTTTTATTTTCTCAAAGGATCAACACTACAAAACCCCTTTTTGCACTTGAGAGCAATGTGATTGAGCATCCATCATTATTCTTTTTACTTTCCATGTCTTTCCTATGGGATGAGGCAGATTTTAAAATAATTATTATTTTGTAATTAATCATTCAGTTAATTTGATCCATATACCTAGCAAAGCTTATGAATTTCAAGATACTATTTTATCAGAAGATATGCAATATAAAAATCAAATGGGGCAGCTAGGTGGCGCAGTGGATAGAATGCCGCCCCTGGATTCAGGAGGACCTGAGTTCAAATCTGGCATCAGACACTTAACACTTACTAGCTGTGTGACCCTGGGCAAGTCACTTAACCACAATTGCCTCACTAAAAAAAAAAATCAAATAAAAGATGCAAGTAGCTAAATATAATTGCTTTTCAGCATATCATAATTTCCTGCATATAAATATTTACTATACACAATACAAAAACAGTAAGCAAAATAAATGTTGTTTCTGATTCCATTTCAGAAGAAAGGTTTCAATGTAACTTATTCCTCTCTTCTAATGTGGTTCTGCCTAATCTATGGTAATTTCCTATCCCTATTTTAGATATTTTAGCTGTGTGGTTTTTATGAGTATGAGAATAACAAGACAGCCATAGAGTATAGAAGGTAAGATATGTTAGATAGAGTTTTAGCTTACATTTGATCATTGATGTAATAGGGAGCCACTGAAATTGAATAATTGGGGTAACATGCTCAGGACTAAGCTTTAGGAAAATCTCATTATCTGATGTATGAAGGATATTTCAGACATAGGGAGGGTGCAATGAGAAAGTCATTGCAATAGGGAGAGGGGATGAGGCCTGACCTAGAGTGATGGATTTGAGAGGAGAGAGGAGACTCCACAATCCAACTTGGCAAAGAATTGGATATATGAGGTGACTGAAAATGAGGAGTTGAGAAGGACAACAAGGTTGGGAGCCTCAGTGACTAAAATGAGGGTAGTACTGTCCACAGAAAGTGGACGTTTGGAAGAAGGGTCAGTTTGGGGGTAGAAATAAATTGTGTTATTTGCAGGATAGATCTTAACCTATCTGTACCTGCTTGTCCCTTGCTATTGGCTCGTTTCTACCTAAAATGAGTAGGGGGTGGTATAAAGTTAGGGCAGTGGAAGACAGAATTCACTATTCAGGCATGCCCACCAGATATACTGGGGACCAGAGAGTGAATATGTTGGTGTGAGGAATTTTCCCAGCAGCACTTGAACAGCCACTACTACTGTGGGTGCTTCAATGGGGTTAGTTTATAATTGACCTGAGAGATTGCTGTCCATTACTAAAGGGGGAAGTTTGGGAGCTTGCATAAATGTGTGAAAGAAGAGTGGGGAAGTGTTTATTAATGATGAGTGAAAATTAGATGTGGTTGTTTTACAGATAAGCCCCAAGATAGGCGAATATGGGAAGGAAAGCTGTGACCCATCTTGGTTGATTACCCCACCTCACTCCCAGGCAGTCCCCAATTTGGAGACCATTGGCCTAGTGGACTGCTTCACAAGATTATCATAAGACTCAAATGGAGGTAGTGCAAGAAATGTATTTGCAAATTTCAAATAAATATGTCAGTTATTATCTTTATCACATTTCACACATATGATTTATATCTCAAGTGTGTGTTTCTCATCAGATCATTGATATTAAATGATCAATTAAACAAACATTAAGTGTTCACTGCATACAAATAACTGTGGTAGGCATTAGGGGATATGCCATGTTAAAGTGAGACATAATTCCTGTTCTCATGGGTTTTATAGTCCCAAAAAGAAGATGAGCCACAAGTTGAGATAACTATCGTACAAAATATAATATAATAAATACTTTGGAGAGATGTAAAACTAAATGTTTTGTGGAATAGTTCCTAGATCAGAGCTGAAAGATTGCTAACAAAATTTTCAAGGAGAATTTTTACATTAGCCAAAGGTTCAGCTAACAGGAGCAGTTTCCCACATTGCCAGTTAAGATTCAACAGGAGGAAATGGACTTTAATTGCTACCAGAGATATACTGAAGTAGAGACTAATCCCAAAGAATGAACTTACTGATAGCAAGGTATGATGAATTTTGACATGGCTTCCCTAGACAATTTACAAATGAATCTATTTGGTAGAGTGTGGGTAAAGTCTTGACTGGAGACAGTGGGATAGATTAAATGATCTCTTAAAGTTACTCAAAGCCCATTGATTGGACATTAAGCAGGTCCTAGACCACACACATTAACTTTTTTTTTTACAACATCCCTTTATGGAATATTTGTTTTCTTTATCAAGCAGATGGGAAGAAAGAAGGGGGAAAGTCCCTTTTTATTTATCATAACAGAGTGTCTTGAAAAGGAAAATTATTCTACATATCACAGATAAAGATGCTACCCCAAAAGACAAATGATTCATTTTTATCAACCTCATGCTGGATTTAATCCTACATTCAGAGCAGAAAGTAGGGGAGGCTTAAGGGTTCCGTCTCCTCCCCTCCTTGATATGCTTATCTGCTCTGTTGCTCACATATTGAAGAGAGGTCACTTTCTTTTCTGCTGGTCAGGAGATTGGGAGCATGTTACTCATGTTTAGTCTGTACCATAACAAATTTTATGGTCTGGTTTTGTCTCGGGTGGATAATTCCAAATAAGGAAGCATGAGAATTTCTGTGTTGGGTGCCCGGGAACAAACATATGGTACACTTAAAGGGGAGAAATGAGGTAGGGAATTTCCTTCAAGGGATGAGATCATGCCTAGGCTATTTCTGTGGCTAACGGGTTATTTATGAGTGGATATCACCACAGTGGCCCTTTGTTCCCGCCTGTCAACTAAGTTCTTAAGAAAATAGTCCTGAAGTTTTTCTGTGAAAACTCAGAGAAATGGCAGGGATGGCTTTTATCACATAGCTACTCAGGTCCCTTCTAGGTGAAAGGTACTTTCATTCTGAAATTAAAATGATTGAGTTCTTTTATGGTTGGTATTAATTAAATAGATTCACATGCAGGTCCAATTTCATACAACATTGTGACATTGACGAAGTTTCTAATACCAAGATAGAAAGGTTTGAAGAGTTGTCCTAGAAACAGGTTATATCTGCTCTATAAGAATCAGCCACGTCCATTTAGGAGGCAGTTTTCACCAGAAAGCTGGCTACCAGGTGATGTAATTGGGGCTACTGCATTCCATGAAAGAAGCAACAGTTAGCTCTGGTGCCATACTCATCTGTAGGGAGCTCCTCTTATTTACATCCTGTAAGAGCCTATACTCCCCAAGCTAGCACTCCCATACTGCCCCATGATTGTCTAGGGTTCCCATGATAACTCCCATGATGTATCTTTCACACTGTCCTCTTAGACACCCAAGTGCTATGACAGACTTGCCTTCTTATTGACCACTGACAGACACATATTCTGTATTGAGACTAGGAAAAGGTAAGAAGGGCAAATGCCTAGCATACAACTCTTGAATGGGGGGGGGGAATATATAACAAAAGGAAGATTCTTAAATCTCACTTTTTATAAATGTACATATCTTAATGTCAGAAAATTCTAGTTGTCATGGCAATGTACATGTTTATTCTGTGATAATTCAGGTCTTGAGTGTTACCATCAAGGGTCAAATCTCCAATGGAAGGAAAGAAGGGAGGGAGGGAGGGAGGGAGGGGGATGGAGGAGGAAAAAAGGAAAGCATCATTTATTAAATGTCTACTTAGTGTTAGGCACTATGCTAAACACGTTACAAATATTATCTCATTTGATCTTCACAACAACCCTGAGAGGTAGATGTTATTATTATCCACATTTTACAGTTGAGGCAATTGAAGTTAAAAAATAAAAAGAAAAAGAAAGAAGGAAAAAGGTTGGTGATTTGTTCGAGGTCACACAGTAAGTGTCTGAAGCCAGATTTTATTTCAGGTCTTCCTGACCTAGCATTCTATCCACTGTGACACCTTAATGTCAGAAAATTCTAGTTGCCCTCAAGACCACATGAAAGCAGTTTTTATGACAACAGATTTCATGTCAACACCCACCAATTTGTATCAAAAAACCCAGAAAATGCTATTGCCATATATGCATAGCATCACAGTGTGTTCTGATTGCCTCTCCATTAAAATAACAAAACTGAGGAGGGGCACGGGGTGAGGTTCAGGGTGCTCCAGTTCTTGCCCCCACTCAGCTTATTTCTTTCTTCAGAAAGCCTATCCCTAGATTGTCACCTATCTTGGAACATGTTTACTCAACATAATATGCCCCTCTAGTTTGTAGTAAGAAGACTAAATGCAATGAAGAGAAATTTGGGAGATATTTAGGGTTAAGTAGTTACTAGATCTGACCAATGTGTTTGCAAATTCTTGGATGCTTTGCTATTATTTTTAAAAAGCCTGTCATCTCTATTTCTGCCATGGGAACCTGCTGTAGGATCTGAGATAAAGTTCTGGACATCTGAAGTGAAATGTAAATGCATGCATGTGTATATACACCCACATATATGTACACACACACACACACACATAGATATACACGTGCGTGTATATATATATATACATACATAATATAATATGTTTGTATGATATATTTATCTATATATTTATCCATCTGGTTCAGTGTAAGTAGCACTGGATATGGAACCAAAGGATCTGAGTTCAAATCTTGACTCTGCCACTTATTGTCTATGTGACTGTATGGTTGTGGAAATAGTGATGCATTTGGAATAGGAGGAGCTGAACTCAAATTCAAGCTCCATTATTTATTACTCAGCTCACCTTTGGCAAGTCACTTGATTTCTCTGGACTTCAGTTTACTCATCTGTAAAATGGAGGAGTTAAATGAAATAACTGCTATTGTCCCTTCTGGTTTTCAATTGATGAATGATATTATAATCCTAAAAAAGAAGTAGGACCCTCATCGTCATGCTTTATAATTCCAGACAAGATTATGAATAGAAGAGGACATTCACTGTTTTCTCCCTGTTGAAATCTTAAGCAGTTATATAGAGTGTAGTTGGCATGAGAAGGAGGAAGAAGAGAGGTAAGGGAGAAAGGGGGAGGGAGGAAGCAAGGGAGAGAAAAAGAGAGGGGGAGGGAGAGTGCGAAAAAGAGGGAGAAGAAGGGGAAGATTGAGAGGGAGCTTGTTGGCACCATAAGAGAACTAGAGTTGGAGTCATAAAGACCTGAGTTCAAGTCCTGTCTCATACACTTACTAGTTGTAACCCTGAGAAAGTTACTTAGTCTCTCTTAACCTCACTTTCCCCACCTATGAAACAGGGATACCTACGTCACCGGATTGTTGTGAGGATCAAATGACATAACATTTGTATAGTGCTTTGTAAACTGCCATATAAATCCTAAGTATCTATTTTATTTTATTTCTTTTTTTTATTTTATTTGATTTATTTGATTTTTACCAAAAGAATGACATCCCACCCTCATGGAGACCAGACGTGTTCAACTAATGAGCAGAACAAACAGTGCTTGAATATTGATGATGGATGCATGTTATTTTACTCTCAGGGAACAAAATTCCAGTACAAACACTAGAAGTCACTGGCCTGTTTCGAATAAAAGCAGAACCCAGAATAAAGTATAAATCACTAGAAGTTCTTGTAAAGCACCTACTTAACATTAGGTAGATTGCAGTTGTTAGAAAAAGGAAAGGAGTCCAAAGAGGTCCTAGAAACTACTCTGGCACATGATTTGAAAACTTGAATCCAGCGTTGATGAGGGCAAGAAGTATTGAGGGAAATCGAAAACAAAATAGCATTTCTTATTTATATCTGTATATAGGGAGAAAATAAATTCAATAGACTTCAACAAGTAATTGTCTTACCTCTGACCCCGGGCTAGTCACTTAATCTCCTGGTGCTCTGGGCTATTCTCCAAGATGACAATTTGCAGGGAAGGCGTTGGCCTGCATTGAAGGAGGGATTTTACTCATCTGGGAGTTCTCTATACCAATGAAATCACAACTCAAGTAATTATCACCTATGGTCAAAGACAAGGCATACTTGGCTTCTATGAATTCCTTTGATTCTAATGGAATAATGCCTTGCTATGATACATTCTCTCGAATGTATTTTCTTAGATAGGTTGCAATCTATTGTAGAAGGTGTTTACTCTTGATTAAAACAAATCATTTATTTCACAAAAGATAAAAATTATTTTCAAGATGATGGATTGAACTGGAATTAAATGAGTTTATGTTCAAGAATGTACAATAGAATTTTATAGAGCAAAGCTGCTGTAGGATAAGAGGGTCAAAGGTTTAGTGATGGTAGGCACTTTAGGGTCATCTAGTCCATCCCTATCCTTTTGCAGATGAGGTGACTCAAACCCAGAAAATAAGTGACTTGTCCAAGATTACACAGATAGTAAACAACAGGCCCAGAATTGAAACTGGGATCTTCTGACTCTGGTCAAAACAAAATAGAACATATATCTCTTGGGAAGACATGGTTTAGGGTCTATAATTGAGCAAGCCAACCATTCATCTGGTATAGTATTTTTTAAAAAGTGATCTTTAAAGACCTTCTCTTAGAACAGGTACACAGGACCACTCACAGATGTTCTTCAGAATTTTAATTTGAAATGAGTGAAACGTCTAGTTAGAAAGCAGGGTTGATCCTTTTGTATGAGTCCATAAACTGAAAAAAAAATGATCAAAGTTTATTCTAGTAACTTGGCTCCTATAATCATAGTTCTTAAGCCTCTGGTAAGGCACTGAATGCATTTCTATCTTGTTTCTATTGTGCATTAAGTTTTGCTGAACAATTTCCTCAAGATGACCCTTCCAGGTAGATAGTGCAAGTATCACTCAACCAGAATTTGAAAATTGCAAGGGACCTCATCTGCCATCTAACCCAACTCTTACTTGAGAAAAATCCCCATTTTTCAGATGAAGAATCTGAGGATCAGGGACATGAAGTAGTTGTGATCAGTTGTACAACCAGAGCCTCAGGTTCCCTGACTCCAAGTTCACATATCATTCTACTTATTACACCCTGCAATCTAAATTTCTCTATTTGTCAAAGGAACATATTACTACTCACCGCTGTGTATATCACCAAGATTGGAGAACCATTCTGCTGATGATTTGGTATGGGTCTGCTGAGAGTCTGGAAAGTCTGAAGAATCCAACCAACTGCTCCCTCTACCTCTTCTCCAAAGGATGAACATAGGCACTGTGGTTTCCCTCTGTATATGTAGGGTAGGGTGGGTATGCCTAAGGAAATCTTGCCTGGTATTAGCTCCATGGAAATAAGATACATAGAGGGGGAAAAGATCATTTGAATGTAGAGGGTTTGAATTTTTGTATGAATATTAGAAATTAAATATTTCAGTCTCTAAATTCAAAATGAGTATCCACATATGTCAATAGAGAGCCAGACATTAAAACATTAAACATTAAACATTAAAAATGAGGAAGTATGAAGGAAGAGATGTGCAGAATACCATTAAATAAATGTACAACTGAAAAAAGAAGAAATGATCATCCAGTAAATGTTCCATTGATCCCCTTTGGACATCAAGAGAAAGCACATTGGGTGACTGCATGTGACTGAAGTTATGGGAAGACATGGAAAAAAGATCACACAGAATGAACAAGAAAGGATAGGTTGCACTCTGCATTGTTGAGGGAAGTGCCTATATCCATGAGGTTGTATGTCTACTGGACATGTCAAAGAGAATATTTGTTCAATCTTGGTTTGACCAAGGTGATATTTCACTTCTGTCTACTTTTGTGTAAATTAAAGGTATGAGATTTTGGAAAGCATATATGGTATAGGGACTAAGCCTTGATTTCATTAATATAGGAAACTCCTGAATGAAGAAACTCCCTCTGCCAATGCATCTTGCATGTAATTTAGAATCTTAGCTGCCTAGAGCATTGAGAGGTTATGTGATTTTTCCAGTGTCATATATGTGTTTGCATGGCTTTTGTCCCATTAGACTATGAGTTTCTAGAGAGCAGGGATAGATTTGTTTGTTGTGAAGGATTTCCTTGTATCCCTGGTGCTTAGTACAGTGTCTGGTACATAGTAGGTACTTAATAAATGCTAGTTGACTGACTGACTACTCCCCTTCCTGGGTATCCATTCTATTGAATAATATCTGTAAGATGTATTTCAGATGTTTGTAGAAATCTGGACAATGGGTATTTTCATCTATTTGGTGTTTTCTATGTGAATAGATATCCCAAATTCCTTTGATCAATTACAAATCTCTTCCAAAAGGCTTTGCATTATCTTGGCACTTTATGCAACCAACATAATGTTATCTATACCCAGGAGCATGTGGAGGACCTTACCATCCACAGGAAATCCTTCCTCACCCATCTCTAGTCCCTCTATGTTGGATTGTCTCCATTTCAGTATCTAATACTTTGGAAAGCATACATCTCCCTGATTTATACCTTCCTTGGTATTATTAGTTGATTGAATAGAACTATTTTAGTTGTTTTATGTTCAAGAAATCTTGAATGATTTTGGCATATGGATATGGGAGATACTTTTCTGTAAAAGAATCAGTAATGTGGCTTTTTTTTCTACTGAGTCAAATGCTTTTTTATTTATTTAGAATTTTATTTGGGGGGAAGCTAGGTGGCACAGTGGATAAAGTACTGACCCTGGATTCAGGAGGACCTGTGTTCAAATCTGTCCTCAGATTTGACAATTTGACAATTCCTAGCTGTGTGACCCTGGGCAAGCCACTTAACCCTCATTGCCCTCCCCCCCTCCAAAAAAAATATTTTTCCCAAATTACATGCAAAAATAATTTTAAATCAATTTTTAAAACTTTGTGTTCCAAATTTTCTTCCTCCCACTTTTCCCAAACCACCAAGAACTCAAACAATTTAATATAAATTATACATGTGTAGCCATGCAAAACAGTTCCACATTAGTCAGGTTGTGAAAGAAAACAGACAAAAAAACTTTAGGCAAAGAAACTAACAAAAATTATGCTTCAATCTGTATTCAGATATTATCATTTTTTTCTCTCTAGATGGATTTAAGAAGTCCTTCAGAGTCATTTTGGATTTTTTCATTGCTGAATATAACTAAGTCATTCATAGCAAATCATCTTACAATATTGCTTTTATTTTATATACAGTACATTTCACTTTGCATCAGGTCATGTAAGTCTTTCCAGGTTTTTCTAATAGCATCCTGCTCATCATTTTTTAATAGTAAACTACAGTTATATAGTACTTTAAAGAGAGATTTCCTTACAATAAACCCATGATGTTGATTATTGCAACAATAATAATAGATAACATTTATATAGTACCTTATAGCTGACAAAGAATTTTCTTCATAATTGCCCAGCAAAGTAAGCCCCATATGTTGGTTCATCCTCCTCCTCCTCCTCCTCCTCCTCTTCTTTCTCCTCCTCTTCTTCTTCTTCTCTTCTTTTTCTTCTTCTTCTTCTTCTTCATCATCATCATCATCATCATCATCATCATCTTACATTGCTCCTCCCTCTGCTTCAAATTGTTTTTCACAGTTACTATTGCTGTTTCCCTCCATTCAATTCCATACCCATGACATTTATTCTATTTTCTATCTTCTTTCACCCTATCCCTCCCCAAAAGTGTTTTGCTTCTGACTGCCTCCTCTCCCAATTTGTCCTCCATTCTTCACCACCCCCATTCCCTTCCCCTCCCACTTTCCTGCAGGGTAAGATGGATTACAACTACTACACCCAATTGAGTGTGTATGTTATTCCCTTTTTGAGCCAATCCTCATGAGAGTAAAGCGTTCTCACTCCCCCATACCTCTCCCATCTTCCCCTCCACTCCATAAGATTTCTTGCTTCTTTTATGTGAGACACTTTATCCCATTCCACCTCTCCCTTTCCCTTTCTCTTAGTGCATTCCTCTCACCCCTTAATCTTATTTTCTTTTTGTGAGGCAATTGGGGTTAAGTGACTTGCCCAGGGTCATACAGCTAGTAAGTGTTAAGTGTCTGAGACCGGATTTGAACTCAGATCCTCCTGAATCCAAAGTCAGTGCTCTATCCACTGGGCCACCTAGCTGCCCCTTAATCTTATTTTTTAAAAGATATCATTGCTTCATATTCAACTCACACCTGTGCTCTCTGTCTAAATATACTTATGAATTACAAGACTCATCTTCTCATGTAGGAATGTAAATAATTTAACCTTTAACATCCCTTTTGCTTTTTTCTCCTGTTTAGCTTTTTCGTTTCTCTCGGGTCTTGTATTTGAAAGTCAATTTTTTATTCAGCTCAGGTATTTTCATCATGAATACCTTTCTTTCATTGAATTCCCATTTTCCCATTGAAATATTATACTCAGTTTCACTGGGTAGGTGATTCTTGATTGTAATCCTAGTTTCGTTGTCCTCTGGAATATCATATGCCAAGCTCTTTGATTCTTTATTGTAGAAACTGCTAGATCTTGGGTTATCCTGAATATGGCTCCACCATATTTGAATTGTTTCTTTCTGGCTGCTTGCAATACTTTCTCCTTGATCTGGGAGTTCCTGAAATTGGCTATAATATTCCTTGAAGTTTTCCTTTGGGGATCTATTTCAATAGGGGATTGGTGGATTATTTCAATTTCTATTTTACCTTCTGTTTCTAGAATATCAGGGAAATTTTCCCTAATAATTTTTTGGAATATGATGTCTAAGTTCTTTTTTTGATCATGGCTTTCAGGTAGTCTAGTAATTTTCAAATTATCTTCCTGGATCTATTTTCCACGTCAGCTGTTTTTCCAAGGAGATATTTCACATTGCCCTCTATTTTTTCATTCTTTTGGTTTTGCTTTATTATGTCTTGATTTCCCATAAAGTCATTAGCTTCCATTTCCTCAATCATAATTCTTAAGCAATTATTTTCTTCAGAGAACTTTTGTATCTCCTTTTCCATTTGGCTTTTCAAACTATTGACTTTTTTCATGACTTTTCTGCACAACTCTCATTTTTCTTTCCATTTTTTCCTCTACCTCTCTTACTTTATCTTTAAAGTCATTTTTGAGTGCTTCCATGGCCTGAAACCATTTTATATTTTTTCTTGGAAGCTTTGGATGTAGGAGCTTTGACTTTGCTAGCTTCCTCTGAGGGTTTATTTTGATCTTCCTTGTTACCAAAGGAACTATCTAGAGTCAGCATCTTTTTCTTTATGCTCATTTTCCTAGCCTATTTCATGACTTTTAACTCCTTCTTAAAGTGGGGCACTGCTTCCAGGGTGCACTGTCTTCTGACTCAGATGAGAATCCTGTTCCATTATGTCTGCAAGCTCTGGTGTGCCTGAACCCATCCCCCACTTGGGCTACCACTCAAGATTGCTTCCTGTTTCCCAATGTGGGTAAAACAACAGAGTCCCACCTCAGTGCCAGCAGAGACCCCTGTAATCTCCCCCTGGCAAACCGCTCAACCCCCTCACCATCTGTAGGCTGAGTTCCAGAAGCAGACACAGCCAAGACGCTCCTCTGGAGTGGCCTACTTTGGGCTGAATATTCATGGGTGCAGAGCTATGCTCCACTCTCACCCAGGCACAACAGATCTATCCTGTTGACCTTCTAAGCCATCTTAAGCTGGAAAATGATATCACCCCATCTTTTTGTGGGTACTTCTGCTCCTGGAATTGTCTTATGGCATTATTTGAAGGAATTTGGAAGGGTTTGGTGGAGAGAGCTCTAGGAAGTCACTGCCTTTCCTCTACCATCTTGGCTCCAGCCCCCAAATGCTTTTTTGAAGTTAATAAACAATAAGCTCAATGAGATCTTTTCTTTACATCTTTCAATTAATTTTGAGATAGGGAAGATGTGGTCCATAATTTACTATCATGCTGCATGATTACCTACTGCTATCCAGTTGAATGCACTGAGGACCCTCATAAAGATATTCTAAATAGAGAGAAGATATACATTTCAGGAACTGATATTTTTCTGGATAACCTTTGTTTGGAATCAATATGGTTTGAATTATTTCAATACCTTTTGCATCATCCTCTCCCTTGTGTAAGTCATTGCTTCCATGTCCTCACAAATGCATGGGATCCACCATAGATATCCTCAACGCACACCTAACTGGGCTGCTTTTCCTATTCATATTCTCTTTAGTGTCATTTCTACTTCCCCTACAAGTACCTTAGGGGGTATGCTCCCAGGGCCAGCTATTCAGTTACTATGATTGCATTCTCTTTGATGGACAAAGCTGTAGTAATTTTTTAAAAAAGAATCATTTCCATATTCCTGCTGTTCATAGTACTCTTTCTGTTTCCATACTTGAGTGTTTTGGGGATGACTTTCCTTAATTGAATATCTTCTCAACCTTTCTTTAGACTTATGGTTTCACTCTCCACTGCCTCTCCCAGCTTTATGAAATGATATTGCTCATAAATATCCTTCATCCTTCTACATGAGATTTTTACACATGAGCTTATGTTCCAATCTGGTTTACCTTTGATTTCCATCTCTGTGTGGCAAATAAGTCAAATGTTGTAGTAATTAATTTATATCAGTTTAATTTCTGGATGAAATTATGATAGTGTTGACAACATCTGTTGATGGACTTACCCTACTACTGATGGGATCCTAGAATGATCAAACTTTTGAGCTAGAAAGGGCATATACAGGTTACCTAGTTTAAATCTTTTATTTTATATAGGAGTTAACTGAGACTAAAACATGTAAAGTATCTTGCCCAAGGTCACAAAAACAGTGACAAAGTTAGGACTAATTAGAATGCTGATCTCCTCAATCTTAGTCTAGCAGATTTTTCACTCTACCATGCTACCTTTAAAGTAATATAAAGTTCCCTGTGGAATCTTTTTTCAGTCAAAACCTCTTGAGGGCCAAATAAGCTGATGAATAGACAAATACTCAGAGAACTATAGAAAAATGATGATTTGGCTTTCCCCAGATTTTGTACAGAAAATCATTGAAGTTAAATTATGTAAATGAAATATATAGTGACCTATATTGCCTGCTTTTTGAGCTTATTTCATTTTATTTTGTCTGCATTCTTATGGGAGCACATGAAAGAAAATTTAAATGACTGGAGTTCTAGTAAGGTTTCTTTTAATCATGGAATGGATGAAAAGTAAGGACATGCAAATTATAAATTTTAAGCTTATGTTTTAAAGAGGAAAGGCTTGTTTTTAAAGAATATGAATATTGAAAATTAGTGGCAGTAATTGATCAAAGATGTTTTTATTTTCAATAAATCAAATGTTCTAATGTTCAGAGAACTGTGTCTGTTTCAATAAAGATACAATTATGAGTGCTTGCTCTCATGAAGCTTACAGTCTAGGTGAAAAAACACAAATGTAGATAATTAAAATGCCCACTATTGCATGACAAACACTTTAAAGAGGGACAAAAATAATCTCTGAGATGAGACAAATTGTTATATATTGTTGTGTATATCTGTGGGGGTGGGGGAACTTATTGCTACCCATGTTCTCTCTAGAGAGGTCTTAAGTTGGTCTCAGGGACCAGTCTGCACTGATAAAAAAAGAAAAGGTATAAGGTCTATTGCTTCCTGTTCCCACCATTGTGACAAATAGATGAAGTTCAAGACCAAGAAGCATAACTTGGAATGGGTACAAAAAATGTGAGCAAAAGGAAATTGATATCCACAGTAAATGAGGAGATAGTAAGAGAGAACCTTGCTTGACTAAGCATGTTTAAGTCTATTGACCCTTATGTATGACACTCCACGATGGTAAAATAGCTTAGCCAGGTGATTATATAACAACCATCATTAATTGTTTGTGATATGATGGATAGAATGGGAAAAGTAGTAAGAAAACTGGAGGTATAACAATTCTCTAATTGCCAATATAAGACAGACTGTTACTCCTCATGTGCTGACTTTTATGCTTCAGCTACCAGTAAGTTATGCAATGGTTAAAGCCTTAATACCCCTGTACCTATTAAGCATCAAGAACAGTTTCAATACCTTTTAAGGAAAAGCTAACCTAGCTTCCATAGGACAGAATCTTTCAGATATTGCTCCAATGATACATTAGTATGTTAGCTAACAAGAAAATTCCACAGGTATATTACATCTTGATATCACTAAGGTGTTTGACAAAGTCTCTCATTATATCCACTTATATAAAACGGAGAAAGGTAGGTTATATTATCAATTAGTTGTATTCTTTTGTAGGTGATTAAAAAAGAGATAAAAAACAAAATTATATCTATTCACATTTCCATAGTGTTTTGTTGCTTTTCCCTCATAACAGTCTATGAAGGAGGTAGTGCAAGTACTAGTAATTCATTTAACAGATAAGGAAACTGAGTTTCAGTGAAGTCAAGTGACTTCTCCAGGCTCACTATGCTAAATTTAGGGTTATTATTTAGGCTTCTTGACTCCAGTGCTTATGGTATTTCTATTATGCTCTAGTGCTTCTCCAACCTATTGATTAATGAATTAATGTCAACCTAGATGGAAATCTGTGGTGAGCTTTTTGCTCGACCTCTGTTCTGTTCAATATTTTTACCAATGACATGGATGATGATAGAAAAGGTACATGTAACCAATTTCTAGATGGCTCTTAGGTGAAAGAGAGAGCTCATAATATTAAGTCAAGATTTAAAAAGCTCTTGGGGCGACTAGGTGGCGCAGTGGATAGAGCACCGGCCCTGGAGTCAGGAGGACCTGAGTTCAAATGCAACCTCAGACACTTAACACTTACTAGCTGTGTGACCCTGGGCAAGTCACTTAACCCCAATTGCCTCACTAAAAAAAAAATTTTTTTAAAAGCTCTCAACACTCAAATATTCAAATGAAACCAACAGGTTTAAAAGGATGAACATTAAGTCCCACACTTGGGCTCAGTTGCACAAGAACAAAATAGGACATACTTGGCTTAATGTCAGTTCAAATGAAAAAGACAGTGGTTTCTGAGGGCTACAAGCTCAACGTAAGTCAGTAATATGACATAGTAATGCAAACTTTGACTGTATTAAAAGAAGCACTTATGTCTAGATCAGGAGTCATGATATCCCTGTAAATTCCACTGTACTCTGCATTGGTCAAACCACATGTACAGTTCTTTGTTTGGTCCTGGGTATCACATTTTAATATGACATGGCCACACCAGAATGCACATGAGAAGTTAGAAGTCTCTATTAGTTTCTTTTGAAAGGCCTCATGAATACAGAAACATTTCATTTTCTCTCCTCATGTTCCCAAAAGACTAACAAAACTTATTTTATTTATTCTATATAATTCTTTCTAGGAAGAAGGGCAGACTTGCCAGAATTCTTTCCTCAAAGGTACCAAATATATACAGTTGTTATTCCAGTAAACTCAAAACAGATTTTTTCATTGACCTGGCTATGAAATAACGGCTATTCACAAATGCATCAGTGATGTGGGGTCTTTCTTCACTGCTTTTGCAAGGCTATCTAGCAAAAATCAGTCTGGCAGACCAAGTGATGTATTATGGTTTTGATTATATAAGCTGCCCCATGCTCACTGGTTGACCTTAAATAACCATTCTCAGTAACCATGTCACCATTTTGATGGATATCAAATGTAATTGGTGATACATTTTATCTCTTAAGAATGTTTGCCACATAGAGAAGATCTTATGATGAAGGTACTCTGTAAAGATAAGTCATTATTATAGTTGATAGATTTTTACTGAGACTACATTTCAAGAAAAGACCTAACACTTAAAGTAGAGATCTGACATAGCATGAACAGAAATTGATTATGCATAGACAACCACTTATTTAGCATCTTGGTTCCAAGATTGTTCTTATTTTCAAGGTTGTAAAAATGTGACATTCAATTACGTGAAATCATTGAGCTATTGTAGCTACAAAGTTTTCTTTAATAAATTCTTTTAGGTAAGCAGGAATAAGAGTAATAAATAGGGAAATTAGGGATTTTATATATAAACCTATTAATTTTAATAATTAAGTTGGTTATGATATTATCTCAAATTTTCATCATTTTTAAAAGTAAGCTAATCCCACTGTGTGAAGCAATATGGTGTAGTGGATAGGGTGCCAGCCCAGGTACCAGGAGAATCTAGGTTAAGCCTTGCCTCCATCCCATACTAGGTATGTGACCCTAGATATGTCAGTTTACCTATCAGTACTCTAGGCCCTAGCTTCTTAAACTGTGGGTCTCAAAACCATATGGGGTCATGTAACTGAATGTGGGAATTGTAAACAATTTGGCAACAGTAAAAGGCTATGTATACCTCTTCTATATATCTATATACCAAGGGTTGTATAAAAAATTTATCTGGCAAAAAAGTAGAAATGTTTTAAGAAGTCCTGCTCTAGGCAATGCTAGGGGACAATAAGTCACATGAAAGACATCAGCCTACATTGGTAAAGAGAATTTCCTCACCCTAGAGTTTTCTATCTCAATGGAAATAGATCCAGTATACTTAATAATACTCTAACTACTGCTGCTTCTGCTGATGGCCTTAAAGTTTACGAAATACTTTGCATACATTTCATTTCAGACACACAACAACCCTGAGATCTACTTAGTGATGGTATTATGATCTCCATTTTATAAACAAGAAAATGAATTCTTAAATTGTCAAGGTGACTTGTCCATGGTCATATAATAAAGAAAAGATTCAAACCTAGGTCTTTCTGACCCTAAGTCCAGTGCTTTCTTCATTTCAACCCTTTAAGGAAGGTAATGTTAAATGCTATTATTTCTGCTTTTCAGCTGAAGAAAGTGTCTCAGAAAGGATTAAGTGACTTGCTTCTAGGTTCCCAAGGCGCAAGTAAGTGTTTTGGTAGAACAGAATATTCACAAGTCCGAAATAAGATAATCAAGGCTAGACTTCAGTAGATACTTGTATGTTGTAGGTGTGCCTGTCTTTTAAAATCTACCAAACAAGAAAGTATTTCTTCTCATTTAAGGGGCTGTAGTATTTCAGAAAGCGAAAGCTGTTCTGGAAGTTGGCTAGAAGTTATGGATTTTTTTTTTTTAATGACCTAGCTAAACAGTAAGAGAACACTAAACAAAAACACCTGGTCTGCTTGACTTCACTCCGAAAGTTCAAAGCTCTTTACAAATATTTGGCTGGGTCTTACGGGTGAATAAACTACTTCCTGAAGGTTCTGCTCATGTAGGAAGGTTAATTAACTCTTTCAGGACACTAGGACATCATTAGGGCACCGTTTCATTATTGCATAGCACCAATGACTTTGAACATTGTAAAAATGAAACCAGGAAAATGAGCACAAGGCCTGAGGCTCAAAACTGAAATTAACCTGGACTATGGGCAAGTAAGAATTTCAATAAAAAATGGAAACTACAACTCACAGAAGTTACTGACCTTCTCAGGCCTCTGACACTGCTATCAGTTCAATTCAACACACGTTTATTAAACACTTAGTTGACCAAAGAATATAGTGCTGTGGGGGTGAGTGGTTGGGGAGGAGGAGACATTACATTAAAACAATCCTCAGCTCCTACTCTTTTAGGTATTGTAAGCTAAAAGATACATCATTACAGTCACCACCATCATCATCACCCCTATCTTATCACAATGAATCATTAGTGGGTGAAGGATGGGTTAATATTTAGTAGCCTGATCAAAAAGAAAAGAAAAAAAAAGTAAGAGAGAGAGAAAAGCAAAGAAACAAAGAAAAGAAAAAGAAAAATCAGATGTATTTCATAACCTATTTCACCTGACTTATATATAGTTGTTTGTATGTTGTCTCTCCTATTAGACTATAAACTCCTTACAAACAAAAACTATCTTCTACCTTTCTTTCTAGTCCCTGTGTTTAGCACAGGACCTAATACTCAGTAAATGTTTAATAAATAAATACTTGTTGATGGACTTACTAGGAAATAGGTTCTCCCCCAAGTAAATTCATATATTATAGATTATGCATTATAAATAAATATATGTATATAGAGATAGTCTAGTGCTGCAGATTGAGGATTGGAATTGGTGATGGGAAATCCAGGATTCAAATGTTTCCTCTGACATATAACTAGCTTTGTAAGTCTATAGGGTGAGTCAGCTGTCTCAAGCAGTTCCTCAGGCTTTATTTACTAAGTCACAGAAGGGCTGAACTCTGGATTAGTTGAATGAGCTTCCACACTGGGAGTACCACAGGCTCATCAAATCAGATTCTTCAAATATTAAATAAAATAAAACCTCTCTTTGACTCTGTTCTAGGAGCTGAGAGGAAAATTAAATATCATGGAGAAAATGGAAGTTCACTGAAATTAATAAATTAACCAACATATTGTGTGTCATGTTTAAATAATAACAATAACAAAATATACCATAGATACTGAATAAATAGGAAATTGTGGATTTTCTTCATCTCCATCAACCTAAGGGGTAGATCATTGTAGTTTTTTCTTGATGTTGGCTCTTAAATTGGTAAGCTCTCGTAATTACCTTTTTCCTTCATATACCCAAGCATTTGGCTTCTGTTACTAGTCATCTACTGAAACTACTCCCTGGAAGGTTACTTACTCTCTCTTAAAATTTCCCCACCTCCTTGGCTCTGGTGACTCTGAACTAGGTGGGTTTTCTTCCTATTTCTTGATGACCTTGGCTGGTTCCTCTTTCCCCATCTGCCCTCTAGCTGTAAGAATCTAACAAAGCTGTCTTTGGCCCTCTACTCTTCCTACCTTTCCCTATCTTTCCCTACTATTCTCTCCCTACACCATTTCATGACTCCAAAGTGTCTGGCAGTTGTCTGGCTGCTTGGATACGTGTAAACAGCCAGGCCAGTACATCCAGGCACCAAGGTGAATGTTTTGGGGTTTGGTGACCCAGTTTGACTGTTTTCACTCTCCCTGCTGCCTGGATTATTGCCATTGCTCTGCTTTAGTTTGTGCTGTGTGGATTGCTGTGTCCTGAGAGGGTGCATGTTCTCCCTTTAAAATGGAGCAATCCCTGTTTGCTTATTCAATGAAACTTTTAATTTTCAAGTCTGGGAGGTGCAGTGTGGCAAGTACGATGGACTCTCTCCAGGTGCCCCTGGCAACCTGAGGCCCAGATCCAGAGCCCTGCCTTGAGAAAAAAAAAAAAAGTGTTCTTGGACTGTTTATATGTAGAGCCATAGAGTTGGAAAAAATGGAGTGTCTTGGAAAGTCTGAGTGTCTGTTTGAATACTCAGCAGCAGAACCCATTTGACAAGAACCTTTAGTCTGAAAGATCACTGTTAGCTACATCGACCAGGTTGTTGTGATGGGTGCTAAATGAGCTCTTGTGTAGACTGTTCCTGCCACAGCTTCTCTCTTGCCTGTCTTCAAGCCTCAAGAATCAAGAGCAAGGATGTAATCAGTCCCTACGGCCTCATTGATCATCTATAACCAGTGGGGTACAATCTGAACCTAGTATTATCCCCTGAAGGAGGCAGGAGGTCCTATTGTCGTCTGCCTTTCTGTAACCTGTGTTTGGCTTTTGGTTTACTTAACACAAAAACTCCTGGCTGTGAGAACTGTCTAATGACTCATTTTAATCTTGGAAGGTTCCTTATGGCCTAATCCTATTCTCAGCTCTAGACTGGTGATCTGTCACTGCATCAGGGATCGCCCCAACTTTGCAACAACCTTCTCACCCTGGGTGGGGGTGGGCTTTCACTTCCACTTCTATCCACCTGTTAACTCTGCATCGTATGTTACATCAGACAAAGCTTTGGACTTTGAGCCAGGAAAATCTGAGTTCAAACCCTGCCTCAGATATTTGCCTTCTGTGTGACTCAGGACAAGTCAATTAACCTCTTTCAGACTAGGTTTCCTGATCAGCAAAACAGGGATAATGATAGAACTTACATCCCAATGTTCTTGTGAGAATCAAATGAGATCACACCTCTGAAGTACTTTGCAAAACTCTGAAGTGCTATGCTGATATGTTGTTATTTTTGTTGTTACTACTATAATCTCAGCCTGGAATTTGTCATTCTGAGAGAAAGTTCTAAATATCCAAAATGAGCCATCAAACTTTGTGTCAGTCCAAATATATTGGTCAGTCCCAAAACAAACATAATTCTCCTTGGGGCATCAAAGATAATGTCTTTGTAAATGTTGCTGGTAGTCTAGAGGGAATTTGCTTTCTGATTGCCAAATGACAATCTGGCAATTATAAGATGTTATAAAGCAACATTTATCCTCTTGAACATGGAAGGGGGAGGAACAGAACAGGGTAAGAGTAGGGATGTCACATTCTCTTTTCTTTATTTTTAAAGTTTCAGAAAAAATGAAGGGTTACATATTATGGAAATGATGGCACAGACATCAGTAGACTAAGAGTTCCATTTAAGAAATAAGGCCCATATGGCATATAACTTCCAAATATTCAGTCCCTATGGCAAACAAATCAAGATGGAACTACAAGGCTGGAAGTTGAGGCCTGGATTCTAGTATCAACTCTACTTCTAACTCAGTGGTTCTCAGAATGTATTCTGAGGACCTCTGGGGGAATCCAAGGATTCTTTCAAAGGTCAAAACTATTTTCATACTTATACTAAAATAGTTTTTAAGAATGGAAAGAGTTCCTGAGACCAAAAGTTTGGAGAATGATTACTCTAACTCACTGAGTTACCTTGGAGAAGTCACCTCACCATTACAATTTTCAGTTTCCTCATCTACAAAACTGATTTAGACTGGATGATATTCAAAGTATCTTCCTTATCCTATGAAACTATGGACCAACAATACTTAGAAACTCAAGTACAGTATAAAGACATCTAGACTCAGATATGAGAGATCTGAATTCTAGGTCTTCTCTTAACTAACTCTAATGTTGGCAAACTTATGATCCCTCTTTGCATCCATCTTAGTTTCCTAATCTATAAAATGAGGGACATGAATTAAACCTCTAAGATCCCTTCTACTGCTAATGTTCTATGAAGCATGATGACTCAGATCTATATCTCCAGTCCTGCCTGACCTGAGTGTTAGTTTTTTATCTGTAGTTGTGTATATTGAACATTTC
Source organism: Dromiciops gliroides (assembly GCF_019393635.1). Taxonomy (NCBI): domain Eukaryota; kingdom Metazoa; phylum Chordata; class Mammalia; order Microbiotheria; family Microbiotheriidae; genus Dromiciops; species Dromiciops gliroides. The sequence continues at coordinate 172,098,575 of NC_057866.1, read as the reverse complement.
CCTTTAGATGACTGACTGCCACCCCCAATTTCACATATTTATATCCAAATTCATATTTTTCTTTCCTTCCCCGGACAAAAAACAATAATGTGTTTCCCTCTCTTTTCTATTTAGAAGTAGCTAGATTGCATAATGGAATAGATCCCTTGGGCTGGAGTCAGGAAGACCTGATTTTAAATCTGGTTTCAGACACTTACTAGATGTGTGACCCTAGGCAAGTCACTTAACCTCTAGTTTGGTTTCCTAAACTATAAAATAGGGATTTATAACAGTATCTGTCTTCAAGGATTATTATGAGAATCAAACGATGTAATATTTATAAATTACTTTGTATAGTACCTGGCATATATTAGCCACTTAATAAATGAACGGTTTTGCCCCCTTTATTCGTTCCTTCTTTCATTTCTCCCTTCCTTCCCTTTGCAAATTGTCAATGGCAACATTATTCTTCAATGTCTCAGTAGAACAAATTTTGAGTCATCTCAGATTGTACTCAAAGAGTAGTCATTAATAATTTAAAATCAGCTTGGTTGGAGTATCCCAGTAATCTGTTTGACCCTGTGCTATTCATTATTTTTGTCAATAACTGTGCAAGGGCTCAGATGGCATACCTATTAAATTCATAGGCAATATAAAGCTTGGATGGATAATTAATTCAGTGGATGACAAAGTCGGGATCCAAATAGATCTTAATAGCCAGGAGCATTGAGCTGAATCAAATAAAACAAAATTCAGTACAAATGAACATAAAGTCTCAAACCTGTTTTGTTGTTGTTGTTTGTTTTTTGGTTGTTGTTTTGTTTTGTTTTGGTTTTTTGCAGGGCAATGAGGGTTAAGTGACTTTCCCAGGGTCACACAGCTAGTAAGTGTGAAATATCTGAGGCCGTATTTGAACTCAGGTCCTCCTGAATCCAGGGCCAGTGCTTTATTCACTGTGCCACCTAGCTGACCCCTTAAATTTGGTTTTAAACTATTAAATACCTGAGCACAGTATGGGAGAGGTATGGTTAGATAGCAGTTTGAAAAAAGATACGGGTGTTTTAGTGGACCACAAGCTTATCATACTTCAGTAATGTGATAGTAGCCAAAAAATCTAATGATGTCTTGGGCTCCATTAGCAGAAATCAGGAGTGGATAGTCCTACTGTACTCTGACCTGGCCAGACCAAATATGCAGAATTGTGTTTTAAGTTTTGCACACCACAATTTGGGAAGAACATTGGTTAGAATGCCCAAGGAAATGCAACTAATATGGTTGTACACAGAGCTTTGAGTCCATATGATGTGAAGGAAGGTTAAAGGAACTGGTGTTGTTTAACCTGGAATAGAAAAAAAAATATGCGACATGGTAACTCTCTTCAAATATTTGAAGATCTCTCATGTGGAGGAGGGATTGCATTTGTTCTTTTGACCAGAGGACAGAACCAAGAACAATGAGCAAAAACTGCAAAGAAATACATTTGGGCTTGATGTCAGGAAAAAAAAAAACAATGTTCTAACAACTGGCACTCTCCATAAGTAGACTGAATTGCTTTGAGGAGTGGATATAACCTCTTTGGAGGTCTTTGATCAAAATTTCGATGACCACTTCTATGGTAAGGAGTATTTTTCAGGTACGAATTGGGCCAGATGTTCACTGAAATTACCTCTATATCTACAATTTTGTGATTCTGTCTCTTTCTTAAACTTTATCCTAAAATTGAATCTATTATCAAATTCAATCCTGAAAAACTTTGAAATGCCTCAAAACTTTTCATTTCTCTTTATTCCCATGGCCAGCATTTTTATGCTTTACATATAGTCTTTATCAGCTCACACATGGATTGCTACAAAAACTTCTTGCTTGGCCTTTTGAGAAGAATTGGCTCTTCCCTACCCAATTTATCCTTCATATCATAAGTGTTTTAGTCTTTTTAAAAATAATTCATTCATCACAGCACTCTCCTGTAGAGATACACATTCTCCATGGCTCACTGTTTTCTATCAAATCTCAACTCCTCTGTCTGACTTTAAAGGTTCTTCATATTCTGACATGATTCTAGCTATTCCACTCTATTTTCTTCTAGTCTCCAGCATACACCCTTGGCTCTTGTCACCCTGGTTGCCTGACAATTTTCCCTTTATCCTTTCCAAAGTCATAATATTTCCTATTTCCATGACTTCAGTTATGGGATTTCCCTTAACCAGCAGTCTTCCCTTCTCCTTTCCAAATGCTACTCATCTTTAGGAGTACATCTTAAGGCACAATGTGTATATGAAGCCTTCCTCAGCTCCTGCAACCCACATTGACCTCTTTTCTTTAAATTTTTCTTAATGTACTTGTATTTTAGTGTTTAAATGGTATTTGATATTTTCATGTGTATGTTTTTGCCTCTCCAAGTAGACCCTAAAGTTTCTTGAGAGCAAGGATGTACCTTTTTGTTGTTGTTTATCATGATCCATAGGGGCTAGGAGGGCATTAGATACTAAATATATGCTCATTAACTAACTATATGACTCAGGCTTTCCATTTCTGGGTTCCCTTTTATTCTCAAAGAGAAACACGATTATTTTAGAGATTATTTTTTCAGACCATTTTCCACCTTGAAAGTTAGCTGAAAGGAATAAAAGGCAAGACATAAATTTTGACAGGGGGTGTAAAAATAGAGGAAGGGGTCTGGCTCTGGAATCACAGACTTATGGGATTTCAGAATTTGGAGGTACCTCAGTGAACCTCTAGTCCAACTCATATCCAAAAATAAAAATCCCTTTTAAAATAAGCTCAAGTGGCTATCCAGTGTCCCCTGCCTTTTTACAGCTTATATTCTACTGGAGAAAACAGAATAAAAATCACAGCTCTCATTTATCTCTGTTTTTAGTTATTTTCATCCTATCTACACCCCAAACAATCATCTTATGTCTTCTTTAATCCTCTTTTCCTCAATATAGCAGCAACTCTTTTTGTTGTCCATGGTTTTCCACTCCAGCCTCAACTCATTCTGAACTTAACATTCTTGACTCCATCCTTGATGGCATCCTTTACTCATTCTTACTTTATGTCTCTATGAATTATATTTTTAAAAATCTACTTGATAGGTAACTGTAAAGACACACTGGCATCTTCTGATAAGTCCTAGGTTTCTTCCTTCTTCAAACTGTTTGCCTTTGGCTTTAAGTTTTCATCTTTGAGTACCAATTCTCCTGAGCCAGCATCCATTGTTGAGGTTTAGTTCATGGAATTCTACCTGCCCTTCTAAACTCTTTGAAATCTGTTTTCTCCAAATCTAGGATTCATGGCAGGATATGCCCAAATTTCCTCTCCCCTCTCACAGACTCTAGGAGGGACTGGTCACTTCTCCCAGCATTCCCATCACAGAGAGAGCTAGAGCTAAAGTCTGGACATTTGAAGCACCCCACACAGACCCCATCAGTACTCCATCATGCCTTTTTCTGGATTGAAATAAATGATTCATCCATTCCCATTTCTATTCAAGTAGTCTTATATATACTCCAGTGAAAATATCAATTCAATTTATTCATTCAAACGTCTTTATACTGGATGACTCTGGGCAGCTTAGAATAAGCACTAGGCTCTTAAACTCCTGGAAGAAGAGGAAGGAAAAAGGCAGTTGGAAAGGAGAAGACTGTGTCACTGTGGGGTATGTTTTGTAGTGTTGTCCCTGTTCCCTGGCACTCTATACTGCCTGACCTGGTTCTTATGACATTTGTCCTTTTCCCTCAGATTATAATCACCTCTCTTTCACTTATTCTTCTGTAACTGCTTAGGTAGTTCCCCACTATCTATCATCCATGGTTGGCTAGCCCTTTGAAGTGAAGCTGCATCAAGCATTATCTTTGATATCAGAGGAAGGGCTACAAACCACAACTTCAGTGCTAATGAGCTTGTATTGTTATATGATTTTCTGGCTTGTAGATGTTGGCAATAAAACTTCTTAAAAGCAGTAGACTTAAAATCTGTACCCATCTATTGACTGCATATGAATGACCCTCACTCCCAAGAGCCTGACTTGGTGCCAAATTGTCACCATGCTCCTAAAGTCTTTATATGTTGTCTTGACTTTGATTTTGTTTCAACTTGAGTCATTTGGACCAAAATCTAACAACACAACACTTGTAAAGGAACCTAGTATCTAAGGTGTATCTATGGAGTATAGGAATCTAGTATCTAAAATATCTAAGGAGCCATGTCTGTTTAGGATGGCCAGAGAGATTATTTTTTAAATTGCAAATGGGACTCTCAGGGCCTCAATCTTCTTCAACCTTACTACTACTGTAGCCAGAAAAATGATCCATTCTCTTTCTTTCTTGACTTTTTGCACAGGCATCTTCACACCTGCTTGACTTTGTTGCTGTTGGATGAGAAGCATTAAAATGTATTTACCATAGCATGAGTGTTATCTTGGAAACTGAGGCTCAGTTTCTTCATCTCTGCTATCTGAATAATAACACCTACCTCACATAATTGTTTTGAGGAGGAAATGAAATAATACACAAAAAATGCTTTGCAAAACAAAGCCATACAGAAAGGTCAGCTTTATTTTCCTACTTAGTGCGAGGTTCATAGATACTAGTTCAGAGTGTCAGCAAATTAATATTTCTGAAAATTTTCAAATCTATTTCCCTCATTCTTCAGGTAAGAAAACTGAGGCCCAGAGTGACTTGGCCCAATGCTAATGGAAGAGCCAGGATTAGACCCTAAGTCTCCTGACTCCCAGTGTTCATATATATTTCAGGACCAAAATACATATATATGTGTGTGTATATATGTGTGTATATACATATATGTATATATATATATATGTGTGTGTGTGTATATATATGTATATATAAACTCACACATATAATATATGTATGTATACATATATGTATGTATACATATATGTATGTATATATGTGAAATCATAGGGGTGTGTGTATATATATCTTTTTGTGTGTATATATAGATATATAGATGTGTGTTTATATATATATGTGTGTGTGCATGTATGTATATATGTTTTTATATATGTGTGTGTGTGTATATATACACACACATACCCCTATGATTTCACTGGTACAGGAAACCTGCTGTTCCCTGAAAATTGTATCTGTACCTACTTTATGAATGTTGCTGAAGGCATTAAGTGTCTTGGCCATAGTCACACAGTCTGTACAGATCAGAAGCAGAACTTGGACCAGTCCATCTTGAGTCAAGAATCAATGCTTTATGCAGTAGGCCATTCTGCCTCTCATAAGAATGATATGATTAAAAATGCTATTTTTAAATACAATTTTTAATTATAGATGAAACTAAAAGGTGATTTTTTCCTGCCTGAGGAAGCTAAACAAATAGACATTCATTAAGCAGGTCTGAAATGCTAAATCACATTACAAGTAAAGTTATATTAAATAATTTGGGAAGCCCTAAACTCTGCCTCTTTATTTCTCTCTCTTCTCATTCAGAGAGAAGGTAAATGATGCCCTCTACAGTTTTTTACAAAGACTCACCATTTCTTGGTTGTGCTAGGCTCTTGCACATTGTTCAACGAGCTGGGAAACATGATCGATGTTTCAGCATATATATGAGTAGGTCTATTTTTTAAAAAATGAGCTCTGTGTGACCAGTAAAGTTTGATCATTTTCATTTTTCATCAGCTTTACCCAGACTGTCTTCTGTCTCTTAAAAGTGAGAATGGTGTTCAAGGTATGCCTTTGATATATTACTGTTAACACTTAAAATTGCAAGGCTCACAACAGCCCCCCTCCCCTCTCCATCTCCCTTGTTAGCAGCTGCCATCTAACAAGGGAGAAAGGAATAAGCATTTCTTACCTAGATGTTTCTTTCAGCTAAAGCTGTAGATTTTTGTGTTCATAAAACAAAGCCAGCAAGTCCCCAAGGACTTTGTCTATGTGCATAAAATACAAGGATCATCCCAATTTATTTTAGTCTATTGCTAACACTCATGGTGTCTTGCAGCATGATAGAGCCAATTGAAATGGCCCCAATTTGAAAATGATTCCATTTGATTAAAAGTGATTCATCTCGATTATGAGGATACACTAAGGAAATAACCTTTTACAAGGTCCTTTATCTGTGATGCACCTTTATAAAGTGCAAAAAATTCAGAGACAAAACAATCTGACTATTTCTGCCCTCTTTCAAACCTCTTGGCCCAGTTGTGTTTTTGTTTTTATCTCTTTCATATCTACCTTGCTTCCCCTTTAACCAGAAAGTCACACGCAGAGGTTGAAAAAAGGTCAAGTCAAAATAAGGTTCATATGGGAACAAGGAGTCAATCAATGAAGCAATACTTACTGAAAACCTATAGAATACATACATTTATATTAAGTAGAAGGTAAGGTGGGTAAAAAAGAAGATCAACATGTTTGGTACAGACAGGCCCATCACCACTGCTCACTGTTTTTTGCTTAAGGCCTTGGATTATGTTTAAGGACTTCTTGAGAGACTCCCTTCCTCAGATGGCTATAATAAGTATACGCCTCTAAGAGGAGGCATCTTTCCCTACCCTATTGGAGATGCAATGACATTACTGCAGTAATAAAATAATCAATCTGAGAGTACTGAATGTGAAGTCAGAAAGACCTGAGTTCAATATGACCTTGAATGCTTACTAGCTGTATGATATTGGACACATTTAAACCTCTCTTAGCCTCGGTTTTCTTTATCTGTAAAATGAGATTATAATAGCACCTGCCATCCTGAACCTGTTGTACAGATCAAAAGAGAGATCACATACAGAGCCTTTGCAGACATCAAAGTTCTAGACCAATGATTGTCTATCTCAGTTTAGGGATTTAAGGGGTATGGAAGACATGGATTCATAGATTTAGAACTATAAAAAGACTCTAGATACTAGCTCCCTTATTTTACAGATAAGGAAACTGGAGACCCAAGGTGGTCAAGTGTCACACAGCAAGTAAGAGACAGTATAAAACTCATTCACTTAAATTGTTCATTTTTCCTAAACCATCCATTCTAGAATTAATAGTCATATCGGAAAGCAGAATATATCTATTCAGTTACAATCAGCTGGTCCTTTAGAAGTGACGGTTCACAATTCACACTGTCCAGTACCCAAGGAAGGTTTTGCTGCTCTTGTCATTTTGTTCATTCTTTTCATTACACACACACACACACACACACACACACACACACACACACACACACACCCTCTGTTATGTTCCTGTTAATGATTTATCACTCCCAGGTGGATTGCCTGGTTTCTTCGGCAATCTGTGAGCTGTCACTGTATCAAGGTTTCATAGAAGGGAAAACTCTCACGACTCAAATAATTGCAATATTCCAGGCCATAAGGCGGCATGTAGTGTAATCTTTGTCGACTTAAGTAACAGGACTGGGATATAGTGGAATCTGTTGTCTGCTCTAGGTGGGAACCGTGATAGCAATCCCATACCACTGCTGCTTATTGACTTCATTTTATGCAAATGTTCCTGAAAAATAATTAAAGTACTTTGTGGGGGAAGGGGAGAGACTCAGCAAGGGAATAGGCAAGGGAACTATGATTTTCTCAATATGGAAGACCTCCTGCTCGTGGGAAGTCACTTTTCTGATGGAGTTTTTACTTTCTGTGATTTAGCAGCTAGGTAGGAGGTTACTTGTGTCACAAGGTGGTTAAGTGACTTGCCCCAAGTCACAGAGTTTTTTTTTTGTTTGTTGTTTTTTAGTGAGGCAATTGGGTGTTTAAGTGACTTGCCCAGGGTCACCACAGCTAGTAAGTGTTAAGTGTCTGAGGCTGGATTTGAACTCAGGTACTCCTGACCTCCAGGGACGGTGCTCTATCCACTGTGCCACATCAGGTCACAGAGTTTTAATGTCAGATGAGTAACTCAAATTGAGATATTTCTGATTTCTAAATTGTAGTACCCTCTTTCCTTTTCCATTTTTTGACAAGTCAAATCACATTTCAAATTCTCTAGGGAATATCACTATTTAAAGGAATAGTATTGCAAGCCTTTTGTAAGCTCATTATGCAAGGTCCTCTACAATTGGATCCAAACTACCTTTCTAGCCTTTCCAGTTGATCTCTTTCTCCTACTTAACATTCTAGACAAACTGGATTACTAGTCATTCACTGTTCTCAGCCTATCACCTACTGTCTCTGCACCTTTCCTCAAGCTGCCCCCTAAACCCACAACAGGATTCCCAAACATTACCAATTCCACCCACTGAAGTGCCTCCCTTACTACAAAGGCAAGTACCTGCCTTCATTCACCTTTTCTCCATGAAGTAATCTGTCCCACCTTAAATGTTTTTCCTAGCATTTCCCTGAATCCCTCCCATTTGCCTATCACATTCTGTCTTGTATAAGTATTGGGAAATGAAAGAATCTCAGAGTTAGCCAGGATCTCAGTGACTATGTTGTCCAATTCACGCCTAAAAGAGTCCTCACTAGAGCATAATCAACAAATGCTTGTCCAGTCTCCTCTTGAATACTTGAATGATGAGGAACCTACCACATTCCAAGGCAGCCTGTCCCACTTAAAGATGGCTGAAATTATTAGGAAGCTTTTCGTTGAGCCGATATTTTCCTCTATAACTACCACTCACTGGCATCAAACAGAATAAGTCTACTCTCTTTTCCACAAGGTAGTTCTTCTAATATTTGAAATTTTCTAATCCAGTCTAATCTAATATAATATTATTAAGCATCTATGGCATGCCAGACACTGTTCTGAATTCTGGGAATACAGTTAATGAAAAGAAAGACAGTCCCTGCCCTCCATGACCTTACAATCTAAAGGGGGAGACAACACCCAAAAGGAAGCAATGAAGAGGGGAGGGGGAGAGACCAAGGAGTTCCTAGTGGGTATCTTGTTCCATGGAATTGAAAGACAAAGCAGCTGTTACAGAATACTGTCTAGTTTCTGCCCTAGAAAAGTATTGGGAGGAGTTTGTTACTCCACCCTACAATCAGAGGGGAGAGGAGGCTGAGAAAGGGGATGTCAATCAAGGCTTGAGTCAGCGGCATGGTGGTGAGTTTAGAAATGATGGCATTTTCTTGATGCAAAGTGGAGTGATTATTTTCCCCTTAAGTTTTTGCATCTCCAAGATAAACATCCCAGATTCCTCAAACTGATCTTCATATAAAATGGGTTCCAGGCCTTTGACCATCCTGATAGCCTTCCTTGGGACACGCCATCTTATTAAGGGCCTTCCTGAACATTGATAACCAGGGGTCCAGTGGTTTGACAGGGACAGAGCTTCTATTTTTAACCTCAGTTGCCTGACTCTGAATTCAATCCTTTTCCCACGACAATGCACTGCCCACCAAATCATAGCATCACAGCTTTATAACTAGAAGACATCTAATGGAATCATCTAGTGTCTGCCCCTCTCCTAATTTAAAAAAAGGAAACCTGAAGTCTAGACAGGGGCATTTCAAACTAATTGGGATAAGTAGCAAAGGTAAAATTCAAAAACAGAACTTTTGACCTTCATTCCTTATCCTTTCCACTATACTGTGTTCTTTTTTTATGTCAAAGAAATATATAGCACTTTTACCTTAAACTTCTTGTGAATAAATTCTCTACTGCTTATGGTAGAAAAAACTGCAATTCTGACCAACATATAAATAAACAAATCTTAGCAGCAAAAAGAAGGTGTGGGGATGGGGTGGACAGACAAAGGCATGACACACACTATTCTAATCTTAGACCACCTTCTCATCAGACTCTATGAACTCTGACAGATCCCCCCATTTCAGCTTCTTAACCATTAGAAGAGGGGAAGCAGGCAGAAGAAAGCACTAAATGGAAATCTTCCTTCATCCTCTGAGTGAAGAAAAGCCCATAACCACTGCATGCCCCTTTGTTTTCAGAGAAGCATACAACTTCATAGAGCTTATATGAAGTAAATTCACTGAGAAAAGAAACCCACATGAAAGGAATTTGAGAAGGAAAAAAGATATCATCTCATGTCTGTATAAATGCTGCACGCCTTTACACACCCTTAAAGCTCTGGACTTAGGCTTCTAGAGCAGGCAGTCATCCTCCCAGGAGGTCTTCAGTGAACAGGATGGGGGGAAGAAAGTCTAAGTGAGTATCCATGGGGGTTCCTTCATTCTCATTTTGAAGAGGAGAATAAGGTGGTCAGGACCAGGTAACTGGCACCTTAATACTTCAGGACTATTTCCTTGTTAGTTGTTGTCATTTAGTCATCTCAGTCATGTCTACCTCTTTGTGACCCCATTGGGGGTTCTTCCCTTGGCAAAGATTCTGGAGTGGCTTGCCCATTTCCTTCTCCAGCTCATTTTATAGATGAGGAAACTATGAGAATTGGAATGACACTCCCAGCTTAGAGGGGACATTGTGAGCTCTGGCCTGAAAAGAAAACTATGTGACTTTGGCTGTCCGGAAGTAATGTCCGCTGCCTGTGGGTTCGTCAATCAGTGTTACCAGCCAATTAGCTTGGAGCTGTGTGGTGTGGACGGCCCTGTTTCCAGTTTCACAGGAGATTTCTGGGAGAAGCTGCTTAGGAGTGAGGGCTTTTCATTTACTGTAACTATGCAACGGCTTGGCAACCAGAGGCAACAGGGGACTGGCAGAATAGGGATACTTTATAGATGTGTTCCTCTTTATTAACCCCTAATATACTTTAATAAATACTTAATGTGCAAAGATTGGTGCTACACATTTTCTAATTTAAGGCCGACACTCATTAGATTTTAGACATTATAGCTAGAATTTTGGGCCCTTACAAAACTGAGGCTTGCAGGATTAAGTGACTTCCCCAGGGTCACACAGCTAAGAAAGTATCTGAGGTCAAATTTGAACTCAGATCTTCTTCACTCCATGCCTGGTGCTCTATGCCACCTAGTGGCCCATTTCATTATTAAGTAAAATCTAAATTGGCAGAATTTCAGTCAGCAGGCAGGATCAGCATTGTCTTCTCCTTCATGATAACACTGTTTACTCCCATATATGTTTAATAATTCACTCATACATTTGACAACCATTTATTAAGCACCTACTATGTGTATAGTGATATACTAAGTTCTGTCGTGAAATGGAAACTTGGTTAAATTTTGGTTCCTGTCCTCAAGGAGCTCATGTTAAAATGGAACTGTGACTCTGTGCACAAATATGTAACACTATAAACTAACAATTAGGATGTCAGTGAGAAGAGTAGAGAAGTAGATTGTTATAGTAGAAAGGATGCTGAACTCGAGTCAAGAAGAATTGGGTTCAAGTCTGTCCTCTGTCAGTTAATAAACATTTATTAAATGCCTACTATGTGACAGCTAGGTGGTACAATGGCTAGAGTGCTGGGCTTAGAGTCAGGAAGATTCATCTTCATGAGGTCAAATCCGGCCCCCCCCCCCCCTCAGACATTTTACTAGGCTGGTGACTATGGCAAGTCACTTCACCCCCTGTTTGCCTCAGTTTCCTCATCTGTAAAATGAGCTAGAGAAGAAAATGGCAAACTGCTCCAGTATTTTTGCCACGAAAACCACAAATGGGGTCACAAAGAGTTAGAAATGACTGAAAATGAGTGCATCACAACAATCTAGGCAAGAGCCAAATGTTTAGTGACTGACTCAGAAAGATTCTTTCTTACCAATAGTCACTTAGTTAATGAGTCAGAGAGAGGATTTTAACCCATGTCTTTGGAAGAAAGCCTAGGGCCTTTATAAATGCCATTCTTTATTTTGATTAATTAAAATGGGTAAAATGCAAAGTGCATTTCAAAGACCAGCCCTTACAAGTCTATGGTCCTCAAACTCCATACTCCTTCTGTTCTCTGCACTGTAATCCTCATTCCCATTCCTTCCCTTGTAGAAGAAGGATTTGGTCTCTGTTCTAATTTCCATTTGCCACCATTTTGAACTTGAGTGTAGAACTTGAAGCCTGGGCTGAGGTTCTGATCTCTCCTCCTCAGTGGATTGAGGGGCAGTATGATCCTTTCAAAAGAGAACTTGGGGGGCAGCTAGGTGGCACAGCGGATAAAGTACCGGCCCTGGATTCAGGAGTACCTGAGTTCAAATCCGGCCTCAGACACTTACTAGCTGTGTGACCTTGGGCAAGTCACTTAACCCCCATTGCCCCGCAAAAAAAAAAAAAATTAAAAAAAAAAAATAAAGAGAACTTGGATTTTGCATTAGGCTCAGATCCCTGCTTACTGCCTGGGTCTGACCTGGGGCAAATCATTTACCCCTCACTAGACCTTAGTTTTCCTCATTTGTGAAATGAGAGGGTTGGACTAGAATCGGCTTCAAGGTCCCTTCTAGCTTGAAATGGAAGAAGCCAATAAATAATAAACTGACTTTAATGTAGCATTTCGAAGTCTCATTTGACCCAATCCTGGAGATAAGTACTGCAGCTGTTCTTTGGAAGACAAGGTAAACATGAGTCAGAGAGGTTATAGGTCTTACCCCATAGTTTCAACAGCTACTAAGTATGAGAGGATTGAACCCAGAGTTTCTGAGAGCAGTAGCCCCATATCCATTGCATCACAATTCTCAGTGAAATGGGGGGTAATTCCCTTTGTTAGGATGGGAGATAGGACTGTCCTTATGAAATATATCTTGGGTTCCCAACTATCTTGTCCTGGGGCTTTCCATCATCTGGATATGTTTACTGATATTGGTGAGACACTACTAGAAAACAGGAGATTGGCTGTCTCCTGCTAGAAGAGAGAAAGGCCTGTCCTTCCTGGGTTACAAACCAGGTGCCTCAGTTTCTCAGATCTGATGCCATTAAATCTATTTTCTATTGTTTCAGTCCTTTGATTCTACAAATGATCCTAGATATGTGTGAATCTCAAAGCTTCAGAATTAATAATGGATTTCCAAAAAAATCTACTCCAGCACATACCATTCTCTGAAATAAAATAAATAACCCCCTTCAACTACTCAACCCTTGAGGGTTTTCTGAGGCCTACTACCTTCCAAGGGAGCCCATTGCACTTTCACAAATACATTAGGAAAGGGTTTTTTTTTTTTAATTTTTTAAAAAATTCTCCCCTCTCACCTCAAACCTATATCTGTCTCTCTTGGTTTAGCCGTGTGAAGGTATATTAATTATACAACCATTTATCTGAATTGGCTTATCATGTGTACCTAATTACCATTAGAGATAGAGATGTTTATGCATGCCATTAAGGGTGCCCATTTAACTTTGTTGCAAATTCTTATTTTGATAGCAACACTAAACTCTTCTTTATACTCAGAATTCATAGTTTGTTGCTTGTAGAACACAGGTCATTTGTTCACAAGTTAAAATAGTTAAAGTAATATTAGAGGAGAAGCAGCCCTATATGCTTTGCCTTTGCTTAGCTGCAGGGCACTTAGGGCCTGATTATATTTATATAATTTGGGTTGTTTTTAGTGCCAACTAGTGAAAGGTTTTTTTTTTTTTCCTGTCTCTGTGTCTCTGTCTTCTCTCTTCTGTCTGTCTCTGTCCCTTTCTCTGCCTCTAGTGTTCTTCCCCTTTTCCTCCTCCTCTCTCCCCCAACCCTGGTTCATTGCACAGCAAAATTTCACCTGAAGCAACATAAGGCCCCTCAAATTTTGAAGCCCAGGAGGTTGACCCTCAACTTGCCACGTACTAGAATACACCCTCCCTGTCAGCACTGTTAAGTCAATCTTGGGCGGGGGGCAGGGGTGGGGGGTGACTATAGAATTAAACTTCTGAGGCAGAATCCAGAAGAGTTCAGTTCTAGAGATGGGCCCCATGGGCTGACCCACAGAAAGAACTTCCCTGTTCTTAATGTTCTCTGAGCTGCTGCCACCTGGCAGCCTGTGCCTTTTGGCATCTTCATGTGGTACTTGAAGTCTCAGTTGAATGCCAAGGAGATCCTGGATAAAGTCAGAGGAAATGAAGGTATAAAACTCTCCTACTCCTAGCTCTTAAAAAAATTATAAAGAAGGAAAGAAAGAAACCACTTTAAAAAAATTATTTTTGCCTGGGGTGGGGATAAGAAACTCGGAATCTGTTTCGGTGATTCAGCTAAATCAAGTCCCAGAGAAAGGCGTGGAAGAAACCAAGTATTGGAAGGCAGTTCTAACCGGGAAGTTTCTAATACTGAAATTGTCTGTCTTCCATAGCATTTATTGGAGGTCTGTTGGGCATGTTCCCTATACTTTTTGATTGGAGAGCTATAAAGAAAAACACACTACCTCCCCCAGTGGTGAATCCAGTGTTTAGAACTTCAGAGAAATACAGAAATGTGGGTAAATCTCTAGCAAATGGAAAAGGTCAATTCAAGCCACCAGTCTTCCCTTTTTGTCCTTTTGTTTACATTTTGTCACCTGCTAACAGCATACAAACATAAATTCAAACTCTAAAAGCATATGAATACTTAAATAAATTAGTAGCTGGATAGAGTGAGTACAATATAAAGAGGATTAAATTTGGCGTCAGGAAACCTGGATTTAACCCCACTACTTGTTAGATTACCTTGGACAAGTCACTATTACAGCTCTCTGAGACTCAGTTTCCTATCCATAAAATTGAAAGTATTGCACTAGTTGAACTACACTCTATGTTTACCTCTAACATTATTTGAATCTATGATTCCAGATATATTTATAAGTATATTCATGGAGGTGGGGAAAATATAAAAATGGGAAATGAAAGAGAGATTGAATTTGTTAAAAATTGGCACATAGGATCTTCTAGAAAGATTTCATGCAAAATAGGAATGGAACAGAATTTCGAATATGGAAGAAATTGATTTGATTAACTTTTATTTCAACCTGGCAATATGGTGTCTCCTGGTGTTACTTCAACACAGCAGAATCTGACATTTTTACCCATGTGCATACTACCTACACAGAGCCCTTACATATTAGACACACCCCTCTGTGACTTAGTAGATGTTTTTCAAGAACCACCCATAGCCAAAACCAAAAACTTTCCCTTTGTGATATGTCAGTGTGGTGATATTCCTCTTAGAACTGCCCTAGTTTAGTCCTAAAATGTGAAACATGCCATTCTCTCAATACAAGGCTCATATTTTTAACCTATCTGGCTTGGTAGAAACTGCTAGAGCTTGTGCCCTATTTGCATAGATGTCATGGACCTAAAATCACCTCCTTTCCAAAAAGAAGCATGAGAGTAGGATTTTAGTGAAAGTTAATGTACTATGCTACTGAAAACAAGTCCAGACCCCATTACAGTCAAATGGAATGAGCTGGATCCATGAATAAATGCTAGGTTCCAATTTCCACCTGTCACTCAACTTCCCCAAGTCTTTGGCTTCTTATTTGAAACATGGAGCTCGGAAGTTCCCTCAAGAGATCACTAAGTCCAACCAAGAATGCTTGATTTATAGTTAAAATCTCTAGCATCAAAAACCAGCTTTTCTATTTACTATCTGAATAACCCTTGGACAATTCACTTAATCTCTCCCAGGTCTCAGTTTCCTCATTTGAAAAAATGGATCAGATGATCATCTAAAACTGTGGCATTCTCTGCATCTAGAAATATTCCTTTACATTGAATAGGTTACTGAGCCAGAAAGGTGGATTGATCTGTCCAAGGATCACACAGTAAGTAAGTGAAAGAACTGGGACTAAAATCTAAATCACTGATCCAATCCAGTGCTTCCACCAACTGCCTAAATAGCTAATCTGCCAATGTCATGGGTGTATTTTGAAGATCAAATGGGATCACGTAGGTAACAGTAAGGGAGGTATCTTTATCCCCAGGATGGGACTAATGAGGTAATGAGATTGGTTCTACTCCCACACAAGGGAAGTCAGCTTCACTCTTACACACTAACCTAGCAAAGGCAGCAATCCGCTGGGGATTTTAAAGCACTCATATTTGCAAGGAGGAGGCTGACACACTCCAAAAGGTTAATGGAAGAATGCTACCCTTGCTAGATTATAGGTGGGTTTCTCCCCTTAAGCACAGGAAAATGTGTCAGCAGGTATTTTTTTAGCAATTGCATTTACCATAGCAACAGCCACATTCTGTGTTCCTCTTGTGATGAAAAGAAGAGCATACTTAATGAATGTTTTTTTTTTTCCTTAAGAGGTTCAGCTCAGGAGCCACTGTCCAAAATAAAGTCTGTACTCATATCTTAGCTCAAGTAAATCCACCTGATGAGGAGAGATTTTTCTTTATTTATGGGAATGCTCTAAGACTGAAATTGCACAAACTGAAATTGATGTTTAGGAGATTTGATGATGTCATAACCCTTCTTTGTCTCTTCAAATCCCCCAAAGTATTGATGCCGTGTTTCAAACAGTTAATCAGCAAACATTTATCAAGTACCTACTAAATGCCAAGTAATATGCTATGTGGCTGTCAGTCAATAATCATTTAGTAAGTAACTACTATGTGCCAAACACTATGCTAAGGGCTAGGGATACAAAAAGAGACAAAAGATATTCCCTGCCCTCAAGAAGATCACAATTTAATGGACTAGGAAAAGTATAAAGAAAGAAACAATCCCTACTTCCAGGAGCTTACATTCTAATGGTGGGGGAAGGGGGAAACTACAACATACATATATGATATTTCAAGTATAATCATGTAACAAGGATTCTAGCCTTTCTCTCCTTTTCAGGTTTCGTAGGGGTTTCCTCTTGAAGGATTGAGGTATGTCTTCTCCAGTGCTCCTGATTTAGGTTAGCATTCCAGTGAGGCCTAACCCCAGTATTAGTTGCCCAATGATGTAAATCTCCAATTCCATTTAACCAATTAATACTGATTAGCTTTATCAATGGGATGTTTACTTCAAAGATAAGCAAGAACAGAATTACAACTATTCTGTTCTGTTCCCCTAAGGAAAATTTGGGGCACAGTATCCTCTCTACGTACATTGGTCCCTGGGATCCTGGGGGTCGCTGGGGAGGAGAATGGGCTCAGACTTGAAACAGTTTTTAAATAGCATTAGTCCTACCAAGCTCATGTCCAAATGTGGTATAGATGTGTGGCTAGATGAGTTTTTCAGTGTCTACTCTGGGCTGAATCCCAGTTGTTCCTTACTCCTTGGGACCCCCAAACTAGACTTTATGGCTCTAAATCCCAAGCACAAACTCCATTCCTAGAACTCCTTGTCTCCTTCTTTCCTAACTTCTCAAACTCATGAGATTGTAGTCTTCAATCTCCCTCCTTATAAAAACAAAAGAATAAATTCTTAGGAAAAGAACAAATGCTTGTATCCATAGCATAATGTCACCCGTTACTGCATTATCTCTTTTCTCTAACTAGAATGCTATCTCGCAAGAAGGCAGATAAAGAGAAGAAAAATAGTTTGGCCAACTAGGGGCTTCGGAATATGGTCCAATTCTGGCTACAAGCTATTTAAACAGTCTATGACTTGATCATGTGGTTATCAGACTGGAACCAGTTGCAGCATGTCTATACATGCAATCCGAATCTCTCAAGGCCCTGCCATAATAAGTCATCACACTTCTCTAGAAGCAGGCATAAAAAACCCATTCCACACTGAGAACACTAGAGCTGATCACCATTCGCATGCCTGTGAGCAATAGGCTGATTGGCCAACTCCTCATTACATGTATAAAGGGAAGAAATACAAACTTGTATATAAAAATATATACAAAAATAATTAACTACAAAGTACTTTAGGAAGGAGGGTACTTGAAGTTAGGACTATGAGGAAAGGCTTCCTGCAGAACACTCTGAGCTGCATCTTAAGGAAGAGAGATTCTCTGTTGAGCAGAAGTCAGAAGGGAGCACATTCCATGAAGATGGAATGAACATGAAGCAGGATGATGAAGGTTTCCTTTGTGAAGAGCAGAGAAAAAGGCCAGTGTGGCTGAATCAAAGAGTGTGGGAGGGGTAGTAAATGTACCAGGGGGCTGGAAAAGATAAATCGGGGCAAGGTTGTGAAGACTACAAACCTAAACACAATACAGCAAAAAGTAAGGAGCCAAAAGGGATAAAATTTCTAGAAGACTAGGAAGAATAGAGATGTTTAAGCTGGAGGGTCCAAAAGGTTTTGGGGAAAAGATACATTTGATCTGAGCCATTAATTGCTAAATAAAGACAAGAAGATTGTTGTGGGAATAGAGGATCTAGGTACTACATAGCAGTGTGAGTAAAGGTATGAAGTGGAAAAGGATAATGCGTGGATTTGCACATTTGTGTGTACATATACATATATTTATGCATACACATGCATAAACATATGCATGCAATTATTATGTGTATATATAGGGCTGATGGTATAGATTTGGGGGCTATCTAAATGGAGGTGATAGTTGAAGCAGTGGAATTGGTTAAGACCAGAGAAGAAACAAGAAAAGGTTTAAACAGCAGGTTGAGGGGAATGTTTACATTAAGAACCCATGAGGAACAGATATTACTATGCCACAAGAAATAACAAAGATGACAAATACAGGGAAGCAAGGAAAGATCTATAAGAACTGATGCAGAGTAAGGTAAGTGGAGCCAAAAAACCAATAAAACCAATACGAACAGAAGAACCACACACACACACACACACACACACACACGCACACAAATGGCAAAGATTAATGTGGAAAAATTACTAATAAGAATGCCTCCAAAGAAGAGAAACAAGAAGACACTCACTCACACTTATGGGAGGTCTAAAAATGTGGTGGATTTACATGTTTTCAGACTCTATCAATTTTTTGAAAGGTTTTGCTGACTGATTCTCTTCATGTTTTCATCTTTAAAAATATAATTTGACAAGGGGTATGGTTCTCCAGAAGATGGAGGGAAGAGCTATTATGGAAATTACTGGTGGTGTTAGGAAACAAAAGACATGAATTATATGTGTGTGTGTATATACATATATTTATTGTAAAGAACAGTATATGAGGGAGAAGAATTGCTGAGAAAGGATTTAGGAAGGTCATAAGAGAGAAGAAATAAGAGAATGCAATGGCTTGGACACCATATGAAGGAGCATACCATATGGGCAAACTTTTCAACATGACAGGCGGCACAGAGAAGTCAAAAAGATCATTGTCCAATAGGAAATCATCCTAAAAGATCAGTGGTTTATATATGGAGGAGTTGGGGAGAGGGGTAGGGGTGGGGAGTAGATGGCACAGATAGGTGAGATAAGAACCCATAAGAAAAATCCACATTTTCCTTTGAAACATGAAAGAACAGGAGAGCCACTGAGTCAAGACACCAACAAGTATTGGTAAATGGAAAAAGCAGTTTGAGAAAGCTTATATCAGTGACCTTGATCTCAGTGGAAAGCACTGAAAGGGGGATGGAAATTTGATGATAACTGCATGTGTCCCTGTCCTACCTTTCATATATTTTTGAAGTCTATGGCAAATGGCACCATGTGTGTCAACAAAATCTGTTATTATTTTATGCTTACGGGAAAGATAGGAGAAGTAGTCTTATTAGGCAGTTGTCTTTACTTTTTAATGAAACAGAAAAACTCAGATCTTATTTTTAATCCCAGCATCTTTTTCAACACTTAATTTCTTCCAGCACTTACCCTAGGAATATTTAGCATAGGTCCTGTGGCTCAGTAACTACAATTGCTGATTTATGAGTCAAGGAACATTAGACAGGTTTGAGTTTATTCCAACGGCTCCTCTTAGTAACTATTATCCGGAAAGCCATTTCAGCTAAAGCAAAACAAAAAACATGGTGAAGCTCCTCTATTTTCCAGCTTGTCTCTTCCCTTTCTCTGCTGCACTGGTTGGCCTCGTTCCCCTAGCAACATATTGAGTAGTGAAAGCTCAGGAATGAAATTAGGGAAAACAAATGGAGGATGGGGAAGTTACCAAAGAGAGACTTGAACAGCTGCAGCAACACCTCTGGGCCTCCTTCTGACATTTTGTGACCATCTCCTCACAGCTGAATGCTCTGTCCAGTGTCCCCAGGGGAGCATCCATCAAACAAACACATTTGGAGGACAAGCCCCATGGCAAATTTTCAGGGTTGCTATCATCTAGTGATAGGTTCCTGACATGCAAAAATAATATCCAGGGACTCTTCACACTGACAAAGGACCCAGCTTTCAGTACCAAATATTGCATATTCCTGACAGTCAGTTTAATGCTTCTCACGAGTGCTGACCTATATAGCCAAGCAAATAGGGAGAATTGAGGAAGTATATATGAAATAATAGCTACAGATTGTCTTCTTGTGCTGTCAGAGCCCTAACTAGCAACCCAGAAATCCCCAATGAGACCCCCAAGAAGCTTTGAAAGCATACCCAAATCAACCCTTTAATACCAATGCATTTGGAGCAGGGACAGGTAACCTCTGGAAGAGAACCAAAGACCCCATCCAGTGAGAGAGGGAGAAAGACTCAGATATAACCCAGACTTCTACTGGGAAAGCTGTTGCATGGGGCTCACCAGAGAAGCATGGAAGAAATGGGAGTGGGTAATTTCACATCTTAATTAATCATTGCAAATCTGTGCTAAGTTCAGTTGTTTCTACTTGTTTAAGGAGTGTAATCGCCCTCTAAACTTTAGTGTCCTTGTATCGACTCTCTTTCTGCCCCTTACTGCTCAGCAAGTTGCCTGCAGTTTTGACTGACAGCATGGTCTACATAGTCACAGGAATCCCAAACATTTTACTTTAAAAGTACTGCTTTCACTAAATGATTTAAATTTTATCCAAATGAATTCTGTATGGTGGTAGCAGTGGTTTGTGTGCATGAATGAATCATGTGGAAATTTGCCTCCGTTCTCCTTCGGTCAGTGGAGAGTTTCTAAAAATGTCATCACCAGTTAAAGATATTTGCTTTGCCCAATTCTCAAGGAATTGTTAACTACTCTCTCCTTCCTCCCCCCCCAACTATTCTCCAATCTGCTCCCTCTCTTTTTTTCTTCTCCCTCTTCTTCTCTTCCTCCCTCTGCCTCCTCCTATCCATCTTTTGTTGTTGTTGTTGTTGTTGTTGTTGTTGTTGAGGCAATTGGGGTTAAGTGACTTGCCCAGGGTCACACAGCTAGTAAGTGTCAAGTGTCTGAGGCCAGATTTGAACTCAGGTCCTCCTGAATCCAGGGCCAGAGCTCTATCCACTGCACCACCTAGCTGCCCCCTATCTTTTTTTTCACTCTCCTCTCCCCGCCCCCTGAAGAGGATAGTCCATTACCAAAGGAGATCAGAGCCTTCTCTTACTGAGTCATAATGATCTGGGAAAGCAACAGTTTAAGTGACTTGTCCAGGGTCACACCAACAATACATGTCAGACACACTTAAAACTCTTCTCTTTGTGACACTGAGGCCCCAGCTCTTTATTCCCCATGCCAGATTGGTTTCATGGCAGCTATCACACTTATAACAAAACTACTCCAATTGTTGAATGAATCTATGATATAAATAATATGAGTATTCCCTAAAAAAATACATATTTGCAGTACATTTCCATCCTGTTCCACTCTTGTCCATGTCCTCCCCAAAGTCTAATTTGAGAATCTACCTAAGATGCTAGAGGCCTTCTTGGTATTGTGAAAATGCATACCAGTAGCTCATGTGGGCTTTTCTTGAGTCCTTTGGCTTTGACCTGTTACTTTTTCACTAAAATATTTCTTTAAAAAGCATAGGTAGCTGGGGCAGCTAGGTGGTGCAGTGGATAGAGCACCGGCCCTGCAGTCAGGAGTACCTGAGTTCAAATCTGGCCTCAGACACTTAACACTTACTAGCTGTGTGACCCTGGGCAAGTCACTTAACCCCAATATTGCCTCACTAAAAAAAAAGAAACAAAACAAAACAAAAAACAAAGCATAGGTAGCTAATCTGCAACCCATACCTCCTACAAACTAATTTTTTAAATTTTCAACACATTAATTACTAATATACCTTTTTCTTTAATATTTCTAAACTTGTTCCTGTCTACCTTTTATAACATTTATATATAAAGAACATCTACACACATATTTTTCTTTGCCTAATTCTTGTGCAGTATAAATACCCTGCCAAAAAAATATTGTTGGGCCTCAGGCCATATGAGCAAGTTATTGTTTTCTGCATGCTTCAGGCTCATGTTGCATCCAATGGAGGTATATTAAATCTCTCTAAGTTGATGAGAGAAAAGCCAGTCTAGATCTGACCTCTCTCAGCTTTGATGTCTGAAAAAAATGTGTATTTTCATGGGATGGGTCAGACAACCTGCCTTGACATGACACCATCTAACTAAAGACAGCAACTAATCCAATATGTCAAATGACTTTCTTGAAATTGACATGGGTACTTAAAAATTTACATTTGCCACAAATAAAGATTGTTTCTTCTCATTCCTCCTCAGTTGTTCCAGTAGGGTCTGAGTTCTAATACCTGCATACTATGTGAGGTTTATGAAGGTTATTCTACAAGCAGGATGGGTCTATTCAGAGAGCGTTTTAATAAGAAAAGACTATATACCTACCCTCAAAGAATGGTTCAACCAGTTTCAAGTGGGAAAAAAGAGGTATATACACACATATACATACATATACACATAGCATATATGTATATGTGCATAATAAACATTTTCTGTAGGTGAGGAGACATAAAATAATTCAATACCTGATTAAAATACTCACAATTGCCCTGAAGAATAGAATAGGTCAGTCAGTTAGTCAATAAACATTTATTTAGTGCCTACTGCATAGTGGTAAGTGATGAGAATACTTAAAAAAAAAAAAAAGGAAGATGCCATCTGCCCTCAGGGAATTCACAGTTGAATGGGGGAGACTACAAGCAAACAAATATGTATTATCACACTATACTTAAATATATAAATATATATGTATGTATACAATAAATAGGAAATAAGAGAGGGAAGGTTCTATAATTACAAGCACTTGGGAAGGACTTCTTATGCACATAGTGACCATATTGGACTTGGTTCCCTTGTCTATCTGCCTGCTGTCTACATTAATAGAGACCTTAATCATCCTATCCTGTAAGCTTTCTGTTAGATTATTTATTTCCTAGTATTGTTAAAAATGATCTCCATGACAACCTTTTGGGGAAAATTCAATGCTCCTTAATAGCAGAGCTGTCAGAAGGAGAGAAATTTCCCTGGCATATTCAGAGAACCGCTGCATGAAATAATGTTATTAATAAGTCATTAATATATTCATTTAATCCAATCCTACATATAGGAGTGGGGGTTGTCGTTTTTAGCCCTTCAGATCAATGTGTTTTTGTTAAAGTGTAATAAGTGGCAGCAAAACTCTAACAGAGGGCAAGGGTAACCAGGGACCTTGCAGGAGAAAAGAAAGGAGGGAACTCCCTCAACCCCCAACACTGATACTATAAATTCAATGATCATTTGTTGGAATTGAACATTCAAAAACATTTATGAAGTGCTTTCTATAGGCCAGACACCATTGCAAATGCCAGCAATATAAAGACATACATGAAGTGTTCTACTGCCAAGAGGGACCTTGCTTTCTCTCAGGGAAGACAATTGGCAAACACATAAGTCTTTACAACATTTATGTCAAATAAACACAAGATAATTTTACAGCAAGAAGACACAGTTTATTGTTGGAGGAGGGGAGTGAGATCAGGAAAGGCCTCATGTACAAGGTATTGCTTGAGCAGAACTTTGAAAGAAACAGTACATTTTAACAGGTGAAGGTGAAGAAGGGAAACATTTGAGGAAAGTGGGAAACAACAAAAAACAGAACCAGGAGATGAGATGTTTCCAATGAAGAAAAAAGTCCATTTGACAGAAATGTGGGAAGAGAGGCAAGGTATAACACAAGCAAATGAAAGTGTGTGTGTGTGGGGGGTTGTTTTTCACCAATATTAATGGGAAGCCATTGGGAGTTTATTAAGCAGTGCAGGTAACATAGTCAGGCCTCCATTTTAGGGATATCACTTTAGCAGGTGTGGAAAGAATGAACTGCAGTGGGAATTATTCTTAAATTAGGGAAACTAAGATCTGATAAAGCCTGAATTGGGCTGTGGTTGTGGGAATGGAGATAAGGGGACTGCTAGGAGAAATGTTGAATAAATCAGATTTGACGAATGTTTAGATGTCAAAAGATAAGGCAGAGTGAAAATTGGGGAACTATGAGGTTGTGAAACTGCATAATTGATACAAAAGTTTGGAAGAGGAATAGTTTCTTGAGCAATGATGAGTTCTGTTTTGGACATGTAGTCTGAGATGCATGTGACCTATCAAAATGTCCAAAGGCTTTTGGTGATAAGGGAGAAAGGGCTAAATCAGGGGTCTTTACCCTAGACTCCATGGATGTTGATGGATAGGTTTCAGTGATCTTCGACTTTGGATTTTAAAAAATATTTTATAAACATTTTTATATGTTTGACTACTTTCATAATCCTAGGTACTTCATTTTATGCATTTATAACGACATTATTTTGAGATATTTTGACAATCCAAAGGATTTCACCAGAAAAGATGAATGTTCCATGACACACTCAAAGGTTAAGATCTCCTGATCTAGAAATGTAGATCTGGCAGTCATCTGCGTGGAAATGATAATAGAATCTCCAGGGCAGCAGAAGAAATCAGCCAGTAAGAGAGTGAGGAGAGGGGAGAGAGGGCCAAGGATAGAAGCTTGGGACAAATCAACAGTTAAATGGGCCTCCTTATGGAAGAAGAGCCAGCAAGAGAGAGTGAAAAGCAGTTGTCAGAATTAAAGAATAGTAAACACCCTGTGCTAATACAGGGCAACACCTTTTTTCTACAATTTATGGAGTTAAAGGCTTTAAAGTATTGAAAGGTTAAATGATTTGCAAAAAGTCATACAGCTAACAAGGGCCTGAGTCAGAATGTAGTTCTACGTTATTTCATTCCCCAAGGTCAGTACTGCTCTAGCCACTATACAATACCACCTCTTAGAAAGGAGGGGTATAGTATAATAGCATAAGGGCTGATAGTGTGTGTGTGTGTGTGTGTGTGTGTGTGTGTGTGTGTGTGTGTGTGTGTGTGTGTGTGTTTAGTATGGGAGAGACTTAAGGGTACTTGTAGGCATCAGGGAAAGGACCAGCACACTAAGAAAGATTAAAAATCGGAAGGATTCAAAGAAGTATAACTTAAATAAGACTTTGAACAAGGAAATGGGCCTGACTAATTGTATAATCTGATGAAGAGCACTGACCTTCCTTTGCCTGTTTCCTCAACTGTGAAATGGGATTTTTAGTTTTCTAATTTTTATCTTGGAGATATTCTATAATAATAAAAGAACATTAAGTTCTAGGAAATAAAAGAATAGGACAATTCCAGGTTTATAGGTTTATATTTTGCTAGTGGTTAACTTAACCTATTAAAAGAGCATCATTTGGGAAGGCTTAGCAAGGAATATGTGAATTTTTCCAAAGAAAAGCAGTAGCAGAGACAAATCAGCTTTCCTATGCCAAAATGCTTTAACCTTTTCTCATAGCAATTTCTAGATAGAAGACAGGAAAAGTACTACCAACTGCTCCCAGGAAACTCTCTCTTTGTGATCTCATCAACTCCCTAAGGTACAATTTTCATCTCTATGACTTAACCTTTCTAAGCCTGAGTTTCCTCCTGTGTAAAATGAGAATAATGATAGCACTGACCACCGAGGGTTGTTGTGAGGATCAAATGTGATAGAATATTGAAAGTATTTTGCAAACCTTAAAGATATGTGTGTATATTGCATACATGTATGTGTATTACATGTAAAAATATGTTAGTTATTACACATGTGTGTGTATATAAGTGTATATCTGAAACCCTGTTCTCTCTCTTGAGCTCTTTTGTTTCATAATCTATTTCTCTTTAGACTTTTGGCTGTCTGCTAGCTATGTCAAAACAACTCATTATCTTTCCCCCAGAACCCATCTCTCTCTCCAACTTCCCTCATTCTGTCCAAGGTAAGACCATCCTTCCTGTCTTCTCGGTTCACAACCTTAAACCATTCTCAGCTCCTCAGCTGCCAAGTCTAGCTCCACAATGTCTCCAGTATAGATTCCCTTTGCTCCATTCACACAGTCACCTCCCTAGTTCTGGCCCTCATCACCTATTGCCAATATTATAATAGCCTCCCGTGTCTCTCTATTAGCTCCAGGATCAAAGAGAACCTTTTATGTTTGTCATTTTAAAGCCATTCGCTTCACAGCACAGCTCCTACCTACCTTTCCAACCTTAGACATTTGCCCATTCACACTCTTATGGTTCACCCAAAGCTTCCTTCTTAATGTTTCTCACGCAGGATACACCATCTCCCTTTCTCTGCCTTTTGTGGAGGTCATCTCCCATTCCTAGAAGGTTCTCATTATTTGCCTTCACTTCTAGTAAACTTGAAAGTAGTCTCTCATTTTGTTTTTGTAGACTTGTGCTTTGTAGATCGGAGGTGCTTAATAAATGTTTGTTGATTGACAGATAAAAACAAACCTTATTTTGGGGGGAGAGCCCACCCTGAATGTGGGGAACCAGGGAACTCAGGAACACCCACAAAAGTACTCCACTGGGTAAGATGCTACACATGGAAGGAGGGCAGAGATAGAATATTTTGGTGCAAGGAGGAAGGGAGGAACCTGTCCCAGCCTGTAAACTAGTAGCTTCCTTTTTAAACTTGTTATTCCTACTATGTGCTAAGCTCTCTTGTTTCTATCCAGTTCAAAGACTAGATAAGTGCTGTCAATGCTCTTTAAATATGGTGCCCAGGACGATGCCACACATCATCCCACCTTAGTTGCTCCCTAGGGGAAGACAAATGCAGCTGCAAAAAGTTCCAGGCCCGTGAAGCCTCACTGTTTTATATCATTTGCTAATTAGGATGGTCTTTCATGCCCATATTCACATGAAGTCTTTTAGAGAAGTTTTTACAGAGTAGTTCATATAAAAGCCTATCTATGAGTAGAAGATTGTTGATATAGTAATGAGGTAAAAACATGACATATTTTCTGCAAAATTTTTGACAGGGGAAAGTACTTCTAAATTCCCTTCTACTAACAGTTATAATCATTACCCTCCTAGAACATTGTGTTAAAATCTAATATCACCTATGCTGATGTTGAAATGGTCCATATTTGAATTAGAACTCCCCAGGAAAAATGCCAAGTTAAGCTACTGCTCTGGGGGAATTTCTGGACGAACACATGTTTGGTGTATTTATAGGTTAAGAGGTTATTTCACAGGCACCTGTAGGCAGTTAAAAGGATAAGTAATTCAATCATAGCCCATTTAAAAAATAAATCCATTGATTGACTGGGGATTTGGGTGAGCTTTTGCATATGGGGAAAGAAAGGGCAAAGAAAAAAATCCTCATATTCATTCAAAATAAATCAGCTTTTTTAATCTGGGATCAGAGTGGAATTTGCTATATAGAAGAGGGCCTGTAAACTGACAATATTTTCTTAGACCTGTCATTTTCAAATGTGTAGTTTATTTGAATAAGGTTGGAGTTGTATTCCTGGAAATGTGAACTTCATTCAACACAGTGCCCTTGAAAACCTAATTTCCCATTGGAACAACAACAACAAAAAATCTCATAGGAATACATGTCAGGTCAAGAGGGGTGTAGAGATAGGTTCTTTAAAGCAATATCCAAAACAGACTCTAGACTGCTGAATGATGAAAAAATGTGACAAAATATGACTTACGGTTAAAGTCAAGCGAAATCCACAACCTAGGACTTCCTGCCATTTAGCTTTACACTTTTCTATTGTATTTGAGATTAGATTCCAGGATGCTAAATTAACCACTGGGCAGGGAGACTCTAAACATGAGGATCCTTGAGAATTTAGCTTTAGTCTTTCCCTGAGGGCTTCTTCACACCTTAAGCACAACTTTTAGGTACAAGTCTGCTAACTGAGCCTTAGATATCAAACAAGAGTTCTTAACTTATTTCATGTCATGAATGCTTTTGGAAAATTGGTTAAACTTATGGACCCCTTATCAAAAAAAAGCTATTTTTAACTGTATAAAATGAATAAATGTGTTAAGTATATAGTGTTACAAAGGAAACTATATTGGAATAATTTCAATTATATTGAAATATTAAATTTTAAATTAAATTTAAATTTAAATTGTTTTTTAATAACAAGTTTATAGACCCAAGTTACGAACCACCCCCTGCCCCCTAGTATAGAAATATCAGGAACACCAATATGGGAAATCCCAGAAGCTTCAGGACAAATAATGCTATAATATTCCTAATTGTTTAATTCCTACAACTTCTAAAAATGTATTTATGTTGAAAAGGGAGTTTGGCACAGTGTTTAAAGGAACACAGAATCAAAAATATCTAGTCTCCTTTCAGTTCAGCACTGGTCTCAGGGTTCCAGCGTGTCAGGACATGGAAATGGAGCCGTTCTGCAACATGCCTGCCCTTACGACCTCCGTCATCCTCCCCCTTGTATAAAAACTGCAATAAAGAAGGTTCCCAAGGTCAAAAAAGATAGGTATGTATGTATGCATGTGTGCATGTATTACACACATATACATATAACGCACAATCTATACATGCACACATATGTACGTGCATACACATGCTCCTGTGTGTGCATGTGTATATATGGTCCATGTATGTGCTATATGTGCATGCATGTGTGTATGTGTGTATGTTGTATTTGGCTTCAAGACCTTCCACTGAGATCTACATGCTTGCTAGAGCTTGGTGGAGTCACTTACCCTCTTGGAGCCTCAAACAACTCTCTAAAAACATTCCTGGCCTGGTACTCTGTAATTTAACCATCTGTTGTAGATGGAGGTGTTGTTTCCCTTGCCGTAGAAATCGCAGAATGAAAAGGTCCATGACCTTATGGATTTGTGTTGTGATTTTTCAAATATATATTATTTGTAAAAACAATAAAATTTTTATTTAAAAGTTTTGAGTACCATTTTTCCCTCCTTCCCCTCCACTCCCTCCTCCTATTAGGGCATAAAGCAATCAGATATGGGTTTGACATGTGCAATTGTATAGAAGATTACCATGTTAGTCATTTTGTATAAGAAAACTAAAGTAAAATAAAAAATGAAAGAAAGAAAGTGAAAACTGGCATGTTTCAGGCTGTGTTTAATCACGATCAGTTCTTTCTTTGGAGGTAGATAATATGTATTATCATTAGTCCTTTTTTTATTTTTATTTTTTTTTGGTGAGGCAATTGGGGTTGTGACTTTCCCAGGGTCATACAGCTAGTAAGTGTCAAGTGTCTGATGCCAGATTTGAACTCAGGTCCTCCTGAATCCAGGCCAGTGCTCTATCCACTGTGCCACCTAGCTGCCCATCATTAGTCCTTTAGTATTGTTTTGGATCATTGTATTGCTGAGAATTGTTAAGTCATTCACAGTTTTTCATAATACAAAATTGTTGTTGCTATGTAGGATATTCTCCTGTTTCTGCTAACTTCACTATATATCAGTTCATACAAGTCTTTCCAGGCCTTTCTAAAATTATCCTGCTTGTCATTTCTTATGGCACAATAACATTCCATCACCATCATATACCACAGCTTGTTTAGCCATTCCCCAATTGATGGGAATTCCTTTGATTTCTAATTCTTAGCCACCTTAAAAAGAGCTGCTGTCAATATTTTTGTACAAATAGTTCTTTTTCTCTCTTGGGGGATGTCTTTGGAATATAAACCTAGCAGTGATATTGCTGGCCCAAAGGGTATGCACAGTTTTATAGCCCTTTGGGCATAGTTAACAAATTGCTCTTTAGAATGGTTGGATCTGCTCACAGCTCCACCAATAATAGATTAGTGTCCTAGTTTTCCCACATCCCCTCCAACATCCAACATTTTCCTTTTTTGGTTATTTTTGCCGCTCTGATAGGTGTGAGGTGATACTTCAGTGTTGTTTTAATTTGCTTTTCACCATTGAGTGATCCAGAACATTTTTTCATATCATTATAGATAGCCTTGATTTCTTTCTCTGCAAACTTCCTGTTAATATCCCTTGACTATCAGTTGGGGAATGGCATAGTTTTATAAATTTGACTCAGTTCTCTATGTATTGGAGAAATAAGGCCTTTTATCCAGAGATGCCTGTCGCAAAAATTCTTTCCCAGTTTTCTGCTTCTCTTGTAATCTTAGTTACATTAGTTTTGTTTGTGCAAAAAGTTTTCATTTTATATAATAAAAATAATTTCTTTTATATTATGTATTGCTCATTGTTTTGTGATTTTTTATTACATTTCCTTTTTTTCTTTGAGAAGGGTCCTACTAGTGATAGACCTAGAGGAGGTCAAGTGGTAAATTGGAATAATGGAGAAAACATTGACTCTCAACTCAGAGAACCAGAATTTGAATCACAGATTTGTTACTTGCTCTAGGTTTGATTTAAAAAAAGTGACTTCCTAGTGGGCCTCACTATCATCTGTAAAATTAAGGGTTTTAATTGTATGATGGGTATATATTAGATTAGCTAGAGATATTGATAGTACATCATTTGCTCCATGATTATACATTAGAGGATTTAGACATGAACATTTTCAGGCTAATAGAGACGACTAATGATAAAAGGATATAAAACATAGGTCTCTATTAACTCACAGGCCAATGTTTACACAGGTGAATGATTCTGTCAGTCATCCAAATATTTGATTCTACTTGACAGACTTCCCCAAATTTTGATGCATCTGGATGAGATTTGTCCCTTCATATCTGCACATTTGTATCATGTAGCCAGACCCACAGTGAAGAATATATATTTATATGTGTGCATGCATACACATGTGTACATGTATGTATATATGTAAATATATACTGTTAATGAGGGCACTAAGAGTTGAAAGATTAAGGAAAGGCTTCATAAAGAAAGTTTTTCTTGAACTGCATCTTGAAGGTAACAATGTATATGTATGTATGCATGCATGCATGTGTATATCTATATCCATACACACATGTGCATACTTACATACATGCATACATATGCTAGGTAGAACTAAACCATGCAAGAGCTATCAAGGTAAGCACAAGGGAAAACACAGTCTTCTCACAGCTCCACAGTCCCAGCCTAAACTCAGTAGTCATGGCAACAGGAAATGTGTCATTATAATGTATTATGTATATAACACCCATTTGGGGCAACTCCTTTTCCTGATCCAGGAAGGAGGTGAGAAGCAGAGGAGGGTGAGGAGGTGAACGAAAGTACTTCAAGTCTAAGTCATTCTGTGGCTACACACTTCTTTTTTTTTTTTTTAATATGGAACACTTCAGGAATTTGCATGCCATCCTTGCACAGAGGCCATGCTAATCTTCTCTGTATCGTTCCAATTTTAGTATATGTGCTGCCAAAGTGAGCATGGCTATACACTTCTAAAACTATGGTTCACTTTCTGTACGGCTCCATGTTGTGTTCCTCTCACAACATACCCTATTGTCAGCAACCAAAATGGCTTCATGTATAGTAAAAAGACACACATATAAAGAATATATGGGTCCCAGGCAGCTCACACCTCTGCTGCTACTGAGCATGATTCCTGTTCCCTTCTCAAGCTCTCCTCACACTATTCCTCCTGGGCACACCATCTCTTTTGGATATGTCACACATCTGGGTCTATTCTGTCCATTTCCTCCTTTCCCCAACTGTGGCTCTATTTCATGCTGCCCCAACCCTCTGACAAGTCCTTTGGCTTATATTTCAGCATCAACTCTTAATGCTTTCCCTAAGATAACTCCCCACTTGTGATGGCTTCCTATTTATTACTATTAGCCCCCTTTCAATATCAGGTTCCGGAGCAGAACTTGTCAGTTTGCTAACTGTCCATCCATCGGATACAATCCCCTTCTTGCAAGTCTCTCTACCCCTTGTGAATTTTTCAAAACTAGGGCTACATGTGTATTTCCATACTACCACCCAATATGCACTCCCAGGTTAGATACTGCAATATAGAGAAACTAATTTCAAAGTATATTTTGATTCTGCACTCCTGAAACCATACCTCATTAGCACCTATCAGTAAATTTACTTTTAATAGTAAGCCAGAGGACTCAATTAGTTCAAAATGAAGACATATACTGAAATGGCATCAGAAAAACTTTAGTTAAAAAACATTTTCCCATAATACTCCATGGGGTCCACTCTCTAACAAACACACACAGGGAAAGTGGCTATACACGATGCAGATAGAGAGGTACATACTTGGGGCATACAGGTAGCCAAAGTGGCTTATACCTCCCATACTATAGTGTGCCCCAATCCATTATCTTCTCACAATGTCCTCATACTGGTTCTTTTGGGTACATCAACTCTGATGCAAATGTTGCTCCACTTAGATCCCTGGGTCTATTCTTTTCTACAGCTCAATTCCTTGTGTGTGTGTGTGTGTGTGTGTGTGTGTGTGTCTGTGTCTGTGAGGCAATTGGGGTTAAGTGACTTGCCCAGGGTCACACAGCTAGTAAGTGTCAAGTGTCTGAGGCCGGATTTGAACTCAGGTCCTCTTGAATCCAGGGTTGGTGCTCTATCCACTGCACCACCTAGCTACCCCCAGGTATGTTGTCTTCTACAAATTGAGTAGATCTTCTGGAGGATGATACAGCTGAGGGATAATGAAGAAAGTTCTCCTCTACACCCTCAAATTGCTTCCCTTCTCAACTACCAGAACTCATATTCCTTGGAGCTATCTCTTGTCAAATTCATTCTCTGAAGAGAATGCTCTGTCTTTTCAATGACTACCAGGATTATGGCTAATTCTCAGGTCAACCAGTAGCCAGCAAAGCTCTACTTTCATCAAATCTAACAGAAAACTTCAAGCTATCAGTCAATCAAAAGGCAATTTATTAAATGTCTACTCTGAGCTAGGTACTGTACTAGATCCTAGGGTTAAAAAAATAAAATAAGTAATGAAACAATCCCTACTTGCCAGGAAACTTACACCCCAAATGGAGATGACAACACATATATGTGTAGACATTACAGAATCAATATAAAGAGTACATATAGATTTTTTGAAAGAGTACATACAGATAATACACGTAATGAAATATAAGGTAGTTTGGGAGTAAGGGCACTCTAACAGTTGAAAGATTAAGGAAAGGCTTTATGTAGAAAATTATTCTTGAACTGCATCTTGAAGGTAACAGTGTAGATACTTCTTTGTATTTGTTCAAGACTTTAATACTTTATTGTCTCTGTTCCCTGCCCCTTACCTGCTGTAATTACATCAAAAAAGTTGACAGGAAATCATTTGATCAAAAGTCTTCTCATCAAATTCCACCCCACCTCACATATGCACAAATATACATACACTCACAAGGACACATACATATGCCAGCCC
This sequence comes from Dromiciops gliroides, assembly GCF_019393635.1. Lineage (NCBI taxonomy): Eukaryota > Metazoa > Chordata > Mammalia > Microbiotheria > Microbiotheriidae > Dromiciops > Dromiciops gliroides. The sequence goes on along the minus strand of NC_057866.1, from coordinate 172,065,478 downwards.
CCTTCTTCCACTGGTAAGTTCCACCCAGATACTCAGTTTTGGAGAGATGCCCAAATGGCCAACTTTCATTGCTCTCCTGACTCTCACTTCTTACTTTCTGGACTTTTCCATGAGGCCTCAGCTGCTCCTTCACCCTTGAATTTCTCCTCAGTACCTGGGGCATCTTCATCCTAAAACATCCACCCATTCCTATAGCCTTCACACCCTGAAACAGCCTTCTGCAATGCCAGCCTCTACTTCTGTTGGTGAGTCTCTCCCAGGACCTCTCCTTTGAAGAAAGGCTCTAAGCCAACAACCTTTATTCCTTTTCTGCCTCTTTTTCTGACTTTTTTGGCTTCCCCCACACTGGTACCTCTTTCGCCACCTTCATCCCCATCCATGTTGTTCTCCCTTTTGTGTGGTGTCTTCCTCATTAGAATATAAACTCCTTCAGGGTAGGGACTATGTTTTTTTGCTCTTATTTGTATCTCTACCACTTAGCATAATGCCTGGAACATAGTAATTACTTAATAAATGTTTCTTGCCATGGCTAAGATGGCTGATCTTAGAACCTGGAAACCCTGGGTTCAAATTTCATCTCTGACAAATACTGTATGTGTAACTCTGGGGTAAACAAACAAATAAACAAACAAAAACCTTAACTATGCAATGCTCTAGGTAACTCCAACACTATAAACTTGAGAGAAGGTCCTCATCTGAACGTTCCCTATACTAATGAAGTCTGAAGTCATAAGTCCAGACCTTCTTGTCTGTCTGTCTGTCTATCTATCCTCAAATAAAGAAGATCAAAATTTCTCTAAGATTTGTGACTTGGTAGGTAATTTTTGAAAGTAGCTATGGCCAAATAATTTTTAACCCTGAAGTCAGAAAGTGATGACATTAGAAGACAGAGAAGCCTATTAGAAGCCAGGTTCACCTCTATTCCAGGTTGAGACACTGGAGAATGACTTTAGTGGAATATATTTATGTTTCTGTGTTTGTGCATACATGTATGCTGTAAATGTATGTATGTGAATATATGTAATATGTTCCAAAATTTTAATATAGATATACCTACACATACTTGAAGACTTATGATCTGCCAGCACTATAAATCTAGTAATACTTTACTCTGTCAACACTAGATCTGACACAAATTCAAACATGAAATGTACATGTGAGTTGGTCATATTATTTTGTTTGCCTTATTCTAATTAAATAATTTTCCAGGATAAAATATTCCTGGCATTAGATATACCTGGAATATATCTGGAAGAATCTGAAAAATATAGCAATGTGATTTTTTAAAAATATGTGATCTGCCTGGAAAGATCCACCAAACACTTTCATGTAATCAATTCAAGTAAATCTATATACCATGTGGCTCCAACAAATTTTTTGTGTCAAACACATTTACTATTCAGAATTTTGAAATAAATACAGTAATTAAAATGTTATGTAAGACATACCAAGCTTGATTTCCTTGTTCTTAAATCTAATGTGTGGATTCCTTCTTTAATTGCCAAATTAAAAAAAAAAAAGAATCCATCTTTTTTCTGATATCCTCCAGTCATGAACTGTAGGAATGATTTCTAAGTGTTGAAATTACCTCAGTCACTAGTGTATATTTACTGATAAGAAGGATCCCATTTTAGCAATAAAGCCATGTGAAATGCATTACAATGATGCCATTTAAGTCTAAAATTCAAAAGGTATTTATAGTAGGGAGAAAAAGGAGTCCTTAAAAGGTTATTTAGACTATGGTATAAAGGCTCAATATATCCAGTGTCCCATTGGTTTGACAAGCTGCCATAACTGTCTAGAATAACCCTAATGAGCACACAGAAAACCCATTTAGAAAACAGAATGAGGAGCCAGGATGAGATGAGTTTCATTCTTGTTTGACAACTCTCATGTAGATATCTGTGTAATCCTCCCATAGGTCTATCGTAACAGAAAGAACATGCACCCCTATGGGATACCATGTAAATGTAATTTTCAATAGCATCACTGTCTTCTGAAATGATCAATTTTTTTTCAAAAGAAAGAATTGTAACCTCCTGCCATTTGTCGTTGAATAGAGATTTCTTTTTTTAATCCATTTGTTCTATTTTATAATGGAATTCTGAGGTGAGACAAAAATATGAGTTCTTTTGCAATGAAAGATAACAGCTCCACCTTGAGGCCATATGATCTCATTACACTTTAAATGATTAAAACTTGGAAGACAGTATTAGATTGTGGAACTCCTATGGAGTTCATGACCTCTCTTATTTTGGGGAGGGGGGAAAGTTTTAACATTCTACTTTACTCCTTTCTCTGTATAAAATTTAAATTATCCAAGCACTACTTTAATGTTGAAGAAATAAGAACACCAATTACAGTTTCTGGTATTTTACTTAGAAATGTCAAACTATGCAAACTAGGCTTTAACCAATAGTTGCCTGGTCCCCAGTGGAAAATGAATTTTCTTTTGTGGTTTACATAGGAAACTCTAAATGGAAATCACTATATAACTTGGAACTGTAAGTCTTGTTGGCAGACAACTTTTATTTTTTTTTTAATTTTCTAGCATATTTTAAAGTTTTAGTAAGTTTTGTTTTAACCAGTCTGATTATTATGATGGGATCATGGGATTTAGAGTAAAAAGAACCTAAAGGTCTGCTCATTTTTATAAATTAGGAAACTGAGGTCCACATAAGTGAAATAACTTATCCATGATCATTCTGGCAGAAAACAGGAGAGTCCAAACTGGAGACCAATTCATGATTACATCTCCTGGGCACTTTCCACATTGGTAAGCTTACTTTTTGTTGTTGTTGGATTTTGTTTTTGTTTTTGTTGTTATTTCTTTTAAAATTTTATTTAGCATTTTATTTTTTTCCAAATTATATGTACTTTCAAAAGATTATCTTATGGAAGCGAGTCTTATAGCCACCTAGTACAGTTACTTCGATTTCAAGTCCAGGATGTTGAGAACCAGTGGAGTAAATCAACTAACATATGGTAACATAGATAGTAAATAAAATGGAGTTATGATTCAAGTCTAAGTTCTTGGAGTCCAAATCCAGCCATCTTTCCTTGGTGCCGTACTACTTCCTGCCATCTCTCTCAGAGTTGTGATACTGTCTGGGGGGCAAGAGGCTATATAGAGAAAGAATTGGATTTTCAATCAAATGACCTGAAAATGAGGAACCATGTAAGATGAAGCAGCTCAACTGGATAATCTCAAAGGGCCTTTTCAACTCTACATGCTATGACTGTGGCTGTTCCAGTATAGAACCATATCACTAAAATTTTCCTCATCCCGGGCAGCTAGGTGGCACAGTGGATAAAGCATCAGTCCCTGATTCAGGAGGACCTGAGTTCAAATCTGATATCAGACACTTGACACGTACTAACTGTGTGACCCTGAGCAAGTCACTTAACCCTCATTGCCCCACCAAAAAAAAAAAAATTCATCATCTTCTTGTGTTTATCTTTCAGTTCAGCTGGTTGCTGAGGTATAAGTTCTCATGAAAGCTGGTCTAAGCTGGCTCCAACATACGCCAGGTTTACCTCCCAAGGCATCCCATTTCATGTGAGGGATAATTCTAATTGTTAGGAAGTTTTCTTCATCACCTTGATCCAAATCTGCTTCTCTTTTAGGTGAGTTATTATTATTGTTATTAGCCTAAACTGCCACATGTTCCTTCATCTCTATAACATGAGAAAAGGCCTGAAGTTTTAGGAGAAGCCATATGGAGAAACTGAATGTTGCTGAGAAATGACATATTCCTTCCCCTGGGACTACCGTGGCTAACAGCCTTCCTGGTGCCCTCAGCTTGTACCCATCTTTGCTCCACCCCTAGTGAGTCATACCTTCATGTAGCAGACTTGAAACATTGCTGAGGAATGAATTGGGGTGATATTTTTAAAAATTCAGCTTCCTGTCTCTAAGATTTTTCTCGTCATATTTTCCTTTTAGTTCCAGATGGTTCATAAGATTGTCAGTTAAAAGCCTCTAAACCTGCAACTCTTACAAATAGGAAGTCTACTAAAGTTCCTCCCAAACATGAGAAAGGTGACCTGATTTGACAATGGCTTTTTGTGTACAAATGGCTTTTTGTGATTTTTACCCTTTTAAAGAAGCAGAGCAGGCAGTCATTTCCTTTTCTCTGTATTTTAACTCCTACCCTGAATGTCATCTCTTGTCCCTCTGACCTCCTACAGACCATTCTCATTGTTGGAATGTTGTGAGATTACTTTTCTGTTCTTGGCAATTCAACCTGAAATCTGCCCTGTAGAGAGCAATGGAGTGAGTGTCCATCAAACTTACTCTGAATTTGCACTTTGCAATATGTTTTTGCTGAAGGTTAAACATTTGGATTTTAGGTGCTTTTTTTCAGAGGTGGACAGACCTTGTGATTGTATATCTATCCCTCTTTCTGCAGAAACTCCTCCAACCAATGAAAATTAAAACTTCTGTGTAACGTATAGTGAATAGGGCATTGAAACAGTAAGGGATTTGCTTATGGTTGTCACACAACCAACTAGGATCTCTGAATTCAAGTCCAGTGCTCAATATATATCACTACCTCTTTAAACATTTGCATGCTCTGTAAATATATTTAGATATTATGGCCAAAGCAAAACAAGGTGCCTACACTTCCTGTTGATACTTTGCCAACAGTCCTCAAGAACCCTCCATCACCTTAAGCCACTATTAATTCCACTGGGGTTGCCAAATACTCTCCCTGTTATCCCTCCCCAAAAAGTAGGCTGCTTTATATCTTTTTCTCTTAATAACTGACAAAGCAAGCATTGTATTCTTTATAGAGAGGCATATGACTGTAAACTATAGCTTGGTTTGGAAACTTTTTGAACCTTGACCACATATAGACAATCATCGAAGAAAATATTATTTTAAGAAAAATAAATGTTTTCTTTGGCAATAGGAAAATAATCACTGGCATGGCATAGTAGAGAGAAAACTGAGCTTAGAGTAAAGAAACCTAGGTTCTAGCATCAGCTATGATAGTTTTTGAGTATTTGACTATAGCAATAACTTACATATCTATAAAACTTTTAGGTGCACTTTTTTTTTATTATTCCCATTGTGCAGATGTGAAAATTAAGCCTCAAAAAATTTAGTTAAGGACCTTAGCCAAGACAACACAGCTAATATTAAAGGTAGGATGCAAACTCAGGTCTCTCCTAATGATCTTATGTGTGTGTTTATTTTCCCATACCACACTGATTCTCACATATTCATTCGTTCATTCATTCAATAAGCATTTACAAATCACCTACTTTGTTCCTCGCAGGAAGATACAAGGCAAAAGAGAGTCCCTGCCTTCAAAGAACTTACAATCTAATGGGAAAGACAACATACAAATACATACAAAGCAAGCTATATACAGGATAAATAGGAAATAATTAAAAGAAGGAAAGAATTGGAATTAAAAGGGGTTAAGGAAGGCTCCCTGTAGAAAGCGGGGTTTCAGTTGGGACATAAAGAAAGCCGGGGAGGTCAGTAATTGGAGTGGAGAAAGGAAAGTTGTTCTAGGTATGAGGGACAGAGAAAGAAAATTTTCTGAGTCATTGGCCAAGAGGTCAGTATCATTAGATCAAAGAGTATGTATTGGGGAAGTAAGGTATGATGGAAATGTAGGAGTAGGAAGTTTATGAAAAACTTTGAATGACAAACAGAGCATTTTGTATTTGTTCCTGGAGACAAGAGGAAGCCCCTGGAGTTTGTTGAATAGGGAAAGGGTATTGTATGATTGGACCAACACTTTAGATAAATCATGTTAGTAATGGAATGGAGAACATATTGGAGTAGGGAGAGACCTAAGGCAAGCAGATACCAATTCACCAGTAATCTCTTGCAATAGTCCAAGTGTAAGGGCCTGCTCTAGAGTGGTTGCAGTGTCAGATGAGAGGAAAAGGCATATTTAAGAGATATTGTAAAGGTAAAAATGACAAGCCTTTTCAACAGCCTGGATCTGGGGGGTAAGGAATACTGAGGAGTACAGGATGACTCCTAGGTTCACTTGATTCCTCATTTGGAAAAATGGACATGATTAATTTACACTTATTACTTCACAAAGTTGATAGCTAGGAAATACTCTGTAAAATTAATTTGCTATATATAGTTATTATTTTCTGATTATTTTCACTCTTTATCTTTTAAAGAGGAGACCATCCCTTGATGATAATGCTCCAGAATATTCTAGAACCCAGGGGTGAAGTAAGAAGGAAGTCTTCTTGATAAACTAATTAAAAGACTTTTGCAAAGGAAAGTCTTTAGTTAGAATTTTTTCAAGCAATTTGAATATATTAGGTTGTCCTTAATATAGAAATTCTCTTTTCTATGAGGGTTGCTATCAACTTCCAACCTTCTTTCTAGTTTGTGTGTGCTGATAGAATCTTTACTTGATTTTGTTGTCATGAAGCCTCCTCTGATCAATAAATTTATAATAAATAAATTTCTGATCAATAACACCTGCTTTACCTAGGCCATTATTGCCAGAAAAATCCCAGGAGTCTTTTTACAACCTTAAACAATCCTCATACCAAATATACCAAAATACAAATACCAAAACATGAACCTCTACAATGGACTGTGTTGAGCCTAGTGACAACATAAAGAAAATGTTTGAAGTAGTATAGTGGTAGAAGAGCTTGGAACCCTGCCATTTTTATATGGGAAGCTCACATTTTGAGTTCTACCATTAGAGAGAAAAGTATTTGGCTTACATAACTACCATTTTTGTTCTTCTTCAGTCATTTTCAGTTATGTCTGACTCTTTGTGACCCCATGTGAGGTTTTCTTGGCTGAGATACTGGAGTGGTTTGCCATTTCCTTCTCCAGCTCATCTTACAGGTAAGAAAACTAAGGCAAACACAGTTAAGTGACTTGCCCAGGATTGCATAGCTAGTAAGTTTCTGAGGCCAGATTTAAACTCAGGAAGATGTGTCTTCCTGACTCCAGGCCCAGCACTCTATCCTTTTTGTCACCTCATTGCCTCATATCTACTGAAGTAGCCACTAACCTTCCTCTATATGTCCTTATATCAAAGAGGAATGTGAGCTGATAAACTACACAATGAGATCACTTTAACTCTACTGAAAAACCCTCTTAAATTTGCTCTTTAAAAATATTTTCATGTACATTTGTTATCAATTGAGGGGAAGTCCTATTATATCAAAGGAGAAAGATAAGAAGGAAGAAGAGGTTCAAGGAAAGAAAGAAGGTGAATTTCCAAAGCTGCAGGTTGCTATAGGTAATCATAGTTGATATATATATATATATATATATATGTATGTATGTATGTATGTATGTATACATACACACATATATATATGGACATATATTTAGGATTAAATTATTGTATTTAAATTTCAAGTAGTAGCTACCTAACATCTCTCCATCCAGATTCTTAGAAATAGAAAGCCTTACTTGAAAGTGAGAGTGGAAAATTGTTGAGAAAAGATAATGACACAGTTTCAATCTGTTAATATAGAGGCACAATTATGTGGTTTACCGTAGGGTAGAAGTACAGGAAAGTTATAAGCAAGGAAGCTGTGTAGGAGGGTAGGGTACATCGCTTGTTCCTCCCACAATTATGTACATGGAATAAAGGAAAAACTGAAATAAAAGTCACAGGCTACTATTATGAAGACATTTAGGAGGGCTTCAATTTCAAAAGAACCTACAGAGCAAGGTGATAATAATGATGGCTCAACTTATATAACACTGAATTTTATAGAACAATCTCTTTACAGTGTTGTTCATGTATATAAATTCAATTTAAGTGAGGCAGTTGCACAAAGTCATGAGCCTCACTGTCTCTTCCAAAATAATCTAAGTTCAGTGGCAACCCCAAAGTCACAATAACCAACTATGGTCCAGGTTGCAGTGGATTACCTTGGTGTCTAGCTCCACAGCATTTGCTTCAGCTACCTTAATGTCTGTTGGAACAAATTATTCTCATTCACCCATTCCACTAAGGGAAGTATTCACATGCTTGGAATAGACATTTCCCCTAATTCACCAATAGGTTTGAAACCAATTGGTTACCCTCAACCTGGTTTAGCTTGTCTGCTGAAATGGTTTACCAGGAGTGTTTCCACTTTGCACACTACAGCCTCTTGGAGCCACAGGTATGAGTTGGGTGGTTTTCTTGGAAGCAAAGGGGAGAGTTGGGTGACAAGCAGATACCAAAGGTGGATGAGCAGCCCTGTGAAGGGACCAGCGAGCCCCCACAGCAGAGTGCTGGTCCTTCCTGAACACCCCATACACCCCAAACTCCTTCCAATAACCTTGTGAGGTACTCCAAGTATCACTACACCCATTTGACAGATAAGGAAGCTGGAGCTCAGATGGAATTTAGTGTTTCATTCATCACCACATTTCTGGTAAGGGGTACAGTTGTGATTCAAACTCATGTCACTCAAAATCCAGTGTTCTTTTCACTCTACCACCCTGTTTCCCTGATATCTATGTACATGGCAAAAGGTTTCAACACCAAAGCAAAGTATATTGGAGAAGTAACTAGAATTTTCTGTTTGAAACCATAAAGTAAAGGGAGGGAAAGGATTAGAAATGCCATCATTAAGGCTTAGTAGAAAAAGTACCAAATGCCATCTAGTTTTTTTTTTAATTTCTTTAAAAATTTGCTAAAGTACCGGCCCTGGATTCAGGCGTACCTGAGTTCAAATCTGGCCTCAGATGCTTGACACTTACTAGCTTTGTGACCATGGGCAAGTCACTTAACCCCCATTGCCTTGCAAAAAACAAAAAACAAAAAAGAAAAAAACAGAAGGCTATCTCTGAGGGTAGCTAAGGTGGTGCAGTGGAATTCAGGAGGACCTAAATTCAAATTCAGCCTCAGACACTTGGCACTTACTAGCTGTGTGACCATGGGCAAGTCACTTAACCCCCATTGCCCTGCAAAATAATAATAATAATAATAATAATTAATTAATTAAAAAAATAAATCTTAAAAAAGAAGACTATCTACTTTCTTGACATTTAAGGTTGACCTTTCATGTCCTACCAAAACAGTGCAATTTAGAGAATAGTATCTCAACCACATGTTCATATTTCTGCCTTTCTGTTCATCTGCTTCCCTTTCTCTCCAACATTCTCTTCCCATACTTGAACTCAGGTAGTAGCTATAGAAAGGTAAGATTTTAGAAAACTGCATGCCAACTACTTAAACGAAGGTCTATAGAGCTATCACAAAAAATAGAAAATGTTGCTACTGGTTTTCTTTTCATCTTTATTGTAACTACGTTTTCCCTTCCTCCCTCCCTATATGATCTGTTCACCCTGTCCCGGTTGTACTCTATCTTGGTCCTTTCATAGAATTCTCCCCTGATTCTACACTGTATATACTGATATGCAGTCCTTCTCCTCATTTTCTTTCTCTTTGCAAAAACACAAATCATCATAAATATTTAAACATCTATACTGTCTTAATTTCATTATAAATATCTTAAGAGCAGGAGAATTATCATCAATTTATGAATTTTGTTTGGCATGGCCAAGGAAAAGGCGAAAGTGCAGAAATAAAGTTGGGTGAAAGTGACAGGAAAAGCTGTTATCAAGTATGATTTTATTTAGACTCAGACTGGGCCTAAGCCAACCAGAGATAAAAATGGTATTCTGTAAGAAACATGATCTCTATGAGTCAGAAAATAGGGGTTCTAATCCCAGTTCTACACTAACTCACTGTCTAATCTTGATTAAGCAAGGCATTTGGTCTGTCTGGGTCTCTGCTTCCTCGTTTGTAAAACAAAGATGTTATGCTAGATGATCCCTAATACCCTTTATAGACCTGGCATCAAAGTAATCTCTAAGGTTCATTGAATCTAAATTTGTAATGGAGATGGCATAGGGATATTTGTTGTGTTGTTATCTATAAAAAGTCTATTCACAGAAGACCTCTATGCTCATTTTTTTTAAGCTAATATCACATTATAAAGTAAAGAGTAGAGAATTATTTTCATGTCTCAGCCCTGGCCCTCAAAACAATGTTTAGATTATGCACCATTGTCCCAGGAGAAGAACCAAGCAGCTGCTACACCCCCATATTACTGCTCTACTGTCTCCTGGTAAAGTTGGTGGTGTCTTGTTCCATGGCTATATAAATGGAAGTCACCATAACAATGATAGCTAACATTTGTTACCTCTTCAAGGTTTTCAAAGTGCTTTACAACATTTATTATCTCATTCAAGCCTTACAACTACCATGTTAACCAGTAGTAGGCTTCTTCCAGTAGTGGACGACCATCGATCAGCGCCTTGAAGAGCCACAGGCCACAGTGTGGCTGTGCAGTCTGATACAGGAGCCACATGTGAGCTATATTCTATTATTTACCCCATTTTACAGATGAGTTAAGTGAGGTCTAGAAAGTTTAGGTCATTCATAGGGCTTGTAAGTACCTTACTGGTAACCATAACTTTGTGACTGCTAAGCCTGGTGTCTAGAAACAGTCTGGGAAATAGGTGATGGGGAGAGAAGCTAAAAGTAAAGGAGTTCCTCCTACTCCTACCTATTCCATTCTTTCCTTAGCAAAAAATTAGGCCTATGAGTGGAAAAAAATATTCTGGGAGGATTAGAGAGAAACTGATTTGTTTGTCTGCTTGTTTTGCCCATAACAACTTTCTACCCTCAGAAACCTCTTCTGAAACCTGGGAGAGCCAAAATTGCATCATGGGAACTAGAGCTGAAAGGAACCTTAGGGCTCTCCTTATCCAACCTGCCTGTTTTCCAGATAAGGAAACAGTCTCTGAGTTAGTAAGTGACTTTCCCAAGGGCACACAGGCTATATGCATCAGAGCTTGAATGCAAGTTGAGGTCTGCTATTTCCAAATCCATTATTTTAGGTTCAACTGGAGGAAAACAGGTTTCTTGACTGTCTTCTTGAGATGGAATTGGGTTGGCAGTGACAACAATGAAAAGGAGCAAGCAATAATAATGGAGATCTCTATTTTGTTTTAATTTTTACAAAATGCTATTTTTCACTACCTTTCAAGTGTAACGATTGGAATGATGCCACCTGCTGGAGACTTACTGTAGAAAAGCTTTGAGGGCAAGACCATGCATCTTTTCTTTGGCGTCAGGAAGTGACGTTTGCTGGTGGGAGGAGGAAGGGGGAGCCGGGCGCTCTGGCTTTTCTTTTTCCTGAGGACTCCGGTGGAGAAGGGAGCTAGAAATGCACTCTCCCTTGAATAGATAGATGAATGTAGGTCTTTCTCTCTCTCTTTGCCAAATTCTTATTCTCCTTAATAAATGCTTAAAAGTCTAACTCTTGCTAAAGCTTATAATTTATTAGCGACCACTCATAAGATATTTTAAACAGACTAGCTAGAATTTTAATCTTAACACAAGGGAGGTAGCAGAAGCTTCATTCTCCTTTTTGCAGATGAGAAAACCAAGGCTCCAGAAATACGTAACATCTGTCTACCACTTTAAGGTTTGCAGATGCATTTTCTCACTTGATATTCACAACCCCATGAAGTAGATTCTCATTTCATTAACCTCCTTTTAAAGATAAAGGGACTAAGGTCCAGAAAATTCAAGTGACCTGTCCAGGGTCACACTACTAGTAATGGTCAGAAGCAGGATTCAAACACAGGTCCACAAGACTCCAGGTTCAGCACTCTATCCACTAATTCATGATGAACATTAGTTAAGTGATTTTGTAAGCAAGTATAATTTCCCTCATTTTAATGCTAAAGTAACTGAAGTCTTGGGAGGTTCAGTAATTTACCCAGGGTTCAAGGCCAGTAAGTGATCCAACAAGGATTCAAATCCAAGTTTTCCCACTCCAATTCTAATTTTCTTGCCATACACCATGCATGCCACTACACTTAAATAAATATGGCAGAATCACTTGGGAGATTCACATAGACTATTTTTATCTAACTTGAGATCTATATTCTTAATGTTCATAGACACCAGATGATTCTTTCTGTGAATATGCACCCTATACAAAGGTAAAGTACATTAAATAAAATTGTGTGTATGTGGCTTTTTAAAAATTTACATGTCTCTTTCATGAAGATATAGAAATAATGCTGATGTTCAAATCCAGCTCTATTTGGAAAGAGAACAAAAAAGATGACCTGTGGGATTTGGGGTTACTTTAAAACCTTTGATTCTGTGATTTTTTATCCTTAAAGAATCTTATTTTGAGTAGTCTGTGAATGTTTGCTATTTTTACAGTGAACAAAGTCATGTAGCTCCGGGGAACACATCTCTGAGGCTCAGGTTTTCTAGATGTAAAATAGAGATGATAATTCTGCCCAGTAGATGATAATAACTCTTAAGTGCTTCAAGAAACCATACAAGGGAAAGAATTGTTAGATTTCCAAATAGGACAAGGTATTCACAGCTATAGCTGTGACAGAAAAGTATGCATTTCTTCCTTTTTTTCCCCCTTGCTAAATGTCAAGGAAGTATGTTTCATGAAACCCAAAGTAATTCTGCCTTCAAGCAAACATTCCAGGATGGGTCTTCTTACTATTTGTCAACTACAAAATAAGTAGATTTCCAGCTTCATCATTGGCAATGCGGAGACTACTTGGGTGGCACACCTAAGGGAAGAGAAAAGAAAAAATGAGGTCTTTGTCGTGCCCCAGAGGCACATGAGTAATGAGGCTTGAAAAATTGGGGGGGGGGGAGGGTCACCAGTCAGTTTAGGATTTATCAGGGTTATCCCTGTTTAGCAAGGATCATGTTTGTAGGGCTCAGGGTAGTCACATTATGTGCCCACATTTCTTTGCCAACACAATTTGGTTAAAATAAGGATTGGGACAACCTTGTTGAACAGGACTTTGAGTATAGAGATTTTATTTGAATGAATGAATAGCATTTAATAACACTTACTATTTGCTAGATACTAAACTAAAAATGGAGATACTAATACTAAAAACAAGATAGTCCTTTCCTGCTCTTAAGGAGTTTTCATTCTAATGGGAGAGTGGAGACATAACACATATAGAAGAGTGACAGATGATGAGGGAGGGGTATTTTGGTCCAAAGAGAAATGAAGTGATAGAGCACTAGATTAGCTGATTCATTCTTTCAAATCATAGGAGTGTTGATTTAACTATTCCTCCCAGTAGACCTTCCCCAAACTGCCAAAGAAATCCATGACAAACATACAAAAAAGGTAAAAAGTTCCTGGTTTAGGAAGAGGGTATTGTAAAATATATTTTAAAAAGATGAAGAGCTATCCATAAGTCTGTGGACTATTTTTTTTTTAAATTAAGAGATTGAGTAGTTAAGACATCATCGGTAACCTTGGTGAGAGCAACTGTTCCCTTGTAAGTCTATAAGGGAAAGAGAAAACATGTTAAAACTAGGCTTGTCAGTCTAATGGGTTGCATCAGCCTTCTGTTTCTGATGCACTAGAATTCTCCTCTAGACTATCTTGTTGAATTCTGACTCTGTACTATATCCATTCTATTCTGCCAGGGTCTATATCTGTAATATTTCATTCAGGTTTTTAAATACCGTTTCTTTTCATCCTTATTCTGGAATTCATAACCGACATTAGACTCCATTTTTCCCCATTTAATTTTCTACCACCATGTTGTTTCATCCTAGACTACATTTCTCAAGTTACCTTAGAGTAAAGGGCTCAAGTAGGTTATGATCTTGATTACACAGACTACATTTCCCAGGTAAATTTATAAGAGAAGTTACCAGTAGGCAGCCATCTTGTCTCAGTGGTCAGTACACATCAGCCACTCAGGAAATTAATGTACCCTTGAAAAATGGGAGTGATGTCATTAAAATGTCAGAAGAAATACTTCAACAAGGTTTTTTTTTTAATTATTCAAGATTGGTTAAATCTTTGCTCTATTACCTAACAATGTTAGTTATCTATTAGCTCAATGGACAGCAGAATCAATATAAAGTTAAAGAAATATATATATTTGGCCTTTTGTTGGGAAAAATTACCGATTTATATAAATGATCAAAATATATTTAGCTTTTACTTATTTATGATAATGTTGAGATAAAGCAGAGATCATTTAAATGAATACAATAAATATTTTTTTTTAAATCTTGAATTAACCAAGAATTTTGACTTTCTCCCATACCAACATTTGCAAGACTTGTTAACAAAACTAAAATTGCCTTCAGAGTAAAGGCAAACCCATAAATTGTGTACCATCAAACATGTTTATGAGCCAAACTTCTAATTATTGAAGAGATTAGTAAAATAAATTTGGGAAAGCTATTTGAATAAAAAACCAATAGTTTTATTTGAATAACAGATATTATCTCTATAATTTGCAATACAATCTCTTTTATAGTTAATTAAAAAGTGTTAGTAGAACATAATTTTCATTCTATACAGCTGAACTGTCTCATATAAATTTATGAGAACACCAGCTGTTTCTACTGTTTCATTTAGATGGCTTATCCTTACATTCCCTTGAGTTGATGAGTGGCCCTTCTCTATTACAAGAAATTCCTTGTACATTCCCATATGACAGCTGTACTTATGTTTAAACTCTACAAAACTTAAGGTTGTTTTGCCGACCATGATGGTTAGAAACAATCAAAAATTCAGCCTTTTTAGATACTGTTTCCTATAGATAAGGGAATTAATTCAGTGACTTCCCTTTCCTCCCTGTAAAGATTTAAAGCTTTGTGCAGTGCTGATTGTGTTTTACTTAAATGTAAAGGTTATATGGCCTAACTTCTTAAATTCAAAATGAGACTAAAGGTATATTATTCAGAAACAAGAAGAAGGTTAGTTAACTGTCAAAATATTCAAATCCCAGTTTTTAAGTTAGGTAGTTCTTTTTTCATTTTCTTTATTTTTAAATTTTGATTCCTGAATTCTCTGTCTTCTTGAGAAGACAAACAATATCATATCAATAATACATGTAAAGTCATGCAAAATATATATATATATCTCCATATTTTCCATGTTGCAAAAAGTAAAAATATAAAGTAAGAAATATGAAATGAAAAAGAATGTTTCATTCTGCACTCAGAGTTCATCAGATCTCTTTCTGGAGGTGGATAGCATTTTTCATCATGGAATATCTGGAATTGTCTTGGATCATTGAATTAATTAGAGTAGCTAAATCTTTGATATTTGGTCATCATTACAATATTGCCGTTATATATAATGTTCTCCTGGTTCTGCTCACTTCACTTTAGAGCATTAATTCTTTTTTTTTTTTTTTTAGTGAGGCAATTGGGGTTAAGTGACTTGCCCAGGGTCACACAGCTAGTAAGTGTTAAGTGTCTGAGGCCGGATTTGAACTCAGGTACTCCTGACTCCAGGGCCGGTGCTCTATCCACTGCGCCACCTAGCTGCCCCAAGAGCATTAATTCTTAAACTTGCCAGTTCACAGACTTTTGGCCATTCAAGTATACCATAGGTGACCCTTCCTATTATATTTAATGCCACAAAATTATTCTCCTGTAAATGCTGTAATTATTCCATTCTTAGATGTCTTGTCATTATCCTGTTGAGGATGAAAGGTGGTATGTAGAATAGAACTTCAAACTCTTGGGCTAGATGTGAAATAGAGAATCAAGGGAAATATAAATGTTACATTTTTCTTCATACCTTCCCCAAACACAGAGTGGAGGAGGGAGGTAGGTCATGGTAGACAAACTTGAATACTCCTTGCTCCTTATTGCTACTTCCAGACTCTCCCTCTACCACCACAATTCAGTAACTTCTCCTCCTCTGAGGTTCATTAAATCGATTTTTATCATTCAATCAAGATTCTGGTGGCTGCTGTCTACCTAACTCAAGGACAGCCTCCTTTCTTCTCCAATCAATTCAGTGCCTGGCTCAGAGCCTTTTTCTCCTTCTCAACTCCTATCCTCATACTAGGAGACTTCAATATGCATATCGATACTCCCCCAAACAGCAAAACTTTCTAAATTCTTTATTTATTCTGCATGATGTATTACTTCCCCCCCATCACAGATACACACAAAGATGGTCATAGCCTTCCTTGATCTTGTCTTCACCACAAATGCATCACTTCTGTATTAATCAGCTATAAAATTCCCTTATCTGATCAGTCTATTGTCTTTCTATGTCTTCTTCTGTCTTGCAACCCAGAAAGCTGTTTTCATGCCTTAATCCTTCGGTTCTTTCTCAGTTCATGACCCATGCACTGCCTATACTCTTCTCCATTCCCCAGATTTACCCTTTGGTAAAACAATCTAACTGTACATGGGTCTCTGGCCTTGAGTCTCTTGAACCTTTATCTTATTGAAAGAATCATGCTGCCAAGCTTCAGTTTTGAATTATTCCCATCACCTACTGCCTTTGCTTCTACTTATGTACTGCTCAGAAAAGCAGAGGAAAATCATGAAATTATTCTTGCTGGTTTCACTATGAATTTATATTACATAATCTCAACTGGGCTTTCATAGGAGCAAGATGATATTTTTATACTTCCCTAATTGACTCACTATCTAATTCACCACTGCAGCTTTTCCAAAACGTTTTCATACTCCCCCAGGCCTCCCATAACGGCAGATCGGTTAAGATAGTGGATAGAGTATTGTTTCTTGCTAGGATTCTTTCTATCTTTAAAATCTATGATCCTGTGTAATTTAAAGGAAGACTTACTTGTAAGAGATGGTTTGGTTTTAATAAAAATTATATAAAAATTACCTCTACACTCACATCAAGTGGACACATGTCCAAAGTACATAAACTTGTATATTGTATATTCTGTGTCTCAGTAGAGCCTTAGTTTCAATTGTAATACAAGTGATTTGACATATCACATAATAAGTTGCTACAATCTATGGAATTTGAAATTGCTTGACATTAAATATCTGAACATTAATAAAAATTATGTTTTTTCTTCTTAAATTTAAATTTATTTTAAAATAAATTATTGTAAATTAAATTCTAAAGTATAGATTATTATAAAATAATAAAAATATTAAAAGTGTATCTATTTGTGTCTCCTCTGCACATAGAACCCTAGCTAGCCAGCTCCCTTACCTTACTCTATTTTTACTCCAGACCTGCTTAGTGGTACCCTCACATTCTGGCCTAATTTTTTGGTTAGATCACATCATGAAGTCAATGTTTTAAGCTGTGCTTTCAAAACTCAAAAAAAAAAATGTTGAAAGTCACAATACTTTTGGAATCTTGTTATGTTTCCTGTGGCCTAGAGATCAATTTTTCTCTGCAGATGACTCAGAGGGAAAAAAATTTGAATGACTGAGTATGTATTACTATGGAAATACCAGTAAACATATTGACTGGAAAGACCCAAATGTCTGTGGTTTCCTAACAGTCGAGCAGTTGGAGGTAACATTAGATGTGTAAGGTCTATTTTTTTTAACAATTACTTATTTTGTGTTATTCTGAACTTGACAAACACCATTACCATTTTTATAAACGGAGGAAAAGGGGAAAATGTATATGAAATCAAGAAATATGCAACATTATTTTGACATATAATAAATTTGATACTTTCATTTCAAAACTGTCCTGTTTGTATCTCTCTGTGAAACCTCTTCTCTTTTGTGCATTTTAACAATATATCAATGATACTCTTTTCATTTAAAAAAATACTATGTTATATGATTGTAATGGAATATTATTGTTCTATAAGAAATGACAAGCAGGATGATTTCAGAAAAACCTGGAAAGACTTACATGAACTGATATATAGTAAAGTGAACAGAAGCAGGAAAAGATTGTACACAGTAGCAACAATATTGTTCAATGAAGAATTGTGAATGACTTAGCTATTCTCAGCAGTATAATGATCCAAGACAATCCTAAAGGACTAATGATGACGTGTACTATCCACATACAGAGGGGAAAAAACATCTGATATTGAATGAACACAGACTGACACATTTTACTTTTTACTTACTTTTTTTTCTTTCATTTGAGTCTTTGTATGACTATATGGAAATGTTTTATGTAATTGTACATGCATAACCTATAACTGATTGCTCACTGCCTCAGGGAGGGGCTACGGAAAGGAGGATGGTGGGAAGGATAGAATTTGGAATTCAAAACTTTAAATAAAAATAATTTTTTAAAAATTAATATTAACAAATTCCCCAATCCTACCTCCTTGAGAATAGGAATCATTTTGCTCTTTGTACTTGTATTCTCAGCATTAAGCACAGTGCCTAGGCATAATAGATGCTTGTTCATTGATGGATTGTAACAAATAAACATAGTCAAGAAAAATCTACACATTGAATATATCAAAAAAAGTATATTGTTCTAATATACACACACATATATGTATACATACATATATATGCATACATATATGTGTGTGTGTTGTGTAATTTAAAATTCTAAATGTGGGTTCTAATCTGTTCCCCCAGTTTTGGGGGAAACTGACTAAAATCACTGATAAAACGAATTTAGATTTTTAAGGGTTTATTGAAATATAGAAAGAGAAAGATTGAGAACAGAATTCTTATAACCTCGAAATCCTATGGGTGGTTTCTGAGATATTTCATATATTATTTGTTATTTTAATGAAATTTGTTTTTCTATCTTATCTCTCCCTGTTTGTTTTGTGGTTCTTATATAGACATGCTAATGATTTATATGGATTTATTTTATATTCTGCTACTTTGATATTTTTTTCAATTAATTGAGACGACTCTATAGTTCACTAAATAAAACATTATATTTTCTTCAAAATTATTTTGGTTCCTATTTACCTAGGCTTATGCCTCAAATTTCTTTTTATTATGTCACTCCTAGCATTTTTAGAGCTATATAAAATCATGGTTGTGATACTAGGTATACTTTATTTATTCCTGATCTTATTTGAACAGTTTCTAGTGATTCTCCATAAATACAATGCTGACTCTCAGTTTTAGAGGGAAATTATTTATCTATTTCTGAAATATAAATTTATTTCTATCTTTTCATAGTCTTTAATAAAAAATAAATGCATTTTATTTTAAAATCCATATCTATTAATATCATGTGGATTTTGTGCTTTTATTAATATTGTTAATAATTGTTGATTATAATTTCCATTGAACCAACCACAGATACCTGTTATAAATCCACCTGTATCACAATGTATGATTTTTTTTTGGATATGTGGCTATAGTTTCTTTACTAATATTTTATTCAAAATTTTAGAGTTAATAATCATTAATAATATAGATCTATAGTTTTCCTTTTCTTCTTGTCTCTCCTTGCATTAGTATCAAAGTCATATTTGTATCATAGAAGGGATTTGGTAGGATACCTTCTTTCATTATTTTAAAAAATAGTTTGCATAATATTGGTGTTAATTATTCTTTGCTTATTTCACAGAATTCACTTTTTAATCCATGTGGCTTTTTTTCTCCCTTTGAGCGTATTTTTACAGCTCATTTGATTTCTTTTTCTGAGATTGGGTAATTTACATTCTCTATTTCTTGTTCAATTAATATTGTTAATTTGTACATATATATCCATTTCATTTAAATTATGAGTTTTATTGGTGCATAAATGAGCAATATGCTTTGTAATAATTCCCTTTATTTCAATTTCACTTGTTATGACTTTTCCTGGTTAATTTTAAATATTGTCAATTTTTTTCTATCGGATTAGTTAAGTTCAAAGTTTTATTGGTTTAACAAAACTGACTCCTAGTTGTGTTTAGAAAGTCCTTCTTTAGTTTAAAAAATACATTCTTTTCAATGTCTTTTCCCATTATTTGGAAATGTGTTTTTACCGAACACATGAATTACATTTCTTTCCATAGCTTTTTTCAGTTGAGTCTTAGATGATATTTTAAGGCTTCTTTTTAGCTGTCGTTTCCTATGATTTCTAAATGATTCTGATTGTCAGATATAATTTGTTTTTACCTTGCTTAGAGTACTTTGCAGATGGCAGCAACAAATGCTTCCAGGCCATTATTTTGAGACTTAAGTCAAGTAATATCATATTTTCATCATTTTTCTTACATAATGATCAATTTTTCTCAGCCTATTTACACATGTGCCTTGGATAATTTGGACATCATATGTAACTTTATTATAAACAAGTTTCCCCTTTGCTTTCAAAGACAGTATTTAGAATAGGGTAGGAGAGAAATCAGAGTGACTTGTGATTTTTTTTTTTTCCTTTTGAGATGAGGTTCAGAACATTTTAAAAGCATCAGAACTGAATCGCTATGGATTGGCATCTTTTGTGCAAAGTCCATGTGATGATTATAACACTATGTACTTCTGCCACTCAGACACACATGTAAATTTGATCTACTATCAATTTGACTATCCAAATTTTTTTATATATTTTTTTTAATTTGAAGTGCCTACTGCATGCGATACTTTAGAATAAATGCTATTGGAATATACATTTTCAATATAACATTGTATCTACAGTCATAGAGCTTATAGTCCAACCATAACAGGGTAATTGCCTACATAGTAAAAAATCTTGGTAACTCTACAGGAAATGGTTACATTTACAGTATAAGTATATATAGAACTACAATGTGGAATGGCAGTCTGGTTGAATGGAAATGCCAGATATGTGTTCAGAAAACCTGGGTTTAAATCCCAGATCGACTTCTTACTTCTTATGTAAGACATCTCTCTGAGCCTTTCCTCATCTTTGAAATGAGAGTATTGGACTACATGACTTGTATTGTCATTTCCAAATATATATTGAAGGTCCAATAAATACGCTCTTGCTTTTCCTTTCCTAATATAGATATTAGTTGGAGTTAAGGTTTTATTTTTGTTGGCCTTTTTAATAAATAAAACTCATACCCATCATGCTTTTTAAAAATTATCCTAATAGTGCTGAAGTCTTATATTAACTAAAAATGAGGGAGGAAAACTCTTAAAAGTAATCCAACTTTGAACTGTAATGTGCTTTCAATCCTTAATTACAGTTTAATATCCACAGTTTAATATGCATCTACTATTGTCTTTTCGAGGAAAAAAAATGTTTAAAATAATGGCAATAAAAATTTAATTAAGCTTTTACATACAAGGA
Source organism: Dromiciops gliroides (assembly GCF_019393635.1). Taxonomy (NCBI): domain Eukaryota; kingdom Metazoa; phylum Chordata; class Mammalia; order Microbiotheria; family Microbiotheriidae; genus Dromiciops; species Dromiciops gliroides. The sequence goes on along the minus strand of NC_057866.1, from coordinate 172,044,511 downwards.
GCTTGGGGAAATATAAAAATAAATGACAAACTAAAATTTCTTGTCAGATCATTTTAATGAATCTCAGTTCCACAGTCATTACAAATACCAAAATTGATCATGATTCCATACAGATATTTAATGAGTAAAATCTGTGTAAAATTATATTTTCACATACTTTTTTGCTTATATTAACACATTAAATGATTTTCAAAACCAAAAGCAATCATACTCAAACATCCATCGGAATTTGTTTCTAATTACTCATTCTGGTTTTACTATGACCTTGGAGCTAAGCCAGTAGGACACAAACTGGAAAGATCTTGAATAGTAGTACCAGGATGGTTTAGAGGGGCATATCACCAGGTTGGCCACAGGATGAAGAATGTTCCAGCCATAGTAACTTTTAAAGACCACCTACTATGGTGTCAAAGATTTATGATCTACATGGGAAAAGGAAATATGGGTATATGAATGAAAGTAGTCTGAGAAGAGGCTGGGAAGGTAGGGTGAACCAATGGTGTTGGCCTATGAATGCTAGACTTAGAAGTTGGAATTTTATTCAGCAGGCAAAAGGAATCATTGAAAGTTTTTGAGCAGAAGTGTTTAGACCTCTGATTAAGAAAGGTTAATCTGGTAGTGCTGGAAGGCTGGATTAGATTAGAGTGAGAGAAGTAGGATGACTAACCTATTACTAAAGTCCAGGTAAGTGATAATAGGGACTGTGATGATGCCAGCAGGAATAGAGAGGAGGGGGCAGTTACTTTAAGAGAAAGCACAGAGGTAGAATAAATAGGACTCGGCAACTGATTTAAAATTAAAAGGAAAGAAGATGTAAATTTCAAAGATAACAGTAAGGTTTTAAACATGGGAGACCAAATATTGGTGATGCCAAAAGAAATGGTAAAATTTACAGACATGTTGAGTTTTAGGTGCCAGTACTACATCTACAAGAAGATTTTCATTCTACAATTGAGAATGTGTATCCAAAGCTCAGAAAATAGGTAAGAGCTAGACTTAAAAAGCAATACTATAAATGCTTAAATTATGAGTTAATGAGATTTTCAAGGGAAAGCAAAGTAAGTGGCGGGGTGGGGATGAGGAAAAGTTTTTAGGATATAAAATAAAAATCAGTTAAGAAAAACAAAAAAGAAAGTCTTCCCCCCCAGCCTTCCCCCCCCCCCCAGTTTTGTTTTCCAGATTTGCTGCTCTGCTGCTTACTACCTATATGGTCTTTTTACCCGTTTATATTCATGTAAAATATAATACACAGGACGTTATATGTTACACAATGAATAAAAATCGAAGAAGCCTCTTGTGAATGGTAATAAAAACAACACTGAACTTGCTTCATTGTTAGTTGTGAATCATCATTTCATAGCACAGACGGTCTTTAAATAGCCATTATTTGAACAACTTTCTGGGAATTGCTCACTTTTTTACTAAGTTGGAAATGTCTGTCCTCATCCAAAATGTTCTCATTCAAAACATGAATTGAAGTGACTCAGGCTCTTCCTTTGGGCCATGTTCTCTCATGTTTTATTTTAGTTTATTTTATGTCTTCCTCTGCCTCCTAAGGAGTAAGCAAGAGATAGCCAGACTCTCTGGATCTCATTTTCCTCATCTCTAAAAATAATGATCTTCAAGGTCCCCTTCAGCCCTAAATCCTATGAATAGTCCAATGAAAGGCATGGGTGAGAAGTTCAGGGAAGAGGCAATTCATTCCCTTTACTCATCATTTTAGACATTCTCAATTAAATGTATTATGAGTCCCATAAAAATGCTAAATTGAACCTCTGAGCTATATCTTCACCCTTGCCTCACTCTTACCTATGGTATACATTCCACAGATTAGAGCAAGTTGAGTATTCCTTTTCTGTTTAAAACACATACAGTGGAAACAAGGTCAGTGTGTGACGCTAGGTGAGTCATGTAACCCTGTTTGCCTCAGTTTCCTCATCTGTAAAATGAGCTGGAGAAGCAAATGGCCAACCACTCCAGTATCTTTGCCAAGAAAATCCCAAATGGGGTCACAGAGAATCAGACACAACTGAAACAACTGAACTACAAACAACACAGTTGATACAAGGTCAGTCCCTTAGTAAGCAAGCATTTAGTTATTAAACAGTTAATATATTCTAGATATATTCTAAAAGCTGGAAATACAAAGAAGAGCAAAAACAGCCCCTTGAGGTTTTCACGCACTTCTTTTATTCTTTGAATTTAATTTTTTTAAAAGTAACATGCATTTATTTTCTTTCTTTCACCTCTTCCCCCACTACTGGAAAATAATAGAAGAAAAAATAAAACCTTTGTAACAAATGTAATCTAGTGAAACAAATTCCCATGTTTACTGGAGTGCTGGGCCTTGAATCAGGAAAACCCTCAGTGCACTTTCTAGATTTGTGACCCCAGGCAAGTCCATTAATCTATTTGCCAGTTCTCTAAACTCTAAAATAATAATGGCACCTACCTTCCAAGGTGGTTGTAATGTACTTAGTACAGTGCCTTGCACATAGTAGGTACTAAATAAATGTGTTTTTCCACTTTCCTCCCTTCTTCCCCCTGCACATTGGCTATGTCCCAAAAATGTATACCTCATTGTACATCTTAAAGTCTTTCAATTCTATGAGGAGGTAGGCAGCATGCTCCAGCATAAGTGGACTAGAATACTGAGTGGTCACTACATTACTTAGAGTGCTTAGGATGTTCAAACGTTTATTTTATAACATTGTTATTGCATAACAATGTTTTCCTATTTCTGCTCACTTCAATTTTGTATTAATTCATACAGTACTTCCCAGGTTTCTTTGAAACTGTTCCTTTCATCATTTTAAAAAGATGTATTGATATTCTTATGTAACTTTGATTTTACTTTTCTAATTAACAAGCATTTATTTTTTCTCTCCCATATTCTTCCCAATTAAAAAAAAAATAAAACCCTTTTAAGAAATATGGATGGTGGGGGCAGATAGGTGGCACAGTAGATAAAGCACCAGCCCTGGATTCAGGAGGACCTTAATTCAAATCTGGCCTCAGACACCTGACACTCACTAGCTGTGTGACCCTGGGCAAGTCCTTTACCCCTCACTTCCCCACAAAAAGCAAAAACAAACAAAAGAATTATGGATGGTAAGCAAAACAAAATTCTGTATTTGTCATATTCTGCATTTTGAGTATGTGATTCCTTTGTTAGGCGATGGATAATATAGTATATCAACAATTATCTGGTATTGTTGTTGATCATTGCATTGATCAGAGTTCTTAAGTCTTTTGCAGTCATTTTCCTTTGCATTATTCTGTTTATAATTTTATAAATATCTAATTTCATAAATTGTTCTTCTGGTTCTGCTTACTTCACTCTTGACTGGCTCATGAAAATATTCCATGAGTTCAATAAAATCATCCTTTCTGTCATGTCTTAGAGCACAATATTATTCCAGAACATTAAAATACCCAAATTTTTCAGCCATTCCACCAACTGATGGGCACTCTTTTAGATTCCATTTCTTTGCCTTTACACAAAAACTTGTTCCGTCCTTTACCTCCTTCTTTGAGCACTTCTGAGTATTGGCCTAATAGTGGAATTAGTGGGTCAGAGAATATGACCAGTTTAGTGACTTCTGTGACTTCATTCCAAATTGTTTTCCAAAATGACTAAAGCAAGTAAGTTCCACCAACAGTACTTTAATGTGTCTATTTTTCCACAAAAACCCAACATTTCTCCTTTTTCCTTTTCTGTCATCTTTGCCAATCTGATGGATATAAGGTAGAAGCTCAGAGTCACTTTTGGTAACACATTTCTTCCTTTGAAAAATGCCTGTTCATATCAATTTTGTAATGACTCTTGTACTTCTAAATTTTAATCAGATCCTTAGGTATATATGAGATGAGGCCTCTATCAGAAAAAAAAAGTCACTGCAAAGATATTTTTTCTCCTAGTTATGGTTTTCTACTTATTTTACCATTGGTTTCGTTTATGCAAAGAAAAAAAACACTTTAAATGTTATGTAATCAAACATTTCTCCTTTATTTCCTATAATCCTCATGATAATGTATTTGTTCATAAATTCTTTAGTTATGCATGAAGCTGAGAGGTAATTTCTTGATTTTCAGATTTGTTTATGTTGTGACCTTTTATTTCTCTATCATGTATTGATTTGAATCCTATTTCTGCCAGGCTTCCCATTCATCCCATTTTTCTAGGGATTTTGTCAAATAGTGAGTATGGACTCCAATATTTGGGGTCTTTAGGTTTATGAAACATTCTCTTACTATGTTTGCTTCCTTCTGTATGCCTAATTTGGATGCTTAATTTATTGCACTTATTAACTTCTCTATTTCTTTTTTTAATCAGTATTGAATAAATTGGATGGTTACTGCTCTTAATACAGATTGATATCTGATATTTTTAAACTCTCTTCCTTCCCACTTTTTATTTTAATTATTTCCCTTGATATTCTTAAGCTTTTATTCCTTCAGATGAATTTAGTGATTATTGGGTTTTTTTAAGCTTTCAATGGTCATTCATTGGTGGGTTTTTTTTTGTTATGGCACTGAATAAGTAAGTTAATTGTGGTAGCATTGTTATCTTTATTTTAGGGACTCTGCCTACCCATGAGCAATGAATAGTTCTCCAAGCATTTTGCTTTATGACATCAAATTCCTTTTTGAAATCAACAAGCAATAATAACAGCAAGATAGTATTGTCTCTATGCCTCTTATAATCAGTTTTGTGATTTTGATTTTGGAGTCAGCTAGAAAAAAATCAACTGTGATTTTCTTCTCATATTTTCATTATTACCATCAATATATGCATTTTCATAAACATTTTATAAACCTTAAAAATGAGATATGTGGATCAGTAGTTACAGTTTCTTCCTGGGCACTGTTTTTTTGGCAGACAGAGGTAGAGAACAAGAGATATGGATACCCACCATGATCTTTTCCCTTCTTTTGAAATCTCCTCATGAATACCTTGAGCAGTGATAACCAGGTGCCTTTAAAATTGAGTCTTTCCCCCTTCCCCACTCCTCCCAACCCCAGGTCAGATTTCTTCTGTGTGCATTGTGAGGCCCAGCCCCTCTTCCCATTTTCATCTCCCAAGTTCTAAGTATATTTCCACATAAAGAAGATTAGGTACCAGGGTGAGAGATGCTGAATCATAAGACAAGGTGTCTTAATTAAACAATTAATAGAATAACAACCTAGGAAAAGCCAATTTCAAGATGTTTTTAATCCTTTGGGATATATAGATATTTAAATACTTAAGTATTTGTCTTGTTTAGCTTCACAACATCCCTGGATAAAGTGAGCAGAAAATGAATTTTAACCCATTTGTAGGTAGGGAAAATAATGTCTGATAATTAAATGGTCCACTTGGTTTCACTCATAGTGCTTTAAAAGCATGGATTAATTCCATGACCTACTAACTGAATGCAGGATTTTTCTAAGGTATATAGAAAGAGAAATCTTTGGCCATTATAAAAAGAACCTCCTTTCTTTCTGCAAAAGGATATTGCAAAATGTCTGACAGCCTAAACACCAAAGAGATATGCACTTTGCCCATTCTGTTAGCAAGTGACAGAAATGTCTTTCAACAGCGTAATTATATGGTTATGGTCCACTGACAGAACCATTTGTCAGTTATGTGCACCTGCTGATTAGAATGAGGATTTTAGAAGTTCAATCACTCTGTAAAAAACAGAAATCCATTTTTTCCTTTGCAATGAAAATAGAGATGAAGGTGTATTGAATACTCATCTTGCTATTTATAACTGAGTTAGAGACATAATCTCTGTTCCTATGCAGAGATTAAAGCAATGATTTGGAGCCTCTGTGAAAAACTTCATGCACTAAGTACAATGAAGAAGCTTAACACCAATTCAAGTAACAGCTGCATCAAAGTATAAATTTTAGGGAAAGTGACTAGTTATAATTCCAAGACCCTGTTTTTATTATGAGAATTGTACATTACAGATTATTAGAATTTCCCTGCCTCCATTCTGTATGATCATAACACAGGGACGGGATCTAATTGGATTTTACATCTACCCTTTTTAAATGCTGGTATTTAAAAGGATATCTACAAATGTAATTTCCTGTCAGTTACAGATATGCAAACTTCAATACAGAGTGCACATGAAAATATGCCCTTTCAAATTAGAAGTACTTCATTTGTGTAACAATGTTGGATAGTTTATAGGGTTTCCATGAGGACTATGCACGAGATATCCTTGTTCAGGTATACTGAAAGAAATAGCTAGATACAGGATAGTCTATAAGGCACAGTTGCTATGGAAACTGCATTCTTACCAGTTATACTTTATAGAGTTATTTTCAAGCTTGTTCTGTTCCATTCAATTTAGTACTCACATGACACTATTCTTTTTAAACTTTTTAAAAAGCTTTTGAACTATGCATATCCTTTGACACAATGATATTACTATTAGGTCTATCTTCCAGAGAGATCAAAGGAAAAGGACTGAGATGTACAAAAATATTTATAAGCTCCTTTTTCTGTGGTTGCAAAGAATTGGAACCTGAGGAGATACTTATCCGGGCAGTAGCCAAACAAGGTATTGTAATACCATCATGGTGTAAGAAATTATGAAGTGGACGGTTTTAGGAAAACCTTCAAGAACTTAAATGAATTGATGGAAAGTGAGTAGAACTAGGAAGGTAATTTATGCAATAATAACAATTTTATAAAAATAGTCATCTTTGACAGACTTAGGAACTCTGATCAATATAATGACCAAATACAATTTCAAAGGACTCATAAGGCTTCACTATGAACCAAATCTCAATGTTCTGAGGCTTACTGAATCTCCTTCTGAAACTAATTTTTTCTATTTTCTATTTTCCTACAATACCTAAACTTTAATATTGTTACAAAGGGAATAAGCATATGCTTAATCTTCATGAAATCCTTTTCTCATAATACAGAGTATCATTGTTCCTATTTTATTAATGAGAAAAATAGACAAAGAAATTACTGAAATGAGCCCATAAGGAGAGAAGGGACAATTCATCAGTGGTCTCCTTTAATTGTTGTCCACATTGCCAAAATCTAAATATTAGTTTTGACACATGCTGCACAAGGAAGTTGACAGGCACACTAGACCAACCAAAATGTAAAGTCTTAGATGTTATGGATTCACTTTAAGACTGGTATAATTGCTTCATTTTATTTTCCCGGTCTTGCCCATGATCAAAAATAAATAAATAAATAAGAGGACACGTTGTAGACTTTAGCCATGGTGATTACTACAGTAAAATAATACCACATCATGTTAAATCACTGATAGTCTTTGAAGCAAGGCACCCCTTGGATGTAGGTCAGTGTTGTCCTTTATTGAATCATGGCCCCCTTTGGCAGTCTAGTGAACTCTATTGATCCCATTCTCAGAAAAATGTTTATAAATACATAAAACAAAATACAAAAGATTGTAAAGGAAACTAATTACACTAAAATATATAATATATATTATATATGAATATATTTAAAAGCCATAAATTCATAGATCCCAAATTAAGAATCTTTGATGTAGATAGACCTCTGACCATGGCATCGTAATATTAATTTTTGAAGTAAAATTAGCTTTGGGTTGCAGGATTTATGATTATATGATCATAGGATTTAGAGATGTAAGGGACCTCAGGTCTTTTCTGTACTCCTTTGTTAGTTTGTTACAGCCAGGGACTCTTTTCATTGTTATTGTTGTTCATATTGTTTTCTACTCATTATTCTTCATATCTCCAGTGCCTAACACATTGTAGGTAAATAATAAAGGCTTATTGAATTGAATTGACTCAGAGACAACCCACTAATTTATAAATGAGGAAACTAAAACTAAGTGAGTTGAAATAATTTGCTCAAAGTATTACTCCATTTCTCTTACTTAAAAAATTATTATAACAGTGCCTGAAATTCTACTATTAGTTTCACTTATGTAGCTTCTTCTACCTTGGATCCCCTGTTAGTATTCAAATACTTTTTGGGAGGAGTACACTTTGATTCATCCTAATATTATTAAGGACATTACACTTTTATTTTTTATACCAGAAACATGGGATAGCATGAAACAATTGGAACCTTGTAAGAATGATTGGGGGAAGGACAGGAAAGGAATAATTAAGAGGGAAGAGTGTATTGAAAATTAGAAAGAATTTGCTGAAAAAATAGGTCATCAATTTTAGCTGCCTGACAATTTAAGCTTTAGTTAGTTATATTTTCTTTTATGTAACTTTTATTATCCTTTTTTCAATTAATAAACATTTATTTTTTTTCTTCTACCACTATGCAAAAAAATAAGAGCAAAACTAATAAATATAGGTGACCAAGTAAACTATATTTACATATTAGTCATGTCAAAAATATAGGTCTCAGTCTGCATCTTTAATTCATCACTACAATGTCAGTGAGTAGCAGTGTTTATCATCAGTCCTCTACAATCTGCCACCACATTGAATGAAGTTTTTAAGTGTTTCAAGTTGTTTGTCTTTATTCTGTTGTTATTATTGCATATTTTTCTCCTGACTACTCAATTCATTCTACATCAGTTCATACAGATCTCTAAAATTTTTCCTTTCATCACTTCTTGTGGCACTATAATATTTAATTACATTTATATACCTTAATTTTTTCAGTCCTTCCCTAATTAATGGGTACCTCCTCAGTCTTAGATTGATTGAATTTGTCAACACCTCCTTTTTATGAGTATTAAATTGTTTTTATGGTTACAGCTTTGTAGTATAATATTATATCTGGTCCTGGTAAGTCCACAACCTTCCTACTTTTTAAAAATTATCATCCTCAAGATTCTTGAACTTCTTCCTCCTAATGAATTTCATTACTACTTCAATAGCTCTATAAAGTGATCCTTTGGTAGTTTGGTATGAGAGTAAATAAGCAAATGAATTGATATAATATTGATATATTTTTATTTTATTAGTTCACATTGTCCACAAGCAATTAATATATCTCTAATTGTTTGTCTTTATTAATACAAAAATCATTTTCTATTTCTACGCATATGATTCTCTTCCTATATTTTGGTAGATATAATCTCAATTATTTTATATTATGTAGTTATTCTAAATGGAATGTCTCTTTCTCTTTTTACTGGATCTTTTTTTTAGTCATTTGTAGAAGTACTGATGATTTCTATGAAATGTTATATCTTGCAAATTTGCCAAAGTTATTGTTTCAATAAATTTTGTTTTTAGGTTGTGTAAGTACATCATTATAGCATCTACAAAAATACTAATGGTGATAATAGATGTCCTTGCTTTACCCCCATCTTATTGAAAAGTTCTTTAGTTTATCCTCATTATACAAAAGGTGTCTCTTCATTTTACGTAGATACTACTTACTATGTTAAGAAAAAGCCCACTTATTCATATTCTTTCAGATTTTTTTATTTTAACAGAAATGGATTTTCTCAAAAGTTTTTTTTAATATAATTATATGACTTTTGTTATTTTTGTTATAAGTATGGTTCATTATAGTTTTCAAAATATTGAACCAACCCTCTCTTCCTGGTATAAATCCAACCTGATTAAATTATATAATCTTTGTAACATATAAACTTTTTTCTAATATTCTATTTAATATTTTTGAATGAATATTCATTTTGAAGGGCAGTTCGATGAAGAAGTGCATGCTGTAAAACTTCTCTGAACCTTAGGGCAGCTAGGTGGCACAGTGGATAGAGCACCGGCCCTGGATTCAGGAGTACCTGAGTTCAAATGCGGCCTCAGACACTTAACACTTGCTAGCTGTGTTACCCTGGGCAAGTCACTTAACCCCAATTGCGCCACACAAAAAAAACCCAAAACAAAACAAAAAACCTCTCTGAACCTCAGTGTCTTCATTTGTATTGAAATGATTGAAATAAATGGTTTCTTAGGTTTCTTCTAACTCCAATATTTATAAATCAATTCTAAGTCATATTAATATCTTTTATTGCTACAAATCAGGACAGCTAGGTGGCATAATGGCCAGAGCACTGGGCCTCGAGTCAAAAGGAATCATTTTCCTGAGTTCAAATCTGGGTTCAAACACTTACTAGTTGTGTGATCCTGGATAAGTCACTTAACCCTCTTTGCCTCAGCTTCCTCCTCTGTAAAATGAGCTGAAGATGGAAATGGCAAACCACTCCACTATATTTGCCAAGAACACCCTAAATGGGGTCATAAAGAGTCAATCAAAACTGACACAACACAACAACAACAACAATAACAAAGAGAGGAACTTGAGGACAAAGAATGATCTGGCTAGGTTTCTGGCATACTCATATTATTATTTCAATTGATCTACAAGAACAGGAGTGTTTTGGGAAAGGAAGTGAGTCCCCTTAAATTTTCAACACTTTTCCCAATCCACAAACAACTTGATTAAAATATGAGCTCAGAATTTGAAATGTAAACTGTTGGGATGACTTTACAAAGATTTCTAGAAAAATCTAGAGACTTTTCTAAAGTTTCTGGAAAAGACATTAAAGCAACAGAAGCAGAGTGGTTCAATATAAAGTGTACTGAACTTTGAGTCACAGAACCTTGGTTCACATCCCATCTCCATACTACCAGTATGACCTGGAGCAAGTAATTTAATATTTCTGCATTTTAGTTTCCTCTTGGTAAAATGAGAGGGTTAGACTAGATGACTTCAGAGTGTATAAACAAGCACTTATTGATTACTTGTATGTGCTAGGTACTGTGTTCACAGGTTCTTTCTAAGCTTTATAACCATAATATAATAATCTCATAGCCAAAATAACTGATTAATTGAGCAAATTTAATAGGAAAAAATACTAAAAGTAGTCTTCAGAATAACGTAGGCCAAACAACTAATGAAGTGGTAGATGAGTCTGACTTGGATTTTCATCTGTTCTTTCTATTTTGTAAAATGATAAAGCCAACAGTGATATACTGTACATATTACAACCTGTATAGCAAAGAAATATAATATCTAATTTTTCAGCACAGCAATATAATATCAAAGTTTTCCATATAGTGCCTCAAGGAAGAAAGAAAACTATCTGACAAGGCCATAATTCACCATAAGTGGTCTGGTGAATAATAAATTCTGATATGGGACGTATTCCTCCAACAAGTTGCTTCTCATATAAGTCTCATATGTGATGAAATATTGAAAATTTAGAATAAACAAATATGCTCCTGGGGGACTATTTAAATGGTCGTCATGAGAATCTTTCACAGTGATGGGCCCTTTCTTTATTTTTTGAATAATAAACATTTTTATTTAAATTTTTGTTCCAAATCTATCCCTCCCTTTCCCCTTCTCCCCACTCCTCTGTGAGGCAGTAACCAATCAGATACAGGTTATACATGTACAATAAGTGATGGGCCTTTTCAAATGAATCTGGAACTACTGTGTTTAAATTCCAAGTTTAAATCAGAAGACACTTTAGTTTTCCAGAGTAGGAGCAGGGATAAAGTGGTAGATATATCAAATAAAAAGAGTCTCATTTCAGTAGCATCGAGGCTGATATAAAGAAAGATCAACTCTTTCTACTCCATCAATTCAGCCCTTCTAGATAATTTATAATAGATTAAAAAGAGAGGGGGGAAAGGTGGGAGTTCCCCACATTTCTAGGTAAAATAAAATTATTTTATATTTTGGTTTACTATAAGCCAACAGAATAATAATAACAGTAAATAAGGTTGATTATATACTTGAAGGTTTGTGAAGTGATTGATGATAGATAGATAAATGGATGGATATATAATTTATATTATATTATTTGTTATTCAGTCATGTCCAACTCTTTGTGACACCATGCACTATAGCATACTAATACTGCCCATGGGGTTTTCTTGGCAAAGACACTAGTTTGCCATTTCTTTCTCTAATATTTTATAATACATAATTGTATAATTTGTATGTAAATTATATATTAAATGTAAATTGTTATATATAAAGTTTCATTTAATCTTCACAAAAGACTTGTGCAGTTAAGTTCTGTTATCTCCATTTGATAGGTAAGGGTAAAAGAGGTTAAATGATTTGTCCAGGGTTACCTAGTTTGTGTCTGTAGCAAGAATTGAATTCTGGTCTTCTTGGCCCTTGTACCAGTTCTCTATCTACTATTTAATCTGCCTCAGAAAATGATTCTTAAGCTATCCTTGAACTTGGATAGAAATAAGTGTTGTGACAGTCATAACCTGTATTTTACATATAATTCTGTGGCCCCTGAGCAAGATCACAAACAGTATGCAATGAACACCTTCATTTAAAGTAGAGAAGGATTTTGACCCATGATGGAAACACAAAGACCTCCTGGACATTTGTTTAATAGATGTTTAATAAATTTGTTTAATAAGTGGCTTCAGGGTGTGGGAGATGGGGATGGGGAAGGTAAGAAAATGAAATAGCATACCTCTGGAAATAGATTCACATGTTAACTAATCAGTCTTATAAAATATCCTTTGGCCATTTTGTTTCTACGCTATTAAAATAGTGGAAGTGCTGTTAAAAACTTCTAAATTTGGTGTCCTCTACATTCTGCATCGTTGGACAAAGATCCAATCACTTCACCTTAGTTGCAGTTTTGTAAATAACTGTTAAAAGGTCATGAAGGAAAGAAGGGAGGGAAGATTGGGGGAGGGGCAGTAAAAAGCAAAACACTTTCAAGGAGGGATAGGGTGAAAAAAGATAAAAATAGAGTAAATATTAAGGGGAGGGAATAGGATGAAACGTAATACAATTAGCAATAGTAACTGTGAAAGAAATGATGAGCAGAATGCTATCAGAAGGACGTATGAAAAATGCAAACCATCAACAGAGAAAGAACTGATGGTATTTGAATATAGATTAAAGTATAATTTTATTTGTTAGTTTCTCTTGCTAAAGTTATTCTATTTTCTTTCTCAACTTGAGTAACATGAAGATTCTTGGCATAATTGCACATGTATAACTTATATTGAATTGCTTGATTACATAGAGAGAGTTGAGGAGGGAGGGAGGGAGGAAGAAAAATTTAGAACACAAAGTTGTTTTTTTTTTTTTAATCAATGTGAAGAAACAATGAACAGGTGGATTTCAGAGAAAACTGGAAGGACTTAGAGGAATTGATGCTGAGTGAGATGAGAAGAACCAGGAGAACATTATACACAGTATCAAAAACATTGTGTGTTAATCAACTATGATAGACTTGACTCTTCTCAGCAACACAATTGTCCAAGATAGTTCCAAAGGCTTCATGATGAGAAAGGCTCTCCAAATCCAGAAAAAAAAAGAAGTCTGTGATCTAGATACAGATTGCACCATACTATTTCTACTTTTTTTTTTTGGTTTCCTATTATGAACTTTTTCCCTTTCGCTCTGATTCTTCTTTTATAGTATAACTAATAAAGAAATATGTTTAATGTGATTGTACATATATAACCTGAAAAAGGTCATGAAGGTTTTCTGCACAAAGAAACTATATTATATAGCCAAAAAGGACTAAGTTTAGAGCAGAGATTTTTTTGTTTGTTTTTTAATCATAAAAGTATTTTATTATTTTCCAGTTACATGAAAAAATAGTTTTCTACATTTTTTCATAAGATTTTTAGTTCAAATTTTTCTCCCACCCTCCCTCCCCTCCCCCTTCCCAAGAAAGAAAGAAATCTGATATATTATATATATACAATCATATTAAAATATTTCTGCATTAGTCATCTTGTGAAAGAAGAATCAGAACAAAAGGGAAAGAACCTAAAAAAAAGAAAAAAAAAACAATAATATAGAAATAGTGTGGTTCAATCTGCATTCAGAATTCACAGTTCTTTTTTTTTCTGGATGTGGAGAACATTTTCCATCATGAGTTCTTTGGAATTGTCTTGGATCACTGTATTTCTGAGAAGAACCAAGTCTATCACAGTTGATCATGGCACAATGATGCTATTACTGTGTACAATGTTCGCCTGGTTCTGTAGAGAAGAATTTTTTTTTTTTTTTTAGTGAGGCAATTGGAGTTAAGTGACTTGCCCAGAGTCACACAGCTAGTAAGTGTTAAGTGTCTGAGGCCGGATTTGAACTCAGGTAATCCTGACTCCAGGGCCGGTGCTCTATCCACTGTGCCATCTAGCTGCCCCAAGAAGAATTTTTTAAACTGGAAACCATAGGCCTTTAAAGAGTCCTCAAATTGATTTTAAGGGGTCGGTGAACTTGGTAGGGTAAGGGCAAATTGCATCTTTATTTCAATATAGTTAGTTTCCTTTATAATCCCATACATCATATTTATGGACTTAAAGACTGTTGTATATTACAAAAAGAAAATATTAAAAGATCTTGTTTTGGATTCATTAGACCTAGGTCTGACACCTGTCTCTGCCACTTACTACACATATAACCCACAGGCAAAAAATCTGCTTGTCCTCAGTTTTCCTCATCAGACAAAGGAATGAGTTATATTAGAGAATCGTTAATCCTAATAAAAGTTTTCCAATGCTTCATGAACCCTAAGGTTTTTGTCAATTGCACCCTATAGCCTGTTGAAATATCATTGTTTTGAGAGAATTCTGAAGGGAAATCAATATTAAAAACAGTAATGCTGAATCTTTTTATCCTTAGGCTATGGCACACACTTTGATTTATAAACAAAAAAGAAAAAAAGAAAAAAGAAAAAGAGCTCTTCTCTATGCTTCATCACCATCTTATTTGGGTATGCTAATGAATATTCAAAAATAAAAGTGTCAAAAATGATTCTTTTTTCTTTGTATTATCTCATCTTCAAAAACTTATTTGTTTGCTTTATATATTAGATGCCAGTTATGAATCAGTCCCTAGTGAGTTATTATGTTATTTTAAAGTTAAAATAGAAAATGACAAGAATAGAGGATACATTTTCCTCCCAGGATTTATTCAGGGTTTTGTTCTTAATTTAATTTTATCTTTTGACTTTTACAAGAAGGATTTTAGGTAATCATCTATTCTCTAGTTATATGAAGAATCAGTAAATCGTTGCTATTTTTATCATGAAGTTAATTACTTTTGTATTTTAGTTTTGGAACCTTTTTAATATAGTAAGAAACAAAACTGCTATCATAAATTGTATTTCCCAATTAAATATTGTATAGTGTTATGGTGTACGCTAAGGAAACACAGATGCCACTCATATTGAACTTACAGCGATATATATTCCCATTAAATTTTACTTGTATTTTATGTTGAGAAATTACGATCAACATTCTTGTAAAAGATGTCCCCTGGGATAGAGGACTATAAACTCTGTTTTATCGTTATTAGACAGCTTATTTTCCTTGGTGCAGGTAAAATAAAGTGGACGATAGCTAACTTTTATCATCTTTCTGGAGTTCAAGGTTGGTAATATCTTATTGTTACATTTGAAAGGATTAAAAATAATCATAAGAAAAATATTATTTTCCTTGTAGTGGGGAACTTCAGAGAGCTATGTAATTGAAAACCTGGCATTGAAAAACACAGAATATTTCCTCAAAATTAACCACACACACACACGCACGCACGCACGCACGCACTCACGCACGCACACATTCCTGTTTCTTTTTACTCCGGTCACCTCCAGCTTTCTTGCTTTAACTCAACTAAAATGTAGGCATATGATTAGTAGGACTTGGAAAGGGAGGATTGGTAAGCATCAGTGGAGGACCTATATAGGCTTTAACTGGGGTCTAGCTTGGAAGCAGGAGAAGTAGATTCAGAGAGTAAGTAAGTAGTTGCTTCCTGTGGGGTGGAAGGAAGATGGAGGATAAGGATTGAAAACAATTTGTCGTAACTATCCCTTCTATACATTTAGTTAAACTCTTTCCTCATTTTTATTCCCAACAAGAGAGCTTAAATCCAGTCCTACCCTGCCTTCTTTAGTCTGCAAATTCAATTATGAAAAGTTCCATGGTTGTTTCATGTATATGTATGTATGTATACATATAAATGTATGTATATACATGTATGTGTATATGTGGGGTTGTGTGTACATATATACTCACATACACATTCACATATATACATGTATATATTTTTTCATTTCTTTTTATTTTAATGGACAAACATCTAGCCCAAACTATGTTACAACAATTTTCATCCTCAGGAGGCTATTATATGAATTTGTTTTAATGTTAAGTGAGTCAGCAATGTGAACTCCACCAACAAAAATTCTTCTCTGCTGCCTTGTACTATCACAGAAGTGACCCTAGCATCCTGAAAGCTATTTCATAAAAAGAAGAAATTGATGACCTTAAAAACTTTGAAAACAGAACCATAAAGGTAAATCTTTAATTATTCCTTTTGACAAGAACTCCATGTAATTTCTAGAAAAGTGGCTGTTCTGTCATCTTAGTCAATTTTAACAAATGTAGAAATGTTGCATTTCTTTGAAAATTGGGATTCCCCCTGCCCTCCTACTTTATTAAGACCCGAAGTTTTAAATTCATGTTCTGGAGAACAAGATGTAAAAGTATGTGATGGAATTGAGCAAAGCAGATTATTAAATCTATTTAAATTTGAATAAATTCAAAATTCAATTAAATAAGTTGAATTCAATAAATTTATTAAGCAAGTAGCAGTAGCTTTTTTTTTTCTTTTGAGATAAAAGAAGGGTTCTTTTTCCCGACATCCTAACAACTGACTCAGTATTCTACTGATTCTTCATAGAAATTTGATGCTGACTATACTTGGGTCAACATTTGTTAATTACTGTGACTCAAGAATGTGAACAGTCAGCTTCCAAAAGAAGAAATCTAAGCAATCAATATCCATATTTTTAAAATCTACATCACTAATGGAAAAATGGAAATTAAAGCAATTCTTATACCCATCAGACTAGCAAAAGTTTCCAAAAAAAGAAAAACAATTCTTGGTGTATCTGCAGGAAAATGGACCATTGATTCATTCTTAGTGGAGCAATGAATTACCAATTCTGGAAAGCTATTTTGAACTATTCCCTAAAAGTCACTGACATCTATAATATACATTTTGACCCAGAAATACCACTACTAGACTTGTACCACAGATGTATAAAAGAAAGTAGAAATGTATATATACACATATATACATATATATACATATATACATATATATACACATGCACACACACACACACACACACATACACACAGCAATTCTTTTAGTATGACAACTGAAAACTAAGGTAATATTCATTACCTTGTGAATGGCTGAAACAAAACCCTGGTATGTGAATGTAATGGAATATCATTGTGCAAAAAGAAATTATTAAAAGGATGGTTTATGGATATGGCTAATGTGGGAATTTGCTATACTTGACTGTATATTTTTTAAATTGTTTTATTTGTTCTTTTTTCAGTGAAGTAGGGGGAGCTGAGAGGCTTAGAAGGATGAAAGGAAGGAAAGAAAGAAGGAAAGAAGGAAGGAAGGGAGGGAGGGAGGGAGCGAGGGAGGGAGGGAGGGAGGATGGATGAATTTGAAGTTTCATGTACAATCCTCTTTTTCTGTTCTATTTTGTATGCATAAATGCCCATTTTATTTTGGCATTTTTAAAGTTCAGAATTTTAAAAATTTAATCCCTATAATTCCTTTTTCAATATGGTTTATCTGTATAAAAATACATATACATTAAACGTAATATGTAAACTTGACTAAGGGTGACCAAAACCACCCTTAATTTTGAAGAACAACTTAATGTAGAGCAGATATTTTCATGAAATTTTAAGAATCTGACTCTTAGGCTCAAAATGCCATTTTGTTCTACTCATCCAATATACTCATTCTCCAAGTCCCATATCTAATCTCATCTTCTTAAAATATCCTCTGACCACCGCAATCTAAAGTTATCTCTTCTTGTCAGCCTCACGGCACGTATTATGTATAAATTTATTTAGCAACTAGTCATTTAAGGCCTTATGACATCTCTTCTAATACCTTAACTTTGGGGGGAGGGTTAAAATTAGTAAGAAATCTTTCATGTATTTATACCTGATTCCCCCAGGTCCTCCATGCTTTATTTTTATTTTCCTTATGTGATGGGTTGCAGACAATAATTTTTTGTTAATTTGATGTGACATTCACTCAAGCTGAATTACTTACTTCTTACTAAAATGCTTTACAAATATAGAAAGACTTGACTAAGATAGATCTTCCTTTATCAGTTTAAATGAATGTTTTAGACAATAAAGGGGTATGTCACCTTCCCAGTTCTACAAAATCCATTCATTAGGTTTTTTTATTCAATACACTTTTATTTTGTGTCTAGGTGCTTTCCTGATTCAAAAATAAGTAAATAAAGGTACATGACTTCAAAGAACTTAAGATCTAAATAATAAATAGACATACATGTACATAGCTATCATACAAGGGAGTGTAAGTACCATAAAAATGTACAAGTAAAGTATTATGACAATTTAGAGAAGGTGGGACATTAGCAGGAAGGGAGGAAGGGAATCAGGAAGACTTGAAGAAGATTTGAATTGGAGACAAATACTGAAAAGGGGGTTTCCATGTGAAGCTTAAAGCATTTTACATGACCCTCAGCAACTCATTTAACCATCCCTGAATCTTTCTTTCCTTATCTATAAAATGAGAATAATGAAATTTGTACCATTTTGTTGTTAAAGGAGATGGCTGTAACCCCAATATCTTTAAACTTGAACACATTATATAAACATCAGTTATTATAGTTGTCATCATCATTATTGTGTTAGCCACAGGGTGATTATTTTTTTTTGCCAATAACAATTCTTAAACATCATTTACTACATCATAAAAGGGCTATGATGTGTATCAGTGGGTGAACACACACTGATAAACTCACATGGCATTAAAGTATTACAATACTTTATTATGATTATGTTGTTATTATGAATTTAGTTGATGAGGGATAGCATGGAAACAGGGAACTTCAGGTTGTTTTTGAGGATTTGTGATTAAAATAGTAGTTATGGAGCTTTGACTCTATATAGTGGGGATAGGGGAGACAGGAGAGATAAGGCTGTAAAGAGAAGTAGAGAGGGGTGCTAAAGATGATAGTCTAATGAAGAGCTTTGAATGACAGGAAAAGAAGTCTGGATTTTACACAATGAATAAGTCTTTCTCAAGCTATAGTTACATGAAGCAGTTCAAGTAATTATGCAAAGAAAAATGTTGTGATAGTAGTCAAACAAATAAAAAATAATCTCTTTTGATGTATTCACACAAAATGTGTATCTTACACTACCTCAAAATCAATCATGCAACTAACAAGATTTGCCTTAGAAGTACTTGTTGATTGTACTTAATAATGATATACAACCAGTTGATTTGTTGTCTCTGAAAAATGCTTTGTCCATTCTTATTGTTAGGAGGATATTTTGTTTGTTTATAATATAATTTCTGTACTGTTGCTCTGTCATGGTAGTTAAGTACATACTTAATGGAAACACATACAGGTAAAATAGAAAGTTTAAAAACATAAGAATGTAGAAGTATCAATAACTATGATGTTGATGATGAAATAAATATGTAGGTATGACTAGGTTGCTATTGGGGGAACATTCCTACACTTTTCAAACTACAAATCTTTTGAAATATTAAGTACAAAAAATGTTGACAGCCAAAGTTTCTTGCCAAGGGAATTGAAGTATTCATGTGCTTAACCCCATCTCACAGTAGTAAATAGAATATAACTGCTTTGATATATACTAAATATAATTTTATATATAAGTATGCATTAGTGTAAAACATGTTATCTTCTATACAACAAAGCCTTCAAAAATATATTGAGGAAAAATGTTTCTAGAATTACAAGACCAGGTTGCCAACAAATTACTAAATTTGTCTGAAACATTTTGCTCCCTGGATACACCATGAACTAAGTAGAAGTCACTAGAATGCCCAAAGTCCTGGTATTGGGGGCACCACAGTCAAGGTCCAATAAGTACACTAAATAAGTGCCTTTATTCATCTGCTTTAGCAATCAACAGATTCTTTCTTCATTATGATTTTCTCCATCCTTTTCCATTTACCTCCTTTATTTGTTATTCACAGCTCTATGATTGCTAAAATCAGGTGGTTAAATTTAAATGATAACTCCTTTCCTATAACCCACTTCCAAACTTCATTTACATTTCCTTACTGATAGAAATCACCATGGAGAAGAACCTATAGTGCTTGGAACCAGGAGACTCATATTCATGAATTCAAATCCAGCCTAAGACACTTACAAGCTGTGTGACCCTGGGCAAGTCACTTAACCTTGTTTACCTCAGTTTGTCATCTGTAAAATGAGTTGGAGAAGGAAATAACAAACCACTGCAATATCTTTGTCAAGAGAACCCCAAAATAGGGTCACAAAGAGTTGGACATGACTAAAACAACTCAACACCAACAACAAAAATAAGACAAAATGAAGGAAGCATTGATTACACACACACACACAAACAAACAATGCAATTACTGTTTAAAGCCTTTTGGCAAGCTTCTGCCCAATATGGCATCAAGCTCCTATCTAAATAGACATAGCCCATCTGCTGCTTTAACATTTAACTTCAATGAGATAGAATTTATTTTCTTAGCACTTTTCTTCTGACGTTTATGTTGCCTCAAAGAACAACAAATGCCTTTGGAAATTCCATTTCAGATTACTAATTGAACCTGTAGAAAGTCAGGTAATCATACCATAAATCAACAGCATTGGCTGTACTTGTCAACAGGAAAGGAATCATAGAAATTGATTTTTTTTTTCTATTCCTTAAAAACACCCGTCACACACCAAATAAATTAACAACACTTAATGGCCCAGTGTTACAAGAAGGTTGTTACTAAATATTTGAAGCAAAATAATTAATATACAAAATTCATTCAAACTATTTTCTTACAAAACATTTCACTTATTAGGAATATGGCTAATGATCCTTATTCCTGCTTGCTTGGCTGTGTTTAAATGAAGTGGCAAGAACTAAACCTTCAGTGGGGAGGAGTGTCTCAGGCTTTTTATCTCCTCACTGAATCCATGAAGCTGAAAGCAGATGGTCCTGCTGTTGCTTCTATCTCTGTTGTGTCCATTCTTTCCTACTTTTAAATAAGAGACTGTAGATGGGTATGCTCTTACCTTTGGAAAGTCAGCAGAGTGAGCTTGGAGAAGTCAGGCAAGTGGAATCCATACCAAAATTTGCCAGAAGCCAGCTAGCCAAAAGCCAAGTCCTGAGTGATCTTTCAGGCCAATGCCAACATTTGCAAAGATGAGTACTTACTCAGCTTATGGCCATGCCAACATTTGTAAATGACCTTGGTAGGGCAAAATACCAAGTGGAAGGGAGCAGCTAGGTGGCTCGGTAGATAAAGCACCGGCCCTGGATTCAGGAGGACCTGAGTTAAAATCTGGCCTCAGACACTTGACACTTACTAGCTATGTGGCCCGGGTCATGTCACTTAACCCTGATTTCCCTGCAAAAAAAAAAATTCTATGTGGAAGATGTATTAATCCTGAGCCCACTCTCCCTAGGGACCATGGTGGTATAGGAGCAAGTATGCCCCTAGATGTTAGGGTTAAATGTTTGTACCTCTATTCTTACTGTGTTTTAAAAGTAAATATCCCTTTGAAAAAGCTTTCTAAGGAAGGAATATATCTAAGGCATGTGAAAAAAAAAACATGACAAAGGTAGAATATAATAGAAAAACAAAGGAATTTAGAATTTTTTCCCATGTCTAAATTTCTGAACGAGACTGTCTCCATAAAGTAAGTGCCAAAGTAGGAGTAATCAGAATATTTGCTGGAATTAGTTGATCCTGGCCTGTTGGCATTTTCTTGTAGATGACAGAGACTGTCCCACAATGTTTCCTGCTACTTAAAGTCATTTAGATTAGAATGCAAATTCCTTGAGAACAAGAACACTTTTCCATAGACCTCTCCAGCACTTAGTACAATTTTTTGCACATAGCAGGTGCTTAATCAATGCTTTATTCATTCATCCATTAGCTTTGTAGCATCAGACTCATGAAAACTTTCAGTAACATCAGATTCTGCTGTTCTTGTGAGATCAGGCCTCTTTACTTTGAAGCTGCAGTAAGCAAGGCAGTCAGCATACATTCTGGAACCTGTGGTGAAAGAGTCAATCAATAATAGACTCATGTTAACAATGCCCATGAAAAGTCCTGCAGTTGAATGGAACTTGCAATTAAAATTGAGCTATATATGCACATTGGGCTCAGGATAATGGACAGGCTGAGAATTGCCTACCTTACTCATTTTGAATGACTATCTGCCCCCATGGAAATAAAAGAAAGATCATCCTTTCATTGTAAGGGGAGAAGAAGGAATGTGTAGACATAAGGGGAAATAAATGGCAGGGCAGGAGCATAATAACATGTTTAAAACAGATTTAATTTTTTCCACACCTCTAAGAAATAGCTCTCTATTGAGTAATAAATGTTCATTTTCTAGCTGCAATGGATAAAGAAAGAAATGGGTTGGGGGTTGGGGAGAACATTTATATCCTCAGAGATAATATGCCATTGAAACCTTACTTTAAAAATAAATACAATGTCTTCATATATTTAGCATATCCAGGCTAAGTGAGGATGCCCCCTCAAAGTAGGGTGTTGGGCTTTCTTTTCTTCTCCTCCTATATTCTTTCCCTTGATGATTTCATTTCTCCTCAGGGTTTCCCATAGCTTCTCTACATGACTCCCAAATATATGTACAGTGGAGAAAACACTAGATTTAACATGGCAGTACCTGAATTCAAATTCCAGTTCTGACACCTGTGTGATCTTCAGCAGATTATATGACTTTCCTTGGTCTCTGTTTTATCATGTGCAAAATGAAAGAATGGGATTAGATGAACAATTCCATAAAAATCTGTCATCCTATGACCTGATAAAATGGACATTTGTATCTACCATGTGTAAAGCTAGCTGGTGCAAGGTATTCAGTGACAGCCCAGAACTCCAGTCCTGCACTGCCAACTGCTTGCTGGAAATCACCACCTCTATTTACTAGCAGCATTTGACACTTAACATGTCCCAGCTTAAACTCATATTTTCCTCAAACTCTTTTCTCCCAATGTTTCCTTGTTTCTGTTGAGGACACTATTATCTTCCAGATTCATTACTCCAAATAATATTTGAGGTCCAGGACAACTTTAGATTTACATTCCCAGGGCTTACCACAATTCCTTGCATTTCATAGACATAATAAATTTTTATTGAATCTGCAACATCTTCTGATTTAAATCATTTCTACAAATAAAATATCAACAAAATTATTCATGTAGAAAGGCTCCAGGGTTACTCTCCCAACATGTACTAACACCAGCAAGTTGGATTCTTGAACAAGCCTATTACTTCTTCTTACATCTAGAGTTCTAAGGTTAACTTTGAGGACCTGTGGGATTCTTTTAATGCCATTGTCTTATGCCTGGGGTTGTGCAGTGGGTGAGGTGAGTGTCTTGTGTCTGAAGCCGTGTTTTGGCTGGAATCCACCTGGGTCCAGGGTGGATGCTTTGTCCACTGTGTCACCCAGCTGCCCCATGATGACATCTTTAGGGTAAAATTGAGGGGTGAGGTGAATGTATTGAGGGAGGGGGAAGGGGAGAGGTAGAATGGGGGGAAAATGCCACATGAAAAAAAACAGGAAAGGGCTTATGGAGTAGGGGGAAAGACGGGGGAGGAGCAAGGCAGTAAATGAACCTTACAGTCATCAGAATAGGATCAAAGACCTTAATCTCATCAGATTTGGCTCAAGGAGGGATTAACATACACTTGAGTGAAGTAATCTATTTAAAATGGGCAGTGAATGAGCCTTACACTCTTCAGAACTGGCTCAAAGACCTTAATCTCTGCAGAGTTGTCTCAGGGAGGGAATAACATACACCCTCAATTGGGTGGAAAAATCTATCTAACCCTGCAGGAAAGTAGGAGAGGAAGGGGATAAGGAGGGAGGGGTAAAAGAAGGGAGGGCAGATTGCTGAAGGGGGCAGTCTGAAACAAATCCCTTTTGAGGAGGGATAGGGTGAAAGAAGATAGAAAATAGAGTAAATATAATGGGGAAGGGAATAGGATGGAGGGAAACAGTTTACAATAGTTACTGTGAAAAGAAAAAAGGGAAAAAATTGTACAAAAAATATTTATAGCAACTCCTTGTGGTGCCTAAGAACTGGAAATCAAAGGAAGGTCCATCAATTGGGGAATGATTGAACAAGCTGTAGTATATGATTTTAATGGAATATTATTGTACTGTAAGAAATGATAATCAGGATGATTTCAGAAAAATCTGGAAAGACTCATATGAACTGATATATAGTGAAGTGAGCAGAACCAGGAGAACTTTGTGCACAGTGACAACATTATAGCTCTATGAGCAATTGTGAATGACTTAACTACCCTCAGCAATGCAATGATGCAAGACAATCCCAAAGGACTAATGATGAAGCATACTATCCACCTCCAGAGAAAGAACAGATATTGACTGAACACAGACTAAAGCAATGGATACAGTCTTGTGCTTTCTCTCTTTTTTTTTTTTACTTCAGTCTTTTTATGTGAAATAAGTAATATGGTAATGTTTTACATAATTGCACATGTATAACCTATACTGATTGCTTGCAACTTTGGGGAGAAGGGAAGGGTAGGGTGGGAGGAAATGAGAGAGGATAGAATTTGGAACTCAGAACTTGAAATAAATAAATAATGCCATGTCTTCTCCCCAATATCAATCCCCTAATGTCTTCTCTTCATATCATTCTCCAGTTAATACTGCCTCAATATCATTTGCCAGTGCTAATTCAGAACTCTCAGCTTCTCTTAAATCAGTTGATATCTCAGTAATAGCAAGAAGCAATTAACATTCTCTTTTATAATGGGATATTTAATGAGAAAATATGTTAAAACCCAAATTACATAAGCATCCCTCCCCCCCAAGATGAGGCACACATTTCCCTCTATACTTTAGTCCCCAGGGAAAGTCGGCTCGACCTTCAAGTTAACTTCAAACATTCCTCCCACAAAGATCAGTTCAAAAAGTGTCATAGCCAATGAATGAGTCACTACCTTGGTTCTTTGGGCTGCTGGATTAATTCACTTTGGAATGGGTCATGCAAGGAGCTTGTTGTTTCTCTGTTGACTCCTTACCTGGCTCAGGGGCAGAGGCTATGACAGTCTCTGCCATTGGCTTCCATTAATAGACATTTGGTAACTCTTTTGACCTTTCAAAGCTCACAAAGTTGTTGTGTCTACAATACTCTCACTTCTAATCAGGGAAGAATACATAAAGCAAGGTCAAGAGAAAGATGATAGCCACTTATTCAAGGGACACATGTCATGCCAGGTTGGAAGATATGGCAACCTAAATGCCCAGTGCTTCTCCCACCCAGAATCTCATAGCTGTTCTTCATCACTTAGTATCAAGGAAGTGACAATATAATTTCACACATACATGACTTTTGTAAATACACTCATTTCCAGATCAGCAGTCAATTAAAAGGCTTTTCTTTACCGCACAGAAGGTGAACAAGAAACCACCATAGAATATTTTTGTACATTTTGAATTAGATTCAGGACCCATCTATTACATGTCACCATGGATTTCAATAAGCAGGTTCCCTAAGGATCCATATGGACTGGCAGCATATAGGAGCATACGGATCAAAATCAAAGGATTAAACACCTATTGGCCAGTCTCTCATTACATTAATGACTTGAGATTCACAAACATGAGATTAATTTGAAAAGCAAGAAATAATATTGAATTTTCTGTCATTTGAAAACAAAAGCCTATTTGAGGCTATCACTTCTGGCCTAGAATGTTATTTCAATATCTGATGGCAATCTAAGGGAGAAATGAAAATACTACTTTTCATTAACATCTGTCACTTTTCTGGCTACAAAATCAATCTGTTAAAAAAAATCAATTCCGTTAAAAAATGAACAGAGGTGACAAAAGGTTACATGATGATTCATAGTATATCTGCAGAACTGGTTCTGTAAAAGTACATGTGTTTCTTCAATAGAAACATATAACTGCTCAAAACAAGGAAACAACATTATTCATATGGAAAATGGTTGTATCTCCAATAGGAGAAATATATCTTTCAGAACTTTAAGGGAACCCCTTAGGAAGGAAAATATGTCAGATGGAAGAAATTATGCCAAACAGATGAATTGTCAATGTATGTATATGAATAGCTCAATGGAAAATCCTACAAGGAAAGTATAATAACTTATCAAATAACAGCTTAACTACAAAGGCCTAGAGTCACTTCTCGTTTCTGTGACTGAATTTCAAGGATGGAAATCTTATTAAAGTTCCATGTAAATGTCTCCTAACTCAAGTTCACACAGGCCACATTAGCTTAATACCACCACCTTTATTAGATGCTACTCAGTAGAGTGATCTAACAATGTAAATTTTCTTCTAAGAATTTTTATAGTTTTCACAAAATTGATAAGATTGTGATCATCCTTCTTTCCTTTTAGGGCATAAACAAACATAGAAATGAAAATTAAATAGTTTTGCAAGATTCTCTCCCTTTCTTTTGGTGTCTTTTGGTGTTCTGGAAAATTGATTCTAAGAATAAGAGAAAATAAATCATTTATAGACAATAGATCCCTAGGTTTAGTTAAGGGCACTGGTAATCATAGTATAATATTCTTATTCTTAAAGTAATAACTTCTTCCTGTCTATGACCATTTTTGAAAAAGAAAATCAGACTAGTTGTGTGGCCCTGGAAAAGTCACTTAAACCCAATCCCCCCCCCCCAAAAAAAAACTAAGTAAAAGAAATTAAAAATAAAATCTGTCCTGATTGACACTAATAATAAAGGAAGCATATCAATAAAGATCAAGTAAGAAAATACAGTGATCAATAATGACTTTGAGCACAAGTGACTAGAACAGTGTCTCAATTATTTTGGGGCAAGGTCAGATTTGATCTGTATTTTATATTGTTTTAGGGAACTCCCAAGGAAGAAATGTCTTCCATCAAGGAAACTCAGCATCTGCTCTGTCATTTATAATCTTAAAGGGTTACCTAGGGTACAAAGTAGTTAAGTGACTTGCCCAGCATCATACACACACACACACACACACACAGACACACAATCATCCATGTACCCTCCACTAAAGTACTAATTCAAAGTCTTTTTGTAGTATAAAAGTAACACCAGTTTCTGAAAGCAGCAGAGCCTAAACTCTGTAAGCTTCTATGGAATTCGAATGAGTCCAGTGATGGACTGTAAGTTTGTCATCCAAAGACCATTCTAAGTTGGAGAGGCTTATCACCAGGTTGGACACTGAGTAACAAATCCTTGACCACAGAGCCTCTCACAGACTTATTCCTAAGTAATTCTAAGGTCGTGATCATAGTTGGTGAAAAACAACAACAGCCTACACTGACCAAATTCCAGATGTTTGTAATGTTTCTCTGAGATGCTTGACAGGACGGTTAGTCAAGAGCAAAAACAGTTTGTGTGTGTGTGTGTGTGTTTAGACACAGGTTTAATCAATGGTACCTCTTTTCAAAAGGGATTGAACAAGAAGAATAAAATATTTTAACTAGGGGCATTCAAAATTCCATCCTTCCCTCTTTGCTTGTTTTGTTTACTTCTGAATTAGACTCCATGACAGGTATAGAATTTAAATATGATTTCCAAGATATTAATTATTTATCAAATGAAAGATCTTTGGAGGTGGAGGACTTTTTTTTATTTATATGACTTGCAAAACAATTCCCGAAAGACCAACTTTATCTGGTGCTTTACAGTTACAAAACATTTGCCTATCCACTGCTTTATTTGAACTTCTTTATAATTCTGTGAGGTAGGTAACAAAAACATTATTATTTCTATTTTACTGAAGAAGAAATTGAGGTTCCCAGAGATGAAGAGCCTAGCAGACAGTAAATATTTAACAAATGCTTGTTGATTGATCTAACAGGTTTATCCAAAGTTTCAAATCTTGGTGGGGCAGAGCTAGCTCAAGAATTGGGAAATTTTAATGTCTGATGAAATTAAAATAATTATCCTTTTCTTACTAGGGGAAACAAAGAATCATTTCAATTTAAATAGTGTTGACTGTTAGCAAGAGGATATCTTTACAAATATAAAGTGACAAAAATCTACACTAATATTTATGGAAGCTTTTTTTGTTATAGCAAAGAACTGGAAACTATTTGGAGTACCTGGAGTCACTGAACAAATTATGTAACATTGATGTAAGGGAATATCATTGTACCACAAAAAATTATGAAAGACAGGTTTTCAAAGAAACCTGGAAAGATTTGTATGAATGGATGCAGAGTGAAGTGACCAGAACCAGAACAATGATATATTCAATACAATGTTGTAAAGGAAAATACATATGAAAGAATTAGGGACTTTAAGCAACCAATAATATATCACAATTCTGGAAGACCGATGTCAAAGCAAACGTCCTATTGCTTGACAAAGAGGTGATGGACTATAGGTGCAGAAGGAGATATAAATTTTCTGACCACTGTCTGAATTTGTTTTGCTCAAATAGGCTTATTTGTTTCAGGAAGGGTTTTTGATGGGAGAGGGGTGAGAGGATGGTAATAGTGGTCTCAGCTGTGCCTGACTTTGGGAGGTCTCCTGAGTGTTCAGTATTGAAACAAAATAAGACAAACATGGGTCATTCAGCAGTTCAATAATGGAAAAAATTGAGATACTTGCAGATTCATTCAACAGTTTTGTTTTGTTTTGTTTTGTTTTTACTTAGACATACAAAGAAGATATTCAACAAGTATAGGCATTGAGTATGTCTCCAGTTGATTCTTCTGAGTGAGGCTCCTTTTCTGAGTTACCCATCATAATCTGCCAACCAGATATCAGAGCCCCTTCATGCTTCCATGGCTGCTATAGACTCTCATGATGAGAAAGTGGCATCACCATCCTTAGCCCATAGTCCCTTGAGCCAACTAAGTATTCAAGATATCTCAATACAATTATCCAATATGATTTAAAAGATCACAGAAAAAAGATGCCAAAATCAGAACCTTTAGCCTAGAACCACTACAGAGTCTAGAATACCAATGTACCCTTCTTTTAAAAAAAGAAAAGAAAAGAAAAACTTACACACTAAAATTCTAGCATCATACATTTAATATTATACATATAAGATTGTACCTAGCTAGCATTCTAAATTTGATATTTTACTCACATCCCCTGCCAACATGAAGTTTACTATCATTCAATTTACCACAAGTCACTTTATGTATTATTCCCTATAATTAAGTTATTTATAATTCTTGGTAGAGTCTAGAAGAGTGGAAAGGTGTAGCTTTGGGAATGGATAGAAATACAAAATAGAGAGGTGCAGGGTATTTTGTGCTTTAATTAAAATGATTGTTAGATTTTAAAATGGTACAGAACACATGAGTATATCCACATTTAGGCTTGTAGGTTAAACAATTCAGTTTTTTTATAAGATATAATTTCTAAGTCCTCATTTGGGATGTTATAACAGTAAAAAGAGTAATGTTCTCCCCAAAGCACAGAAAGGGGTTTGATTTCAAAACAAGATTCCAAAAACATATTTTGCAATTTGTCCTCAACTCCAAAGAATACAGCAAAGTGTCTGGGACCAGTAAGGACTGTTGAGAAATGTAAACTATATTTGGAAACAGTATTCACATTTTACAAACTATTTTAAAATACTACATATAGCTCTGATTTGTTTTTATTTTTCTTAAGACAGCAAGTTTTCTTTTCCTTTTTAGCCAGAGGCAAATGCTATTAAAAGAAACCTATGCTTTATTGTTCTATCAGAACAGAAAAATGTTATAGGAAACAGAAAGTGCTAATAGCCTCTAACCACACTTTGAAGATAAACAAGCAGAAATGAAGATCATTTTAAAGCAAATTGCATAAAGGGAACTCAGGAATTGGCCCATAAGATTGAACAAAGAGAATATGACAGCCACCATGTTTATTTAACTTTGAGAAATCAATCCAAGGGAGAGGATAGTCTATAGAATGACAATGGAATAAATTTCATTTTTTATAAAACACAAGAAAACATTGATATAATTTGTATCTACTAAGAATTCAGAAAAGGTCCCTCATTTCAGAGATGTTGTCATTCTTCATAATAACAAAGAACACCATGAAAAAAAATTCATTGACCAGAAAATCACAGGTACCCTAAATGGGCTAATAAAAATTACCAGAAATGTATTCTCAAATCAAATAAATGTGACATCTCTTACACAATCTATGTAATACCCAATAGAATGTTAGAATTGAAATACATTTTAAACATCACCTAGTTTATCCTCCTCCCCCCCCCCATTTTATACATGAAGAAACTAATACCAATATAAATCCAATTATATCAAGGACAGGTCAACTGGATCTTAGCCACAAGATATGGAAATATAAAATGCTCTTTAAAGACTTATAACTCTTCAGCAAGTAGAAATGATTGAGTTTTGCCTCTAACTATGTATGGTCATATCACTGGTAAGAGCATCCGACCTGATCCCAACTTTCTTCTCTCTCCCCTCGTGAGGGGTCTCCCTATCAGCAGCCATATTGTATTATACCATTTTAAAAGTTTGAGAGATGTACTTTCTGGGTAATTTAATCATTTTATTAATCATCAGCACGTTTATTAATAAAAGGAGGTCGGTGATACTCTCAAATACCAAAGACTCCTCATGGTGGTATAAAGAATTAATTGTTGGGGCAGTTAGGTGGTACAGTGGATAGAGCACCGGCCCTGGATTCAGGAGTACCTGAGTTCAAATCCGGCCTCAGACACTTAACACTTACTAGCTGTGTGACCCTGGGCAAGTCACTTAACCCCAATTGCCTCACCAGAAAAAAAAAAAAAAAGAATTAATTGTTATTTGAGGTTTTTATGCCTCAGCGCACACTGGCCTGGGGCTCCGCAAACCACACAGTGCTCCACCCAGTGGTTGTAGCCATTGCCATGGTGCTGGCACCTCACATCATCACCATTCGCCGATGCCTACATGGGCCTGGCAAAATTATAATGATTGGAATCCTAGTCAGGGCAGTCATGTGACTGTCAGAGTGGCCAGACAATTGGTTGGGGCCTATATGGGGTTTCAGGAATGGTGAGAAGTCGCCATTCTAGCTGGAAGCTAGAAGGCGACAGGAGCTCTGCTCTGTATTCTCAGCTGATTCCTGGTCGGTGGTATTTTTTCAGGTTGCATAATTTCCCTTTCCCCATTTTATTTCCTTTCCCTTGATCTTACTGATCGTGTTTGTGGGTTTTTTTTTTTTTTTTGGTTCGTTCTTGTTAAAATAAATCCTGTTCTGTTTTGAGGGAGGCTGCCGGTTTCCTTCCTTGCCCCAATATTGCAGCTAGCTGCTTAGCTAACACTCCCCAATTAAAAATTGGTCCCCACAGTTGTAGGCTCCCAGTTAATATGTCTTTGTTATTCCTGAGGGTGGTAATCAGCTCTGATTGGTTAAAAATTAATGAAAGAATGAATATTACAATGAGGTGCTGGGCTATATCCAGGGGGCGGTATGTGACTTAGATCACCCATACCTTGGTCAAAAAGACTTATTAATTTCCATATCACCTGTCTGACAAAAGTGAGAACCAACATTTTCCCATAACTGTCTGAATAAACACAATGAGCAGTAATCTTCTCATTATCCCAAAATTATCATTTCTTTTATTGTCTGATTAGATCTTGACCTGGGTAAATCTTTGAGAGAGATTTCCCAGAGTGGTTGATTTCTAGATAAAGAAGTAAAAAGGGGGGTGAAACCTTGGTTCTGATTCAATAATTAATTATTTATACTAGAGAGAAATAATCATTGCCTTCAATATCCTTGGGGCAGAACCTCTCTCTCAAGGAGTAATATAAGGCTATTTCCTTCTTGAGGTCTTGTGACCTAAAGTCCAGGTGATATTCCCTCCCTTAGGCATCTGAGTGGCTTCTAGATATATCACTATATCCAGAGACAGGAAGACCTAAGTTTGAATCTATCCTCAGATACTTTAACCACTTTCTATCTTACTTTCCTTTCCTCACCTGTAAAGGTAAAATGAGGTAATATTTTGTGAAATGATTAGCACAGTGCTTTGCTTATAGGAGGCACTTAAATATTTGTTCTGTTCCCCTCAAAATGCTTTAAATTTTTGTTTTGGTTTGTTTTGGGGTTTTTTGTTTGTTTTTTTTTGTTTGGTTGGCTTTTTTAATGGGTGTGTGTTAACGAAGCTATAAAATCAAATATTTTAATGATCCAACAAATATTAATTACAGAATATGTGCTAGGCAGTGTGTTAGGCTCTAAGGGGTCAAAGATTAAAAATATTAAAAAGTAATAAGTCTGCAGGCAGAGGAAAGGCAGTAAGCTCTTAGAACTCAAGACATGATCACTCCAGAAAACCTCCAAATAATTCTATAGAACAATTCCTGGAGCAGCAGGACCCACAAAAGACCTGGCTGAGATCATTGTCTAGCCAAAGGCAACTTAGATGATCACTGGCAGGGGGGGGGGGCCTTCTGTGCCAGGGTTGGAGTGGAGCTCAACCCTGAGGTGACACTGACACAGATCCAGTCCCAGGCAGACCTCACCAGAGAAAAAAACTCCTGGAGCCTTTGAATCAGTTGCAGTACCAATGTCATCTGGAACTAAGTTCACAGTCTAGTAAGAGGGCGGAGTGGTTGGCAGGGGGGAGATTACAGGGGTTT
This sequence comes from Dromiciops gliroides, assembly GCF_019393635.1. NCBI lineage: Eukaryota > Metazoa > Chordata > Mammalia > Microbiotheria > Microbiotheriidae > Dromiciops > Dromiciops gliroides. Next base: position 172,011,902 of record NC_057866.1, on the reverse strand, counting down.
TTTGCTGATGCTGAGGTGGAACTTGAGTTTTTTACCCCTTCTGGGAACCATGAAATAGGCTTGAGTGGTCAGTGGCCCAGGTGGGGGAGAGGCGGAGACTCATCAGAGCTAAAAACCACAGTACACAGCATTTTGCTAAATGGTTAATGAGCAAGTTGAGGTGGGGTTATCTACTGACTAGGGAAAAAGCCAGGCAAGTGAAGAACCTGTTCCTACTTAAATCATTCCACCTGGGACCCCCTGAAGCTTGGGATAGTGCAGCCTGGAAACAGTGCCCCCACTTTAAGGAGTTAAAAGTCAAGTAAAAGATGAGCAGACAGAGAAAGTTGAGGACCATAGAAAGTTTCTTTAGTGACAAGGAAGATCAAGATGCACCCTCAGAAGATGATAGCAATGTCAGGGCTCCTATATCCAAAGCTTCCAAGAAAAGTATGAATTGGTCTCAGGTCATAAAGTTGCTCAAAAAGGACTTTGAAGATAAAGTAAGAGAGGTAGAGGGGGAAATGGAAAGAGAAATGAGAGTGATGCAGGAGGATCATGAAAAAAAAATCAACAGCTTGAAAAGCCAAACTGGTCATATGGAAGAGGAGGTAAAAAACCTCTCTGAAGAAAATCATTGCTTAAAAATTAGGATAGAGCAAATAGAAGCTAATGACTTTATGAGAAATCAAGACACAACAAAACAAATCAAAATGAATAAAAAAATAGAAGGCAATGTGAAATATCTCCTTGGAAAAACAGCTGACCTGGAAAGTAGATCCAGGAGAGATAATTTGAAAATTATTGGACTATGTGAAAATCATGATCAAGGAAAGAGCTTAGACATCATCTTCTGGAAATTGTTGGGAAAAAATTGCCCTGATATTCTAGAAGCAGAAGGTAATATAGAAATCGAAAGAATCCACCAATCACCTCCTGAAAGAGATCCCCAAATCAAAATCCCCAGGAATATTACATCCAAATTCCACAGCTCCCCGGTCAATGAGAGTATCATTTCTCTCTGCCATTCTCATACTTTAACCAAAATTGTCTTCAATATTTGTGTATATTATCTTCATAAAGATGATATCATGGTGGGAATAAATATATATGTTATTGACATTTTTATCAACTTTTTTTGTAATAATAAGGTCTGTTTCTTCCAAGTGTTAGGTTTCCTTTCATTTAGATTTTTAAAAAATTAACTTACAAATCAATTTTCTTTCTTCCCCAGCCCCCCACCCTGAAACAAATTTAAATATATAGTTAAACAAAACAAATTACCTCATTGGCCACATCTAGGAGTCAATTACCTCTTTGCCAAGAGGAGAGAAGAATCCATTACTCTGGAGTCATGATTAGTTATTGAATTGATCAGGGTCCTGAAAGCTTTCAGAGTTATTTGTCTTTACAGTGTTTTTATTATATAAATTTATTTCCTGGTTTTTCTCACTTCATTCTGCATTGACTAGTATAAGTAAGTCTTCACAGGTTTTGGCAGGCCCACCTACCCATTCAGAATTTTCTTACAGCACCCATTATATTTAAATGATATAATTTGAATATAAATTGATAGGTATGGGTGCCACAATGGATAGACTGCTGGGCCTGGAGTCAGCAAGACTCATCTTCATGAGTTCAAATTCAGCCTCAGACACTTACTAGCTGTGCGACCCTGAGCAAGTCATTTAACCCTGTTTACCTCAGTTTCCTCATCTATAAAATGAGCTGGAGAAGGAAATGGCAAACCACTCCAGTATCTTTGCCAAGAAAATCCCAAATAGAGTCAAGAAGAGTCAGACACGACTAAATAACAAATTGATAGGTAATTCCCTTTACTTTTCAGTTCATTACTACTATAAAAAGAGCTACTGTAAGCATTTTTTGTTCAACTGGGCCCTTTTCCTCTTTCTTTGGTCTCTGGGGGGTGTATAGGCTTAGTAATGGTATTGCTAGGTCAAAGAGTAGGTATGAGCTAATAACCCTTTGGCCAGTGTTTCATAGTACTCCTTCAATATCTTGAGAACAGATCCCTAAATGCCCTCAAAATTTTGCAACCTCCTGCCAGGATCTCCTCTGATTATAAATGGTCTAATCAGCTTCCTTTTCTATCATTGTTTGCTTTAATACCATTTCTGCTTCTTCATGTTGCACATGCAGAACTGTGTTGAAAGAGTCCAAAATGTTTACTTTATTGTCAATACAAAAGAAGAGAATTATTGATAGAAATTTTTGAGACCTTTCCCTTTTGTCATCTTTGTTCTCCCTCCAGTTTATTTTTTGTTTTTGTTGTTTGTTTTGTTTTGTTTTATTTTATTTTCCCCTTTGAGAGCCCTTGGAAAGATATGGTTAAATTAGGCCTCTCTTCAAACTTAATATAAACTTTTTTTTTCCTTCACCACTTCTCACACTTTATACTCCTCATCTTTCACAACAATTCATAAAACTGAAGAAATGATGTCATGACTTGCAGTGGATTAGATTTAACTGAGGGAGGGCTGTGAAAGGTCCTTAACCTCACTCTCTCCTCCAGAGCCATCTGGGTCGAGTGGCAAGATACATATTAGGACAACTGGAGGTGACCCTGTATGTTTAAGACAGTTGGGGGTAAATGACTTGCCTGGGGTCACACAGCTAGTAAATGGCTGAGGTGAGATTTTAACTCAGGTCCTCCCAACTTCAGGGTCAGTGCTAGCTTCCCTTACCTGATAAGGAAGCTAAAGCTAAAAGAGGTTAACTGACTCGCACAGGGTCACATATTTAGTAGGTATTTAAGGCAAAATTTGAACTCAGATCTTCCTGACTCCCACTCTAGTATTTTACCCAGTGCAGCACCTACCTTCCTCTCTCAGGAAATGGTGATAATTTATGTTTATGGCTTTCATTTTACACATGCCATAATTTTCAGTGACAACATCTTCCTTAAAAAGGTCAGGTTGGAGTTGTTTCAGTTACTTGATAAATCTTTTCATTTTCCTTTCATATAATTTAGTATTGATCTTGATCTTAGCTCTAACAAGTTAATAGTCTGACTTTGCAAAGACAGTGATTCAGGAATCACTCCCACCATGGTCCCCAGTTGTAAGAATTTACTCTTTGTAAGACTATAACCAATTTCATTTCTTGCTATGTTGTTCAATACTTCTTATACTCAGGACCTCAAAAGTTTTTTTTCTTAAATGAAGTATTCATGGAAGTATTTATGTAAAGGTGAGGCACTTATGTAGCGTTCAAGCCTTTGGTCTCTCTCCTTACTTATACCTAAACCATGTTTTCTCCCCCAAAATAATAAGTTCCTATTATAATTTCCTCTTCTGCAAGAGCTATTGATCTTTACACTATAATAACCTCCACTGTGGCCTCCTTGCAAAATGATGAGCTATAGTTCAATCACTGAACTTTAAGATGACCAAATGTCCCATGAAATGATATTTCTTGTTCCCTTTGGAAGCACAATAAAACCACATCTGCCAACCCCTTTTAGATGGCCTTATATTATTATATTGTTTAGAATTGAATTAAACACTTCAAAGAAATTGATACTCTGTTATCTGGCCTTTTCTGTTAGTTCCAGCATAGTGTTATTTTTTTTAGTGGATAAAAATATAGCATCTTACCACCAATATTATTTTTGCAATAGTAATTATAGCAAGTTATCAAGATAAAACATGACTCCCTAGATTCTGCCTTTAATCTGGCGTGATGACAATTGGGCTTAAGAAATAGGTTGGGATGCTTTCATCTAGCAGAAGTAAAGCAATAGGGGGTTGGGTTTATTTGCTCATATTCTGCTTTTCCCAAAATAAACAAGTATTGGCGCAGCTTGCTCCTATACCATAAGTCTTTCCTGAAATGTGTTGTTAACACATGGACAAGTCTCCTGGAACTAACATAAAGGAAAATGAAAACAAAAGCAGAGGACTCTTCATAAATGTGCCTGAGTGGCACCTGCTGCTGGCATGGCCACTTTCATAATGTTCACGAGCTGTTGACTTTGTACTTCCAGGGACACTGTGAAGGGGACAGGGAGAGGAAAAGTGGCTTCACTGAAACACAAGACCTTGAAAACCATTTAGAATCTCCTGGGGAGCATAGCAAGTACTGAGGAATCATTCTAGATAAAGCTATATTTCTTTTGGGGGGGTGGAAATAAAGTGGAGCTACAAGATAAAGAAGAGAACTAATGGTGCAGACTACAAATCTCAATTTCAGCAGAAATAAAGGGAGATAAGTATGCTGTTATGTTTAAAAACCTAAGCTGAGATAATAATTATCTGTGGGGAATAGATGCTTATTTATTACCTGTGCCATAATAAAAATGGATAACCACTTGTGAAATAACTTGTAAAGAATGTGTATATATGTATACATGTAAATATATACATATAGAGATAGAAGTAGAGATATAGAGATAGATGACATTAAAGATAGAGATAGAGATAGAGATATACACACATATCTGCCTATGAGCCTTCCATTAAAATATTCTATTTTGGTCTTCCAGTGCTTTCCTTTTGCTCTCTATACATTCCAGTTAAACTGGTGTGTTTGCTGTTCCCAGTACATGACATTCCATTTCTTGCCTCCATGGTTTAGCCCTGCCTTCTTCTACCATCATTCCTGTAGTGTACTCCCGGCTCACCTCAGCCTAATACAATGAATCTTTAGTTTCTTTCCAAGTTCAGAACAAATGCTACATCCTACAGGAAGTAGAATCCAGATCCCATTCCTTGCCCTAACAGTTGCTGGTGTCCTCCTCTTGCCCCACCTGAAATTATTTACCTGAGTTCATGTAGTTTACCTCCAAATAAGATGGGTGATATATAAATGCAGAATGCATTTTCTTTTTGCCTTGGTATTTCTAATTTCTTTACACAATTTTTAATATTAATACTTGTTGAGTGGATCAATAAATTAATCCTGATCTCCAATAAGCAGGCTATACTATAGCTGCTTCTAGTATTTGGGGGGACATGCTTAGTTGGGAAAGGACTTGCCACAGGTGAATTTCAGTGTCTTTGTCACCAGTGACTATTGCTACCAGAATGCTGAGAGAACAAGAATAAGCCATCACTCCACAAATGGGCCCATTCTCTAATGATTAGAAGTGTATGACCTCATTGCCTCCCAAAGTAGTCATTAGTATTGCGTGTGTTGTGTGGGAGGGAGCGTTCAGGAAGGACTAGCATTCCTGGTATGAAGACTTGCAGAGCCCTTTTCAGGGCTGCTCAACCACCTTTGGTGTCCACCTTTCAACCAACTCTAACCTGTAGCTCCAAGAAGCAGTAGCATGCATAGAGGCCACAACCTGGTAAAATCAATTAAGCTTCAGACACATGACACGTACTAGCTGTGTGACTTTGGGCAAGTCATTTAACCCTCATTGCCCCACAAAACACACACACACACACACACACACACACACACACACACAAATCACCCCATTATGTCATTGATCCTCTTCAAAAATGAAGGATAAACAACAGCTCATCCGCAGGAATGATGAAACCTCCCAAAAGTGTGTCAGTTCTGTTGCTTTCTGCGTTACCAAACATCTGACTTCTGAAGAAAAGAAGAAGAAATCTTAAAATCTAAAGAACTCTTGGAAAGATACAGAATACCATGTCATTCTTCTTTCTTAGCTTCTTCCATGTGGTATTTACCTAACTCCCTTGCAGAAACTCTCCCACATTTCATGTGTTTGCACAGTCTTCTGGGATGATGGCTCCCTGACAACACACTGGCTCTTTGTGATAACTTCTTCCATTGTTAGATGTTCACCAGCCAACCCTTTAATAATATGCTCAAGAATTTTGAAATAAACAAAGTTCAAGTTCACTAATCTGTTGTTTGCCTCCCCCTTTCTCTTTCCTTTTAACATCTGGGGCAAAGTTTGTCTTTCTTCAACCCCGTAGCTCCAGTATCATTTTCCATCATCTTTCAAAGACCATGGATAATGATTCATCAATGACATCTGCCCTTTCCTTTAGCAACCTGGAATGCAGTTTATCTCAACCAGAGATTAAGATCATCAAAAACAATTATCTGAAAAAGCCACCTTTAATATAGCCCCAAAAATGAATAATTAATACCAAAAAGAAAGTGAATGATTGACTCAATTAGAAATGCTGGAACCAGCAACAGAGACAAATTGAGTTGAAAGAAATTTGCAAACAATGGAACATCAGGAAAACAATGGGAGGAATCAAAACAAGGAACAGAATGAGGTTAAATAGAAACTCAATCAAAAGTGCCTAAGGAATACTGGGAGTTGTGCTGGGCACTAGAAGGGAACCATAAATGTAAATCAGAAGTAAAAATTTTAATACTAAGGGCCTTCCTGGAAGGAAAAGCAGCCCTGTGGCAGAAATTGCAACACTTGTTTAAGGAAGTTCTTAGATCATTTTGGGATCAGATCAAAACAGAGTGACTCTCAGGAGGATGAGAGGATCATGAATGTCAAGCCATTAACTTTACCTGGAGAAATACCTGCTAAAAATGCTGGTTGCCTCAGTCTCCAGAGACAGAATGATGCTTCTCTACTACATGGATTCCTATTGAAAAAATAAAGAACACATCTAAAATTCTAGAGCCAAAAAGGCATTGAGGAGAGAATCTATGACAAATTGGAAGATAAAACCCAGTAGACCTGTGAACAGAGGCATTGGAAAGCTTTCTCCTGATAGAAACTGTCTGGGCAAAAGACAGTAACCTAAATCAGGTTTCTTAATCTGGGATCTGTGAACCAACTGAGAAAGACAGAGATAGAGATAGAGTCAATCTAATCAGAGAGACAGAGTAAGAGACAGAGACAGAGAGATAACTATTTCAACATAATTGAATTTCTTCATTATATGCAATATAATTTTCTACATTTAAAACATTCTCAGAAGAAGTCACTACACTTTACCAGATTGCCTAAGGGGGGCATGACACACACTGACACACACAAATAGACACACACACACACACACACACACACACACACACACACACATACACATACACATACACTTAAGACCCCTCCTCAAAAAGAAACAGTTCATTTCCAGAGAGTTAAAGAGACTTCCAAAGATTTTTGAGCTTCATTTCACAGTTTCTAGTTTCCTGGTATGGACTTGGAAAAAGGGCTAGAATCACTGGAGCACAAAATATTGAGTATATTTGTTTGAAGTACTTATTACTACTCTCTATAACAAATGACTAATTTACATGTTTGTTCTGTATAGTCATGGATGGACTTTGGTGACTCACCATTGAAACTTTGACATTAATATTAATAATAACCTTGTCGTGGTTTCTCAATGCCACCAGACACATGGACTGTGGAGAATGGAGAATGTCAACATGTACAAATCAAATATTTTAGTTCCACAGACCATCTGGAAGTATGGTTTACTAAAACAATGTGATTAGATTGACAGAAATGAAATTTTGTTTTATCTTTTCTATCATTTATGTGAAATATAATTTTCATTGTATTTACTTTTAATATTATAGTTATAGAACTAGATGGGAATGAATTTGTGAATAGTAATTTTGCCTTTTTCTTTCTGGAAACCAGTCAGTCCATTACCAAGGAGCTCAACCAGAGAATTGACTAATAATTGAATCATCAACATATATAAGTATTATATTATTATATTATATCACATCACATTATATTATATACATGATGATGAGCACTATCAACTGACCAATGTGGAATATAGGAGACTGGAGGAAGGTTTACAAGGTGTTCTCAGTTCTCTCCTTATGTTGGCATTGTCATAGTCAACACCTCACACCCATCTAAGCAATGTGAATAAGGGGTAGGGAAAAGCCAGCTTCTTCCACATCTAGTTTTATGAACACTGATATGTTCCATGAATAATAGGTCATGGGATTGAGAGGGTGACTGTGCACCATAAAATAGAATAGGAAAATTTGATCCAATACTCTAATTCCTAAAATGCCATGTTGACTGGTTTGGGAAAGGTGATATTATCTACATTGAAAAAGGTTCAAATTCAATTCTTTCCAAATGGACTTCTTCCAAAAAGGAATTGAGTCAACCTCTGGAGTGAACCTGAATACAGGTTGAGGTCATCACAGGAGCATTTGATGGAAAGATGGAACCTGATTTGAAAAAAAAGTAGTAGAAATGGCTTCTGGGGTTTTTGCTGGTTACCTTTCTTGGTTCTGATTTTCTAGTTAACTAGAGGCAAGAGTTCAATTTGCTTTTATCATCAGTTTCTCCTCTTCTGAAAAATGAGGACATAATTTTGAATGAATATATAATCAATAATGATAATAATAATAACAAATAGAATTTATATGGTACTTTAATGCTTGCAAATAACTTTACAAAAGTTATCTCATTTGATCTTCACAAGAACCCTATAAGGTTCTGTTATTATCACCCCATTTTATAGATGGGAAAACCGAGGTTGAAAGAGGTTAAATAACTGTCCAGGGTGACCTAGCTATTAAAATCTGAGGCAGATGGAACTCAGTTCTTCCTGATTCCAAGTCTAGCACTCTATCCACTACACTATTCACTATCCACTACACTAAGTCAAAGAAGCAAATATATTTTAAAGTAGAAAATTATTTTTGTTGTTGTTGAAGGTAAGCCTATAATTTCTTCATCTTAAATTTGGTTAAAATTGGACAGAAGATTGCTCTTCTGTTGAGCTAAGGAGTGATGAGAAGTCATTTTCTTCCCCTCCCCCCTCTCTGATCTCACACTGTATATATATATATATATATATATATATATATATATATATATATATATATATATATATATATATATATATATATATATATATATATATATATGTTTATATGGTGGGCCAAAAGTTACTATGTTTTAATATCTTTTTGAAAATTATTTTTTCTTTATTTTTTGCCGTTTATGAGATTTGATTTTCTACTAATAATGTGTTGTTTGTAATGGTTGTTTTGGGGGTAATTGTGTCAGGAGCACTGTGCATTCAATGTCTTTCCTCTACCATCTTGCCACTGCCCCCGAGTTTTTACAATTAATTTTACATGTGGGATCAGTGACAGTGAGGAGGTTGGTTGGCTTACAATGTTTTGGAACAGATTGTCATGAGAGGGACCTAGACCATAAAACAACACACAAAAGGAAAAAAAAAAAAACCTTCATGACGTTTCTTTTTCCTTTCTCCTCTTTTTTTTCTAGAGAGATGCTGAATATAGCAGCTATTTGAATGAAAGGAGGAGAAGCCATGGTAGGAATACATGGCAAAGGGAGCTATGTTCTGCCCATAATATTGCCCAAGAGGAGATTCCCTGAACAATGTCATGTTCCAAACTTTATATAGGCAGTCATGTAATCTCCCAAGCACTTAGGAACTGTGGCTCAGAGGATAATAATTTCAGAGCTAGAAAAGAAATCGGAGGCAATTTGGTTAGACTCCTTCCTTTTACAGATAAGGAAACTGAGACCCAGAGGGTTTAAATGATTTGCCCAAGTAAAATACACCTGTGATGTCAAAAGTAGAATTCAAACTCAGGTCCTCTGACACCAAACCCGGCATTTACTCCACTGTACCAGACTGGTTATTTGCTTAAATGGTGAGAGTTCTTGATGGTTGCTACTCTAGCACACCCTTCAAGAATGAGACAGTGGGAGTGTAATATGTTGGTTAGAGAGATGGTTTTGGTGTCCAGAAAACTTGATTTCAAATTGTGCCTCTGACGCTAAGCTCCCTGAACCAATTTATTCATCTATAAAAGGGTACTGTTCTAGAATATAAGGATCTGGCCTCTCACATTTCCTAGGCATTTTAATACTTTAATGCAGCCTTCTAGCCAGTGAAATTTTCTGGGCAATGCCAGCCTTTGGGATTGCCTTTAAAGTAATTCTAAACTCCAGAATTTGAGAATAAAACCTCTATAGAAAGAAAAATTTATTTAGGAACAGCCCTGATTTCTAAGAATCACACATGTGACCACACCATCTGGGAAAGAAACAGTACAGATAAACAAAAGAATATGAATTTTATAGTTTATTATACTGAGCTGTATTGTGAGCACACACATGTGCACACAAATATGCACTCTGTTGTAGTTTTTAGGTAAAAATCTTAAAATTGGTAAAAGATTGTTTCATTGACCCTTGAGTTTGTCGGTATATAGACGCAGCTCCTATTGGGAGGATATGTCCCTTCTACGACTTCGGGCAAGTCATCTCCTTTTTCAGAGCCTTAGTTTCTTCATAAAATAAAAAAGCTAGACTAAATTGTCTCCATAATCTAGTTCTTGCCTCCTATTATTCTATGAAAATTTTAATAAAAGAAAAAATAAATAAAACATATTTCCTGAGACAAGTAAATCATGGTACCCCTGAATCCCACAATGAGTATTCTTCAACCTCAGCTCTTACATGAAACATTCTCTTATCCTGGGATTTCCTATGAATCTCCACAGGGCATATTTTATGATTTCCATCACTCTAACTGACCTAGTCCTCTTGGTTCTATAGCCTTCAAAAGGTATCTTACAGAAGTTATTCTGTATTAAGAATCTTTCCAAACCAGCAGGTAGATAGATATCCAGCCAAGAATGTTCAGGCATTTCAACTTCACTGAAATATACTTAATATTCCACTTCACAGACTACCCATTTTCTGATTGTAGTTTTAGAAATAATACTCCAAGTTCAAAGGTATTACCTGGGAACAGGAAATAGAATGTATCTGGAAAGCCCTTCTTTGTATTTAATGGATTTTAATGAATCATATGCTGAGTTATCCTAGCTTCTTTCATACATTTTTTTAGTGAGGCAATTGGGGTTAAGTGACTTGTCCAAGGTCAAACAGCTAGCTAGTAAGTGTCAAGTGTCTGAGGCCAGATTTGAACTCAGGTTCTCTTGACTCCAGGGCTGGTGCTCTATCCACTGCACCACCTAGTTGTCCTCTTCCATGCCTTTTAAAGATGTTTTAAGTGAGTATATAAGACACCTTCTTAAGGCATTATAAATGAGTATCCATGTCAGAAGTAAACGAGAGAAAAGGGAAACCTGAAGAATGGCATTTAGTAAAAACTGTGAGGAAAACAATTTCTAAAAATACAGAATCCATCTCTTATGCTGTGATGCTCTATGCCTTGAACTCTAGAAAGAATGAAAAGGTGCTTCAGTTGCCTAATTCCCCAATTTCAGTTTCTTGAACCTTAGGAATTCTCTTTTAATTTTAGTCACCCTTCTATCTGTAACTTGGTGAGTACATTTTTTTAAAGTCTAAAACAAAACAACAGGCTACAGGGGCTGTTCAAAGGCAAACAAGACAGAGAGCTGACTGTCAAGGTTTGGCTGGGGTTACCATGTCATATCATTCCCTTGATGTTGCTGCTCCCTGGGCCAGCAATGCCCAAGTCCAATTTGTCTGCAAGATGAAAAACACTGCAATCTCAACCCTCACTCAGTGACCTCTAAAACAACACCTATCATTGGTGATTTAAAACTGACACAAACAGCAGAGACAACAAATGCTTTGTTACTGCTGCCAACTTGGCAAAGAGCAAACAGAAAGAAAATTGTCAGAACATTCCTGAGAACAGCTTACTTCGATAACTATGGGGGGTTGTGAACTCTTAATTGACCACACCAACATACAATTCTTTGTAGAAGTATGATTCTCTAAAAATACAATCATACAAACTTTGGGAACTTTCTGCATTTATTATGCTATTCATTGAAGTCTCTCAGAAACCCTTGACCTCCATTAATTCATAGTCAGGAAACCATTTGGCTGCTGGCAAGCCAGGGTTAAAAGTTTTTCAGTAGGGGAGGATAATTGTCAAATGCAGGTGGTATACTTAATTGATGTTTACCTTTCAAGGGTGTAAGGTAAAGATTGATTTAGCTAAGAGAGTATGCCTTTGGACAGAATGACTCTAAGATCCTATTACAGCCAGGTTAATAGAAAGAATCCCTGCCCACAGCCAGTCATACTAATTCAACTGGGTCTACTCAAAAATCTTTTTTTGGGGGGGGGGGCAGCTAGGTGGCGCAGTGGATAAAGCACTGGCCCTGGATTCAGAAGGACCTGAGTTCAAATATGGCCTCAGACACTTGACACTTATAGCTGTGTGACCTTGGGCAAGTCACTTAACCCTCATTGCCCTGCAAAAACCAAAACAAACAAAAAATTGTTTTTTTCTTGTTGGTTAATGTTGTAACCAACAAAGTCAAGTATAAATCTCTCCAGTTTAACCAAGCACTGCTAAGGTTGAGACCACAGGAGCTGGTGGTGGTATTTTCCAATCCCCATCCTTTACCTGTTCTCTAGATTTGCCCTGCTTTGATTGCTCTGATTAATTGTCTATCCCTTCAATATAGGAGCTAGGCACGCATGCTTAAATTCTACTCCCACTTCAGGTTTCTGAGGAACAATTAATTCTAAACTTGACATTAGTCTAAGGGCTCCTTCCCATGGTAGGGGAGAGTAAAAAGATACACAGACCATGAACAATCTAATATGAGAGAGGAAGTCTTATTCCCATGCATAGAAAAGGGAAGAAATAAAGAATTGTAGAATGAGCATAATCAGTGGTGAAGTGAATATCAAATTTCATTGAGATAATAGAAACAATGTTACTCTTTACCTGTTTTACATTCTGTCTCCACTTAAATAAGTCTAATTAGTACCAAGTGGGTTATTTCTTTCAGGGGTCTCTCTGCCCACAACTCTTTCTTCCTAGGCCAATATACCTTTGTTTCTACTGTAACTATTCCAGGAGTTAATATCTGATGTTCCAGTTCCTAGGAAGAAGGAAAAATACCAGAAGACTTTAGAGATCTCACAAGGTCCAAAGGAAAGAAGACACAAACAGAAGATGGCCACATCACTGATGTTGGATTGCCTAGGAGGCCATGAGCTCACTGCTTAAGGCTTAGGACATGTGGAACTCAGAAATTTGTCCTCATTCTTGGAGGCCTCCAAGAAAAACGTCTGAGGGTAAGGTATTGCCCCTTTATGAATATATGAGTTCTGGCTCAGCAGCTAATTAAAAATGTCCTCAGGGAAGACAGGAAGCAGTTGAGAATATCTATGCCTATTCCAAAGTAGCCATACTTCTTCATACACAGCCACAAGGTGTTCCATGAGTAAGAAAGGTTGAGAATGAAAGGACAGTCTAACGCTATAAGCTATAGAGAAGATGTCAGGTTGAATTGGTCAACGGAATTTCCTCACCTGAAAATTCCCATATCAATGAAATCATATGTCCAGTCCATATCACTATCCATTCTAAAATTTCTGCTGAAAAAAATCACAGAACTGTCTCAGGTTTTTGCAACCTGAAAATTGCCAGACACTGTCACTTTTGACAATGTATTTACTTCAACAAAGTTTAAGTGTGAACATACATTTTATCTCAGTTGCCATCGTGTCTCACCACATTCAAGCAAACAGTTGAGTTGAAAAAGTTGTGCAAAGGATTAAGGGAACCCTGAAGGGCATTGTTGGAAGAGACTGGCCAGTAAGACCTATAAATTTTCCAATTCCTCATCATCACTTGATTTTCAACAATGGGATTAGTCCTACTGAGTTATTGATAGGACAAAGTCTCAAGACTTACTTAGCCCATTTGTATAAAGACTTTGAAGAGTAACTAGACAAACAGTATCATATGCTGAATACCACTCCACCTGTACTCTCCATTCATTTTTTACCAAAAGAATTAGCCTTTGCTAGGTCTATAAAATTAGATCAAAATGGATTCCTGTTCCAATAATTGAGGTCACAATACTTTCCTCATACAAGGTCCAGAATGCAGATGAGTCAGTGACAGCCTAATTAACTGTGATGTTGCTCCTCCAATAACAGAAGTAATAAAAACATCGCAGTTTGCCATTTGTGTTTTCATACAGTTCTTGAGAACATAGCAGAGGCACAAAGTGAAGGAAGCAATAGTTAATCTCTGGCCACCATATACACTCACAAGTGTAACACAGCCACAGTCCCATAAGAGTGCTCCTTTTTGACTAAAAGTCTACTGAGCCAAGGAAGGCAGTGTATCTCAAGAGTCATAACACATTAGTCAGTAATGTTCTTCAGTGTTTTGTGTCATTTTCCCCCCTAGTTGTAAGTGAAGCAGCATGGAATAGTGGATAGAAGACCATCCCATCCAGGAAAGACATGAGGTCAAGTATTATTCTTGTCACATACTGGTTGTGTAATCATAGACATGTCACTCAATCTTTCAGTATGCCACTGAACTATTGAATGACATAGCCAAATTTCTGTCCTTCAGTGGTGGAAAATTTTTACCCTGAGAGTTCTCCATACAGTTATAATCATAGGTCTTGACAAATTAAGAAGGGAAAAAAAGTGGATGGTGTAGTAATTCCTAGAGTAATATCACAGTTATAAACACACATACATATACATATGCATACATATATGCATATATATAGTATATGTTATATATTATACATATATTTATATATACATATGTGTGTAAATATATACATGTACACGTACATGTACATGTGTGTGTGTTGTTGCTTAGTTGTGTCTGAGTCTTCATAATCCCATTTGAAGTTTTCTTGACAAAGATACTAGAGTAGTTTACCATTTCCTTCTCCAGCTCATTTTACAGATGGAGAACTGAGGCAAAGAGTTCGGTGAATTGTCCAAGGTCACATAGGTAGTAAATGTCTCAGGCTAGATTTGAACTCTGGAAGATAAGTTCCAGGCTCAGCACTCTATCCACTGTACCACCTAGCTGCCCCACAATCTATTCGATCCTGCTTTAATTTAGTTGTCTTATTCCTTTAACTGCAATGAACTGTCCCCCAAAAGTCACCAGACACTGCATAACCTTAAATTCAGGGGCATGACTGCTAGGCTTTTTACCCCAAGGAGATCAAAGAAAAAGGAAAAGAACTCATAAGTACAAAAACATTTCTAGCAGCAATTATAGTTGTATCAGAGTAGTGGAAACAAAGTTAGTGGCCACCAATTAAGATAACAAAGGTGATGGAATATTATTTTGCTCTAAGAAATGACCAAAGCTATAGATGTAGAGAAGCCTGGGAGGCCTTATATGATTTGACATAGAAGTGAAGTTAGCAGAGTCAAGATAATTGATATAATAACTACAACTCTGTGAAGGAAAACAACTTGGGAAGCATTAAGAGATCTTTATATTAATAAACCAATAAAACATGTATTTTTTCTCTTTTAAATGGTTATTTAAGTTTGAGCTTTCAAAAAGTTTTCTAAAATCTCATGTATTTTTTTCAGAAGTTAAAAGTCATATTAAGTAAAATAAATTTAAAAGTAAAAGTCAAATCAGATTAAAATGTGAATTCATTATTATTTTTTAATCACAACTTTTTTTATAAGTGTCAGGAGTTCATAGAGAGGAATTTCCTCTCCCTCTTCAGATCAGCATCTTTTTAAAAACTTAGTCTTAGAGAGTCACCCAGAGGCTTTGAAAGGTCAAGTCACTTGCCCAAGGACACATACTGCATCCAGTATGCATTAGAGACAGGACCTAAATCTAGGTCTTATTCACCCTTGAACTCAGCTCTCTAGATTCTACACCAGTGGGAATCAAAGTCAAACAGAAACATATCACTGCTGGAGGTGTATTGACTTAGAAAACCACACAATAACATTATCTATGTTGCATTGTCTTTTTGTTTATTTTGTCAAACATTTGCCAATTATGTTTTAATCCGGTTCAACCCTGGGGACTTTTTAGTTTGTTACCTCTGCTGTGTTCCATGCTGCCTTTCATTATTATCATTATTATGTAACCCTTGCACCTTCATTTTTCTATATGGTATGATAGACTTCTGAAATTTTGTTGGGTTTACTCCATAAATCATAGCAAAGATTTTCAAACACAAGAAAGAAAGCATGTCCTAGATGATTTCCTTTGGAGTTTAAAGTACATGCTTGGACATTCACTGGAAGGAATCTTCTTCCCTATGGAGAAACAAATCTATTACCTACTTTGTAAGATTTTCCACTTAAGCTATTGTTGAGTTTGAACACTGAGATTTCATCTCTAAGTTACAATCCTGGCAACATTTTTTCCCCAGAGCATCATATATAACCAGGCCTATGAAAGATTTAAGAGGCTATTCACTCCCTTAGTCTCCTTTGTGCACTCGACTTCCTCTGAAGTTGACTCAAGTCAATGAGAAATTTTCCTGTAGTGCAAATATACACAATGAGGGAATTGATCTTCTCTCAGGAAAGAAAGAAACTCCCTAGCACCTGCTCTATGGTTATAGACTGTCCCCATTTCCACCTTACAAATGCATTCTCTTCAGTGAAAGAGGATGAATACATGACAGAAAATTCATCTTCCCTATTACTAATATTAATTGACATTAAATGAGTTCTTTAAAGATGGCAAAGTTTTTTTATATACATTATTTCATTTGTTCTTTATAATAACCCTATGATGTACCTGTGAAAGGTATTGCTCTGGCCTTAAAAATGAGGAAGTGGAGATCAAAAAGATGAAGTGACTTGCTCTATGACATGTAGTTAATAACTTAAATACCTGGCACTTGAACCAAGCTCTTTCTATTTCCAAATCAAGAATTCTCCTCTATCTTGTTGCCTTGATATGGAACTAACAGGTAAGTATAGAATTTTAGAGCTGGGCAGGGCCTTAGAAATTACCAAGTAGTGATTTTTCAACAGTTTTCCTGGCCTTCAACATAAATAAAACTTGAGCAGAATCCTAGCACCAAAATAATTTGAAATAATGTTTATGCTTACTGTTAGTAGACTATAACATAAAGCTGCTTTTCAAAAATTAAATAGTTTTAGATCAATTTTGTACTGGATAGAATTACTTTACTAATATTTTCCTTAGTAAGAAAAATAGGTTTGATTTATTTTTTGCTATTAATAGGGTCTGTAATTGGGGATGATATTGGATACAGACATTCCACATAAAAGGCTCACTAAGAAGCAGCACAGTATAGAGTAGAGGTGAGACTAAACCAGATTAAAATGTAATTGGTAAGTACTTAATAAAATAAATAAGACTATAATAAAAAAGATAATATTAATGACATTTTCTAAATCAACATGCCATCTTCAGAGATCTTGAGATATATATATATATTGACATATATTGATATACAATAGCCCCCATTTCAATTTGCATTTGATAGCACTGGTATAAAGGATAGAACATCACCTTGTTTGACTTTTAATTCATAATGATGATGATGATGATAATAATAATATATCTAACATTTATATAACATTTTCAGATTTACAAAATGATTAACCAATATTTTTTTTTCATTTTATCCTCACAAAAACTATGGGAAGTTATCCCCATCTTACATATGGAGAAACTGAGTAAGAAAGGTTAAATTACTTGCTCAGAGTCACACAGTAAGTAAGTGTCTGACGGGTATTTGAACCCAGGTCTCCAGATCAAGTGCAAAACCACTTAGGTGCCTAGAATCATACTCTAGCTGTGAATGTGGACAAAATACATTCACTCTGGATCTCAGCTTTCTCTTCTATAAAATGAAGAGATCAACCTTAATGACCTCTAAAACCTCTTTGATCTTGTGAGATGTTTCATAGGAGAAACATGTATTTTCTCCATTACTTAAATAAATCATTATTTGTAGGGTTGATGTCAAGGTTCTAACAAAATTACAAACAAATTACAATACAATACAATACAAAAAATAGAAAATAAAGTCAATTTTCTTTTTAAACATGTTTTAAAATTTATTTTTATTCTATCTTTTTTTCAATTCCAAATTATCTCCCTTTCCCCACCCCACCCCCACATCCATTGAAAAGGAAAGATAAATAAAACCTATTACCAAAATAGTCATGAAAAACAAATTCCCGGGGGCGGCTAGGTGGCGCAGTGGATAAAGCACCGGCCCTGGATTCAGGAGTACCTGGGTTCAAGTCCAACCTCAGACACTTGACACTTACTAGCTGTGTGACCCTGGGCAAGTCACTTAACCCCCGTTGCCCCGCAAAAAAACCAAAAAAACCAAAAAAACAACAAATTCCCTCCAACTCTGCCCCACCCCCTCCAAGAAAAAGAAAAAAATACATATGTTTCAATCTGTATTCTTGGTCCATCAGTTCTCTACCTGGAGATGGATAGCCTATTTCATCATGAGTTCTTTGGAATTTTTGCTCAGGATTATTGTCCCTCAAATTTGATTAGCTTTACAAAATTGTTATTATTGTATACATTGTTCTCCTTTTTGACTTCACTTTTCATCAGTTCATGCAAGTTGTCCTAATGTTTCTGACTATCTCCTTCATAATTTCTTATAGCATAATAGCATTCCACCATATTCATATTCATTTACCATAACTTGTTACTGGACATCCCTTCAGTTTCCAATTCTTTACTCCCAGAAAAAGAGCTGCTATAAATATTTTTGTGTATATATAACATTTTCCTCTTTCTTTCATCTCTTTGGGGTATAGATGCAGTAGTGCTATTGCTGAGTCAAATGGCATGTTTGAACAGTTCAATAGGTTTTAGGGCATAATTCTAAATTGCTTTCCAGAATAGTTGGACTCTTTCACAGCTCCACCAATAGTAACATCAATATGACTATTTTTCCCACATCCCATCCATTATTTGCCATTTTCTGTTTTTGCCATCATAGACAATCCAATGAGTATGATGTGATACCTCACTGTGGTTTTAATTTGTACTTGCCTATTCCTTATTTAGAATATTTTTATACGGCTATTAATAACTTTTATTTTTTTCCTCTGAAAGCTGCATATTCATTTCTTTTGACCATTTATCAATTGGAGAATGGCTTATTCTTATAAATTTGACACAGTTCCCTATATATTTGAGAAATGAGATCTTTATCCAAATAATTTGCTACAAAGATTTTTTCACAGTTTCTGAATTTTCTTCTCATTTTAGCTTATTGGCTTGTTTGTACATAATTTTGTGTGATCAAAAGCATCTTCTTTACATCCTATGAACTCCTTTGGTCATAAACTCTTTTCTCATGCATATATCTGACACATAATTTCTTCCCTGTGGGGCAGCTGCATGCTGTGGTGGCTAAAGCTCGAAGCCTAAAAGAAGGAAAACAAGGTCAAATCCAGCCTCAGATACCCACTCCTGTGTGATCCTGGGCAGGTAACTTAAACTCTATTTATCTGTTTCCTCATCTGTAAAATGGAGACAACCATAGCACCTACCTCCCAGGATTGTTATGAGAACCAAATTAGATATAATTATAAAGCGCTTAGCACAGAGCCTGACCTAGCAAGCACTACAGAAATAATAGTTAATATCACTATTTCACATTAGACTAATTTTCCTTTAATGTTACCTTTTATATCTAAATCACATTTCCATTTTGAGCTTATCTCAGTAAACAGCATGAGATATTGATCTGTTCCTGGGATCTTTGCATTTATCAAACATGAGATTAATGAGTTTATTTGCTTCCATATATTGTGAACCTAATCTGTTCCACTGGTCAACCACCCTATATAACCTATTTCTTTTCTTTTCTTTTTTTGGGGGGTGGGGTGGGGTGGGGCAATGGGGGGTTAAGTGACTTGCCCAAGGTCACACAGCTAGTACCTATCAAGTGTCTGAGGCTGGATTTGAACTCAGGTCCTCCTGAAAGGCAAGTGCTTCATCCATTGTGCCAACTAGCTGCCCCTAACCACCCTATTTCTTATCTAGTACCATATTATTTTGATGATTACAGGTTTGTAGTATAGTATAGGCTTCCTTTGTTCCTGTTTTTCAATCGATTCTTTTGATTTTTTAAACCTTAATGAAGTCAATTTTAAAACAAAATATTTGTATTTAAAGGTAAAAATGTGATGTACCAAAGCAATTGTTTTTCAGATTTGATAAGATGGTACAACACACTGTGAATAGGTCATTAGAAGTAAGCCCAGGAGGGGGCGGAGCCAAGATGGCAGAGAGGAAACAGCAAGCTGCCTGAGCTCTCCTTCTGTTCCCTCAAAAAGAACATTAAATCAAGCCTCTGGACAGATTCTGAAACTACAAAACCTGCAAAGAGACAGAGAGACACAGTCTTCCAACCAGAGATAATTTAGAAGACTTCAGGAAAAGGTTGGTCTGACTCGGGCAAAAGGGAGGTCCAGCACAGGGCAGCAGCCCAGTGCCGAGGGGGTCAGGGAAAGTCAGCAGGAGCTGCGGACCACAGCCGAACAACTGAGGCCCCTGGAACCTGGCTCAAAAAATCTGGTGGCCAAGAAGAGGTGAAAAAAAACCTATTACAATAGAGGGAAAGAAAAGAGGGGTGAAATTGTTTCAACCCTACTCTCATTAGATTTGATTAAAAGAGGGAATAACATATACGTTCATTGGGATAGAGAAATTTAACTCATTCTTTAGGGAAACAAAAGGGGAAGGGAAAGGGGGGACTGATAGAAGGGAGGACAAAAGCAAGGGAGAAAAGGAAAAGAAAAGAGAGGGGGGTGATAAAAAGGAAGGGCAGATTGGGGGAGGCAAGGGTAAGAAGTAAAGCATTGGTGAGGAGGAATAGGGTGAAAGAAGGGGAGAAAAGTACAAAGGGGGCAAATAGAATGGAGGGGAATAGACAGTCAGTAATAATAACTGTGAATGTGAATGGGATGAACTCTGCTATAAAACGGAAGCAAAATGCAGAGTGGATTAAAAACCAGAATCCTACAATATGCTGTTTACAAGAAACACATTTGAAGCACAGAGATACACACAGAGTAAAGGTAAAAGGCTGGAGCAGAATATATTATGCTTCAGCTAAAGTAAAAAAAAGCAGGGGTAGCAATCCTTATCTCAGACAAAGCGCAGGCAAAAATAGATCTCATTAAAAGAGATAAGGAAGGAAATTACATCTTGCTAAAAGGTACTAAAGATAATGAAGTAATATCAATATTAAATATGTATGCGCCAAGTGGTATAGCATCCAAGTTCTTAGAGAAGAAGTTAAATGAGTTACAAGAGGAATTAGACAGTAATACTATACCAGTGGGGGATCTGAATCTCCCCCTCTCAGAATTAGATAAATCTAGCCAAAAAATAAATAAGAAAGAAGTGAAAGAGGTGAGTAGATTACTAGAAAAGTTAGACATGATAGATGTCTGGAGAAAATTGAATGGGGATAGAAAGGAATATACCTTTTTCTCAGCAGTACATGGCACATTTTCAAAAATTGACTATGTATTAGGGCACAAAAACATCATAGTCAAATGTAGAAATGCAGAAATAGTAAATGCATCATTCTCAGATCATGATGCAATAAAAATTACATGTAAGAAAGAGCCAGGGAAAAGTAGAATGAAAATCAATTGGAAACTAAATAATTTCATTCTAAAGAATGAATGGGCCAAACAAGAAATCATTAGAAACAATCAATAACTATATCCAAGAGAATGACAATAATGAGACAACATACCAAAATCTATGGGATGCAGCCAAAGCAGTGCTTAGGGGAAAATTTATAGCTCTAAATGCTTACATGAATAAAAAAGAGAAAGAGGAGATTAATGAATTGGGCATGCAACTTAAAAAGCTAGAAAAAGAACAAATTAGAAATCCCCAATTAGATACTAAACTAGAGATCCTGAAAATTAAAGGAGAAATTAATAAGATTGAAAGCAAAAAAACTATAGAAATAATCAATAAAACTAAGAGCTGGTTTTATGAAAATAACAATAAAATAGATAAAATATTGGTTAATTTGATTTAAAAAAAGAAAGAAGGGGCAGCTAGATGGCGCAGTGGATAGAGCACCGGCCCTAGAGTAAGGAGTACCTGAGTTCAAATCTGGCCTCAGACACTTAACACTTACTAGTTGTGTGACCCTGGGCAAGTCACTTAATCCCAACAGCCTCACAAAAAAAAAAAAAGAAAGAAAGAAAGAAAGAAAGAAGAAAACCAAATTACCAATATCAAAAATGAAAAGGGTGATGTTACCACCAATGAAATGGAAATTAAATCAATAATTAGGAATTATTTTGCCCAACTGTATGCCAATAAATTTGACAATCTAAATGAAATGGATGAATATTTACAAAAATACAAACTGCCCAGATTAACTGAAGAGGAAATAAAATCCTTAAATAAACCCATTTTAGAAAAAGAAATTGAACAAGTCATTAATGAACTCCCTAAGAAAAAATTCCCAGGGCCAGATGGGTTTACAGGTGAATTTTACCAAACATTTAAAGAACAATTAATTCCAATATTATACAAATTACTTGAAAAAATAGGTGAAGAGGGAGTTCTACCAAATTTGTTTTATGACACAAATATGATGGTGATATCAAAACCAGGCAAAGCAAAAACAGAGAAAGAAAATTATAGACCAATTTCCCTAATGATTATTGATGCTAAAATCTTAAATAAGATATTAGTAAGGAGATTACAGCAAGTGATCACCAGGATAATACACTATGACCAGGTGGGATTTATACCAGGAATGCAAGGCTGGTTCAACATTAGGAAAACTATTAACATAATTAACCACATCAATAAGAAAACCAACCAAAATCATATGATTATCTCAATAGACTCAGAGAAAGCTGTTGACAAAATACAGCACCCATTCCTAATAAAAACACTAGAGAGTTTAGGAATAGGTGGAGCTTTCCTTAAAATAATAAACAGTATCTACCTAAAGCCATCAGCAAGTATTATATGCAATGGAGATAAATTAGAGGCCTTCCCAATAAGATCAGGGGCAAAACAGGGATGTCCATTATCACCCCTATTATTTAATATTGTCCTAGAAATGTTAGCTTTAGCAATCAGAGAAGAGAAAGGAATTAAAGGAATTAGAATAGGCAAGGAGGAAACAAAACTATCACTCTTTGCAGATGATATGACGGTATACTTAAAGAATCCTCGAGAATCAACTCACAAATTACTTGAAACATTTAACAACTTTAGCAAAGTAGCAGGATATAAAATAAATCCACATAAATCATCAGCATTTCTATACATGACCAACAAAGTCCAGCAGCAAGAGATAGAGAAATTCCATTTAAAGTAATGGTAGATAATATAAAATACTTGGGAGTCTACTTGCCAAGTCAAACCCAGGAACTCTATGAACACAACTACCAAACACTCTTCACACAAATCAAATCAGATCTAAATAATTGGAATGATATCAATTGCTCATGGATAGGCAGAGCTAATATAGTAAAAATGACAATACTGCCTAAATTAATTTACTTATTCAGTGCCATACCAATCAGATTACCTAAAAATTATTTTATAGAGCTAGAAAAAATAATAACAAAATTCATCTGGAAAAACAAAAAATCAAGAATATCCAGGGAAATAATGAAAAAAATTCACAGGAAGGTGGGTTAGTGGTACCAAACCTGGAACTTTACTATAAAGCGGCAGTCATCAAAACTATCTGGTACTGGCTAAAAAATAGAGTGGTAGATCAACGGAATAGGCTAGGCACAGGAAATGCAGTAGTAAATGACACTAGTAATGTAGTGTTTGATAAACCCAAAGACTCCAGCTTCTGGGATAGGAACTCAGTATTTGACAAAAACTGCTGGGAAAACTAGAAGATAGTACGGCAGAAATTAGGCATAGACCAACATCTTACACCTTATACTAAAATAAGGTCAAAATGGATACATGATTTAGACATAAGAGGTGATACCATAGGTAAATTAGGAGACAAAGGAATAGTCTACCTATCAGATCATTGGAAAAGAAAACAGTTTTTGACCAAACAAGAGATAGAGTATATTATAAAATGCAAAATGGATGATCTTGATTACATTAAACTAAAAAATTTTTGTATAAACAGAAGTAATGCATCCAAAATTAGAAGGGAGGCAGAAAGCTGGGAAATAATTTTTGTGGCCAG
Source organism: Dromiciops gliroides (assembly GCF_019393635.1). Taxonomy (NCBI): domain Eukaryota; kingdom Metazoa; phylum Chordata; class Mammalia; order Microbiotheria; family Microbiotheriidae; genus Dromiciops; species Dromiciops gliroides. The sequence continues at coordinate 171,988,055 of NC_057866.1, read as the reverse complement.
TACTTCTGATAAAGGTCTCATTTCTAAAATATATAGGGAACTAAATCAAATTTATAAGAATCCAAGTCATTCCCCAATTGAGAAATGGTCAAAGGATATGAACAGGCAGTTTTCTGATGAAGAAACCAAAGCTATCTATTCCCATATGAAAAATGCTCTAAATCTCTAATGATTAGAGAGATGGAAATTAAAACAACTCTGAGGTACCACCTGACACCTATCAGATTGGCTAAAATGACAAAAAAGGAAAATAATAAATGTTGGAGAAGCTGTGGGAAAATTGGAACACTAATGCATTGTTGGTGGAGCTGTGAACTGATCTAACCATTCTGGAGAGCAATTTGGAATTATGCCCAAAGGTCTATGAAGCTATGCATACCCTTTGACCCAGCAATACCACTTTTGGGTCTTTTTCCCAAAGAGATAATGGAAAGGGGAGAAGGACCCACATGTACAAAAATATTTATAGCTGCTCTTTATGTTGTGGCAAGGAATTGGAAGTTGAGGGGATGCCCATCAGTTGGGGAATGGCTGGACAAGTTGTGGTATATTAATACAATGGAATACTATTGTGCTGTAAGAAATGATGAGCAGGAGCAGTTCAGAGAAACCTGGAGAGTCTTGCATGGGCTGATGATGAGTGAGATGAGCAGAACCAGAAGAACATTGTACACAGTATCATCAACATTGAATGTTGATCTACTGTGATGGACTATATTCTTCTCACCAATGCAATGGTACAGGAGAATTCCAGGGGACTCATGATGGAAGGGGATCTCCAAATCCAGGTAAAAAAAAAAACTGCAGAGTATAGATGCTGAATGAACCATACTATTTCTTTTGTTTTTGGTGCTGTTGTTTTTTCTCTTTTGAGGTTTTTCATCATTGCTCTGATTTTTCTCTTATAACATGACTAATGCAGAAATAGGATTAATGTTATTATGTGTATATATATATATATATATATATATATAAACCTATATGAGATTATCTGCTGTCTAGGGGAGGGGGGAGGGAGGGGAGGGAGGGAGAAAAATCTGAAATTGGAAAGCTTGTATAAACAAATGTTGAGAACTATCTTTACATGTAATGGGAAAACAAAATAAGATACTTTATTAATTAAAAAAAAAATAAGTAAGCCCAGGGGCAGCTTGGTGGCACAGTGGATAAAGCAATGACCCTGGATTCAGGAGTACCTGAGTTCAAATCCGGACTCAGACACTTGACACTTACTAGCTGTGTGACCCTGGGCAAGTCACTTAACCTCCATTCCCCCGCAAAAAAAAAAAAAAAAAAAAAAAAAAGAAGAAGAAGTAAGCCCAAATCAAATAATGAAATCAACATATTCCTGTGTCTTCTACATTTGGGTACATGTTTCATTTTGTGCTTTTTCTTTTTCTTTTTTCTTTTCTTTTTTTTTTTTGCAGGGTGATGAGGGTTAAGTAACTTGCCCATGGTCACACAGCTATTAAGTGTCAAAGGTCTGAGGCCGGATTTGAACTCAGGTCCTCCTGAATCTAAGGCTGGTGCTTTATCTACTGTGCCACCTAGCTGTCCCTTGTGTTTTTCTTAATGATGAAATCTCTTACATTTTTGTGTCCTTAATATTCCCAATTATGCATAATAAGAACTAGCACAAAGACACACAACAAATTACTTTCATGACAAAAATAGCTGGATGAATTATGGGAAGATAGGCATACTTAGTGCATTTTTGGTGCAGCTGTGCATCAGTACAAACTCCGTTTTTGAAAGGCATTTGGAATTTTACAAATAAGGTGACTAAAATGTCCATATCCTTTAATCCTAAGATTCCAAAACTGGGCTTATACATAACCCAAAAAGGACACTTGAAAAGAAGAAAATTTTAACCTACATCAAAATATTTATAGCATCATTTTTGGTAAGAACTTCTTGGAAATAGTATTTTGCTATAAGAAATAATTAAGAGGATAAGTACAGAGAAGCATTAATTCACATGATCACATGAACTGATACTGAGTGAAGTTAGCAGAGAGAAGAAAACATACACAATGACAGCCACAAAGTAAATGAAGAGTGACAAAACAGTCAAAAATGAGTTACAAAATGACAAAGAACAACTATGACTCTAAAGAGATATTGACATTCCCCATCACTTTTCAGAGGTGAGAAGTCCATGAGTGTGGAACAACTCATGAGTTTTCAGCTTTTTTTAATGTACTGATCAGTTTCATTGACTTTTTTTCTTTAAAAATATTGTTATACCCAGAAAGAGAAAAAGACCTCTTTGTACAAAAATATTTATAGCAGCTTTTTTTGTGGTAGCTAAGAATTGGAAATCAAATGAATGCACATCAACTGGGGAATGGATAAATGAACTGTCGTATATGATGGTGATGGAATATGCTCTAAGAAATGAAAAGCAGTGTGATTTCAGAAAGGCCTAGAAAGACTTCTATGAACTGATGTTTAGTGAAGTGAGCAGAACCAAGAGAACATTGTGCACAGAGACAGCAATATTGTTTGATGAAGAACTGTGAATCACTTAAATACTCTCAACAAGACAATGATCCAAGACAATTCCAGAGGACTAACAATGAAGCATACTATCTAACTCCAAAGAAAGAACTGATATCGATTGAACACAGACTGAAGCATGCTATTTTTCATTTTTTTCTTTTATTCAAGTTTTCTTGTACAAAATGACTAATATGGTAATGTTTTACATAATTGCACATGTATAACCTATATATGATTACTTACTACCTCAGCAAGGGAGGAGGAAAGGGAGGTAAGGAGGGATAAAATTTGGAACTCAAAACTATAAATAAAAATATTTATTATTAAAATATTGCTTTATGGAATGGCTATTTGAAAACAGAGGAAACTGGAAAACATTTTGTGATATAAAAAATATATCAATAAAAATTGATTTGAAAGGAATTCTGTTTAAAATATGTGACCCTCTTGAGAGCAGGGGATGTCTCAGTTTTCTTTTTTCCCCCCAGTGCTTAGCATATTTGTTATTTAGTCATTCAGTCATGGCCAAATCTTTGTGACACCTGTGGATGATAGCACACCAATATCATCTATGGGTTTTTCTTGGCAAAGAGACTGTATTGGTTTGCCATTTTCATTTCCAATGGAATAAGGTGAAGAAAAATTAAGTGATTTGCCCAGAGTCACATAGCTTGTCAGTATCAGAGGCCAGATTTGACCGTGCTACAATTTGAGTCTTCCGGACTCTAGCCCCAGTGATCCATTCACTGAGTCACCTAGCTTCCTTACTTAGTACATAGTAAGATCCAATGGGTTTTTTTGTTTGTTTTTTCATTCATTCACTTAACCCAAACCTCATTTAGAACATAAGTGGAAATTCAAGTGAGGAGAGTAAAATGATAAAAAGTAAAGCCAAGCCAGATGTGGAAACAAACATTTTTTAGGAAACACTATTAAGTCATCATAACATTCTATGTATTTTGAAATTACATTAATTTGATAGTATGCTGGGGTTTTAAATAGTGCACACCTCATTTATCCTACCTATCTCCTGCACTATGCTCCCATTTTGCCATGAGGTAGTGGTATGATATCCTAATCAAAACTCCCAAAATCCATTTTGTTCTAACATAGACTGAACCAGCATGAATGAAGCAGCATGAGCTAGAGCTCTACTTAAATCCAAAATTGTCTGCTTCCAGCATTACCGCGTCCCTCTTCTGGATCTTGACTATGGCTGAAATTTTCACAAATTTCTCTACCTGCTCTTGCTGGGATGCACCTTTGGGGGCCTTTTTAAGTAAGAAATCTTTGGAACAAAGGAAAAAACTCTGCACAAAACAACTTTCTCATAAAAATCACACAGTTGATTGTAGAATTGTCTCCAGAGAATGGTTGCATAATTGTGTTGCCCCAAAAGTTAATGAAATTCGCCACTGTCAAATTGGAACCGCAGTTTTAAAAGTATCCACAGCCTCTGTCTAATGAATTTTGAATGGCAACATTATGAATGCATCTGCAGCACACAGCATAAATGTTTAAATTGTCCTTTAGCTCTAGGATAGAAGGGACACTGTTTCATTGGATAAGGATGAATGCTAGGGAGTCATGCAGACACAATTTATTTTACAATTGTTTCAGCAAATGCATTATTTCACATGCTATGTTGCCACTGTCAACCCAATCATTCGGAAAAATGTGATTATTTAAGAAACAATGCATTGAACAGTTTTCATGAAAAGATATGGAGGCAAAAAAAAAAATGTGAAAAGCCTAAAGGGAAAATGCTATAGATAAAAACCTCATTGTTGAGTCCTTCACAAAAGAACCTGGATAAAAATGGCAAAGAGGGAGTTTGCAATACCATGTAGCCACACTTTTAGACACTATAGTGAAAGAGAAATAAAAGTCTTAGTTCCAAGCAAAAATAACAGGCAAGACTAACTATGCAATTAGTCAAGAAGAAATGGGTTCAAATTCCACCTCAGACACCTACTCACTGTGATGTTGGTTAGGTAAGTCATGTATCAATCTGTGCCTCAGTTCACTCAACTGTTACATGAGAGTGCTTGACTTCATGACTTCTATGGAAACTTTCAGCTCTAAATCTCTGGTCCTACAGTCCCATGAATGTGAAAATTTTGACTCTCTGCAGATGTCAAGATAATAGCTATGCATGCACAAAAGGTAAGGTAGAATCCTATTGAAGAAGAAAATGAGCTGGCTACAGGAAAACATCTATGCTTTCCAGGTAATTAGGGAAAATAAAGTGTTCCTTGAGAGAAGGAAAGAAATGCTTCAAGGGGAAAACAAACAAAAAAAGAATTTGAAGCACTAAAGAGGAATCAGTGCCTTTGTTGGGAAGTTGGGAGCCCATGTTCAAAAGATAGAAAATGTGGGGCAGCTAGATGGTACAGTGGATAAAGCACAAGCCCTGGATTCAGTAGGACCTGAGTTCAAATCCAGCTTCAGACACTTGACACAAACTAGCTGTGTGACCCTGAGCAAGTCGTTTAACCCTCATTTCCCTGCAAAAACAAAACAAAAAAGATAGAAAATGTTATGTAGAAAAAGAAAGGAAAACAGTGCACATAGAACTTTTTGGGTCTTTATCATCAAAGGTGGAGCTGGAAAAGAGGAGAAAAACTTGTTCTGCTTTTCTCCAGGAGTCAAAACTAGGAACACAAGGTAGAGGTTCCAGAAAAGCACTTTCCAATTTAATATATGGGAAAACTTCCTAACAATTAGAGTGGTCCAAAAGTGGAATGCACTGCTCAGATGGTCTAAGTGGAGACCAGATGACCACTTGTAGGTAATATTGCCTTCCTAATGACAGAATGGGAGACTTGAAGGGAACCTCAAAGGCTTTCCTTTATAATCCATCACTAACCATGAATTCACTCTGTACTGTTTTGCTTGGTGATTGCAAGAGCTGCCATGGATGCAATGATCATATTCTATGCAGATGATTCTCAGATTTATTTGTCCAGCTCTAACATCTCTCTTGACCTTCCATCTTTATCTTCAACTGCTTCAACTGGATATTTTGAAATGAGTGTCTCTATAACATCTTAAACTTGATAGATCTAAAACTGAAATCATTCCATATCCTTCCCATCCCCAAACTCTGCCCTCTTCCTAACTTTTCTATTGCTGTTGAGAACATCCTCCCAGTAAAACCAAGCTCAAAACTTAATTGTCATCAATAATTCTTTTTGTCTCTCTTACCTCCATATAGCCAATGTGTTGCCAAGTCCTGTTATTTATACCTTTCTTGTCCTTGCCCCTTTCTCTCTTTACCAATGCCACCACCCTGATCCAGGTCTTTATCACCTCATCACCTGGACTATTTCAATAGCATGTTGGTTGGTCCCTCTGCCTCACATTCTCCCTAGCCCAGTTTAATTTGGTGCAGATGTCAAATTGCTCTAAGATAGAAGGTTAACCATATCACCCCTCTCCCAGCCAATGAACTTCAGTGATTCACTATTACCTCCAAGATCAAATCAGATCCTCTGGATTTTCCCTATCTCCTAGAACTTTTTGCTTTCTGGTTTCCCAGCCCTCCTTCAAATCTCATCTAAAGTTACACCTTTTTCAAGAAGCTCCTTCCTAATCTTTCTTAAACTTACCCTCCCCCCCACCACCACCAATTATCTGTAATTTATGCTGTAACTATCTTGTTTATCCATACTTGTTTACATGTTGTCACCCCTACTAGAATATGAGCACCAAGAGAACATGAGCTGTTTTTTGTTTCTTTGTGTCCCCTGCACTTAAACAGTGCCTAGTAAGGAGGAAGTGCTTAATAAGTGCCTCTTGACTTGATTTGACTGTATAACAACAATAGCAAGTGACTCAATAATGGGTTTGACCTTGGAGAATTAATTGTTTCAGTGATCACTTGGTCTTATGAAATCAGGCAAGATGTATGTGTGTATATGTATGTACAGATGAGATAGTTACACAAGATCATAGGATCATAAATAATCCAGTTGCTTCCTTTTATAGATGGAAACTGAGGCCCACAAAGGTTAAATGACTTATTTAAGGTCTCACAGGTAGTAAGTACCAGAGGAAGGATTCTTAAAATTGTCATCATCACTAAGAATTTGAACCCAGATGTTACATGGCTACAAAGTATTTCACCATCTCTATGGTACTTTGATATCTATAAAGTACCTTAGTTGTAACATTCATGTAATGTTGGTAGCATGTATTATTCCCATTTAATAGATGGAGAAAAAGAGGTTCAATGAAGTTGTGACTTGATCAAGGCTTCCCAAATAGGGAAAGAGTCAGAACTTGAATTCAAGTTCTCTGATGCCACATTCAGGCTTTTTTGCCCCTATGGGCAAACTATACAGAATGCTAGATTTGGACTCAGGAAGACTCTTTGAAGCCTCTTCCCTTGGCAGAATGCATCTGGATGCTTCTGATGCTTGTTAGCTGTGTGACCTTAGGCCAGTCATTTGAAATCTCCCTCAACATCAGTTTACTTATCTGTAAGACTGGGATAATAATAAGTAGAGTACTCACTTGATTAGGTGGTTGTGAGAATCAAATGAGGATATGTATGTATGTATGTATGTGTGTATGTTATATATGTGTATGTATGTATGTGTGTATGTATATAGCATTTTCTAAACCTTAAAACACTATGAATATTAGCAGTTTTTGTTGCTTAGTAGTAGTAATACTAATAGATCAGTAGATAGCTAAAGATGTTGACTGTTGATGAGTAACATGGTACAGTGGAAATAGGGCTGAACTTTTAATTAAAGGCCCTAGTTTTGAGATCCTATGGTTTTTTGTTTGTTTTCATTAGCTAATTCTCCCTTGAGTCAGTGGTAGGGAACAGGGTTCCCTCTAAATAAAAAGCAGAGTATATATCCACATAATCTCTGATTTTGGAGGAACTGAAAAATTTGCCCTGTCCCAAAACCATGTCCTCTACTATCTTATCCTCTCCACCTATCTCATCTGACTGTCATAACAGATACCATATTATAAAGTGATTTGGGCTGAATAGCAGGAGGAAGGGAAACAAAAGAATGCAGAGAAAGAGAGGGAGGGAGGCGGGGGGAGAGAGAGAAATGGTGAATTCCTAGCTCTTTCCTTAGACATATAAAATACATTCACAAAGAAAGCCCTACTTTGAATTATGATGCTAACATCACTTGATTCCTAAAAAATCCAAGTTCATACTTTGCCTTCACATATACCTAAGTGAAGGAGTGAGTACAAAAGCTTAGCCCAAAGGAAATATCAGGGTGAATAAGAATTTAGCTCCCATTGAAAATCTCCATTTCTACCCTGGGTTAGACCTCCTGGATAAAAAAATCCTTGCCACTTCAAGGACAAGAATATTGAAGACTCATGATAGTTAGGAGATTGGGAACTATATCAGGAAGAATGCTTGGAGGAACTGGGGGTGTTTCATATAGAGGAAGAAAGATTAAGAGGAAATTTGTTAACTATTTTGAAATATTTGAATTACTATCATGTAGAAGAGGGAGTAGAGTTGGCTTTTGTTGTTCTTCTAGAGGATAGAACTAATTTCAGTGGGTAGAAGAAACATTAAGGTAGATATCAAGTCAATCAAGTTGACATCTTGGTGGTTAGTGGATAGAATACTGAACTTGGAATCAGGAAGATAAATTCAAACCTTATGCTTACTAGATGTATGATCCTCAGCATTTCCATATCTCTCTCTCTCTCTCTCTCTCTCTCTCTCTCTCTCTCTCTCTCTCTCTCTCTCTCTCTCTCTCTCTCCCTCCCTCCCTCCCTCCCTCTCTCTCCCTCCCTCTCTCTCCCTCTCTCTCTCTCCTCTCCCTCCGTCCCTTAATTTATTTGAACTTTTAAATAAAGCAAGCAATTCCATGCTATAATAAAATAGAAAAAAGATGATTGTACATGAAATCACAAATCTATTATGTACAAATTGCTATACTTTTACATATATTATAAAGTTATCATGTAACTTTATTTTTTCAAAAAGGAAGAAAAAAATTATTTCTCCCCCTCCCTAGAGATGGCTACAATTATACACCACAGACATGCGTGTGTGTTTGTGTATATGTATGTTTTTATATAGATATACACACACATATATAAACATATAAACACACATGCAAACATAAATATATGCATTCTATACATACTTATATTTATTAGTTCTTTCTCTAGATGCTGATAGCATCTTCTTTCATATGGCAATTGTAATTAATTTGGGGATTTATAATAGTCAAAAGGACTTGTTCACTCAAAGTTATTCTTAATACAATATTGTTGTTACTGTGCATGGTGTCCTCTTAGTTCTCCTTTTGCTCTCCAATTTTAACCCTTGTATTCCTGTTTCTGCATCTGTAAAATGCAAGTAATAATATCATCTCCTTCCCAGCATTGTTGTGAGAATAAAATGAGATTTTTGTAAAGTGTTTTGCAAACCTTAAAGTATCACATAAAAGCTAGCTATTAGTGTTGTTAATACTAAGAATAGCTTTCTAATACCTAGAGTTAACCAGCAATGAAACAGGCTACCTCAGTAATCCCTGATTTCTCTTAATTGTGAGTATTGAATAAAAGATAAGATTACCTGTTAAGGGATGTTGAGGGGAGACTTCTATAGGAGTTGGAGGCCGGACGTCGTTGCTGTTCAATCGTTTTTCAGTCATATCCACCTCTTTGTGACCCTATTTGGGGTTTTCTTGGCAAAGATACTTGAGTGGTTTGCCATTTCCTTGTCCACCTCATTTCATGGATGATTTCTAATGTTCCTTCCAACTCAGAAGATTCATGTACATTAGCATTATAGCAGGAGTGAAAGAGAAAAACAGAGGGATTGATAAATCAAGCTTCATGGAGATATGGAATCAGAGGATAGGTTAAATTTATGCTTGTCTTACTACTTTTCTAACTCACTAGGTAATCTCTAAGATCCCTTTCAACACTAAATTGTATGATCCCACTCTGTGTAACCTTGGGCAATTAATGTAAACTTTCTGAGCCTTGATTTCTTGTTGTTGCTCTTTGTATTTGGACGGTTATTTGTCATTAATTTCTGGTTTAGAAATGTTCTCCAATTCATATCAATAGTTCCTATAAAACTTATGTTCTTAAAGAGTTGCTTAGGACACCAAGGAGTTAAGTCAATAAATTGTTTTGTTTTGTTTTGTTAATTCTTAAGGTAGCTAAGTGGTATAGTGGCCCACTGGGCCTAGAATCAGGAAAATCTGAGTTCAAATTTGGTTGCAGATACATATTAGCTGGGTAACCCTTGGCAAGTCACTTAACCTCAGCCTTGGTTTCTTCTACAATAAAAGAGAGATAATGATAGCAGCTACCCACTTGGCTTATTATAAGGATCAAAAGAAGCAATATTTGTAAAGCTCTTAGAACAGTGTCACATAGTAGGCACTGTATCAATATTAGCTTATTATTATTATTATTATCATCATTATTATTAATCTCAGATATAGCAGAAATTGTGCTAAGTGCCAGAAACAACAAAACAATGGACCACTATGTTTTCATATACCTACCAACCTATCGATCAGACTTGACCCCACACTTTCCTCTCTCCAACTCAGGCTTTGATCCTCTCTGCCCCCTTCACCTGTAAAATGAATTAGTTAGACTGTGTGACCTCTAAGGCCCACTCCAGCTACAAGATGCTGTGAATACTATGGCTCAGGCTCCACCACAAAACTAATTTGCAGCCAACCCTGCACTCCCCCACCATCCTAATTTCCCATTAATTTCCCTGGGACCATCAATTAGTTCACATGCACTTTTTCAGTTAATGTTCTGTCGGGGTTTCCATTACAGGACTTCATTTTCCACAATATATCACAGCCATACCAAAATTGCTCTAAGGTAAAACGGAGCCTATACAATGTCAGCTTCAGAATATTGCTCTTATTCACATACTCCATTAAATCACTTTGGTTTGAGGTAAATGAGTATATCAAAAGGAAACTAACACTTCACTACAGGGAAATGATATTTCATTCCAGAGCCCTATAATTGTCTGTTTAAAAAAAATAAAAATTAGGAATAGTAAAGGAAATCACTAAATGTACCATTCCAACAGAAAGACAGGACTACCACATGATTAGAAAAATATTTTTTGATCATTCACTTAGGAGGGGCAGCTAGGGGGCGCAGTGGATAAAGGACCAGCCCTGGAGTCAGGAGGACCTGACTTCAAATCCGGCCTCAGACACTTGACACTTACTAGCTGTGTGACCCTGGGCAAGTCACTTAACCCCCATTGCCCCGCAAAAAAAAAAAAAAAAAAATCACTTAGGAGTCAAAAAAGAAGCAACCTGAAGGCAGTGGAGAAAAGACAGCATTAGGCATTACAAGATCCTGCTATCCTTAATAACCCATGTGATTATGAAGTGAGAGGTTCATAGGGCTTAGAACTACAAGAGGCATTAGAGGTCCAGGGATTGGCACACTACGATCCAAGGGCCAGATCCAACCATTGGCTTGTTGTTGAATATCCTGTAAGCTAAGGATGGTTTTTACATGGGGGGGGGGGGAGCAATGAGGGTTAAGTGACTTACTCAGGGTCACACAGCTAGTAAGTGTCAAGTGTCTGAAGCCAGATTTGAACTCAGGTCCTCTTGAATCCAGGGCCAGTGCTTTATCCACTACTGCTCCCTACATTTTAAAAATACAGTAAAACTTTATTTAAAAATATAAAGTCTAGTCCAACCCCATTCTTTTACAGATGAGGAAACTGAAGCTCAGAGATACTAAATTCCCAAAGCACTTCATGCCTCTCTGAACCTCAGATTTCTTCTTTGTGACGAGAGGGTGATGATGTCAGCTTTGTCCTCTTCAAAAAATTGCTGTGAGGATCTTGTGAAATAAACAAATCATTTGTATATCATTAAATTCCTTCACTATTCTGTCTGTCATCACCTGGACATTCTTTAGCTTTTCAATCAATCAATCAATCAATCAACAAGCACTTATTAAATGTTAGGGGATGGAATAAGGGCCAGACACTGTGTTAAGCACTGGGAAGTACAAGACAAAAATTAAGAATTCCTGTCTTCAAGGAGGTTACATTCTATTGGAGAGACAAGTACATATATAAGTAGATAACAAATATGTACAAATTAATGCCAAATAACTGGGGAGAGAGCAGAGCACTATTAGGTAGGATTATTGGGAAAAGTTTCACTAGGATGATGGCTTTTAAATATAGTTTTTATGGAAACAAGGAACTCTAAGAAGTGGAGTTAAGAAGAGAGTGCATTGCAGGCATGGAGGAGAGCCAGTGCAAAAGCAGAGAGACCAGACTTGGAGGGTGTTGTGTGAGGAACATCAAGAAGGCCAGGGTGATTGATTTCAGAGTATAAGAAGGAGAGTTGTATATAACAGATTCAGAAAGGTAAATTGGGACCTAGTTATGAAGAACTTTCAAAGTCAAAACCAAGGATTATATATTTGACCCTAAAGATCATATAGAACAGCTAAGGGGTACAGTAAAGTACTGGGCCTGGAATCAGGAAGACTCATCTTTGTGAGTTCAAATCCAGGCTCTGATACTTACTAGCTGTGTGACCCTTAGCAAGTCACTTAACCCAGTTTGCCACCATTTTCTCATTTGTAAAATGAGCTGGAGAAGGAAAAGCAGACCACCCCAGTATCTTTGCCAAGAAGAGTTGGACATAAGTGAACAATGAAGGTAACGGTCACATAAATTTACTGAGTGTGACACATCCGGGCTTGTGCTTTAGGAAAAATATTTTAGTAACTATGTAAAGAGAGAATCAATCAAGGCAGAAGGAATAATTAGGAGGCTATTGAAATGGTCCAGTTGGGTATTGATAAGGGACTGAAAAAAGGTGATGACCTCATGATGAGAGAGGAGAGAGCAGAAAGAGGAGATGCTCTCAATGCTGTTCCCCAAATCTTATCCCTAGAAACAAATTCAATACAATATGGTCTGACCAGCAGCAGGACTATCACTGCCTTAATTTAAAAAGCTATGGCTCAGGGGACATCTATGTGGCACAGTGGATACTGCCCTGGATTCAGGAGGACCTGAGTTCACATCCAGTCTCAGATACTTGACACTTACCAGCTGTATGACTTTGGCCAAAAAAAAAAAAAAAAGTATATATGACATGTTTACCAAATTTTCAGATGATTAAAACTGTAGCCTAACATGTTTGATGGCACAATGACAATTGTTGTTGTTATTGGCATTGGAAGTGACTTGCACTGAATTGGATTTAAGTGATGGGGACTGTTCAAGGTCACCAACCTCACTCTCTCCTCCAGAGCCTTCTGGGTACAGTGACAAGATATATATTAGGATCACTGGAGATGGCCCTGGGGTTAAGTGACTTGCCCAGGGTCACACAGCTAGTAAGTGTCTAAAGTAAGATTTGAACTCACGTCCTCCTGACCCCAGGGCCAATGCTCTATCCACTGAGCCACTTAGCTGCCCCAAACAATGACAATTCAGAGTTCTCAACCAACTAAATCAAATAAGGGAAATATAATCAATGTAAATATAAGTCTTTATACTTGAAGTTTAAAAATCCAACTCAACTTCACAAATTCAGAAAAAGATATTAGTAACTAGCAGTTTTGTGGAAATGCAAAAGGACTGGGCATTTTAGCTCTGCTTACCAGATTTTGGGAAGGACACAAAAAACTTAGAATAGATTCAAGTAGGGGTCTTAATATGGCAAGGGACTCAAAACCCAAGCCATATGCAAACCAGCTGAATGAACTGAGTTTGTTAACTTGGCTTTATTTAGGGGTGGACATGAAAGCTGTCTTCAAGTTTTGAATAAAAAAGGAATTCAAGTTATTTTGCTTGAAGCAATTAATAGAAGGTTCAAGCTGACAGATTTTGGCTGGAAATAAGGGAAAACTTCCCAGTAATAAGCATTGTCTCAAAATGGAATAGGCTGCCTCAGAGGGTAGTGGGTTGTCCATTACTAGAGCACTTCAACCAGAGATTAGATGATGAATTACTTGGAATATTATGAAGATGATTCTTGGATTTATGCTGGTGACCTCAAAGGTCCATACCAATTCTATGATTCTCTAATTCCATGTTTCTTTGTTTCTATGGTATCATAATTCGATTCAATAAGCCCTCTTCCCCAAATCAAAAGTCTAAAAAATGGATGTAAAATTTAATTTGAAACAAAAATATCATTTTTCATAATACCATTCATTGCCCTATAGTAATTTCAGGGAGAACTGAAAATCAATGAAAGATGCTATTAACCCATAGCATGCTCTCCTCCCTTGTTAGAGGTATTTTAAAACATTCAAAAGCATACAAAGACCTGTCATTCAAGTGATTACCAGCCCGTGACTCATTTGTGAAAAACACACATGCTGTCATTTTGAGACTAGATACAGTACTAGCATAAGAATGTTTAAAGGGAAAAGAGAAATATAATGGGGTGGGGAATAAAAATGAAAATTTAATTTATGAAAGAGCCAGTAGGTGTCAAAGTTAAGATTTTAACCCACATTTTCCTGGAGCTGTGAGTTTTCTAACATGATCTGACTTTTAGCATTTCTTATGTACTTACCATGGTAAGAAATTAATAATAAATATTCTCCTTAAGCATCAATATGTATAAACCTTTCCCCCATGTTTCCTTCCCAAATCAAATGGGAGTGAGGAATAATATGTACGACTACTAGCATAGCTCTACCATGTTCATTCAACTCTGCCGTATAGTGGGGACTATTTTTTTTTTTTTTGCCTTTCTTTGTATCCCTAGCACTTAGCACAGCATTGGGTACATGGTAAGTACTTAAGAAATGCTAGTTCATTGACTACTGTTGTTTAGTTGTTTCAGTCACGGTCGACTCTTCATGATCCTGCATGAGGTTTTCTTGGCAAACATATTATAGTGGTTTGCCTTTTCCTTCTCCATTGTGCCATTTTACAGATGAGGGACTGAGGCAAGAGGTTAAGTGACTTGTGCAAGGTCATATGGCTAATAAGTGTCTGAGGCCAGATTTGAATTTACATCTTTCTGACTCCAGGCCCCCTGCTCTGACGCCAGGCACCACCTAACTGCCCAGTGATAATAGGGATACATAAACAATACCTGTTCTTGTTTGGGATATATGAACAATACCTATTCTTGTTTGCCAAACAACATCTTTTCTCTTCTCAGTCATGCCCTTATTTTTGAATTCAGGGTCTGTGGTTTCGTTGAGTGATTTTTTTGGCTAAATGCCAAATCTTACCCTACCTCTTTCACCTCTGTCCCTCTATGTAGTGTCCATGCCTAGAACACACTCCCTCCACAATGCTACCCCTGGAAATCCTTCTCTTCTTATTAAGGACCCTTACCACCTAAAATCTATTTTATTATCATCATTTATGTTGGAGAATATTTTTATTAGTTTAAGAAAATTTAAATGATATGAATGATTTGATTTCAGGGCTCTGTAGCAGAGTACTACTTCTGGTTTAGATATATGATAAAATTTTCTCAAAAAAAAGGTGGGGGGATTAGCATTATATATCAATGAAAAGTCGTCTGTACAGCCAGACTTTGGCATAAAACAATACATGCATCATTGACTAGCGCAGATTTTACATTCACATGAAAACCTATTAGAAAATCAAAGCTATTAATAAAATAAGCCAGGAAAAGTCAGCAGGAGTAAACCCATTTAAAAACAAAACAACAACAAAAATACCCATGACTCCATCCCCAAGGTTCTTGGAGCCAGAACATCAGCTGCCTTCTAGTCATTAGCAGACCCTTTAGAAAGACTGCAGTCTACCTGTTTTGTGTGTCATCTGGCCCCTGGGGCCCATCAATTCAGCAGAGTCAGGCTGAATCATTTATTAGATTAGAGACCTACAAAGAGAACACCCAGCATGAGTCAGGAAGAGCTGTTGCTGGCTCTGGATAGCATGCTGACTCTCTGAGGCCTAGCTGAACTAATCTCCAAAAATCAGAAGGCCCTAAGCAAAGGAACCAGGAAAATGCTGGATATTTAAGCTCTGCCACTTGATTCTCTTTTATTTCAGTCCCTGCATCTTTCTTGTCTAGGGACCAATCTGCTCTGATGTTTTCCTCCTACAGTAGTCATGTACAAAACAAACTGTAACTGTCCTTCCAAGCTCAATAGCCATTCCCCACCCCCTTTGTCTTGGAATAGGAACAATTGCCTTCCAGCTGAAGTTAATAAGTTTTTGATTCTCTGAGTGTCCTTGGGGGGTCTCTCAAATGTCTACCAGTCTTCTTATTGCCATTTCTTTGATATACTCCTGATTGTAGTCACTGCTTCATCTAATGGGATTCTTTGGGATCTATTTAAGAATTAGTCTTTGCCCTTAAATTCACCCCTCTCCCTACTTTCCTAGCCTATTGAAGACCCCACCATCCTGCCAGTCCCCTAGGTTTATAACCTTAAGATTGTCTTAACTCTTCACTTTTTCTCATCTCCCCAATCTAATAATTCACCAAATCTTGTCAATCATACCGTAGTGTCTCTCAGATCTGGCCTTTTTACTCTCCTTACATGACTCCAGACCCTAATTACCTCTTGCCTGGACCCATACAATGTAGTTTCTTAATAGGCCTCCCTACCTCCATTCTCCTTCCTCTCTAACAATCCTCTACACAGCTGTCAAATTGTTATTATCGTATCAATGCACAGACTGACCTTGTCAAGAAACTTCAATAGCCTCTCAGATAACTCCTTGACATGGAATACCCTTCACAAGCAAGTTCCAACCCATCTTTCTATTTTACTGCCCTTCAAACAGTCTGCTTTTCAGCCTAGCTCATATGCTCACTGCAACCCATACACCATCATTCATTGGCTGCCAACTCCCTTCCCCCAATCCCCATTCCTAGAATGTTCTCCTTGCTCACATCCATCCTCTTGAAATTCCTATATCCTTTCAAAGGCCAGCTCAAGCACCACATCCTACATATGTTGTGTTGTTTTTTCTTGATCTCCACCATTATTAGTTCTCTCCCTTCAAAAAATTATATGGGTTTGCATTGCCTTTTCTGTGCACATGTAGTTCCAATCCCAGTAGAATGGAAGTGCCTTAAGGGGAGGGAAGGTAAGGAAATCCAGATAGATAAATAGACAGACAGATAGATAGATAGATAGATAGACAGACAGACAGACAGACAGACAGACAGACAGACAGACAGACAGATAGATAGATAGATAGATAGATAGATAGATAGATAGATAGATAGATAGATGGATGGGTGATAGGTAGATAGATGGAAGGATGAAAAGAGAAAGAAAGAAAGAAAGAAAGATGGAGATAGATAGATAGATAAATAGACAGATAGATAGATAGATAGATAGATAGATAGATAGATAGATAGATAGATAGATAGATAGATAGATAGATGATAGATGGGTGGATGATAGGTAGATGGATGGATAGATGGATAGAAAGAAAGAAGGAAGGAAGGAAGAAAGAAAGATAGATAGACAGACAGAAACTATATAAAGAGATAGATATAATCCTACTATGTGTCTGGCACTGTACTAAGTATTATACAATTATTATATCATTTGTTCTTCGTGACAACATGGTCACGAAGAGCAGGTGCTCTTATTATACCTCTTTTGCAGTTGAGAAAACTGAGTCAAATGGAGGCTAAGCAACTTGCCCAGGATCACATACCTAATAAGTGTCTGAAGCTGAATTTGAACTCAGGTCTTCTTCTGTTTCAGTTTTATCTTCTATCACCAGCAAGAAATTAATAGGGGGGGCAGCTAGTGTGACCCTGGGCAAGTCACTTAACCCTCATTGCCCGCCAAATATAAAAAACAAACAAACAAACAAACAAACAAAAAAAGAGATTAATAGGGATGAATAAATATTCCTTGAATTGAAATGAATGGATTTTAATTGAATATGTGTGTTTTTCAGAGTACTAGAAGATGAGAATTTAGTTTACATAGCCTGAACTGTAAAATCATAATCACATGTATAGTGATTTATTATATACACTTATTTAAGTACTCCCATGTAAGATATATATGTAAATATATCCTTTGTAATAAATATACAAATATATATGTTCATTCATTCATTCATTCTTTCATTGTTCTTTGTTCTTGAAGAGGAACATGACATCAGGAAGGTGATGTCATGACTTGCAAGTGAATTGGGTTTAAGTAAGGAATGGTTGTGCAAAGTCACCAGCCTCACTTTCTCCGAGTCATCCTGATATCTAAGTATATTACATAGCAGTAGGAAGAATAATTAAGAAGAAACAATGTAAGACACCTAAAAACTTTTAGGAACTCCTGTAGATAGAACAGCAGGAAAGGCTAACTCACTGCCCTTAAAGCTTATGGATGAATGCAGGGAATAGATAGCCATTTTCTCTGCTCAGGTCATAAGGAACACTAAGACATCTGTCTGGACGTTGCTCTCCTTGCTGTCTCACTTGGCACTCTCCACTGCCCACATTTTGCCCCAGTACTGAAGAATGGTGCCCACTGGCTTGACAGCAGACAACAAAAATCTTCCAGACAAAGCACCTCTCAATGGCCCCTGTGCTGACTCTTCCTGAGTATGGAGGAAAAAAGTTTGTCATGGTTTGACTTCAGAGGAATTCATCCAGCTTCTCTTTCCTAAAACTGGAGTTACAGGCACTTCCATGCAGAACACAGGACTCATCCTGGATCTTCTCTCTAAAGAAATTTATGTTATTACTGCTGATGCCTTGACTGCCGCATCAACCTTGAGGCCAGATTTGAACTCAGGTCCTCCTAACTCCAGGGTTGGTGCTCTATCCACTACACCATCCAGCTGCCCTAATGTGTGCTTATGTAGATGGCCCAGGAGATACCTGTCTCAGACTTTTTCATTCACAGATTTATGCGAAGCACAAAACATTTGTGGATGGAGATTGAGCAATCTTACTGTTTCATCTTTGTCCTTTAATTGTGAACTTCCTGCAATTACTGATACCTATTCAAAAGGTCAACTACCATTTGTTAAGAATCTACTATGTGCCAGGTATTGTGCTAAGTCCTGGGTATACAAAAAAAGGCAAAAAAACAGACGCTGCTTTCAGGTAGCCCACAATGTCATGGCAGAAACATGTAAACAATGCATAAACAAGGTATATAAAGGATAAATTTGGGGTAATCTCAATAATTGATTGTAGATGGGGGTTGAGAAAGTGAAGAGTCAAGGATGATACCTGGACTTCAAACCTGGTTGACTGGGAAGATGGTAGTATCCTCAACAATAATAGAGAAATTAAGAAAAGGGGATAGTTTGGAGTGGGGAGAGACAGTGAGTTCAGTTTTACACATGTTGAGTTTAAGATGCCTACAGGACATCTGATTTGAGATATCCAAAGGCATTTGGAGATGTGAGACTACATCAGGAGAGAGATGAGAGCAGAACAAGCAGATCTGAGACTCATCTCCAAAGATATGATAATTGAATCCATTGGAGCAGATGAGATCACCAAGGAAAGAAATATAGAGGGGCAGCTAGGTGGCAAAGTGGATAAAGCACTGGCCCTGGATTCAGGGGGACCTGAGTTCAAATCCGGCCTCAGACACTTGACACTTACTAGTTGTGTGACCCTGGGCAGGTCACATAACCCTCATTGCCTGGCAAAAAAACCCAAAAAAACAACATATATATATATATATATATATATATATATATATAGAGAGAGAGAGAGAGAGAGAGAGAGAGAGAGAGAGAGAGAGAGAGAGAGAGAGAGAGAGAGAGAGAGAGAGAGAGAGGAAGAAGAGAAAAGGATCTAAAACAGAGCTTCAGAAAAGTGAAGTGTCATGAAAACCTAGAGCAAAGATAGTATCAAGGAGAAGAGGGTGCTCTTTGTCATCCAAGGCTGCAGAGAGGTCAGGAGAGATGATGATTGAGAAAAGGACATCAGATCTGGCAATTTAAATTGAGACACTCTAAAAAATGATGTCTCTCTTCTTAGCTGCCTATGAAATGTCTTTTCTGAAGTTCTAGAGTCTGATAAACATAAGACTAAGAGACTTAAATTAGACATTTCTCTCTGAGAGTGTCCAGCGACTCTTATTGCTTAAAAGTCTCTTCTTTGATCTTATTTCTTGGAGATTTTTTTTCAGCAATTTCTTAGAAAAGACAACTTTTTTTTTTTTTTGAAGGGGTGGGGAGCTATCTGATGATTCCTATATTATCTCTTTTAAGTTCTTCCCCAAATTCTATGATCTTGGTGAAGTTTTCAAACCTTCCTCATAGATCAATTGTCTTTTGACCTTGTTTGGATGATTGATCTGCCACCTGAGGCTAATTGCCTTCCAGATGGATCATTTTACTACCCATTGATGCAATTCCCTTTATTTTAATTACAAAATTTCCACTGCTTCCTCCATATTGTTGCTTCTGTTGTCAGGTTCTTTTTCTATTTTTACTGTTTACAGATGTTAGATCTTTCTTTCAAACAAAGTTTAGGCCTTTACAAAAAAGGGCTCATGATTTAATTTGATATGCTTTATGCTAGGTTGACTATTGTTTCTTGGTCTATTGTTGAACTTAATTTGTTTTTTGTTTTTTTTTCTGGTGATTTTCTTTGGAATCTTTTCATCCTTAATAGTTTTGTTTGTTTGTTTGTTTTTAGTGAGGCAATTGGGGTTAAGTGACTTGCCCAGGATCACACAGCTAGTAAGTGTTAAGTGTCTGAGGTCGGATTTGAACTCAGGTCCTTCTGACTCCATGGCCAGTGCTCTATCCACTGTGCCACCTAGCTGCCCCCTTAATAGTTATTTAACATTTTAGAGTATGCTTTCCATATTGATTGCTTTTTTCCTTGTTTTTTCTTTTTCCCTATGGTTTTTTAAGACTCCCTGGTTGTTCCTATTCTTTTCTCCCCTTATAGATGGATAGACAGAGCTATAGGGATCTATTTATATATCTATAGATATACATGTAATATAAATATATACATATATTTATCTGTATTGTAAACACATGCATATTAATTTATTTTGTGCTTATATATTATATATTTATAATAGTTTTATCATAGTTCATTACTTTAGTTTTTCAAGTAACAAATGTTCCTTCATTAATCTGTCCCTCCCTTTACTCTCTTTTGAAGTACTTTTAAAATTTAAAAAAAATCTCTAGATATATCTAAACAGTCCCAAAAAGTCCTACCTTAGTCAAGTCTGAAAATGCATGTCTCTTTCTGTATTTCAAGTTCATCACCTTACTGTCAGGGAGTAAGTGTTTCATCTTTATTCTTTTTGACTCATTATTTATCATTGCATTGATCAGAGTCTAGTCTTCCAGAGCTGTTTTTCTCTATAATGTTATTTATAATAGTATAAATTTTTCCCTCTATTTCTGTTCACCTCACTTACTACTTCATGAAGATCTTTCTGGTTTCCTGTAGAATTATTCATTTCATCATTTCTTTTGGCACAATAATATTCCATTATATTCAAGTACCACAATTTGTTGAGCCATTATCAATATGGCACCCCCTTAGATTCCAATTTTTTGTTACTAGGAAAAGAACAACTATAAATATTTTTGCACCTATAGATTTCCTCTTCCTTTGATTTCTTTGGGCTTTTAGGCCTATCAGTGGTCACTGGGTTAAAGGGTATGCACAGTTTGGAAACTTTCTTGGCATAACTCCTAATTGCTTTCCAGAATGAATGAACCAATTCACAGGTATGCAAAAAATTTCACTAGTACTATGCCTGTTTCCCCACAACTCTCATGTGAGTCTTGCTCATTCATTTTGGATAAATTTTATTTTTAATTAGTAAGTATTGATCTTCTCTTCCTCCCATACATCTCCCACAATTGAAAAGAAAAAAGAACACAACCTTTTGTAACATATATGTATTCCTAAAGCCCAGTTCAAACAGGACCTCTTCCATGAAGTCTTTCTTGATTGCTCTTGGTGGTAATAACCCTTACCCCTTTTTCTCATTTCCGTTTAATGTACTCATCATTTTATTTTGTATTATAGTTATATTTGTGTCTTATCTTCCTACTAGGTAAGCTTTATGAGTATAAAAACCTAATCTTATATAAGTGTTTTACCTCTCCCAGGCCCAGCACAGCGTGTTGAACAATGTGGCTGCTTTGTAAATGGATGTGACGTCAAATCATTCTATTCAAAGAGATGTACTTATATATCCACTTTTCCTAACAATACCATTCTTTCCTTGGAAAGAGAGGGAATACATTTTATTCTCTTTCATTGGAACTGAAAATGGATCTCAAATAGAGATGTGGGGATGCCACATACCTTGCCAACATTAAGTGGTTGACAGTCTTTCAATGCTACTGGCCCCTGCCCTGCCTTTTGAGTCTAAGGAAGGCCTTGGTTATTTGAAGTAAATGCAGATGTTCTCACTTACTTTGCATCTGTTGGAACTATCAACTCATTACCTTTCACTACTCCCACATCCTTCCCTAAGGTCAGAACAAACATCAGAAGCATTTCCATTCAAAGTTACAAGCAATGTAAGGAAATGTTTTGGAGAAATAAGAGAGGGGGGATCCTTTTTCTTTAATTTTTAATTAGAGAAGGGAGTATGAATATGAACCACAGAAGGATTTGAGGGAATTTTATTTTATAAATGAAATACTTATGTTTTTATTAGCTACCAAAAAAAACTGGGAAAAGTCTGCTTTATCATAATCTAAAATATGTCTTTGCGATTATAAGCAAATGACAGATTAGATACACAAAATAGTTTGACCATAGAGTAATAAACTAAATAGGAGTCTAGTAATAGCTACATGGCTATTTAGTCATGGCATTGTCTAAATTAAAGCAAGAATATATCATCTTTATGGACAAATGTAAGGTGCCAGAAGCTTCTGTCCCTATGGCTTACTTTCCAGTAGAATATTTCCAATTTAAAGAGACTATTTTAATTTGACTGGGACCTAAGTTTTATCTTACTTCTTGGCCCATAAAGTTGATCTGAGCCAAGAGTTCTCTTTTAATGTCAAAGGGGAGCCCTGAGCTTGCATAAATGCTCTAATTTAGTGGAACAAGATTGAAAATTAGCCATTATCCTGTTCCCAAATTTTACATTTAGGGATCAAGTTATTTGTTCTCTTTGGGTCTTAATCCCCTCACTGTCAGTGATCAAGAAAGGTGCCTTCCAGCACTATTAAAATGTGACATTTCTTTAATATGTTTCTAAACATTCTGAGTGACTATAAAGGATACCATTATATTAGTAGACTGTTAATCTCCTTATGTATGAGCTCAGGAAGCCACCCATTTATCACTTCCACAGTAAGGGAGTTTCCATGAAAAAAATTATCAGGTTTCTGTTATCAAAAACATCATTACTTCATTACACTGAGAACCAATTATTTCTCCTTTGTTCTGTGGCCACAGACTCTATGTGCCTATGGATGAGCCTCTTAGCAATATGGAGGTCAGTGAAAGGGTGGGGATGATGAGTCAGTGTATATCTATCACCAATCCTGGGGAAACAGCTTTAAGTTCATAGCTTACTAATGATGGGTTAGAAGCATCACTCTTCTATGTGAAAGGGTGCACATTTGTCTTGTCAACATTACCAAAAGCTTTGCAAATAAGGACAAAATAAGAACGTGTCTCTCTCCATGTAGATAGAGGACAAGGCAAGTTACTTTTAAACTATGAAGGGCTTGTCTAAGCCAGAACTATCACCGAGCATTCTGACACATGGGTGGGGAGAGGTAATGGTGGCCTAGGAGATCCTTGTCCAGTTCATTGTTCTCTGGGCCTTCCTAAACCAAAAGTGATATGGAGAAGCACATCTCCTCAATTAAAAGCAGCTCAGGCTCCAGACCCATTTTACCAGACAGAACATGCTGCAAGATCGACAAGGGGTTCTCTATCCCCAACCAGAATGAGGGACAGAGAAGTATTCTTACTGCCTAGAGAAACAAGAGGCTTGAAAAGCCTCCTTTCTATTGAGGGAAAATTTTTCCATGACTGACCCTGGTGTAAAGGGGCAACATCTCTTCAGCAGACCCATTTCTTGTCCATATCTTATCCTGGGATCTGGAATATTCCTCCTCTTACTCCCTATCACCTCAGGAAAAAATAAAATCTTTAGACCCTTAGAACAAAGCCCTCATTGCCCTACCCTAGGGACTGCTTCAGGATTAGCTGCTGTTTTTGGATAATCAAAAGAGTTGAGGCATGTCCCTGTCCTTGGCACTCAGATGCAGAGCATCACGACTTGGAACCCTTATACAAAGGTACATTAGGGTAAGTCTGCATGCAATAGTGGAAAGACAACTGAATTTAAAAGAGCTGTCTGAGCCCCAATTTTGCCACTTTTTTCCCAAGAAATTTGTGGAATATTACTTTACCTTTATGAGGCTTGTTTTCCTCATCTATCAAATGAGGCTATGATAGTCAGACAAGCCAACTTACAGGGTCATTTCAAGGAAAATATTTTCTAAACTTTAAAGAGCCATATAAATATGAGTTATTATTAGTCACGTAATTCCAAAAATAGACCAGGGCAAGGGCCTCATAGAGAGGATGCTTCGGAGAAGCTGGCACAAAGAAACCATAAACTTAACATTGTAGGACTAATTTTGCTCAAATCAGAAAGCTTAGAGAGATAGATATATAGATACATGGATAAGTACATAGAGCCTTTATTAAATACTTCCTATATGCTGGGCACTGTACAAAGTACTGGAGATACAAATATAAGTAAGCATGATACAAATCCTTACCTTCAAAGAGGTTACATTCTAATGGAGGGAAACCTACACATTAATGGCATGGTTTGGAGGAAGATGCCAGGAAGCAAAATAGTGACTTACTTCTAGGCAAGAGAAAGCAAAAGTTCATCTTTCAGAACCCAAGGTAGTTCCATGAGTTGAAATCCAAGGTTCATCTGGGGAGGAGGTGGGAATCGTGGCCAGGGTGGAGGCTTTCTAGGGTCTTTGTTCTGAGAAACCTTTTTTCTGGAAATACATTGTATTTATAACTGATAAAGACCTTATATTTTTAAAGCTTCTGTTGACATTCCATTA
This sequence comes from Dromiciops gliroides, assembly GCF_019393635.1. Lineage (NCBI taxonomy): Eukaryota > Metazoa > Chordata > Mammalia > Microbiotheria > Microbiotheriidae > Dromiciops > Dromiciops gliroides. Next base: position 171,963,535 of record NC_057866.1, on the reverse strand, counting down.
TGTGAACAATTGAGGAAATGTGATGACTCTGACTTGGTCAGCATGAAAGACTCCCAGGATGAGAATTCCCTCTGATCACAACTTATTTTAGGACATTATTGAAAACACAGAAAAATTCTCTCTTGTCCAGGATCAGGGTCCCAGCTACTATCAAGCAAGCAAGCAAAGTGCCTGCTATGTGGCAAGCATTGTGTTAGGTACTGAGAATTCAAATAAAAAATATCAGAAACACACACACACACACACACACACACACACACACACACACACACACACACCCATATCTTTATGACTCCTAAACCCATTATGCATACTGCCTTTGTACCACTCCTTACTTTCTAAAGATCAAAAACCTATGCTTGTGTAATTTGCATTCCATGTCAACATTTTATAAATTTTACTTCAGCTAAATATGTATTTTGAATTTTAAATGGTCATACTTATTTTTAAAGTCATGTTTTATTTTTAAGAAGAGCATAGTGTTTATTTGCTTTAGGGTCTTCTTTGGGGAGGGGGAGGAGGAAAAGGGTTGATAACACAATCTTTTGGTGAGTTACAAGGCCAGAGAACACTTTTTCCATCCATCTCCAAAATGTATGTTTTGCTCCAACTGACAGCTAATAACTCTGCAGTTTAATTCCATTATAGCAAACCATGTTGTAATCTCTCTCTCTCTCTCTCTCTCTCTCTCTCTCTCTCTCTCCCCCCTCTTTGCCTCTGTGTCTGTCTCTGACTCTGACTCTGTTTCTGTCTGTCTGTCTCTCACACACATATACACTCACACTGGGATTCTCTTATCAATCAAAAAGACAGTCAAGCTTAATATTTACCATTTCATAAAACCATTTTCATGTGTACATCTTCTCCCAGAAATTATGCTGGGGAAGAATCCATGAAATCAGCATTCTTTACGAAGCACTGAGTATGAATAAAAGCAAAGCCTTAACAACGTGGTGAACAGCAATTTTCAGTATTGCACAAACACTGTAGATATGGAGGTAAGTGCAACTAACAGCCCAAAAGAGCCATCGGCCCTCTTTTTTTTCAAGATTTGATGTTTTAAATATAAGGACAAAATGGAAATGAACTACACAGAGATGTTGTAATGTTCCCTGATGTACATTCTCCTTTCTTCATATTCTTTCTGAGGGTGACAGAAAACAGCATGTAGAAGGATATCATTCAGCCCACACTAATTCTCAGGTCTCTTAGCATCCCAGTGTTGGGAAAAGAGTGCTGAGCTCAGGCTTTGTAGCTCTTAGAAAGGACTCATTCCTTCTCTACTGCTTGCTGGCTGGCTCATGGCCTTGGGCTATGTGTTGAACTATCTGATGGTCTCTGAGGTCCTATTCAGCTCCAAATCTATGATCCTACTTTAATGAGGAATAACAATGACTTTCATTAACATACTTTGCTTATGAAATAGTGTCTTTAAAATAATCCTGTGAGATAAGTAATGTAGATACCATTACCCTTGTTTTACAGAAAACCTAGGCTAAGGCCTAAAGTCACATCTTTTATAAGTGCTGAAGTCTAGATTTGAACCCAGGACAGACTATAAGTCAAGCTCCTTTTCTTCCCAAAAGAACCAAAGTCCAAATGTTGTTAAACTTTTATTATATAACTTTATCAAGACATAAGTCTTTGTTGTATGAATCAGTTTTTTCATAGGGTCATAGGGTCTGGACTAGAAGAGACCTTAGTGTCTCTCAGTCCAATGCCCTTAATTTTACAGATGAGGAAATTGAGTCTCAGAGACATTTTGACTTTTCCAAGGTCACAGAGCTAATATATGTGAGAGTTAGGATTTGAATCCAGATGGTCCAAATAATTACAAGACCAGTATCCCATCCAATATGCCATGCTGTCTCTCATTTTCACAGTGTGTAGTAGGGGAGTAGGGATGGGAGAAGGAGGGAAAGAGAACTTAATTTTAAACCATGACTAAGACTAAGGACTGATGATAAATATAGATAGTAATGAAAATGAAAGCAATACCAAGGTTGGTTTTCTTCCCTCTCTTGAGTCCTAGGAGAGTTCATGGGGATAAGGTCTGTCTCTTTCACCTTAGTATCTGTCAGTGGCCATTACATAATTCTCTAGGACCACATAGGAGTCCATATCTGGAGCAACACTCCGCTTACCATTTGGAGTTGTAGCATTGGGTTAGGAACCCTCTTCCTTCTATGTCCTTCCTATTGATCTTCAAACTCTATCGCCATTGTTTTGCACAGAACACAAGCATCTCCTTCTTTTCTTTGATTTATAATCATGCTTGTGGAATAACCACAAATGAAAGCAAAAAAGGAATCCTCTCTTAGGAATGTTGTTTATAGGTGTTCTTTAAAAAAGAAAAATCCATTTACCTTCTCTCAGGAAGGTTGAGAGATTTTATGCATCTCCGTCCCCTAACTGAAAGCAACACTTGGGCCTAAAAATGAATAGTTGGCTCCATTCTCCAGGTAATTTTCTGAGGATGAATTTCTATTTCACTTAGCATGGCATTTCTGTTTATGCCTTAAATTGGCTGTATTTTCTAATAGAAAGGCAATTTATACCTACTAGTAAGGAGAAAATGAGCTGGGTTTTTTTTTGGGGGGAGGGGGCATTATGCATTTTTTTTAAATCACCACTTAGTCATATGATAAATCATTATCTTTTCCATTAAAATTTAGTTCTTTTACTTTCAGGAACTAAATGATTCACATCTCTCTCCCTGGCAATATCACATATATTTTATTAAAGCCAAGATTCTTGAATATTTGAGGTGGAAGGGGTCAAACAACTCTAAGGAACTTAGAGATCAATTCAATCAATTCTCTAAATTTGCCAAAGAGGACATGCAATGTGGTAGATCAGAAAGACCTGGGTTTAAATCCCATGTCAAACCCTTACTAGCCGTGTGACTGTCACAAACGTGTCATGAATTTCTCTGTGCCTTAGTTCCCTCATCTGTCAAATGAGGCTGTTGTATTCAATAGCCTGTTAAGTATCTATCTCCTCTACATGCTGACACTGAGAAATCTAAAATCTAGGGTGTAAGTGAAAGATCTGGGAGTCCACAATCAAAGGTCTCTCCATGACAACGTGGTGCTTCTTCTTATGAGAAAAAAAAATGGCATTTAACTTTTGTTTGATGTCTAATTTTGAATTAAAATTGATTAGTATTATCTAATAGTTTGTGGTGCTTCCCCCCTATTCCCACAAAGGAGAGGGAAAGGAATTTTTTTTTCACTGCTGTCCTTATAGTGCCCAGTTTGCCAAAATATTTCCCTATAGAAATTTATTTTGTATAAGTTAATATGGCAAAAAGTCCAAAAGGAACTGAATGTCCTTTTTCCATAATGCCATAGACCCCAGGGCTATATGCAATTATGGAAAAGGAAGAAAGCGGTTTTCACAGTATGTTGACCATAAGAGATGGAAGCAGAAAACAGCAGAAGTGATTGCTTCCTGATGAGTACCAACGGGTTTCTGCCTCCAGTTGGCTTTGGAGGGTTGTCTAGTCCACCCCACTGTCTTTTTTTTTTTTTTTTAGTGAGGCAGTTGGGGTTAAGTGACTCGCCCAGGGTCACACAGCTAGTAAGTGTTAAGTGTCTGAGGCCAGATTTGAACTCAGGTACTCCTGACTCGAGGGCCGGTGCTCTATCTACTGTGCCACCTAACTGCCTCCACCCCACTGTCTTAAGAAGATTTCAACTCTTTCCAAGAAAATGCCTTTATAAATTTGTGTTTCTTGCTTGTCCAGATTATATGTTTCCACTTGGGTTTGTGTAGATGTGGCTCGCAGAAAGGCATGAATAGGTATCTCAACAGTCTCCTCCATTCACCCTTTACCAAAAAAGACTGATTCCTGCCACAAAACTGCTCATTCTGCTCTGCTCTGCTTTGCTCTCCTCAAAGAGGGTATTAAATTTTATCTAAATGTCTCATGCCCTAAATAGTATTCATCTTAGAGAAGTAATTTTAGATTTAAGCTTTATTCCTGGTTTCTCTCCATTTAAAGCAGAAGGAATGCCCCAAACTACATATCCAAGGCTTCTCTCCCTTCTCACCAAATGCCAGTTATACTAAGATCATTGCACATGGTGAATAGCATATAAATTCATATATCCAACCTGATAGCATACAGTAATCAGAAAAGTTATACAGATTAGAACATACCAGACAATACACAGAGTAAATGATTTCTACCACTAGGAGGAAGATATTTCTGAGAGAGAAAGAGACAGAGACAGACAGACAGACAGACACACACACACACACACACACACACACACACACACACACACAGAGCGACAGAGACACAGAGAAAAATCCCCAATCTCATCATACAAGGGGAAATACCCCAAAGTCTGTAATGTGGTAGGCTAGGAATGGGGAAACAAACAAGGTACCATTTACTCTACATTGTGTTTTTCACTGTTCAGGGACTTCTCTCTGTAAAGAACCTGGAATCAAGTGTGTCTATGAATCATTTTTCAAGAATGAGAAGAGTCTTATGAAAATGGTTTGCACCCTAAGCTACAGAAATTTAAATTTGTTTTTAAGGGATAGTTATTCGGTGACAGTGCATAGAGAACCAGGCTTGGAGTCAGGATGACCTGAGTTCAAATCCTACCTATGAGTTACTAAATATGTGACCTGAGCAAGTCACTTAACTATTTGCCTGAGTTTCCTTATCTGTAAAATGGGGATAATAATAGGACTAAAATGCCCAGGGTTGTTGTGAGGATCAAATGAAATATCTGAAAATCTCTTAGCACATGTTAATTGTTATTATTGTTGTTGTTGTGGTTGCTGTTCAGAGCTAGAGGAGATCACATAGGCTCTGAAAAATAGCACATTGACAATTCTCTTAAGTGTCTCAATTATAAGGAAGATGTTTTTAATTTTAACTTTTTAGCTGAATGTTAAATAAGGGAATAATTCTGAGGATTTCACAAATAAAATCAAAATCGAGCAATACAAGGAATTTAAATAACAATATGACATTGTATAAGTAACAACCTGCCAAGTCTCATTTTTCTCATCTATTAAATGAAGAGGCTAGATGATGGTATCATCTATAAAGTCCCTTTAAGGTACAACATCCTAAAATTCTATACTATAAATCCCATTATGTCAATTAATCAGTTCATGCCAATAAGGATTTGTTTATGAAGCATGTGTGACAAGCATATGTGACTATGTGAGGCATTAAATTCATAAAGACAAATATGAAATAGTACTCTCTCTCAAAATTTACCTTCCGGTGAATCATTTCCCTGACCCTCATACACACTTCTATTCCAAAATTTACCTCTAAATAATTGTTCTTTTTCTATTATCTATGAATGCAATTATCACTGAATGAAACCATTTGGGCCATGTCATACATAGTCTTCTAAAATTATACCATTGTAGATCAGATAACTTTTGTTTCATTTCTCCCCATAGACAACTGATGAAGTTCCTTTACCAGAAAACCAGATTTTAAATCTAATTAACAATTTGCTTTAGGGGATTTAGTGCTTTGGGACATCTCATATAGTACCTTTCATTTTTCCAAAGCATTGTAAACTGTTTTTTGGATTTATTCAGAGGGGCTTCATAAATGGTAACATACCTCCCAAAGCAAGAAATGGGAAGAATTTACTGGCTTTTTAGCAATTTGCAAATTAAAAAGTGACACAGGTTACATTTATCTTGAAGAAGTGTTTCATTATGTTACTTTCTTAGTTCATTGCATGTTGAATAACCTTTTTGGTTATAGACTTCTGCAATTAGAATAATTTTACATAATTATGTGAAAGCATTTTTCAAGTTTTATAGCAAACACTAAGTTGTAAGGTAGCCAAAATGGTTACATTAAAGTGGAAGTAGGGAAAGTCAGGGAGGAAGGTAGAAATCGTTTAATTAAGTAAAATAGCACAGGAAAAGTTCTTGTACCAAATAAATCATTTGGTTGGTTAGTTCATTTATGTCAACATCTTCAACTTTGGACATAAAAGGAGTCTAAATGATGGGGTTTGTTTTTATATAAATAATTAGTCTGTAACTACAGAAGATAAATGTTTTGTCAGGTAATAAGAAAATAAAGAGAAGTTCAGATGGACAACCATGTCTTAGTACCCAAGACCCTCCCATGGTTCATTTTCGCCATTGTGCTCAGATGCTTCTTTCAATGGTATCTGTTAATTATGAGATTAAGAATCTTCAGTAGTGATCTTGTTTTCCATAATGTGTTGCATCTTCTACTAGATTATCAACACCATGAGGGTAGAGGTTATTTTACTTACTCTGTATTCCTTGACCAGTACCTAGTATTAAGTAGTAGGTACTTAATAAATATTTGTTGAATTTGTTGAACTGAAATGTAGAGATGTCAAAGAAAAGGACCAAGCTGTGATGTGTTGCTGGAGGAAGAGAGAAAGAGTAAGATTCTGTTTTTCAGAATTCTCTACTCAATACAGTCATTGCTATTTTTCATAGTTAAAAATGGCTTCTACTGAGGATAACTTTTAGTACATTAGTAAGATAGGAAGAATAAATTTGTCATCTGAACTGATTCCATTTTGATTTAAGCCTCCATTGTGTGTCTGAGCAGTTACAAGTAAGTTATTTTTCTATAAGTTATTCCTCAATAAGATAAGCTCTTGTATGGTATGATGCAGTAAACAATGTGTGTGATCTTAACAGATCAACATATGTGAACCCTCTGACAAGACAATCAGTGAAAAATATTATGAACTCTGGTATCAATAATTCATGTAGTAAACTACCAATTAACTTCAGCAGCTAGGTGGCACATTGGATAAAGTACTGATCTTGGAATCAGGAAGACTCATCCTCATGAGTTCAAATCCACTCAGACACTTACTAGCTGTATGCACCTGGGCAAGTCACTTAACCATATTTGCCTCAGTTCTTCATCTGTAGAAATGAGCTGGAGAAGGAAATGGAAAACTATTCCAGTGTCTTTGCCAAGAAAACCCCAAATGGGCTCACAAAGTCTTGGATGTTACAAGGACAAAACAACAAACCAATCAAATTATGTGGTAAATAACTCAGTAATACCCATAGGTAAAAGCATAAAAACCTGCCTGAGGCCCCAATCATCAATCTATTCATAAGGCCAGACTGAACTGACTCCTACGTTCCCCCTACTTGAGATTCAAGTTGTTTGCTTGAGGACAATGCTGATTGACATAGACTTGTCAAATTAGCACCTTGGAGGGAGACATAACCTCCAGCTGGGCAGCCAGGGAATCTTGTCATGAGTCTGGAATGAAAGAAATCTATAGAAACATCAAAGACCCAGGTTAGTGGTTTGCTCTTAGGGGAGGATATTGTTTGTGTGCTTTGATTAATAAAGCCTGATTGCTTGTATTGAGAAGTATAAGTCTAATTAATGTTTCCATCTCACCCATTAGCATAAGCAATGGTAAACGGCTACATGTGCACCATGCATTACACTCCCAGGATAAAAGTTAAAATATTCCTTACCAGAGTGTTTTTGATAAATTTTCCATTTGGAAAAACAGAGCTCTAGAAAGATTTACCTTAGTCTGAAGTATAGGAAGGGATTAAGAATGGGGTGAATAAACTCTAGAAATTAAATGGGTTCCTCACCATAAGTAAGGTTCACAGTTGAACTGAGACCTAGGGGAGCCAGAGCAGTTCAATTAAATGAAGTTCATTTGAGAAAAGTTCAGAAGATGAGAATCAGAGAAAAGAAAAGATCTCACTGCAGTTCAAAGGATATACCTGATGTTAGCCTAGCTATATGTAAATTCTGGAGAAGCCTGGCTGAGGAGAGGACAATTTCATAGCCATTTAGTGGGGAAAGCTGACTGAAGGAAGCTTAGGAAAGGGTGACTAATCACAGAACCTTCAGTACATAAAGGAGGTTCTGAAGATATCAGCCCAGGTGAAAATTATAACTATACCACAGAGGAAGACCAGCAAGTCTGACTGAAAGAGCCATAGCTTTCCTTTGCAGAGAAGGGCTATTTAATACCATAGTATTCTGTGGGTGGTGTGTGTGATTAGAACTGGTGAAAGAATTGCAAGCACAGGTTTTCTAATGGATATTGTTCATGGTATGAATTAACCCTGATAATAGCAGGAGTTTGACTGCCAGTTAGAGCAGAGAACAATGGCTTGTAAAGAGCAGGGAGAGCTTTGCCTGATGGGAAGAAAGCCCAAATGGGAAGTAGTACCATGACATCAGAGGGAGACAGAAACTTTTCAGTATCAAAGTTGTGAATTAGCCTATGGGCATGTGTTCTCTAAATTTGTACCCCTTCACACACATGTCCAGGTCCCACAAATTATTCCTATAAAAGAATACACACTCTTTCCACTGCATATGTGTTGGTGGGGAAGTTTGCTCAATGTTTATGGGAAAAATGTTATGTTAGTACTTACTTTATTTCACTGCTTTTTAATTAAATGCCATTGTGATGAATTAAGTGTGTTTTATGGCTGACTGGCAAAAGCAGAACATAATGATCTGGTGGCGGTTCATGAGCATGTTTTATAAAGACTAATAACTCCAAAAATATCTAATTTGGGAGCCCTAAGTAAGGAATTGAGGGCGGATGGTCCATGCACTATAGAAATATCATTATTCCCTGTGAAGAACTGAGAGCAATCGGATTGGGGAAAGATATTTGAAAATACATTGGAAACCCTTTACTCAGGCTTGGAAAAGTACAAGCCAATCAACTTGGGCCATGTTAGTGGTTCCATTTCCATATTATTCCTTCATGTAGAAATATATAATACTGCTAAGGCAATATCATTATAAATTGATAATATTGCTAAGGTAATTTACATATTTTTCAGAGATATGGTAGTGATCTTTATACCATATTTTCTTTGATCTCAGCATTCTCTCAAAGACTTTGAGAGGGTTCCTTAGTAAACTACAACTCACCTCAGAGTTTAGACAAATACTGTTTTGTTAAGAATATAACTTGGTTCAGTCCTTCTACCAAGACAGTTTACCAGGATATGGCCAATGGACCTGCTACAGCTTCTTGGAGCCACAGGTAAGAATTGGATGACGGATGGATGCCAAAAGTGGGAGGAGCAGTCCTGAAAAGGGTGCTACAATCCCTCACATTGGTGCCATTCCTCCTAAAAGTAAGTGCTAATTATTACCCATAATAAAAAAGACTCCTCAATAGGATTTATTTCATATTTTCCTCGGGGCACTTAATATATAATATAATTTTTTTTTGGAGGGGCAATGAGGGTTAAGTGACTTGCCCAGGGTCACACAGCTAGTAATTGTCAAGTGTCTGAGACTGGATTTGAACTCAGGTCCTCCTGAATCCTGGGCCAGTGCTTTATCCACTGTGCCACCTAGCTGCCCCTACAATGTATTTTTTTTTTTTTTAGTGAGGCAATCAGGGTTAAGTGACTTGCCCAGGGTCACACAGCTAGTAATTGTCAAGTGTCTGAGACTGGATTTGAACTCAGGTCCTCCTGAATCCTGGGCCAGTGCTTTATCCACTGTGCCACCTAGCTGCCCCTACAATGTATTTTTTTTTTTTTTAGTGAGGCAATCAGGGTTAAGTGACTTGCCCAGGGTCACACAGCTAGTAAGTGGTTTGGTTTTTTTTCTTTTTCTTGGCCAGGCAATGGGAGTTAAGTGACTTGCCCAGGGTCACACAGCTAGTAAGTGTCAAGTGTCTGAGGCCGGATTTGAACTCAGGTACTCCTGACTCCAGGGCCGGTGCTCTATCCACTGTGCCACCTAGCTGCCCCCAGCCTACAATGTAATTTTGAAAATCTTGATTTACAAACAGTTTTTTTCAGTCACATTTATAACCTAATAAAGTGTATTTTGGTGATTGGTGCCTCTGAAGATGAAAATGTTTTGACTTTGCTGACTTCTACTAAGCGACAGCTAACAAGATGAAATTCTCTTCTTTCTTGACCCAAAGTGCCATATAAGGTTAGGGAGGTTATGTGATATGGAATCAGAGAATCTGAACTTGGATCTGTTCTCTGCTTTTTTGTATCTAAGTCACTTTACCTCTCTGGGCTTCATTTTCTTCCTCTATTAAGTGAGAGTTTGGGGGAGAATACTCCATCGAACATAGAGAACACTAAGATTGTTCAACTCCCCATCAGTTCTAAATCCTAATAAGTCATCTTATGTTCTGAAACATGCTCAGGTGAAATCACAAGAAATTTAACTTTATGTTAAGAAGAAACATAAGTCCCACTGGTCTCTGTGTTTTCAGAGCCCTGAAGCAGCACCCTTCAAACACCATCTCTTCTAACATCTGCTTTTTCACACATTCTAATGGTTGATGCAGGAACTCAGATTTTTGTATGATAATATCCAGCTTGTTGGGGGAAGCTAGATGGTACAGTGGATAGGGTACCAGGCTTAGAGCAGATAACAATGAGTTCTGAGTTCAAATCCAGACTCAAACATTTACTAACTGTGTGATCCTGGGCAAGTCACTTAACCATGTTTTCCTCAATTTCCTCATCAGTAAAATGAGCTGGAAAAGGAAATGGCAAACAACCCCATTATCTTTGCCAAGAATACCCCAATGGGTTCATGAAGAGTTGGGCATGACTGAAACAACTGAACAATAACAACAATAGTTTGTATTCATGCCCTGGCCTTCTTGGAGGTCTATGAGTTGAAGAATTATCGAGTACAGGACTGCTTGTCCTCTTCAGGATCTTTATGAAAAATCCGAATAGATTTTATATCAATAAGTTTGTCTGAATGTGGAATATTTACTGTACAAAGAAAGGTCTATGAGATTAAGAAGGACAAAATTCAAAATGGCATATATATGTATGTGTATGTATATATGTATATGAATGTGTTTGTGTATATGTACATGTATATGTACATGTACATGCATATCTTTCATTGAGTAACACAAATTCCGAAACGGTTGACTGTTTCATGTAGACTTTAAAAATGCAGATCATGAAGTACAGCCCCATTAAACCACATTTTTTAATCTCTCAGATGAACATATGCATAGAATCATTCAGACCCTTTAATTAGTATTAACGCTACTTTTGGTGAGCCATTTAGTCATGACCAAAGCCTGATATTGAATTGAAATAACTACTGTATAAGGATAATTTGACTTTAAAGCTCAGGTTAATTTAAGCAAGTCACCTATTATCTTAGTGACTATCTATATACCCTTAACTTTGCTCTGACTGTGGAATCACAATTTTAAATGTCTTTATGGTAGAATTATAAGTAGGAATTTTTGTACCCAGTACCCAAGTACTACAGACCATACCCAGGACAGGCGGAATAAAAAGGCAATCTAAGTTAGTGCGGGTTTGGTTTAGAGGGAGGGGACACTACCTTATTTGGGGCAATCAGAGATGCAAAGTTCCACTGGTGTCTGTGTTTGCAGAGTACTGAAGCCACATGCTTCAATTACCAGCTCTTCTAACATCTGCTTTTTCAGACATTCTAGTTGTTGCTGGAAGAGTTCTGAGCCTTGCATGATGTTATACAGCTTATATTCATATCCCTAGCCTTCATGTCAGCACCTCTAAATTTGGTGCCCTGGGACAAAACCCTACTTACCGCCCTTAATTGCAGTCCTGCTTTATGGGAATAAAAAGTAGTAAGCAAATGAAACCATTGTTACAAGATCTACTTCTGTTTCCAAAATTTCTGAAATAGATGACTCCTGTAAATATGTGTTTGATTTGTTCATTATACTAATTTGGTTCTTTGAACAGCAAATCTAATTCTTAGCAGAACTGACTCCTCCTTCTCTTTGAAGCAACCACATTAAGCATTAGGATAAGAACTTTAAAAGATGACCTTCAAAGCGACAGCTGTCCTCTTTGCTTCTGGGAAATGTTTTGAAGAACCTTGACCAGTCCCCCTACTTAGCAAAGAACTGCTGATCAAGTGAGCAAAAGACCAAAAAAAAAATGTCACCCATGTTTTGAATACAGAAGTATATTTGGAAATTCCAAGCAGGAGAGGGGAAAAAAAAGAAAAAAGAAAAAGGTAAACACTCTTGGTCTGTTGCTATGCAGTCTTTGCCTCTTTATTTCCCTGTGTGGCTTGTTGCCATGGTTTCTCTTGTATGTGCATCCGCAAATGATAGAGAACAGCCATCTTCCCAACTGTGGAACTAAAAATAACCTGTGTTTTCTAATGAATTAGAACTTTTGCAGTCCTTGAGCTGTAGTTACACCTGTCACCATATTTCCTGGCTGCTCTCTGATATGATAAATAAGAGACTATAAAATAGAGCTTTCTCCTTAAAGTTTTCTGTCCTTCATAGCAGGTCTCAAGGGATATGTCCCTTTTCCTCAATCTCCCTCCCTCTTCCAGTGTCTCTATTTACATGGGGACCATAGACAACCAGTGAATGTTTCCAGGCTTCAGTATCACTATATGGAGAATGAAGATAGCAATATCTACATATTTTCCCCTTCAAGATTGTTTGTCCCCTTCTATCAAATTTATAGTTATTTTGTTAATGACAACAACAGCTCAGAACTTTTAAAAATCATTTGAGATATCAGCATATATAAAAGAAAGATGAAAGCTAGGAGGAAGGATAAGGGAGACAAAATTATTACATATATCCTTAGAAGGACAGTATCCTCGTTTTTTTAAAATGGGGGAAATTCACATTTCATACATAAGTAAAAGAACAGGTTTCTTTTTGTCATCCATTCATGGAGATCCAGCCTCAAAACCAAGAAAACCTGGCTTCAAGCCCTACATTTGATATTTCAGTATATGATGTGTCAAAGCTTTGACCCACAGCAACTAACCTGACTTCTCATTCCTCTAGGCAACTCTCTAACACTCTAAGTTGCATAGAACGTGTCTATCTACATTGGAAGAAGAAGTATCCTCATATCAATGAGATTACAGGCCTAAGCCTTTTCTTTGTGCATTTTATTAAACCCCATGAACCCATTCTTCTAAAACCATGCCCCCTCAGGACCTGACTTGTTGTATTCCCTGATGATTTTTCACTGCCCCTATCTTCCTGCCCCCAGCCACTTAGTCTACAACAAAGGATACACAATTTTCCATTTCTACTACCCTGCACCCTGAAAAGAGCACAGTGTAAAATCCTTCTTTAGGTCTGTGCCTCCCACTCCACCTCCAAGTTTTTGCATAAAGTACACAGAGAAATAGAGAGGCTTAAGACTAATGAACAAAAGGAAAAGTTACCAAGTGTGGGAATCTTTATTAACATTTAATCCTGATGCTCTCTATAAACATACATAGACCTGGGTGGTTTTCCCCACCTGTCTCCTACCTTGTTTTAGTCTTTGACATAGGGGTCAACTAGCTTCCTGGATTAGATTGGCATAAGGATAAGTCCTAGTTTTTAAGATAATGGGTTGTCTTAGAATTTGCCTCCCCAATCCATAGGTAAGTGAATGAAAGCCCAGGTCCATGGCCAGCACCCCATTTTCACCAATCCCAGATATGTCATTCTTCACCACTCTTACCCTAGATCAATGACTTTTAACCTCACATCCATGAACTTGTCATAAAAATATATTGATAATTGGGGCAGCTAGGTGGCGCAGTTAATAGAGCACCGGCCCTGGAGTCAGGAGTACCTGAGTTCAAATCTGGCCTCAGACACTTAATACTTACTAGCTGTGTGACCCTGGGCAAGTCATTTAATCCCAATTGCCTCACTAAAAAAAAATAGATATAGATATAGATATAGATATCCACATATATATAATTATATTTCAAAATAATTTGTTTCCCTTATAATCCTATGCATTTTATAATATGCATTTACAACTATTATTATGAAATACAAATTATCAGTTTCACACACACACACACACACACACACAAAGTGTACAAACCCTTGGCCTAAACTATATACTATGGAGGAGATACAATATGTAAATAGATAAGATTTTGAGAAGGGAAACAGCACTTGTGGAAAGACTGTGGAGGAGATAGCACATTACCTCAATCTCGAAGGAAGCTAGAGATTCTAGGAATGGTTATGTGATGTTTAAAATCTATATTGTGGTCGCCTTAAATTAGAAGCTTCAGCACCAGTCTTTGGGCATTAAGCATTTATTAAAACATACATGGAGTCCAGAAAGTTAAGAAAAGGTCTATCTAGCCTCAAGTTCCAGCCTGGTTGGGTTCTTCCTCAAGTCCTCCTTCATGAGCCTGCTTTAATCAGGAACTCTCCAGCAAGCTAATTGTGGAAGCTTTTTATAGGTCTGGAACAGAGGCGGGCCTTACACCCTGCTTCAAGCTGATTGGTTGGCATCATTCAAATCCATTGGTTTTGAAGTTGTTCTCAAGTTGAGTTCACAGTCTAGCTTCTGAGAACAACACCTTCTTAAGGGCTAGCCAGGTGTGATTACAATCCAGTTAACTTGAAGTAGGCTAATCAGCAGTCAATCACTCTTACTTGATTCAATCAGTCTAGATTAACCTCCAGGTGGGTCTTTGAGTATCTGCGAAATCCCATTATTTCATCACAGTTAAAAGGAAGCACAGTGCAGACATAAAGGGGAGGGAGAGGGAGAGGGAGAGGGAGAGGGAGAGGGAGAGGGAGAGGGAGAGGGAGAGGGAGAGGGAGAGGGAGAGGGAGAGGGAGAGGGAGAGGGAGAGGGAGAGGGAGAGGGAGAGGGAGAGGGAGAGGGAGAGGGAGAGGGAGAGGGAGAGGGAGAGGGAGAGGGAGAGGGAGAGGGAGAGGGAGAGGGAGAGGGAGAGGGAGAGGGAGAAGCAGTTCATTGTGTGGTGCTGGTAAATGGATTTCTGAGTTTGAATTCAACAGGAAAGCTAGTTAGGCTAGGGTAATAGAATATGTGCCAGATACATATGAGCTTGGAAAAGTAGGCTAGAACCAGACTTGGAAAAGTTTTAAATGCCAAGCTAAGGGACTTGTACTTCAGGTGGTAGTGGGAAAGGTGGTAGAAGAGCCCAGTTCACCCATATAGATTTGAGCAATGGTATAAAAGAGGCATCATATGATATAATAATCAAGAAATTCAAAGAGAAGCACCAATGATCCTTCATCCAACCCAGGATTACACAAGAAGCTGACAGGTGTCTCAAGCACTGGGAGAGGAGTTCCACCAGGGAAACCAGGTAAATAGGCCCACGTAAGTACCCTGATAAGTAAGTGGGGATGGAGGCGGGGACGCCTACAGCAGCATCCTGACTGGGGAGACGCTGACGTAGGGGAGCGAGATAGGGCAGAAAGAAGCCCTTGGCAGACAACACTGTCCTCTTGGTAAAAATCCAACCCGGTCATAGTGTATGAATCAAGATCAAAATTAGGAAAATTCTTTAAACCTGTAATAATAACCACCACTACCAACACCACCACTACCACTACAACTACTACTAGCATTTATAGAACACTTTAGGGTTTGCAAACTGCTTTACAAATATCGCATTTGATCTTTATCACAACCCTAGAAGGCAATTGCTATTATTATTCCTGTTTTACAAATGAGGAATCTGAAACATTCAGAAGTTATGGGATTTGTCCAGGATTATCCAGCTACTAAGTCTCTGAAGCTATATTAGAACTGGAGTTTTCCTGACTCCAGATCTAGTACTCTGTCCACTGAGCTGCCTAGCTACTTCTTTATAAACAATAACCAAGCTGTACCCCAATTTACTGAGGAATTTTTAATCGGCTCAGGTTTAAGCATTGATATAATTTGCAGTGAGGCTCTTAGAGAGAGAATGTACATAGTAATGTCCCCCTGATACACAGATGAGGAAGCTAAAATCCAGAGAAGCGAATTACCTAAGCTTATATAACTAATAACTGCCGAGATCACGAGTAGAGTTTAGGTCTCCTGACTCCCAGTTTACATGGGTTTACCCTATAAAAAGAACGATATGGAATATTTATTACTACTATAACTTTTGTTTAACGGTTTATTGAAAGAATACAAATAAGCAAGAAACTACTGGTTCCATATATGTGGATATCCTGAAGTATTCTCTCCACAAGAGTACACTGCCTTGATTCTGTTATAAAAAGGAAGTTTGTAATAATAAAGGAACATGGGAAATGATAAACTGTGAACTAGACTACTTATGCTTCTATGCGTTACTCTGTGCACTTAGAATACACAAAGCACTAGTTAAACTTTTGAGATATATAGTATGTACTGTTTCCACACAATAATGTACTTTCCCCCATAAAGTTTGATCAGAATTATCACAGCAATAGCAGTGCCCACACACTGACCTTTCTTACTCTTATAGCATGGATGTGATGTTTGTACCTGCCATTGACATTTTATTCTATTTCATAACTGACACATGTGAGTCT
This sequence comes from Dromiciops gliroides, assembly GCF_019393635.1. Taxonomy (NCBI): domain Eukaryota; kingdom Metazoa; phylum Chordata; class Mammalia; order Microbiotheria; family Microbiotheriidae; genus Dromiciops; species Dromiciops gliroides. The sequence goes on along the minus strand of NC_057866.1, from coordinate 171,947,225 downwards.
TACTTAATGTTAAATTGGCTGTTCAGTCCTTCCTTTACCAAGAGACAACATGATGCAGTGGAATGAATGATGAATGTGGAACTGTGGCATTTGAGTCCTACCATTAACACCCTCTCTCAGCCTGTTTTCTCAACTGCAAAATGGGCACAGTAATATTATTTTTCACTGTCTTGATATGAGGATCAATTTAGATTATATATATATATATATACATATATATATATATATATACATAAAATGCCTTTCAAACTTTAAAGTGGTATATAAATATATTGTTATTATTATTGTCATTATCATTATTGTAGGACCAAATGACTGCTAGATCCCTTCTAAATATATGGTCCTATGCCTGGAGAAAACCATAGAAATTGATTGTTGTTCTTTGTGCTCAAAGAGAGCCAAAATGACATCACTATGTTGGGATCAAAGTACAATGTGTCCAACTATAACTGATCAGACTAAGACAAGCTTGGAAGTTTCTATCAGGTCAGGTAGAAACAGTCCATATGAACATTTAGAATATCTCTAAAATTGTGCATCTTGTGTTTCTTTTGAAACACAAGAAATTTTTGAAATTTTGCTGTACTCATAGAGCATAGCACCTTCGTTGATGCAGGCATCTCATGATGGATAATCCTGTGCCAGTGTCTCCCATGTCTCATAATTGGTTCTAAAATGCTTCAGAGAGACCTTAAGAATGACCTTGTATCACTTCTTTTAACCTCCATGTAAGTACTTGCCTGGTATGAGTTCTCCTTAAAATAGTCTTTTACGCAAGTGTGCATTTGGTATTCAAATAATGTGGCCAGCCCATCAGAGTTGTGCTCTCTTCAGAAACATTTCAATGTTTGGCAGTTCAGTTCGAGAAAGGACCTCAGTGTCCAGTACCTTGTTTTACCTGGTGATCTTCAGAATCTTCCTAAAACAATTCAAATGTAAGCAATTTAGTTTCCTGGCATGGCACTGGTACATTCTCCAGGTTTCACAGGTATGCAACAATGAAATAAACACACACTAGTCTTCCCTGAACACCCATATACCTCACTATAAGAATTAGAATGGTAGTGGTAAAAGGGACCTTAGAAATCTTCTAGTTAAGAAATGAGGTACAGATGAGAAAATGGATACAGCACTGAAATGACTTGCTTAAAATTATGCAAACAGTTAGTAGAAGAGTCAGAACTGGAATCTAGCTGTCCACTCTCCCAATGCAAAGCTCTTGCTTCCAAGTTCATCTGCCCCTTGCTACCAGGCCATGTAGCCCTTTTTTGTTTGTTTGTTTGTTTGGGAAAGCTATCTCCACACCCTGTCTTTTTTTTCCCATTTATTTTTTCAGGGCAATGAGGGTTAAGTGACTTGCCCAAGGCCACACAGCTAGTAAGAGTCAAGTGTCTGAGAATGGATTTGAACTCAGGTCCTCCTCAATCCAGGGCCAGTGCTTTATCTACTGTGCCACCTAGCTGACTACCAGGCCATGTGAAAGAAGTTCATCTGAGAAGAATTCTGGAATGCAACTGTTGGTCAGGAATGAAACTGTGAGCCATTTATAGAGAAGGAGTGAAATATTTTTTAAATAAATAAGAAAATTGTCCATTGCAATTTGTAAAAAGACATTTAAAAGCTGCTATTGCAGTAGGAATGAAGAGCATGAAGCAACTCAAAATAGAACTTAACTAGAGATTTTCTCAGAGCCTTCTAAATGACATACATGAGCGACAACAGTATCTATAACCCCAAAGTTGACAAAGGAGGTGCAAAGTAGAGCCAGCATTAAATTTGGGGACCAAAAAAGAAAGAAACAAAGTTCTTTGATCCATGTCCGTTGCCCACAGCACACACTACCCTTTAACTAGAGTTGAGCAAAACAAATCAAAGTAAATTAGTGATTTAACTAGGTGATTAATGATGTCTCTTTAAAAGCAAAGGCCTGTCCTTGGGAATGAAAAACTCATTCTTTTTAAAAAGCTGGTTTCTATTTAATGACCCCAACTAAGAGGCAGATAAATGGAACTACCACGTATGAAACCCATTAGCTAGAATGTTTTCACAGGGAAAAAAAATGGAATGTTGTACTGCATGTTGTTGGAAAGTAACAAAACAATACCTTAAAACCATGGTTTGACTTGGAAGAGAATTAAGTTAGTGTGGCAATGGATATTATCAGTCATGTGACACAGTAATTTCCTTTATTGTAAATAAAATTTATGGAGGGCGTGACATTTTTATTTGAAAAATCAATGAAAAATTCTCATTTTTAAAATATATATTTTTTCCTGCTGGGTAAAAATCAGGGGGAGGGACTCTCCTAGCAATTCCGATCCTAGTCAAAATGTCCAAAACATGTAATGTACTTCCAGGAAAATACTTAACAATATAACCTTTACAAAAAAAAAAAAATTCTGGATCTCTAATTTCATCAGGCAGCTAGGGTGCACAGTAAATATTGGGTTGGGACTGTAGTCAGGAAGACCTGAGTTCAAATACAACCTCAGATACTAGCTGTGTGACACTGGACAAGTCATTTAACCTCCTTTTGCCTGAGTTTCCTCATCTGTAAAATTAGGGTAAAAATAGTAACTACCTCTCAATGTGGTTGTGAGGATCAAATGAAATTTGCAAAGTCCTAGTACAGTGCTGGCACATAGTAGGTGCTATATAAATGTTAGTTATCATTATTACTGTTCCCTCCACCAATATAGATTAAGCAATCCATCTATTAGAGTCTCAGAAATTTGCCTTAGGCACTAAATGTTTAAGTGGCTTAATTAATGGTTACACAGTTCACTAGGTGTCAGAAACAGAGCCTGAACTCAGATTTTCCTGACTTTGAGTGAAAACTATTAGGATTACCTAATTCATTATCTAATTACCAGGAGGAATATTTTCTTTTGTTTGTTTGTTTCTGGGAGATACTCTTGCAATTGGTGTAGAAATTTCTTCCACTAATGTAGAACTCAATTCCTCCAGGCCTTAATAGACATGTCATGTCATGTCATGTCAAAAATAATGTATCACCTGGTGATGTGCCTCTCCAAATTTAGCTAACCTGGCATTCAAATCAATGATGCATATAGTTCAATAGTAGACCTTTACTCAGAACCTATAAAAATGTGTGTGCTCCACTAGAATGTCCTTGAGACTCTATGAATTATTAGTGGAAGAAGTTGGTAGAGCCATAAGTAAGGTTGATGAAGATTTCAGAAACATTACCATGACTTTCAGCAAATGGTGGCATGATCAATTTGCAATGTAAAAATCTAAATGAGTACCATTTAAAAATGAAATGTATGTAACTGGGAACTATAGCATTTATATAATTAATATTTTCAGAAGCTTAATCACTTTCTCCAAAGAATTTTCAGAAGAGAACACACAAAATGAAAATTGAAATGTTCCATGAAGTTCAACATTAGTGAACTGACCAGTAGGGTTTTAGAGGATCTATCAAGTTTACTAAGTGAAGGATTTTTAAATCATGGGGTAATTAATGGTCAGATCCAGTGAGAAGTATGATACTGGCAGTCCAATTATTTTTTTAAGTAATAATCATTTTTATTTATAGTTTTGAGTTCCAATTTTTATCCCTCCTTCCCTCTCTCCCTTCCCCCCTCGCAAAGGTAAGCAATCAGATATGGGTTATACATGTATGAATATGTAAACCATTATCATATTAATTATTTTGTACAAGAAAACTTGAATAAAAGAAAAAATGAAAAAGTGAAAAATAGTATGCTTCAATCTGTGTTCCATCAATATCAGTTCTTTCTTTCGAGGTGGATAGTATATATCATCATAAGTCCTTTGGGATTGTCTTGGATCACTGTATTGTTGAGAATAGTTGTCATTCATAGTTATTCATCAAACAATATTGCTGTCTCTGTACACAACATTCTCTTGGTTCTTCTCACTTTATAATACATCAGTTCATTCAAGTCTTTCCAGGCCTTTCTGAAATCATCCTGCTTGCAATTTCTCATAGTACAGTAATATTCCATCACCATCATATACCACAGCTTCTTTAGCCATTTCCCAGTTGATGGGCATTCCTTTGATTTCCAATTCTTAGCTACCACAAAAAGACCATGCAGTCCAACTAAACAATGCAAATGATGAGCTTAAAGGTTTGTAGCATTAGTACTTAAATTTGACAAATAATAGCTAAATGGTAATTATATATAACAATGTATACTTGAGTGGTGCATACATAATCTGGTTATTCAACATTGCATGAAACTGGAAATGATCAAGATCCCATATATTGATTGCTGTTTGGCATAATTTCATGGTGGCATTTACACATAGTTCTAAATGAAATGGGAGTCCCAAAGAGGTTAAGTGACATCCCAAGACCAAAGAATGTAAGATGTAATGGAACTAGAATTCAAACCTAGTTTATCTGATTCTCTAGGATAGCTAATAACATCCCATACACTGATTGATATACTTGCTTTCAGTCAGAAGATGCAATTAGATCAAAGCAGAGGCATATATTGAAATGATGTGGTCAGAACAGTAGGAACAAAATACCTTACCTATAAACTTGGGGTGCACACTCCAAAAAAATACATACAGTATCAATGAAGGTGAATAGCTTCATTTAAACTGCACATACATGCAGATATACACACAGGAAACACAGGCAATGAAGGTAAATGATACTACTAGGGTCCTTGATGTTTTCTGGTAATTTCCTTGTGAAACATGGCACCTCTGTCATGACAGTTGCTCTTCTGAGCTTCAGGGCTTGCTCCTGGGTGGGGAATATGGGTTCAACTGAAATTCAGCTCTGTAGTACTACTATGCTATTTATTAAAAGAATGGGAACCTATATACTCTATTAACCACCAGATGTTTGGCCATATCAATGTCTCTAGCTTTAGGCCATTAAAATCTTGACCTAGGACACTGATAAATTCTAGTAAGAGATTGTTGTTATTATTTGCCCTTCATTCTTGAAGAGGACCATGACATCAGGGTGATATCATGACTTGCACTGAATTGGATTTAAGTGACGGAGAGCTGTTCAAGGTCACCAACCCGACTCACCCCTCAACTGCCATGTGGTCCAGTGGCAAGATATATATCATGATGACTGGAAATGGCTCCAGATGTTTAAAGCAATTGGGCTTAAGTGACTTGCCCAGGGTCACACAGCTACTAAGTGTCTAAGGTGAGATCAAGGGATTAAGAAACAAGTAGACTATAAGGAAATAAAAAGTATAAAAATATTTTCTAGGAGTTTGATTATGAAAGGGAGAAGAAATATGGGATGATAGTTTGAGGAAATGACAGAATTAAGGGAAGGTATTTTAAATATGGACAAATTCCCTACTTGACAAATGGTCAAAGGCTATAAATAGAGAAAGAAATCCAAGCTATTGATAGCCATATGAAAAAAAGTTCTAAATCCCTATTAATTAGAGAAATGCAAATTAAAAGAACTCTGAGTTATCACCTCAGACCTATCAGATTAGTAAATTTGAAACAAAGAAAAGTTACAAATATCAGACATTTTGAGGGAAAAGACAGACATTAATGCACTGTTGGTAGAGCTGCAAACTAGACTAACCATTCTAGAAAGCAATCTGAAATGCTACCTCAAAAAACTCTGTTAAACTCCTTTGACCCAGTGTATGCCCCAAAGACATAAAAAAGAGGAAAATATTCACATGTACAAAAATATTCATTATAGCTCTTTCTGTGGTGGCAAAAAATTGGACATGGTTGGGGTAACCATCAATTGAGCAATGGCTGAGCAAGGTCTTGTATATGTATATGACAGAATTCTATTGTGCTGTAAGAAATGATGCTATAAGAGGATGGTTTCAGAGAAATGTGAGAATAATTGTAAGAACCAATGCAAAGTTAAGTGAACAGAACCAATGTACTATAAAGACAAACAATTTTGAAAGATTTACAAACTCTCATCAACACAGGGGAACCAACCAAAGTTGAGAAGACTCATGCTGCAATATGCTATTCACCTCTGCATACAGAGGTGATAGATTTAAAGTACAAATTGAAGCATTTTTATTGGACATGTCTAATGTGGAAATTTGTTTCTCTTGATTATACATACTTGTAATGGATTTTGTTTTTCTTGCTTTCTCAATGGGTGGGGGAGGGAGAGGTGGGAAGGAAAAGATTCAGAACTGAAAATAAAATAAAATTGGATTTTAAAATAGCCATATAAAAATTATTTAAAGCACAATAATTTAAGAAATGCAAATCAAAAAACCTCTAAGGTCCTACTTCACACCCATCAGACTGACAAAGTTTACCCCCACAAAAAGTGGAAATGACAAATACTATAAGGGCTGTGGGAAAACAATTACATTAATGCATTGTTGGTGAAGCTCTGAATTGGTCCGTCTATTCTGGAAAGCTATTTGGAACTGTGCCCCCAAAGCTATTAAATTGTGTATACCCTTTACCCCAGTGATACCATAATGAGTTTTATACACCCAAAGTGATCAAAGGAAAAGGAACATGACCCATATGTACAAAAATATTTACAGCAGGGGCAGATAGGTGTTGCAGTGGCTAAAGCACCGACCCTGGATTCTGGAGGACCTGAGTTCAAATCTGGTCTCAGACACTTGACACTAGATGTGTGACTCTGGGCAGGTCACTTAACCCTCATTGCCCCACAAAAAAACAATAAAAATAAATATTTATAGCAGATTTTTTTTTGTTTTGTCAAAGAACTGGAAACTTACAATGGGCCCATAAACTGGAGAAAGATTAAGTTATCATATGTGAATGTGATGAAATAATATTATATTTTAAGAAATGATGGAGGAGATGGCTTCAGATAAGCTTGGAAATACATGTAAACTAATGAAAAGTGAAATAAGGAGTACCAAGTGAATATTATGTAAAGACAATATTGTAAGAAAAACAACTTTGAAAGACTTAGGAACTCTGGCTAGCGTAAAGATTAACCAAAATTCCAGAGGACTCATTGTGAAACATGCTACCCACTCCTGATAGAGATGTAAAGGACTTAGTGCTGACTGAGACATTTATGGCCAATGCAGAAATGTGTTTTGCTTGACTATACATATTTGTTGAGAGTTTTTTTACCCTTTTTTAATTGGGGGGGCAGAGAGAAGGCAAAATTTTTGTTAAATAAAAAATAAAAGAATTTTAAAAATATAATCAAGATAGGTGGAACATGTCAGGGAAAGGGCCAGTGAATAAAGTGAAATTAAAAATGAAAGAAGGAATGGGTATAATGATAAAGTAAGGTCCAAGTAGATTTGGAAGTTCATAGGATCAAAACTATCAGTGAAGGGGTTATCCTTGGCAAGGAACAGGTTACCTCTTCATCAAAGATTAGAGCAAAGGAAAAGGGGAGAGATCATGAAGAGGGATTTTAAGGTGTGGAATGTAAAAGAACATGGAGCCAATAAGGAATGGCCTTTTTTTTCTCAGAAAAATAGGAAGTGAAGTCCTCTGCTAAAAGGAAAGAGGAAGGAGGTATTATAGGTGGCCTGAGGAGAGAGGTGAAGATTTGGAATAGATGTTGTAGAAAGTGAAATAATCCATCAGGAAAGAAAGAAAGGACTTCTAGGTAGCAGAAGACTAATTGAGATTACATAATATAAGGGGTGTATGAGGTATTCAGGAAGGACTAGCACCTCTGGTGTGAGGACTACTTTAACCACCTTTGGTGTCCACCTGATACCCAACTCTCGCCTGTGGCTCCAAAAAGTTGTAGGATGCACAGTGGGCTACATCCCAATAAAACTGTCTTGGCAGATAGACTACACCAGATTGAGGGTAAGTGATGGGCCTCAAACTCATTGGTAAGTTAGGGGATGTCTACCCAAGCATGTGAAGACTTTCCCCAGTGGAATTGGGAGTGAAAATAATTTGTTTCAATGGCCACGAAGGTGGATGAAACAGACAATCTGGAGCACTTAGAGCTTGGTTAGACATCAGGGATACCAGGTCATCCACTGCATTCCAGGACATCACCGGTTGTCTTGACTTTTATCTTGCCACTGGACTTCTATGACTATGGAAGAAAGAGTGAGGCTGATGATTTTGTGTACCTCTGCCTCATGTAAATCTGATTCACTTTCAAGTCAAGATATCACCTGTGTTATCATTGGTCTTCTTCAAAAACAAAGGACCAACAATAGCAACATAACATAAGTAGTGAATCCAGTTGGTCCAATTGCATGACCTATCCATAAAGCATTCAGCAGTAGATTGGTAGGAATAAAGAAGACTAGAGGTGACCAAGGGTTAAGAGAGGGAAAAGAATGATTGTCTATAGAACAAAGGGTCAAGAGGTATAAGATTACTTGCTAGTGTTGATAAACTGAGGAACCCCAGGTTCAAGACTATAAAGGGAGGATGGGGATGTTATAGTTGGGGTAGAGAGAGAATGTAGACAACAGTAAGGAAGATTTAATGTAGATGGGATCAAGCAGAGCTATTTAATGATAGAAAACTGTGGCTAAAGAGAACTCTCTTTGCTTTACTACTGTGTATATATTACATTATTTGCAAGGTACTTCTGAATAGCTTCTACCCAGGTGGTCTATTTATATGTAACCTAGCTAATTAGTAGTTAATAACTGTAGCTTCAGTACTTCAAAACAGCTATGATTTCATCAGTATAGGTATTTCTTCTGACAACAGGTTACAACTTTTCCATTGACCAAAAATGCTTCACCCGATGGCCAACCTCTTTTTTGTCCTCTCTGATAATGCATTTATTAAGCAATGAAAATGTGCCAAGAGTTGTGCTAAAGCTGCACGTCCAACCAAACAAGTCCATCTCTGCCTTCAAGAAACTTATACTCTAAGGGAGAAACACAACATAATGGGGAGCTAGAAAGCCGGGGAAAGAAGTATTATGTTGTCTGCCTTGGAGGTGGTGGTTGGGAAGTGAGGTAGAGACCACAATTCCTTGTAAAAATGGGCTTTTTTGTAAAATGAACAAGCTGTAACTTTATAGAAAGAAACTTTTTATTACTGTGCCTCTGAATTTCTACACTAAGTTTTTTTGGCATCAGAGAGTTAGCATGAGATGAAAGGTCATCATTCAGATTCTACGATGGTTTCATGGATACTGTCTTGGTAGGAAGAAATGAGGATGGTGACCAAAGTGGATCCAGCATTATTTGGACACTTTCTATTGCTGGACATGTAATCAAAGCCTTTCCAGGTTGATAGGACATTTTAGAGATTCCAAGATCATCTCAGCACTACCATGATGAGGCATCATGGAAAAATAGATTTACAGCTGGAAGGTACGTACCTTAAAGATCATCTGATTCAAACCCCTCATGTTAGCCATAAAGAAACTGAGTCTTAAAGGCATTGTGTAACTTCTTCATGATCACCCAGCTAATAAGCAGTACAACTATGACCTAACCCAGGTCCTTTGGCTCCAAATGCATTTTTCTTTCCACTGTGGCATGCTAGAATGATAAGGTGTTTTTTTTCTTATAATTAATGGAACCTCCCTCTTTTAGCACCGTAATGATTGGAATAATGCCACCTGATGGAGACTTGCTGTAGAAAAGCTCCGCCATGAAGTGAAGGTCTCTGAGGGCAAGACCATGCGTCTTTTCTTCGGCATCAGGATGTGATGTTTGTGTGTGGGAGGAAGAAGGGGAAGCCTGGCGCTCTGACTCACTCTTTTTCCTGAGGACTCCGAGGGAGAAGGGAGCTAGAAATGCGCTCTCCCTTTAATAGATAGATGAATGTAGGCCTTTCTCTCTCTCTTTACCAAATTCTTATTCTCCTTTAATAAATGCTTAAAAGTCTAACTCTTGCTAAAGCTTATAATTTATTGGCGACCACTCACTAGATATTTTAGACAGACTAGCTAGAATTTTAGCCTTAACAGTTCCATACCCTGAGAGCCTAATTTAGAACAATGCTATGAGACAATCAACTTAATTCATCCATGGTTATTGGCATTATAAAACATATTGTTGGCATTCAACTTAATTCTGATCTAGGGTCCACAAAGGAATAACCAAATTCTGCGCTTAAGGTTTCTGGAGTGGAATATTTTCATTGAAAGCAAGGAGGGCCAGTGGTTGGGAGTGGGGGTGGGGAGTAGGGGAGGGTAGAGACTGAAAATTGGCTTATTAGTTTATTTAAGGACAGATGGTTAAGTTCCATCATTATGTGAAAGAAGGGTAGATCCCAGATTTCAAAATCCCAGCTCCTAACAGGTAGACAGTCTTAATGAGAAAGAAGGGAACATGGTGAACATGAACTCCTATCTTGGGGAAAGGACGCTATACTGGAGTATGCATTGTTTATGCTAAATGGTCATTTCTCTATACCATTCATGGTGCCATGACCAAATTACTTCTCTGGCCCTTTCAACCTCGATTCACTTGTGAGTCCTTATATCTTCCCCAACTCTGGTGCTAATGAATTAATCAAGCCCCATGACTTGGTCTTACTATTTCTGCATCTCTGGTCTGGTTTAATACCTTTCTTTCCATCTTCTTGTTATGTTTGCAGCTGGAAGTCTTCCAGCCTCCATTCCATCTCTGCTTCCAGTTCTAACTATTGGTTCCCTCCCCTACAACAAACAAACAGATGCACATCTCTGCCCTGCCTCCTCTGTGATCTTGCTGCAGCTGGCTGTAAATCCTGCACTTTCTGCCACGAACTAGGGAGATTGCAATATGTTGATATTTTTATTTTTAGTAGTCAACTAGAGCTAATTTCCAAACACATATATACAGTTTTCTACCATTAGTGTCGGCTTTCTTTTTTTTTTTAACCACATGAATTTGAATAGAAACTGAGTCTTTTGGAAGCACAAATTAGTTTATCTCCATTTTCAATTTCTTCCATAATGCAACTACAATACAGAATTTGAAACCTATATTTATCCTGTACTTTCTTTTCCCCTGTGTTAATGGTTCAGAAATACCACTTTAATTAACATGCTAACTCTCTGAGACTGTAAAAGTCTAGTGGAGAAATTCAGAGGCACAATAATAAAATGGGCTTCTGACTATAAAGTTATAGCTTGTTTACTCTACAGAAAACCCAATTTTCCAAGGGGTATAAAAACTGAATTTTTCTATAGATTGCCTAGGTGACCTTGACATAAATACTCATTCCAAATTTTTAGAAAAGACTTTAAAATACATGTTTTGCTGTTGTTTTTTTTTTCTGCTTTGTACAGCATGAGTAGGGAAAACATAAAAGGAATGATGGATTTTGAACACTGAAGTCTTGGAAATACAAAAATAGATGATCAATAAAACAACACCCCAAATATCACAAATAAATAAAAATCTTTCTATTTTTTATGTGTACTTGGGTGCTGTCTGGGGAGCAGTAGAAGAATACAGTGTGACCAAAAGGTTTAGTTGATTGAGTTTGCTACAGTACAAGCACTCCATACCCTGCAGGCTTTCCAGAACTCCATAACATCAACTCTATTGTCCAGGGATTTTTTTTTAACAAGTGCTGAGACATAAAGGAATTGATGAGATCCTTTGGTCATAGATTCCATCAATGAGTGTATTACAGACCCAACCCAACACAAACCAAAGAAAGTTTGGGAGCTAGAAAATTACATTGTGAAATTGGTCAATATTAACTAGAGATAGTGGGAAAAGAAAGCCCTTTTTCTTATTACTGGGTTTTAGGGTGAAATCTTTGGCACAGTTTTCTCAAGTTTGTTTGTTTCTTCCTTCCTTCCTTCCTTCCTTCCTTCCTTCCTTCCTTCCTTCCTTCCTTCCTTCCTTCCTTCCTTCCTTCCTTCCTTCCTTCCTTCCTTCCTTCCTTCCTTCCTTCCTTCCTTCCTTTTTCTTTCTTTCTTTCTTTTAGAAATCAGCATTTATTATCTAAGTTCAAGAACAGGAGGGGGGAGGTGGGGGAGGGGCACATTCAGAACAGTCAAAGAGGAGCCCTATGGGGGGCGGGGGCGGGGGCGGGGCGGGGAGGAGCCAGGAGCCAGGAGCCAGGAGCCAGGAGCCCGGAGTCAGCTCCAGCCAGGGTTGATCCTGAAGTCTAAGCCTTGGTCCAGGGCACACAAAGAAGCACACAATCAGACGAAGGTCGGGGCAGAGTTTTAGGGGAACGTCAGGGAGCAGCCAGTTACTCATCCAAGCAAAGTGGGGCTGGGACCCTCTGGGGATCGGCCAGACGGCTTCCATTTATGGAGTCGAAGTATCCCAGCGCGATACCCCATCACAGCCGTTCCTGGGGTCTTTCTTTGTGCTGGAGAAGCATTCATCGCCTCTCTAACTTGTACTTTTTTTCTAGTTTCTTTGAATATGCATCCAACTTGTAGGCTGCCTGCTCCAGAGCTGCTACTTGCTCCTCAATTAAAGTGATCCGATCCAGATAAGGCTGAAGTGCTGCAAATTTCTGGTTTAAGTCCTTTAGGTTTCTACTTAAGTTTACTGCAATATCTTTCATTTCTAGGTACTTCAAGCTAGTCAGTTTGTTCATATTTTCCATAAGTTCAGCTCACCTGTCAGGTACGTGGTCATTTTGGAGAACATGTCCTGGCACAGCTCTGTGATGTCCGCCTCAGCTCTGTGGCCTCCTCGGCCCATCTCCACCACTGCATCATCTAGGCCGGAAAGGGAGGGATGGGGATGGGAAGAGGGGAGGGAAGGGGACAGAGAGGGGAAGGGACAGGAGGGGAGGGGGAGAAGAGGGGAGGGAGGAGAAGGGGGAAAGGAGAGGAGGAAAAGGGCCTTTTTTAATTTTTAAATTTATTTATTCATTCATTTTTTTTGTTTGTTTATTTACTTATGAATGTATGTATGTATGCATGTATGTATTGTATGCATGTATTTATTTTTGCAACAATCATTTGTTTTATTTTTTCCAGTTCCAAGTAAGGATAGTTTTCAACATTCAATTTCATAAGATTTAGAGTTCCAAATTTTTCTCCCTCCCTCCATTTCCACCCTCCTTCACAAGACAGCAACCAATCTGATATAGGTTACATATGTACAATCCACAAGTGCTCTTCTTATCAGTTCTTTCTATGGAAGTATGCTTCATCATTAGTCCCTTGGGATTGTCTTGGATCATTGTATTGCTGAGAGTAGTCAAGTCATTCACAATTGCTCATAGAGCTATAATGCTGTCACTATGCATAATATCCTCCCAGTTCTGCTCACTTCACTATACGTGGGTTCATATCAGTCTTTCCAGGTTTTTCTGGGATCATCCTATTTGTCATTTCCAATAGTAAAATACCATTCCACTACAATCATATATCACAGCTTCTTCAGTCATTTCTCAATTGATGGACATTCCCTTGATTCCCAATTTTTAGCCACCAAAAATAGTTGCTATAAATATGTTTGTACAATTTTTTTTCTTTTCTCTTTTTCACAGTTACTATTGTTAACTGTTTCCTCTATCCTATTCCCTTCTCCATGATATTTATTCTATTATCTATCTTCTTTCACCCTATACCTCTTCAAAGGGGATTTCCTTCTGTCTGTCCCCTCCCCCAACCTACCCTCCCTTCTTTTGCCCATCTGTCATTATCCCATTCCCTTCCTATTTCCCTGCAGGGTTAGATATATTACTCCACTCAATTGGGTGTGTATGTGTGTGTGTGTGTGTGTGTGTGTGTGTGTGTGTGTGTGTGTGTGTTAGTCCCTCCTTGAGCCAACTCTGATGAGATTATGGTCTTTGAGCTGTGAGATTCAAAATTAGATATACGAGCATTAAACTCCCCCTTTTAACTTTTCCCATATATATATCTCCCAGACCACTAAGAAAAAGAAGCCTCTGAGCTTTAATCAGTGAGGGATTAGTTTTTATTGCTTGGGAATTAATTAGACAACAAAAGGTGATACCAATTAGGGAAATAGGGAAGTAGAAATACAAATGAATAATCTTAGATCTAAGCTTAGTCTATTTTCCTTTATAAAACTCACTGAATCCCAAACTGCCCACCAGGCCACAAACCAGCACACCCAGAGCTGAACACCAACCGCGTGCGCCGCCACGGCTAAGTTTAAAAGCCAGAGAGAGAGAACTTCCATTCTCCCTCAGTTTTAAGCTTGCATCCCATAAGTTTGTCGCAGTCTCCTCCCCAAAAGAGAGGTCCTTCTAAAGCTGCTTCAGTAGCATACGCTCAACTCTCAAATGATTTAGCTAAAACTTCTGATATATATATATATAACTTTACCAAAAAATAATTTTTTACCACATTCCCCCTTTGTTTCATTTGAAAAACAAATGTTTGCTCAATGAAACAGCCAAAAATAATATCCTATGCTAACTAATAATATGTTAATATCAATATAGAAAAAGGGAGAGAGAAAAGTTTTGTCCAGAGGGGCAGTCCCTCATGAACGTGACGCTTTAACATTGGTCTTGCAGAGGGAGGGCCTCTGCAGAGAGCACATGTTACAGATGGTATATAATAACAGAAGGAGATAACAAAAACCAACAAAACAAAACTGTTCATATAAGGTCTCTGAGTTCTCTTCTCTTCTTGGAGTGGTAAGATGTCATCAGGAGGAAGCTGGATTCTGGTCTGGAAAACTGGGCTCTGGACTCTGGACTCTGATCTGGAAAACTGGATTCTGGACTCTGATCTGGAAAGTTGGATTCTCTTCTTTAACTGTTTGAATTGCTGGATTTTTACTAAACCTTAGCATAGCGTTGTCAATGATCAAATTAAAAAATTCCATTAATTCCCTCCTTTATATAATAGAGGGTTGAGGTAGTTATGCAATCTATAACACTTCTTACCACCATTGCTTCTGCTTCTAGAATATCAGGTCAATTTTCCCTGACAATTTCTTGGAGGATGATGTCTAAGCTCTTTCCTTGATCATGGTTTTCAGGTAGACCAAGAATTTTAAAATTATCTCCCCTGGATCTGTTTTCCAGGTCAGCAATTTTTGCAAGAAGATATTTCACATTGCCCTCTATTTTTTTTTTGTTTGTTTGTTTTATTCATTTGGATTTGCTTTATTGTTTCTTGGTTTCTCATAAAGTCACTACCTTCCATTTGTTCAATCCTAATTCTTAGGCAATTATTTTCAGCATAGAGCTTTTCTATTTGGCTTTTCAAACTCTTGACTTTTTTCTCATGTCTTTCCTGCATCATCCTCATTTCTCTTTCCATTTTTTCTTCTACCTCTACACTTTATATTCAAAGTCCTTTTTGAGTCCCTCTGTGAACTGAGACCAATTCATATTTTTCTTGAGAGCTTTGGAATTAGGGGTCCTGACACTGATATCTTCTTCTGAGGGTGTACCTCAATCATCCTTGTAACTAAAGAAACTTTCTATGGTCCTCACCTTTCTCTGTCTGCTCATCTTGCCTTTCTTTTACTTGACTTTTAGCTCCCTAAAGTGGGGCACTGTTTCCATGCTACAATATTCCAAGCTTCAGGAGGTCCCAGGTGGTATTTAAGGAGGAGCAGGTTTTTCAGTTGCGTGGCCTGTTCCCTGGTCAGTAGATGACCCCAGACCAACTTGCTAATCAACAAGCTTTGTGTGTTGTGTTTATCAGCTCCCACAAGCCTGTGCCCCTCCCACCCCTTGGCCACTTCTACTCAAGCCTACCTCCTGGTTCCCAGCAGGGGTGGAGAACCCAAATTCTGCCTCAGCACCAGCAGAGACCCCTGTAATCCCCCCCCCCTGCCTAGGGCTCAGCCCTATCACCAGACTGTGAGCCTAGTTCCAGATGACTCTGGCACTGCAGCAGATTCAGAGGCTCTGGGGGTCTCTTTCTCTTGCAAGGCCTTCCTGGGACTGGATCTGTGTCAGCATGACTGTGGAGTTGGGTTTTACTCATGTCTCAGCACAGCAGCAACCTCCTTCCAACCTTCCAAGCCGTCCTTCATTGGAAAATGATCTCAGCACATTCTTCTGTGGCTTTTGCTGCTCCAGGAATTGCCCTATGGCATTATTTGGATGTTTTTTGGAGCAAACTTGTGGTGAGTTTGAGAGCTCACTGCCTTTCCTCTGCCATCTTGGCTCTGGCCCCAACTGTTCTGTCTCAAGTCTCTCTTACAACTTTCCTCTGAATAGCAAAAAAATAAAGAGTTGTTTATGAAACTTTGATGATGAAAACTTAGTATTGCCTAATAGAAGAGCACTATGTTTGGAATTATGAAAACATGGGTTCAAATCCCATGTTTTATACATTTTATACATTTTTTATCCATTTAGGAGCTGTGTAACTTCTCTGTGTACCTGAGCCAGCTCACTGGGACTTTCTATTAAGTCATAACTCTCAGGGAGCCAAGGGCAACTAGGTGGCTCAGTGGATAGAGTACTGAGCCTAGAGTAAGGAAGACTCATCTTCCTGAGTTCAATCTGGCCTCAGACAATTGCTTTGTAAGATCCTGGGTAAGTCACTTCACCCTGTTTGCCTTAGTTTCTTTATCTGTAAAATGAGGTGGAGAAGGAAATGGCAAACTACTCCAGTATCTTTGCCAAGAAGACCCCCAAATGGAGTCATGAAGAGTTGGAAATGACTGAAAAAAAAGTGAAAGAGCTCCCCAAGTTAACAAAATCACAGGCTCTTCTTGTTGGAAGATTTTCCTACATCTGAAACTCCCCACTCTGACTTTAGCCCTGGAATGTGGTTCAACTCCCCCCCCCCAATTTTTAGTAAAAGAATCACATTTCATAAATTTTAAACATACCATTAGACTATTCACGAATATATTGACAGTGTCAGGTTGAACTCCAACAGTTCCACATCACAACCTCTATGAACTTGCTCAAGGTCATTGCAAAGGAGTTAATGAGTCTTTCAATACAATGAGGTTAGGGTCTTAATTTAAGATGCTTGCTTGGTGCTTGTTGAATTTTAGTTTGAGACTAGAATTACCAACCATCTAGGATTGTCGTGCATTTAAGATGTACGTTTTCATGGCTTTGAAGGCACTTTTAAAACATAAAGCACAATATGAATGGAATTTATTATTGTTACTATCATAGTACAATACCCGAGAAATGTCCTCCAAAAATGTTTACTGAAGTATAGACTTGTAGCCATCCCTTGCAAGGCCCCCAAATGTATTTATCTAACTTTGTGTCACATTTATAACTCAATTCAAACATTTATGTTTTTATCTACTATGTGCAGGGTCCTAACTATACAAAGACAAAAAAATAGTGCCTCTTATATGGTAGGTACTTAATATGTATTTATTAGTTGATTGAAAATCCCAACGATTCAAGGAGAAGATTCCTAGGCTCACACAGTGTCTTAGTTGTTCAAATCATTCTAGCCAATAAATCAGGTTAGTTGGTGAATTGTTGTGGCTGGAAAAGAGAGTGTTGAGTAACCAATCATAGGTAGGTTTAGTTTGTCTACTTCAAAGATAGACTTGCCTAGCATGCCATGAACCACTTTCATAGTGTTAAGACGACTAAAAATCTGCTTGGCTGACCACACTTGATGATCTGACACAAGGCACAAATGGTCATATGGATGTTGCCACACCATGAGATTGCAACTAACACCTTTTAAGGCATCAGAGCATTATAGAAAGACTATTGGACCAGGAGAAGAAAACACAGAAAACATAGGTTCAATTCTGCCTTTGTTACTTTCTACCTATGTGACATAGGCAAATTACTGAGCCTCTCTGGAACTCAGTTTCCTCATCTCTGAAGTGAAGAGGTTGCACTAGTTTATCTCTAAGTTCCCTTCCGGGTCTAAATCTATGAAAAGTTGACAGGCAGTCAAATACACATACTCATACCTTATCCTAGGGCAAGGGTTCGTAATCTTTCTGTGTGTCAAGGACCCCTTTGGCAGTCTGGTGAAGCATATGGACCCCTTCTCAAAATGATGTCTCCTATCTACAATCATAATAGACAGAAATGTGAAATTTCAGGTTCAGGTCTGAAATCTATCCATGGACTTTTGGGGATTCAGTGTAATTTTGAAAATCCAATGCCTAGCAAGGGTCCTGAAATAAGTATCAGGAAGTCTTCTAATATGTATCATACATCTGACTCCTAAGATACAAGGATAATTTAATGAGTTTTTGAAGGCTTATTTTTCAGTCACATGAACAGCATTTTCCCCTAGAACTCTACAGATTCACTTAGCATTTTCTCTAGCAGCAGCTTTGGAATATAAAATATTCAACCCAATACACTAAAATTTTGAAGATATTGAGAGATCTAGATCAACGAAATTCACAAAAATGGATTAAAAACTCACCAGTAGGGGGCAGCTAGATGGCGCAGTGGATAGAGCACTGGCCCTGAAGTCAGGAGGACCTGAGTTCAAATCTGGCCTCAGACCCTTGACACTTATTAGCTGTGTGACCCTGGGCAAGTCACCAATTGCCTCACCAAAAAAAAAAAAAGCCCAACAACTCACCAGTGACTTTCCCCCAGAGCACTCCAATCAAGTAGGTTATGTAAATATTATAATGCATAATTTTACAAATGAGGAAACTGAGGCTGAGATCAACTGACTTGAACAGATTCCCACAGCTAGTATATATCAGAAAACAAATTTAAATTCAGATCCCCTGAATTCAGGTCTAGTGTTCTTTGTGTGAGCCACACCGACAAATGTGGTAGAAGGATATTCAAATAACCCAAACTTTCTAACCTATAGAACTTTAGGTTGATAGCTATAGTGTAGTGGGAAAAAAAGAGAAGACTTGAGTTCAAATGGTCCCTAAGCTACTTAACATTGTGGCCTTGATTAAGTCACTTAATTTCTCTGCCCCTCAGTTTCACCATCTGTAAAATGAAAGCATTGAATCAGATGATCTCTGATATGCCTTCCTGCTGTAGGCCTTAAGAAGTTGATTTTACATATCCTTTCATTATAAGAGGTCCTAGAGTATGTTCTACATTTTATAGCCTCATGTTGAGTCAAATGATCATTCACTGAGTCTGTGTAAACTACCAAAAAGGTCTGAGGGGACTTTTGAAATTTTCTTTGAGGAATGCTTTAATTTAAAAGTTAATTTGTGAGAATAATTGTGGGAGTAATTATACTAGTCCAGCCGAGCGATAAAGTAGATCGACCAAAGGAACATTCAATAAATACCTGCCTTTAGCTATCTTTCAAGTTAATAGAACGTCCATATGCAGACAGAAAGATATGACTACAAAAATTGGAACTTCTAAGAGAAGAAATTGGTGATTTAACCATTTCTTTTGACTCTATTCATCGGAATGTTGATATTGGTGAAAAGCAGGAAGTTAACAGGAAATAGTAACTCAAAGGGACCTTAAAGATGATCTAGCCCAACCCCCTAATTTTATAGAGGGAGAAGCTGAGACCCTAGGAAGTGGGGTGACTTGCCTAAAGTCAAAATAGGTTTGGGGTTTTTTTAATTACATCAGAAAATATATATATATTTTAAAAAGCAACTCAAAAAATTAATCTCATTTGGATCTAAGTTTAGACTTGCTAAAGTTAAAATAATTTTTACATAGCAAAATATAATTTCCAATACAATACAATAAACCCTTAACCCTTATTAAAGACTGACTATGTGTCAGACACTGTGCTAAGTCTGAGACATAATGAAAAAGATAAACAGTCCCTACCCTCAAAGAGCATGCAATCTAAAGGGGAAAGAACAAAAAATGGGACTCCAGGGAGTACCTGGTATGGGTACATCTTGTTCAGTGGCATTGGAACTAGGCAGCACAACAGGTATAAAGAGGGGGAGCTGTAGAAGAAGGCATTGGGAGGAATTTGGTAGCTCATGCTCCTAAGGGAATGAGGAGGAAAGAGGAGGCTGAGGAAGATGGTGTCAATCAAAAGACTTGAATTAGCAGCATGGTGGTGAGTTTAAAACTGATGAGCTCACTCTGGGAGGAGCATCTTGTTCTTTGGAGTTGAAACCAGGCAGAGAAGCAGATGCAAAGCAGAATTGAGAGAAACAAGTGTTTGGGTTAATTATTACATGCCATTAGATGCCTTAGACACCTAAGAACACAATTGTTCTTGGAGTAGCTGTTTTTAAAAAGTGAAAAGTAATCACTGAGTTTTCTATGGGCACTCTCACAAAATTTTTATTATGCATTGAAAAAATTTCAAGAAATTTGCAAAAAATGAATGTTGAAGCAAGCACTATGTTCAATAACCTGATTCCCTGAAGTCAATCAGATAATGACCCTTGAACTCAGTAAGAACAGTTGTCAGATGTTATTCATATAGTCTGTTACCCACTCAAATCCTTTCTATCTTTTGCTGGGCAATGAGGATTAAGTGACTTGCACAGGATCACACAGCTAGTAAGTGTCAAGTGTCTAAGGACAGATTTGAATTCAGGTTCTCCTGAATCCAGGGCAGGTGCTTTATCCACTGTGCCACCTAGCTGCCCCGAATCCTTTCTATCTCAATGGCAACTCTTAGAATATCTACTGGGATAACCTTGTATCTCAGCATCACCTCCGTGCCATATAAAATCATTAGAGTAGGACTTTAGTCCTACTTAAGTGGAAGATATATGTTGTATCTGGAGACACCCCTCCCCCCAACTTGTTCATCAGTCACTAAACAATGCTATTACAATTTTATAATACTCTGTAGTCCCATGTTTGCTTAAAACTATATAGTTCAAATGAGTTCCAAACAATGTATGTTTGACTAGTCAGCCAGAGGACACACTTGATTGGGAGCAAAGTCATTTAATAGAATAACATAGTGAGAAAATGTCAATAAAAAATTCCACCCAAATCACCTTCATAAATATGAGATACACTGTATCACACTGTATCACAAATAAAATACATATATACCATCAATGGGAGAAAGAGGACACATATATGTCAGGGAAAAGTGAGGGAAAACTTTTAGCAGCTTTTCCTTCCATATGGAGTTATGAAAATTCTCAGAACCTTGACTTAAATTAGCATTTCCTCCCTAGAAAAATATTTGTTGCCCCAAGAATCAAACTCTTTAGAATACAGATTAGTCATAGCTTACTGATGCCTTCAGGATTAAATCCTTTTTTAAAAAATCTATATTTCCTTTTCACTAAGGGTAGGATCTCTATCAGTGACCTTTGATTTAGGATTAGAAATTCCTCATGACTCCTTCTTTAATTCCCAAACTATACTCACGCATCATAATTTTTGAGGTTGACCTTGCAATATACTGCTAAGGGCTCCTTGGGTTTGAAATGGATCCTTATTTCTTAACCAAAATGTTCTTTTGTTCTCTCAAGCAAATGAAAGGGATGGAGGGAAAGGCAGGGGAGCAAAACTAAGTAGGGGAAACTAAGACATTATCTCCCTGATGTCCACCCCTAAATTTTACTTTTAATATGGATAAGTGGTTGGCCTGAACTCCTTCCATGCTATGAGCAATACCAGTGTGGTATAGTGGAAAGAGCCATGAAATTATGAAGACTTCAGTTTGAATCCTGCTGCAGACACTTGCAACTTTGAGACATCAGACAAGTCACTTGACTTTTCTAAGCCTCTGTTTTCTTATTTGTAAAATCAAGGAATTAAACTTGGTGACTTTTAAAGATTCTTTAAGCTCTATATATCTGATCCTAGATCCATGTATGTACTTTGTATATGCCATGGGTTTATTAGTTATATGCATAATACGCATGATCATAAACTAATTTTTTGTGGGGATTTTTGTGGGTTTGGGGGGGGAAGGGGGCAGGGCAATGAGGGTTAAGTGACTTGCCCATGATCACACAGCTAGTGTCAAATGTCTGAGGATGTATTTGAACTCAGGTCCTCCTGAATTCAAGGCTAGTGCTTTATCCACTGCACCACCTAGCTGTCCCCATAAACTAATTTTAACAATACACATAGTAATGGGTATAATTAAAAGACATACAGTTCTATTCATCATATTACTTTCATTGTGTACATATGTAGCTGAAGAGATTATAGTAGTGACCAGTGGCATTCATATTAATTATTCTTTTTGGATCTACAATCACAGAGCCTGGATTTGAATTCTACGATCTCATTGACTTTCTACCCATATGACTGAATAAGTCATTTAACCTTTCTGGGCCCCAGTTTCCTTATTTATAATTTAAGGGATTTGGATTAGATACTCAATGAAATCCCTTCTAACCATAAATTTATAACCATATTATCTGTGTTCTATAACTAATGTTTGCCGAGCCTGGTGTTTTTTCTGGCTCCTCTCCCTTAACTTCCCCAATCCAGCCTGATCTAGCTACTCTTCTTGTTTCCCAGGATTCAATAGTTTGTATGAAATTGGGTCTGAGTTTGTTTTTAAAGATTTCCCCTGCAGCCCTGGTGCTGGTCACTCACCTGGAAACTACCTAGAACTAACACCTAGAGAGCTAGCTAACTCTTCGAAAAGCAAAACTCAGTAACCTCTACATCTGCAAAAAGAACTTTGGAAGTTATTTTTGTTTTTTCATATACATTGAAGCCATGGCCAAGTTTGGTTCTAGTAACTCTTTCCACCTCGGGAAAAAATTAGAAAGCTTGGTAGGAGAATCGAACCATTTTGCTTCTCTATTCTTTCCCCAGATCACTATCAAAAAGGATCAATTTTTCAAAACCAACATAATATTTCAGAAGATGATTGATAGATTTGAGTAAAGGAGAAATGTGATTTTTTTTCTCCACTATGCTTTCCTTTAAGGTATCAAAGCAGCTATGATAAATCTAAGTGTTAATTCTTTTATAAAGATTGTGTGGCATTATGCATAAAAAGCTGATGTCATAACCAGCAAGATATAAATCCACCCCCAACACACAAGGTCTTTGTGATCCTAGAGAACTCACTTAACCTCTTCCAGTCTACACAGCTCACTAAGATTATAAATTGAAGAGAATGTTTTAACTAAATTGAATTGGTAGAAGTTCCTCATTGGCAGCCCCCTATATCAATGAAACCAGAGCTCCAGTCCCTACAACTTATATGTATTTTTTAAAAGCTGATTTTTTTTCTTTCAATTCTGTTAAATGTTTTTAAAGATTAATAATAACTAGTAGTTTTGTAGTTTTATTTTAGTGTTTTATAGTGTACAAAGCACTTTCCTTGAAACAACTCCAGGATATAGGTAGAGAAGGGTTTTTGTTTTTGGCAGGGCAATGAGGGTTAAGTGACTTGCCTAGAGTCACACAGCTAGTAAGTGTCAAGTGTTTGAGGCTGGATTTGAACTCAGGTCCTCCTGAATTCAGGGCCAGTACTTTATTCACTGTGCCACCTAGCTGCCCTGGTAGGGAAGGTTTTATTATTTCCAATATATAGCTGAGGATATTAATGTCACACTGAGGTGTGTGTGGTTAAGTGACTTGATCATCATCTCACAGACTGTATGTCTCAGAACTTGCATCTTAGATTTCAAGTTCAAGACACTATTACCCACATTGCCTTTTTGTCATTAATCTGTTATTGATAAGATGATGTTTCACAATTCCTACCTCGAAAATATAGTCAGGGTGTGTTGGTAAATGTTTAAGTAACAGCTAAAAAATGGGGGAGGGGGAGATGTGTGGAATGATACACTGGCAAATTAACATTTTTTCATAACTTTCTTAAGTATAGAAAGTCAACAAAACAATAAATCAAGCCTTAATTTGTATTGTTTTCCCATTTTCAAAGTTTGAGGGCTCACATTAAAAATTTAACCATCAACTCTTTAAAGCTTGCATTAGCTGGTTCCAGCAAACCACTTAATATAGCCAAAAGTTTGTCAAGTATGAAGCCTCTCATCAAAGAAAACAGAACACTAAAAAAAGGTAATGTCAAGGCTATTAATGCCATAGATGACAGCATAACAAAACAATTTTAATTAGCACCACGGCCAATATTCTTTATAAAATTAATTGGAGACCTGTCAGAGCTGTTTATTTGACATCTCTTCAAAATTTTGTTCCTTCGTTGTACCTCTCTTTGGCTGCATGTCCCATTGTTGGAATAAATAAAAGCATACATTTCTGTTACTGGATAAAGCCTCTATTTCAGCACCAGTTGAAAGCTAATGTCATGTTTACCAGCAACTGGCTCCAAAGTGCAATTGAGATGAATGGATGGAAAATATATTTTTCATTTCTCAGTGTCTGTAATGGTATTTTTCATTTTCACTGCTGCAGTCGTAACATGGTCTGTCTCTTATTGATCTCATAAAGGTCCATGGGTCTGATCATTACTTTCATGTAAGTGATTCCTAGATCTATATCTCCAGCTCTAGTCACTTTCTTTGATTATAATCCTGTATCATCAACTTTCTAGTAGACAGTCCTAACTGGTAACCCATAGAGTCCTGCAATGATCAGTCAACAAACATTTACTAACCAGGTATTCTATGCCAGGCATTGCACTAAATGCTGAGAAGAAAAAGAAAAAGAAAAACAAAGCCCCTGCCCTCAAGGGGGAATACATTCAGATGGTGGAGAAAGCATATAATTAACTTGGTACATCACAAGATATACACAGAATTGAAAGGGCCAGCTTATAGGGAAGCAGGAGTAGCTGAGGGAGAGTGAGGGATGGCCTTCTGTGGGAGGTAGGCTTTGTCCTGAAGGAAACCAGAGAAACATTAAAAAAAAAAAACAGATAATTTCAGGAATCCAGTGTTACTGGATTACAGAGTATGTAGAGAGGAGTTACCTGAGAAGGAGTTCATGCAGAGTCAGACACACAGACAAACAGGGAGCTTGCAAAAACACATATATAAAGCTATAGCAAAGGAAAACAGGAGATGGAGTGTTGGGTCCCTGAAACTTGAAGTAAACTAAATGTTGTTGGATCATAGAATACATGGAGAGGAGTAATATGTAAGATGGCTTGAAAGATAGGAAAGGGGTAGACTATGGACACTTTTTTTTTTTTTTTGGTGAGGCAATTGGGGTTAAGTGACTTGCCCAGGGTCACACAGCTAGTAAGTGTTAAGTGTCTGAGGCTGGATTTGAACTCAGGTACTCCTGACTCCAGGGCCGGTGCTCTATCCACTGCACCACCTAGCTGCCCCTGACTATGGATACTTTTAAAGTAAAATAGCTTCTTATTTTGAAGGTAAAAGAGAACCACTAGAACTCATTAAGTAGGAGGGGGATGTGGTTAGACCTTCCTTTAGGAAAAACAACAACAACACTTGAGCAGATGAGTGAAGGATGGATTAGTGCGGGGAGAGACTCAAGGTAGGGAGACCAATTAGGAGGCTATCACAATAATTCAAATGAGAGGTAATGAGGGCCTGAACTAGGGTCTTAGTTATTAAATACAGAGTTGTTGCTGTTGTTGTTGAATCATTTTGGTTGTGTAAGACTCTTCATGAACCCATTTTTGGTTTTCTTGGCAAAGTGGTGTGCCAGTTTCTTCTCTAGCTCGTTTTATAAATTGGGGTAAACTGAGGAAACAGGGTTAACTGACGTAAACAGGGTCACACAGCTAATAATTCCCAGATTTGAACTGGGGAAGAGGAATCTGACTGATTCCAAGCCCAGTGCTCTATCCACTGAGTCACCTAGAAGTCCTTTCAGTATAGAGAGGGGGACATAAAAATGAGATATAGTGAAAGTTGAACTAAGCAAGATGCAGCAACACCTTGGTTATGTGAAGCAAGGGAATGTGAAGAGACAAGAATGACTCCAAGCAAGCCTGAGTGACTGAAAAGATGGTGGTACCCTCACCACCATCTTCAACTTCAACGATTTCATCTTCAATAAGAAAGTTCAGAATGGGGGATTCTTTGGGGGAAGAGACAATGAGTCCTATTTTGGACATGGTGAGTCTGAGGTACTCTTAGATGGTACTGAGGAAAACAAGAGGCCTTTGGGCTGTGCTCCTGAGTAAGCCAATTAGCATTTATTAAGCACATACCAGGGGCTAAGGATTGTTCTAAGCCTTGTTGTTGGTGGATCTTCATTCCAGAAGAGAACCATGACATCACCATGATGTCATGATTTATACTAATCATCGGTGCAACGGCAAGATACTTATCAGGATGACTGGAGATGGCCCCAGATGCTTTTAAGGAAATTGGGGGTTAATTGACTTGCCCAGGGTTACAAAGCTAGTAAGTGTCTGAGGTACAATTTGAACTCAGGTCCTCCTGATTCCAGGGCCAGTGCTCTATCCATTGCACCACCTAACTGCCTTAGGGATACAAAGAAAGGGAGGAAAAATAGTCCTTCCTCTCAAGGAACTCACAGTCTAAGAGGGGACACAATAGACAATTACGTACAAATGATATGTACAGAACAAATTGGGAGTAGTCTCAGAGGGAAGTCACTAAGATCAAGGAGGACAAAGAAGGGCTTTTTGTAGATTGTAGGAATTTATCTGAGATCTTAAAAAAGCTATGGAGACTAGGAGGCAGAGGTGAGGAGGGAGAGAATTCCAGGCATCAAGGATGACCAGTGAAAAGATTTAGATTTGGGAGATAGCCAAAAAGGCCATTGTTACTGGATTACAGACTATGTGGAGAGGAGTTACCTGAGGAGGAGTTCATACAGAGTCAGACAGACAGACAGTGAGCTTGCAAAAACACATATATAAACAAGAACAAATAAATAGAGTACAAATTTTGTATCCCAGCACTAGGAAGGAAGCAAGCATTTGTTAAATGCCTACTATGTGCTAGGTATTTTACAAACAGTATGTCATTTAATCCTCAGAACACTGAGAGGTAGGTGTTACTATTATCCACATTTTACATCTGAGGAAACTGAAGCAAACAGAGTTAAAGTGTCTTGCACTGGGGCAGCTAGATGGTGCAATGGATAAAGCACCGGCCCTGGATTCAGGAGGTCCTGAGTTCAAATCTGGCCTCAGACACTTGACATTTACTAGCAGTGTGACCCTGGGCAAGTTACTTAACCCTAATTGCCCAGAAAAAAAAAGTGTCTTGCACCAAGTCACACAGCTATTAAGTGTCTTAGTCGAGATTTGAATTTACATTTTACCAAATATAAGCCCAACATTCTATATACACTGCATCACCTGGTTATCAATAGAATGAAGGGATAAATATACTGAAGTATGGGATATTGAACAGTCAAGTCCCCCCCCCAAAAAAAAATTCTGATTCTTAAAAAGGATTTAAGGCTTTGGAAAAAAGCATCTGTTTTCTCTACCAAACCTAAAACCAATTATTTTCCCCTCCATAAAAATACAAATCATAATAGGAGGGATAGAATCAAGAACTTAAAATAAATGAGCAAAATTACAAGTCTCTATTGCCAGTACAAATGGGGTAAGATAACCTATGGATACTTCAAGCTTTCTAATTTTCCATTCCAAAGTTAGATATATTAGATATATGACTTCTCCTCATCACCAAATCATACTCCTTGAAACGTGAAAATACATTTGGCAAAGTATTTTTTTTTTAAATTTCAGACTTGCAGACTTTTTACTTCTTAACACAGTAATCACAGATCTCTTCGTCATGAGGGATGCCAGCTGAGCCTAACTCCATGTTCTTTGGGCTTCTTTATTTTAACCCAGGGTGTTCATTGCTGTCCTCCCTTTTATCTATGCTTACAGTGATAGAAAACCTACAGTATCTTCTGTACTATAGCAGTATTGCTCTCATAATAACCAAGAGAGAATTGGAAGGAATTCAAATGTTTGATCTTCAGCCTGGGTGAAGAGATCTAAGAGATTTGCTTTTGAGAGCAGACAGCCAGACAGAACGAGAAGTATCATCTGGCACTAGCTAGCCCTACAGACAGTGGAAGAAGGGACAATTGAGCAGATTGAAGCCATTCTTGGAAATGGTGCCCAGAGAAAAAAAGAAACAAGAATCAAGACCTTTTAGATGGAAAAATAACATGCTGACAATCATAGACAATTTTCTACCTCTCACTGAATAGGTTCAAAACATAGAGAACCAAACTCCCAGAACAATAATGTAGCTAGGTGACTAACTTGGTAGGTAGCTAATTGGTACAATCCATAGAATGTGGGACTTAGAGTTAGAAAGACCTGAGTTCAAATCCTACCTCATGCATTTGATAAGTAAAAATATAATAATTTATCACATACATTATTATATTACCATATAACTACTATAATATTGTATTTTTGTAATAGGATTATTCTGTTATTTTATATAATTCAATAATAATAAATATGATGATAAATATTATATATACATATATACGTGAACCAAGGTAAGTCAATTGACCTCCTTCAGTTTCCTCAGCTGAAAATTGAGGATCAAAACTGATAACATATGTAATTTGTTGTTGTTGTTCAGTTATGTCCAACTCCTCGTGACCTCATTTGGGGTTTTCCCAGTAAAGATACCAGATCAGTTTGCCATTTCCTTCTCCAGCTCATTTTACAGGTGAGGAAACTGAGGCAAATGGGGTTAAGTGATTTGCCCAGGGTCACATAGCTAGTAAGTGTCTTTGTCTAGATTTGATTGATTATTCCTGATTCCAGGCCCT
The DNA here is from genome assembly GCF_019393635.1 of Dromiciops gliroides. Taxonomy (NCBI): domain Eukaryota; kingdom Metazoa; phylum Chordata; class Mammalia; order Microbiotheria; family Microbiotheriidae; genus Dromiciops; species Dromiciops gliroides. Next base: position 171,918,884 of record NC_057866.1, on the reverse strand, counting down.
GCTCTATCCACTGTGCAACCCAACTGCCCCAACAAACATAACGTGCTTTGCAAACCTTAAAGTGCTTCATAATTGCTAGCTTTTATCATTTTAGCTCTATTATGAGTTGAAGGTGTCATGAGTGGCATGATTATTCTCTCTTTAACACACATCATAATTAGAATGAGCAAACATTTATTTGGTGCCTAATGTGTGTAGGGCAATGAAAGCAAAACCAATGTTGAACATTTCTAAATACCTATCACTATCCTTTGTGTTTAGACATGGAAGGTCTTTCAGGAAATAGACATGGAAATAACAAATGTTTGTATACTTTTTGGCAGAGACATAACTAATCAAAATTGGGTTTGGGCAAATTCAGTTGGAGTAGGGAGAGGAGAGATGGTATGATCTAGAGATCAGTCTAATGGTCTAGGTATGACTTAGAAGCACAGAACAGTCTCTTCTGTTCAACTGCACTGTGAAGGAGTTTGTTACACCTCTCTTTCCAAAGGACCACAAAGCAAGGTGTCCAAACATGGTGGTCACCAAGGGGAAGAAGCATGGGAGTACCATCCTCCTTGAGAATCATATCCTCCTTGAAACCATGTCAGTACTGTGGAGCAGAGTCCCCTTCTCCCCAAGCTAACTAAGACTCTGCCGCTTTATTCATTTTTATATCTAAAATAAAGAAATGTGGCCCAAAATAAACATTCTCATTCAAACATCAGGAAAAATTCTCCTTCCTGTCTTTTTTTCTCCCTTTTATTTTCTTTTTCAAATACAATATAGTTTTTGTTCAAATCATTCCTCGGAAGCTTACTATCTCTACCACCCTGAGAAAATCACTTTACTTACCTCACTCTGTTTCCTTATCTGTAAAATGAAACTATTAATAGAACCTACTTTACAAGGTGAAGAATTCAGCAAGAAACAATGATTATGAGTTTAGCTTGAACCTAAAAATTATGTCCCCTGGACTGTAAAGGATCATCACTAACATATTACATCTATTCAACATTGTTTAGGTCTTCTTTTGACCCTTTTAATGAAGCTGCAAGAGGGAGAAAAAAGGAATGGAAAAGGGAAAATAGGTGAGAATGCTTACATTGAAGTTACTAGGTATGTCGTTTGTGGTCAATCCTATTTCCATAAATTGTCAAAATATAGAAGGACTTTGAGTTGTGAAGATGCCATTGCTCTTACGGACTATACATTTTAAATACCCGATTATTCTTTTTTAATTTTTGGATTCTTGAAAATGTGATCCAAGGAAGTGGCAGGTCTGCTACTACTTCTAGCCCAGCCATTCAGAAGGGAATAATGGAACATACCAAAGTTGAGCCTGTTCTGCTCACAAGTTCTGCCTGTGAAATAGTAAAAAGCACAGTTTTCTCCAAATGTTACTTGTAGGCCTCAAGTGAAAAAGAGATGCTACCAACTTTCTGCTGCTGCTTTTCTCCCTTGGCCAGGTAAGGATATTCAAAAGTTGTATAACTGCAGAAAAAACCCAAGATCAAGATGACAGACATCAATGTTCCCCTTGACACTGTGAGATCGCTTCTTTGCCGGAGCATTTATTGAAGCATTAGTGAAGATATCTATTATCCAGAGGGACTCATCTAATTGGATATCTAAGCTCAGTGGGAAGGATTGGGGGAGAATGCCTTCTGAAAGTGGTGGCAGGGTTTCTTTTAAGACTCCACTGTTTCCTTCTCTGAAAGAGGAGGCTCCCATCTGTTTGACCATGTGTTTGCATATTAAATCTGTCAGTTAGCATGATGACATGCTGCATACATTGGCAATTCTGGGACAGAAAGTTTTGCCAAAGATCAAAGCTAGATTAAAATAAATCAGAGCTCCTCAAAACTATGCATGGTCTATGTCAGTACTTGATGGGCCAGAATCTGGTAGAATATTATCCACAATGTCACTGGAGGTTGTGCCTCTCTCCCTTTGAGGCAGCTGATAGTACAGTAGACAGAGCTCTGGGCCTGGAGCCAAAGAAACCTGAGTTCAAATTTAGCCTCAAACATTTAGTAGCTGTGTGACCTTGGACAAATTATTTAACCTTAGTTTCCTAAGATGTAAAATGGGAATAAACAACACCTACCTTGGTATATATTAGAAGTATTCATTTATTCTAACTTGTCATGTCCTGTTCTGATCCATGCTTGCAAATGTTAGTTTCTTTTCCACATTAGGAAATGAACCAGTTTCAGAAGAGATAAACCATTACCATCTTCAAGAAATTGTCATATTTCTTTTGCCACTTTGCAACTAGGCTAATGTACTGTCTACTATCTGGACATGATGAAGTCAAATGACCTAGATTCAAATTCGACCTCTGATATTTTCCTGAGTCTCTATTGCCTCATAGATAAAATGAAAGGATTGGACTAGATGACATCTGGGGTCTCTTCAAGCTCTCCATCTATAATCCAATGATACTTTGACTGTCTCTCCAATTTCAGAAAGAAGAATGCCAGAGCTCTCTTAGTTCCCCCCAAAAAGAACAGAAGGGGTGGTGAACATTCCCTTCTCTCTTTAGCATGTCCATGCTCCCTGAAGACAAGTGCTCAGGGCCACCTTTAACAACTGTGGGGCCTTGTGCCTGTTTTGCAGAACTGAAATTCTAAAAGCTACACGTTGAAACATTCAATTAGTGAACATCTATCGAGTTTCATTTAAACTGGAACACTCTGATATAAGGGACCTGCTGTGACAGTTTTATAATATGAATGTTCTAATGGCTCTAAAATGTGGTTATGCAGCTGTTAGATGGAATGTGAGAATATACGCACATTAAATGCATCTCTTGGCCTTTACACAGTAACTAGATACCTAACATTCCTCAAATGAACCCCAAATAAATTTGTGCTAAGGTTTTATTATGAATCAAGAGGCTAATTTGGACTATAATGTTAATGTCCAGTAGGGATCCAGGAGCATCTGCCTTATCTCCCAGCACTGGGTGTACTCTATGACAGAAAAGCTGTGCCAATAATCCCATGATAGGATAGTGTTAACAGCACAGCCAACTCACGTTCCCAAGTAATAGGAAAGGCAAGACCTATTCTAGCCTATGGGTGTGGTAGGAAAATTCTGCTTAATTCAATTTAACCAGCATCTATCAAATGCCTACTGCATGCAGTTATCTTGCCTTCTTGCACATGCTTGGGAAAGAAGGAATGTTCCTACTCTCCCTGAGCAGCTGTTCCATCACACTCCAGGCATCCTCTCTGGCCCACTACAATTCCACATAAGTTGCCTTGCTTCCACCTGGGCAGCCTCCTCTCCTCCAATCCCTATTTGCCAGTTACACATAGTTGCCTGAAGCCCTGGGACAACTCCATCTTGATACCTTAGTAAATCAATTCAGCTCTATACTGTTCTCTTCTTTTGAGTCCCTAGCCCCCTACCTTAGAGCCAATCTTGTCCTGCCAAAATTCAGTATTAAATGATATCTATCATCCTCTACCTTTGCTGTGATTTATGTGATGCTAAGCAAAGATGGAGAAAAGCATGCTGAGTCCACTAAAATGTTATGTTATAAATCTTAACTGGGCCTTCATAGCACCAGGACAATCCTTTTACCCACATCCTTGCAGACACCCACACTCATAACCTAGATTTCGTCCTTGTCTCCTTACTCTCTCTAACACTTCATAGCCAATCACCAAGTCCTGTCTTTTCTACCTTTGTAACATTTCTCATTCATGCCCTCTTCTCTCCTCTGTCTCTATCACCACTGAATGAATGCATGCCCTCATAACCTCATGCCTGGATTATTGTAAAAGGCTTCTGGTTGGTCTATGTCAAATTTCTCCACACTTCATTCAATCTTCCACATATTTATCAAACTGATCTTCCTAAAGCACAGATCTGACCATGTTGTCCCTCTATTCAATTCACTCCAGTGTCTTCTTACTGCCTCCAGGATCACATGTAAAATCTTTTTTGGCATTCAATGCTTTTCACAACCTGACCCCCTTTTACCTTTCCAGTTTTCTTATACTTTATTTCCCTCTAAGTATTTCAATGTAAAATCCAGTGACACTAACTGCCTTGTTATTCCTCCCATAAGACACTCCATCTTCCAGTTCCTGCCCTTTCACTGGCTTTCCCTCATGACTGCAATTCTTTCCCTCTTTGTTTCTGCCTCCTGATTGCCCAAGGTTCCTATAAACCTCAGCTTAAATACCATCTTCTGCAAGACCACTTTCTGTTCCTCCTTAATGCTAGTATCTGAGGGTTATGCTAGATAGATTGATAGATAGATAGATAGATAGATAGATAGATAGATAGATAGATAGATAGATAGATAGATAGATGAGATACATAGATACATAGAAACATAGATTGGTGGATGGAGAGAGAGAAAGACAGAGAGACAGAGAGAGACAGAGACAGAGATAGAGACAGAGAGATTTTAGAGAAGAATAAGGCCTTACCTAGGCATTTGTTGGCAGCAAAACTGGAATTATCTAATGAAGCATATTGAGCATAGGACTCTGGACTATAGGCTAACAATGTGCTATCAAGCTTTTATGACATGCAATTAGTGTTATGCTTCAGGAGACTTAAAATGTAGATCTGAATCACAATGAGCATGTTGTTAGGACTCAAATGTGTATATCCACATACAGAGGTATGTATAGACACATATGTACACATATGCACACATGATACATGCCTAACTTTTATATACATACTTGTTTGCATGTTGTTCCTTACCCCCAATAGAATGTGAGCCCCTTGAGGATAGGGACTGCTTTGGCCCTTCTTTGTCTCTACAGCACTTAATATGGTGCCCGGCATATAGTAAGAGCTTAAGTAGTTCACCGACTCCACTATCACCAGCCTCCTGCTATGCCCAGATTGGACCCAAACCACAACTCAGTTGGAACAAAGCCTCCAAAGGTTCTTAACCAGATAATCTGAACTTGGTTTGCACATGTGCATGCTTAATATTTTGACAATTGGATTTCAATGTAATTAGTTTTGTTTGTGATATTATATGTTTTATTGTATGCATTTAAAAATATTATCCCAAGAAATAGTCCCTTAGGCTTATTCCAAGAAGGGACCCATAAGCTTCTACCAGACTGGAGTAAGGTTCATGACACAATAAAAGATTAAGGATCCCTGTTCCAGATGATTAGCAAAATGCTTTGTTCTCTTTGCAAGAGAGCAAAACTCAGGTTGTATTCGTGATGATTCCATGTAAGTTTAGCTGGATATTGGATCTATTGGGATGCAACTAATTCCCCTAACACTACCTAGTACCCCCTGGATCCCTTTGGATGCTTTTATAAGGCTATGGATAAGAGATGAGATTTTGCAGAAGAACAAGCCAATACCTGGGAATTTCTTAGAAATAAAGCTGGAATTCTCTGATGAAGCATGTGGGGCACAGGACCCTGGACTATAGGCTAACAATGTGCTATCAAGCTTTTATGACATGCAATGAGTGTTACGCTTCAGGAGACTTCAAATGGAAGTCTGCGTCAGAATGAGCATGTTATAAGGGCTCAAATGGCCTAGGTTTAATTTTATATAATGTGCTTTCCCTGTCTGTCCCCTGTGCAGCTGCCACACTTGAAAAATATCTAAGTGACTAAGGACAGGGATTAGGAGCATCCAGCTTTCCTAATGTAGAAGCTGCATAATATTGTGGTCATGTCGGCACTTAAAGAAGGCTTTTTGGTGATGCTGACAATTAAGAATCTGCATATGTATTGTCATGCCTACACAGGGTTAAAAATTGAAACAGAAACACATACACCCTCTATCTCCCCAGGCAGACTCTGCAGTCTTTCTCAGACTCGAAGCAGCTGCGGGGGACTGGCAGTAGCTTTGTTCTCCTGCCTTCTGGGTTATTGTGACTAGTATTGTTGCCTCCCCCAGAGCAGCCTTGTCCATCATCTCCTTATCATTCCTTCCACCTGTAGCTGTGAGCTATGGTCAGAAGGCCAGCAGGGCTGGTCACTGCTTGCCCCTCACAATGGCAGCCTTGTACCTCAGAAGTAGTTCCTGACCCTGCTGCTTTGTCCAATGTGGGCAGCCAGGATAGAGAATAAAATGACTCAATATTGAAGGGTTTCATGGTATAGTAGAAAAAACACTAGCTCTGGGGTCAAAGGAATAGGGTTCAATCTCTAGCCACCGTGCTGTTGTGGGACCTTGAATAAATCACTCATCCATCCTCCCATGGCCTCATTTTCCTTACCTGTAAAATGAAGGGGGTGGAATTTTGAAAGACTTGAGAACTCTGATCAAGGAAGTGACCAATCAGAATCTCAGAGAACTGATGATGAAGCTTTCTCCTCACCTCTTTACAGAAAAGCAATGCACTCCAGGTACATAAGAAGAAGATATTTTTGTACACACACAATGTGGGGATTTATTTCACTTGACTTTGCCTATTTGTTACAAAGACATTTTTTTCTTTTTTTTCCAAAGGTGGGGGTAGGAATGGAATAGAAAAGGAAGGAAGGAAGGAAGGAAGGAAGGAAGGAAGGAAGGAAGGAAGGAAGGAAGGAAGGAAGGAAGGAAGGAAGGAAGGAAGGAAGGAAGGAAGGAAGGAAGGAAGGAAGGAAGGAAGGAAGGAAGGAAGGAAGGAAGGAAAAAAGAAACAAAGAATCAAAGAGAAAGGTGAATGTAGGGAGAAAGGAAGGAATGATAGATGGAAAGAAGGGAGGGAGGAAGGAAGGGAGGAAGGAAAGGAGTCATTGAGACATCTTTTTTTAAAATTTGGACAGAAAAAAACAAGAGGCATCAAAAAGCAGGGCATATTTGGAAGCTATATATTGAATTTATTATATGTTCAATGGGTAGCATTAAAAAGCTATCATACTTGAAAAGCAAGCTATACATAATAAAGATCTGCAGTTTCATTTGCAATCCTCCTTTTCTATTATATGTATATAGAAATTCTTGTTTTATTTGTTGTTTAAGTTCAAAATAAAAATAAATTAAAGAAAAATAAAACAAAGCGGGTGAATGAAATAGCCATTGAGGTCCTTTCTGGCTCTGGATCTGTCATTCTAAGATTACATTTTTATACTCCTTAGTCCCACTTCTATGAATTTTAATTCCCTATGTATGCTGCAAAGGGAAGAGGTCAGACATAGAGAAGAAGAAAATTAAGATGAGCCATTCCCTTTCCTCCTTGGCTCAGGCCAAGTTTGTGTCTGGAGTCAGGCTTATGCAGGCAAAACAAGGAGCCAGAGTGAAAACAGTGACCACCAAAAGAATCTCTCTTCAAACAAGGTTTTTAAATGCTTGGTTGCAAATATTCAGTGCCTGGGAAGTGGTTCCATTATCTGAATTTTCACCACATATGTCCAGTGGCCTGGAACCAATATTTTACATCATTAAAACTTTGAATACTGTGAACTTGAATTCATTGGACCACTCAGGAGACACATTATTCTAAATAATCACGCTTGCTCTCTCTCTCTCTCTCTCTCTCTCTCTCTCTCTCTCTCTCTCTCTCTCTTTCTCTCTCTCTCTCTCTCTCTCTCTCTCTCTCTCTCTCTCTCTCTCTCTCTCTCTCTCTCTCTCTCTCTCTCTCTCTCCCTCCCCCACCCCATATATACACATATATATACACACATAAGCATATATGTTCATTTAAATATTTAAATTCTTGTAACTTTCCATCCTGACCAGCAGGAGTCCCCCTCTAGCATCCATATCTCCTAGTTAACCCCAAGGAGGCTGAATGAGTATAAATACAACAAATATATAAGGATTAAATACATTTATTACTAGAGAAATTAGGGAGAGAGGAAAATATGGGTGGTTGTGGGGGAATTTTAAAAAGCTTCATGCCTAAGTTTGTGCTTGAGCTGAGTTTTAAAGAAGGGGAAGGATTCTGTGTGGCTGAGTTAAGAAGGTAATGCATTCCAGGCATGGAGTATTACAACAGTGTACTGTTGTAAATATGCAAACAGGATGGAGATGGGACTCCGGGAGGAATATCTTTGCATATTGATTGTAGTTAGAAGAAAAAAAACACAAGCAGACTGACTATTAAAAAGACAAAAATCAAACAAGAAACATGAAATATGAAATGAACACCATCCATGTGGCTGTTAAACCCTAGATGGTTTTCATTGTAACTATATATAGATAACACCAGTCCCTGAACAAAATAAGTTATGACAAAGACTTATACATTAAGAACTGGTAAGGCATGAGTTAGCATGCAAGCATCTGCCATCCAGACAATGAAACATATCTGAATCACTGGGTTCAGATTGTCAAACTGAATTAACACTGAAGAATGAAAAAGTTGAACGGGCATTCCGATGTTCTCAATTAACTCAAAACGAAAATGCATTTAAAATATACCGTATGGAGATTTGCCAGTAACCATTTACTAATATGCACATTCCATCTCGATGAAAAAAGGTTCAATTCACTCATCACTCAGTAAGCATGTTTTCCTTGCTTCCCATATTCCAGGCACCATGCTAGGTGCTGCACAGACAAAAACAAAACAAAAACATCCCTACCCTCAAGGATCCTCCATCATAAGTGTACTAATAACTGGAGGAATCAGACAGAAATATAGACATTGTCTCTTGAGCTGAGCCTTGAAGGGACACTGACCTCTAGGAAGCAAAAGTGAGTGTAGGACAACCCATGCAAAGGCATGGAGGTCAGAGATGGAATGGCATGCTGAAAGAAGGCCATTTTGGCTGCAATTCAGAAAGCACAAAGGAGATCCACATGTAACTAGCCTGAAAAGATAGATTGGAACCAGATTTTGAAGGACCCCCCATGTGAGCTTTTACTTTATCCTAGAAGCAATAGGGGATCTACCGAAGTTTCTTGAACAAGTGGTTAAAATAATCAGAGGTACCTGAATTTGACCTCTATCATCACTTTTGAAATGAACTCATCTTTACCATTGTTATGGGGTTTTAACTCCATGACCTCTAAGGCCCTTTTCTGCTCTAAATCCTATGCTTCTCGGAAATGAGGAGCGATCAGTAGAAATCGTGGTGAAACAAAAAGACCTTCCTAACAATTAGAGATGTTCAGAAATGGAACACTCATGAGAGTGATGAATTTGGAGCCAGAGGACCTGAGTTCAACTTGTGACTTTGCCATATGCTAGTTGTGTGACTTTGGAGAGAGCCTTTGATCCTCAGTTTCTCCATCCGTAAAATAATGGGATTGGATTGGATGACATCTGGGCTTCCTAACAATCCACAATCTATGCTCTTAAGATCCTGTGGACTACCTTTTAAAGGTTTTGGAGCTGTTCTTGCAAAGTTCTCTCTACCACCAGAGTGAGGTGTGGTCTACTGAGCTCCTTTTCATTGAACATATTTACATGGAGATGGGATGACCATTTGTTGGGAATGTTATTTGAGAGAATTTCTATTGCAGGATTGAATTAAATGAGCCCTACAATATCTTCCAGTTTGGAAAATCTATGGCTTTATAGACATTGTACTTATTAACAGTTCATAAATCTTGGCTGAATTATATTATCTAAAATATGAGTCTATTAGAAACTTTGAAAACCTAAAACCTTTTAACAAATTGCTCCTATACTCAATACATAAGAGAAGCCTCCAAATTCTGATTAATAAGATATTTCCAATCACATTTTCTATACCCTAGATCTACTTAAGGAATTATTAATCCACTGTATTGATTAGTGTTTTGGAACACTCACTTTTTGAGGCTCTGCAGATTTGTAAAATAAAAGCCTCTTATTGCCCAAATATCATCAGAGGGCTAGAAGGAAAAAAGTAAAAAATACCAGGCTGACATCTCCAGGCCCTACATTACAATGAATGTCTTTCTTAGATATGTCCATTTACCTAAACGCTCCTTTCTAAGGAATATAATTTGGATGCATAGGCAATTTTTGGCAATGAAAACAGAGATCATTTGAGAATCTATCTTCTTTCTCTGTTTCCTTGATATATAAATATCAGATATTTAATATGAAGATTTTATATATATATATATACATATATATATATATATATATATATATATATATATACTCAAAAGATATATAAATGCTCAAAATTCCACATAGCTGCATACATACCCTAAGCTATGAGCTATGGCACATGCAGGAAATGTAGGAATGGTGCCAGTTCTACTGTAGATATTCCTTCCCTATCCCTCTGTCCTCTATTTGGCCAAACCTGACATTCAGAAAATAGAAACTCTGTGAGTTCAGAAGTCATTTAACCTTTTTATCTACCTAGCCCTGGGAAAATCTTCATTGCCCAGGTAAAAACACACATATGTATGAAGAAGCTATAGAGCCTGTCCATCAGTATGGCACAGACTTGTACATAAACGTAATGAATTGGTCCCAAAGTTGAATAAGAGAAGGGAAGGAGGCTGCATTGTCTTTAGGAAGCTGCGAAGCTCCTTTAATAGTCCCAAGCTTTGTGTGAAAGTAAAGTCCCATCTTTCTAATAATAATATGCCACTAGTGTTGCTGAATGGCAAGAGATCATAGATTACAACAGTTTCTGAAGAGTTAACAATGAAGATCACACAGAAGGCAATGTAGATGTATTACTGCACATGTGAGCAAGCTATGACACACAACCAACTTGGAATTTCAAAGACTAATAAAAGATGTCACAAAGAATTATATAATAGGATAAGAAGATGGGATGTTCATATGATAAGGGCAAAGAATGGCAGGCTGTTCTTCTGCTACCCATCTAATGTCAAGAGAGATTGAAAGGACTCTAGCAAGTGAACTGAACCTTAGATGTCGAGTTTATGGAAGGGCATGGACAAAAGTAGCATAGGATAGGCAAGCATGGCTAGGTTGTGATTTGTATCAGTAGAGGGGACTTGCAATTCAGTGATAATAGAGATACATTTAATATCATCTCCCCATCATGTAGCACAGTATTCTGCATACTGTATGCCTGCCTAGTGGATGTTTGCTAAACAAACAGGATAAAATACTTTTCAAATTGAATTCAGATAACATTATCTATCAATTTTCCTAGATTCAGAGCTCATCAACCTTGCCTATTGAGACATGGTCACTCCTTCAGACTCCTACTTTGGGCTCCTGGTTATATACCCTTGAACTTCTGATGGAAAAGATACATTGAAAAAAAAAGATACAGTCTTCTCTCTCTAACTCCCAGTTCCTTGACCTTGAGTCTAGCATGGCCATGCCATTGGATGCCTTAGTCCTTACTTTGACTTTCCTAGTTTCTAGTAATAGAATCATAGTCCTGGCAACCAATCCCTCAGCTTTCTTAGCCACTTTCTTCATTTCTACCTTTTATACCCTTGGTTTATTTCTATTCTACCTGACATACACAGGGCTTATTACTGACCAAGACCTTGGTTCAACACTGCAATAGCCATAGTCTATCATTCCTTACTATTAAGGTAAACATCTGTAACAGCAAAAATATATGAAGCACTCATTACATAGCAAGATCTGTTTGATGCTCTATATGTTCATGGATAGACCAAATCACATAAGTTTAGGATGACAAAACATGTATTGTAGTGGAAAGGTTCCCGAATTAGGAATCAGGAAATATGAGTTTCAGCCCTGCATGAGCCGTAAAAATTGCTATGTGACCTTGGACAAATCATTTTATTTCTTTGAGCTTTAGCCTTCCTATCTGCAAAATAATGGCATTGGACTTTTTGACCACTAAGGTCCCTTTCAACTTTACATTTTTATAATTCCATGACTCTGCTCCTCTCACAACAAAGAAAAATGTCATCTTTGAAAGAAGAAGCAATCCCAATGTCTACAGTGACACCATAGGGTGGCCACTTCAAATACATCCTTCTATGAGCTGATGAAAAGGTTATGTTTGGGCAATGTTCAGCCAACTAGATAGAATGACCTTCAACTCTGCAGATTTGTCTCTTCAGTTTGGAAGAAATCAACTCCAAGGTAATAAACTGTTAAGGTTAAAAATGTTGGCAGATTATAAAGTTCAAACAGGACTCCAATCAAGACATATGAGAAGATACCCCTAACTTACCCCTTTGTAAAGGTAGGAGGTACCCAGGTTTTACACATTTTTTTTAAAAAGCATAAGTTGGGGGCAGCTAGGTGGTGCAGTGGATAAAGCACCAGCCCTGGATTTAAGAGTACCTGAGTTCAAATCCGGCCTCAGATACTTGACACTTACTAACTGTGTGACCTTGGGCAAGTCACTTAACCCTCACTGCCCAGCAAAAAAAAAAAAAAAAGAAAAGAAAAACCATAAGTGGTCTTAAGCTTTGAAAACTGTAGAATTCTGCCTTGTGCAATAATAAAACTATAGAGGAAGGGTTTAAATTACACAATGACAAATGGGAATGGGCTTCAATTCATTTCTTGTCATAATGATAAAATTAATTACTTTGAGTAAACTTAAGCTGCACATGGAGGTGCTCATAGGAGTTAATCAAATATGAAGCTTAAAGCCAAATTATGAATTATCATAATGGAATAGTATGATTGTTTTGGAAAACTATTGAAGTAAGTGGGTGAATTTTAAAATCCATCTATTTTCTGCATCTTCTATTTTTTAAAGTGAGCAGCCGTAATAAACCACATAGCCAATACCCAGTTTCAGAGTTGTTCTTACAAAGTCACCTTGCATCTAACAGGAGAGAAAGATGCAGTTACTCTGCTGCATCTAGCATTTTATACTGTCCCCATGTTAATTTACCTCTCACCTTGGGGCATTGACATTGAAATGTAACCAAAGATATTTAATGCCAGAAGCAAAAGTGAGAAGAAAAGAAGCTAGTCATTTGAATGGCAACTTGTCAACAAAACAGAAAAAGTCTGAGTTGAATCCAGATGACTACATACCATGAAAAATGATCTGATCACTTAATTTTCAACAGAGAACAAGAATGTACAGTGCTTATACATCTGTCTGTTAACATCTGCCTCTGAAAATAATTCCTATGGTATCACAACATACCATATAAAGTAAAATTCACAATAAAGAAGACTATATATTATTTTAGTAGGGAATTATCATTTGATTAGATACAATCATTGAAGTATTTACATAGTTGACAGAACCAATTATAAAATCCCTAAATATTTACTTTCCTACTAGATGAGATTTGAAGGGAAAAAAAAAAGACATTTGAAATGCTTAATAAAGAGAACGCATCTATGATCAGCTGGCTACTAGACAAGATTCTTCATCAGCTTCATTTAAAATAATTCATAATTCTTCATTGGTAATATTACATAAAGTCATGGACAAATTTATTTTCCTATTGGTCAACATTAAAAAAATATATGAGCAACTATTGAAAATTGAACAAATGGTTGTAAATAGGATAGCTAGGTGGTAGAGTGGGTAGAGGATTTCCTGAGTTTAAATCTAACCTCAGAAACTTACTATTAGTGTGACCCTAGGCAAGTCACTTGACCCTGTTTGCCTCAGTTTCCTTATCTGTAAAATGAGCTGGAAAAGGAAATGGCAAATCACTCCAGTATCTCTGCCAAGAAAACCCCAAATGGGGTCACAAAGAATCAGGCATGACAGAAACTGAACAGCAACAAGAAATGGAAACCTACATCTGTTGCATTTATAAATAATCAGTTCACGTATTCCCCTTAGTCTTGGGAGGGCTCACTCATATAACCTTTCTAAGCCATAAATGAAAGAATTTACTTCCTTTCAGTGATGATACCAAATAAGATAACATGTGTAAAGTGCTTTGCAAAATCTTAAAGCATTATATAATTTTGGCTATTTTTTATCATTTTGGGGGTACTGTTGTCCCCATTTTACAAATGAGAAAACTGAGACTGAGCAAGGTTAAATGAAGTGCCCAGGGTCACACAGCTAGTAATAAATAAATGGAGATGGAACTTGAACCTCTTGACTCCAAGTCCCAGTCTCCATACACTGTAAGATTGAACTACCTTTGACTCCCAATTCACCCACTTGATTCTCTACTTAAGCTTAGGATCTTCTGTTAACTGGCTGCCCCTGGGTTTCCTTTATACCTTTTCAGGCAGAAGAAACTTCTTTCTTTTTTGCTCCTTCACTCACAAATTTTGAAACTTCTGACCAAGAGAAAAAATAGAAGGGTAGGAGGAAAGCCAGACAAACATTTACTTTCTAATTTGCTCCATGTCAAACTATTTCAGAGGTTTTTCTTCCCTTATGTGGTTTATTATAGGAGGTTTATTACTAGAGCCTCCTCAATCCTAGTCTAGTTCCTAGTTCCATTTTTCCATTTTCTCTTTACCCCAAGCCCTAGATATTGGCCCACCTTATCCCTTAGTATTGCTGATACCTTTCCCTTCTTCCCCTGGGATTCCTCTTCACCTGTAATCCCTGTGGAAAGGAGCAGAGTTTTCCAACTTCTTTCCTAACCTGTGTCTAAAATAAATACACAGCCTCTCCTAGGTTTTCTCAGGGTTTTTTTTACAGTTAGTAACTACAGAGAAACAGATGACATTTAAAATCACAAACAAAAAGAGAAAGTTTACAAGATCATAATTTAACCCATGTGCTGAAAGCTCCCTCCTGACATAAGGGCTCTGTTGTATTTGAGGGAGCTCTCACTTCTCTGGCTCATTGCCCTCATCCAAATAATCTTTGAACTTCAGTATCTGGCACCCCAAGCCCCATCTCTGTTTTGTGTAGTAACCAGAACCCCACATAAGCCCACAGGTTCACAAGGCTAAAAATAATCTGAAGGTTTATTTACAGATTAAGATAAAAAAAAAAGAATACATATCAGAAACCATCGAAAATAACAAAACCCTTTAAGAAGCAACCCCTCTTCCATAGTCCAGTAGAGCCTCAGTCATTTCAGGCTGTGATGGGTAGAGTTCTAACTACAAATGCTTCCTATGAAACTATTAATGTCTCTCTTATAGTCATCACATGACTAACGTATCAGTCAGCCTTCAGTTTTCCTCACCCAGAAGGTGATACCTATTCTTATCTGTTTGATTGCTGATGATCATCTTCCTGAAGTTCTGATTGTGATCACGGGCTACCTTTATTCTCATATCAGTAGTAATGCTGCCACAAACACATTTAAGAATGAGAGATATGCACAGAGTTAAAATTGAGTGTTGGAGTAGAATTTGTTATGCTTCAGATGATGCAAAAAAAGGTAAGGGGAGCTATTATGGTCTCAGACAATGTTATGCCTAAAATAGATTTAATTAAAAGAGATAAACAGGGTAACTATATTTTGAAAACAGGTATCATAGACAATGAGACAACATGAATACTGAACCTATATGCACCAAATATTATAGCATCTAATTTTTTTTTTTGTTTAGAATTTTATTCTCCAAATTACAGGTCAAAACAAATTTTGACATCAATTTTCTAAAACTTTGTGTTCCAATTTCTCTTCCACCCTCCCTTCCCACCCCCCATCCCCAAGAACTCAAGTAATTCAATATAAGTTATACATGAGTAGTCACACAAAACCTCTCCACACTAGCTAGGTTGTGAGACAAAAAAGATAAAAACAAAACTTCAGATTAAGGAACTGACAAAAAAAATTATGCTTCAATCTGCTTTCAGATACCATTAGTTCTTTCTTTGTAGATGGATTGCAATTTTCATAATTCCTTCAGAGTTATATTTAATCATTTCATTGCTGAAAATAACCGCATCATTCTCACAGCAGATGATCTTATATTATTGCTGTTATTTTGTATACAGTATATTTCACTCTGCTTCAGTTCATGTAGGTCTTTCCAGGTTTTTCTGATAGGATTCTGTTCATCATAACTTTGATATAGTAGCTTAAACTTGACAAAGAATGTTCTTCCCGCTCACCCAGCAAAGTAGGTACCATACGTTTTGACATTATAGTCAATCATAACTATTTCCCTCCATCCTATTCCCTTCCCATGATATTTACTCTATTTTCTATCTTCTTTTACACTATGCCTCCTCGAAAGTGTTTTGATTCTGACTGCCCCCTCCCCTGCTCTGCCCTTCATTATTTCACCCCTCCCTCCTTTTCTTCTTCCCCTCCTACTTTCCTATAAGGTTAGAAAGATTACTCCTCCCAATTGGGTTTCTATGTTATTCCCTCCTTGAGCCATCTATGATGAGATTAAGGTCTTTGAGCTAATTCTGTTTTCTAAATTTTCTTCCTCACTCCCTCCCCAACCCTCTCTATGAAATCAAGCAATTCAATATGTCATACATGTGTAGTTATGCAGAACATCTTCATTTTATTTGAAAGTATTTTGCTTTTTACTACTCCCTCCCCCATCTGACCTTCCTTCCTTCCCCTCTTCCCCCCCCATCTCCTTCCCCTCCCACTTTCCCTCAGGGCAAAATATATTACTATACACATTAGAGTATGTATATTATTCCCTCTTTGAGCCAATTCTGATGATAGTAAGGTTCACTCATTCCCCCACTCTTTTCCCCTCTTCCCTTCCCCTCCATAAGCTTTTTCTTGTTTCTTTTATGTTACTTTACCATAGTCTATCTCTCCCTTTCCCTTTCTTCCAGTACCTTGCTATTACCCCTTAACTTTATTTTAAAGCTGTCATCATGGGTTATCTAGGTGGCACAGTGGACAAAGCACCAGCCTTGGACCCAGGAGGACCCAAGCCCAAATATGGCCTCAGATATAAGCCATCCCACCCTGCCTTCTCCACAAAAAACGAGGGTAAAAAATACTAAATGCTTTACAGATATCATCCCTTCATATTCCGTCCAGACCTGTGTTCTCTAAGTGTATTCCTTTCAGCTGCCCTAATACTGAAAAAGTTCTTATGAGTTAGAAGTATTATCTTCCCATGTAGGAATGTACATAATTTAATCTTTTAATATGCCTTATGTTTTCTTTTTCCTGTTTACCTTTTTATCCTTCTCTAGGGTCTTGTATTTGAAATTCAAATTTTCTAATCAGTTCAGGTATTTTCATCACAAATGCCTGAAAGTCCTCTTTTTCACTGAAATCTCATTTTTTTCCTCTGAAAGTTTATACTTTTTTGCTGGGTAGGTGATTCTTGGCTGTAGTCCCAGTTCCTTTGACCTCTGGAATATCATATTCCATCCCCTTTGGTCCTTTAATGTAGGTGCTGCTAGATCTTGCTTTATCTTTATTGTAGCTCCAAAGTATTTTAATTCCTTTTTTTCTAGCTGCTTACAATATTTTCTCCTCGACCTGGGAGTTCAGGAATTTGGCTATACTATTCTTGGAGGTTTTCCTTTTTGGATCTCTTTCAGAAGTTGATCAGTGGATTCTTTCAATTTATATTTTACCTTCTGCTTCTAGAATATCATGGCAATTCTCCCTGACACTTTCTTGGAAAATGCTGAATAAACTCTTATTTTGGTGACGGTTTTCTGGTAGTCCAATGATTTTCAAATTATCTCTCTTGGAACTATTTTCCAGGTCAGCTGGTTTTCCAAGGAGATATTTCATATTGCCCTCTATTATTTTATTCATTTGGATTTGCTTTACTGTTGTCTTGGTTTCTCATAAAGTCACTAGCTTCCATTTGTTCAATCCTAATTCTTAGGCAATTATTTTCTTCGGAGAGATTTTGTATCTCCTTTTCCATTTGACTTTTGAAGCTGTTGACCTTTTCTCATGACTCTCCTACATTGCTCTCATTTCTCTTTCCATTCTTTCCTCCCTCTTTCTAAATCTTCCTTCTATCTCTCCTATTTTCTCTTCAAAATCCCTTTTGAGCACTTCCATTGCCTGAGACCAATTCATATTTTTCTTGGAAGCTTTGGATGTAGGGGCCCTGGTGTTTTTATCCTCTTCTGAGGGTGCACCTTGATCTTCATTGTGGCTGAAGAAACTTTCTATAGTTGTCAACTGTCTTTGCTTGCTCATCTTGCAGTCTTTTACTTGACTTAACTCCCTCTTACAGTGGGGCTCTACTTCTAAGCTATACTGTCCCAAGCTTCAGAGGGTCCCAGGTATTTTGATTTGAAGGAGGGCAGGTTTTTCTCTCACCTGGTCTGTTCTCTGGTCTGAAGATAACCTTAAGCCAACTAATTAACTAGCCAGCAAAACTTTTTGTGTTATGGTTCTTAGCTCAGAGGAGCCTATGCCCCTCCCCAACCTGGGCCTCCCAACACTTAAGATTTCTTCCTGGTTTCTTTTTTTTTTTTTTTTGCTGGGGTTGGATAGCCTGAATTCCTCCTTAGGTCCTGCAGACTCCCCTGTATCCCCTCTCATCCCCCCCATGCCCAGGCAGCCATTCAGTCCTCTCACCAGACAAAAATGTTTGTTCCAAAAGACACCAGTGCTATAGCCGATTCGCAGGCTTGGGGATAAGTTTCTCTGGTGTAGTCTACCTAGGGACTGTGTAGGCACGATTATGGTGTTAGACTCCACTTTCAGACTAGCACAGCCCCTTCTAAAATGTCTTTGGCTGGGAAATAATCTCAGCCTATCTTTTTGTGGGTTTTTCTGCTCATGGGGTTGTTTTATTGCTGTTTTGGGGGTAATTGTGCCAGGAGCTCTGTGAGTTTAATGTCTTTCTTCATTCATCTTGGCTCTGCCCCCCCAGAAGTACTGATGAATGAATGAATCTCTAGCATCTAAATTTTTAAAATAAAAGTTAGGGGGCAGCTATGTGGTGGAGTGGATAAAACACTGATACTGGATTCAGGAGGACCTGAGTTCAAATCCAGCCTCAGACACTTGACACTTACTAGCTGTGTGACCATGGGCAAATCACTTAACACTCATTGCCCTGTAATAAACAAACAAATAAACACACAAACACACAAATAAATACATAAATCCATAAAAGAAAAGTTAAATGAATTACAGTTGGAGATAGATTGTAGTACTATGACAGTAAAGGATTTTAATCTTCCCCTCTCAGAACTAGATAAATCTGACCAAAAAATAAGTAAGAAAGAAGTTAAGGATGTAAATAGAATTTTAGATAAAATAGATATGAAAATGACTAAGACTGAATCCAATAGCTGATCAAGTTCAGGTATGATCTTGGCTCACCCACGTTCAGTGGCTCATTCAAATAAGTCTTTGTCCCAGAAGAATGGCTTCACCAGAGCCCTATTGCTATAGATTTACAATATAAAAATGTTATATACATAGTAATAGTAACAAGTAATCATAGTTCTTTCAACACTACAATAGATTTGTTCCCATGTATTTTCTTTTTTTTGTCTTGTCAGACTAGAGCACAAATTCCTATGAACTTACTAAGGTTTCCAGTGACCCTTACAAAACATACTTGACCTTCTCTGCCATCTGTTTTCTTCTTATTTTTCTCTTGCATATGAGTAGTTTAGAAAATTAAGTTGAACAATAGTGAATGGTATATGAAAGAAGAGAGAAAAATCAAGGTAGAAATTATGTTAATGATTCTAATAGTGGAAAGCTAGAAAGATAGCAAAAGAAGGGGAAGTAGTATAGCCCTGCTCACTCCAACTATGCAAGAAAAGATCAAGAAAGAGCACCAAACCAATTCATATAAGAGGGTATTAAATTTTAACTTTAAATGATTTTGTTGCAACTGCATGGTTTGTGTTGGCCTATATAACATTTAATGGAAAAAGATAGTGTATGTGGTTCACATGACTATTTTATATATTTTCATTTCAAAATCCAAAATATGAAAACCTCTGTTCAAAGAAAATTGAATTGCTCATAATTAAACAGAAAATTTAAGCCACAGAGCTCCTATCAGAGCAGTTATCAAATATAGATACTCTTCCTTTGCTATTCTTAGGAGCTTCAGTTTAATGTGAACAAAATAATATTAAAATGCTTTAAAATGAAAGTCATGTTCTCCTTGGAGAGTACAGTGATGAAAAATGGTCACAAATCATTGAAAAGTTGGCAAGAAGGCTTTCACTATCTTAAGAAGCATGGCTGCAATGTGCTTATTATGAAAACCAACCTAAAGGCTGAATATAGCCTATAAAAATATTCCTAAAATATGGAAATGCAGAAAGTAAACATCCCTTAGGTGATGTATAGCATTTTGCTTCTTTGTGAAAGAAATGCTTAACATAATCTGGGTTTTTCAAATGGATGTAGTGTAAGTGGATATCCTGGGAAATAATAATTGCAACCAGCATCTATGAAATGACACAATCAAACTGAAGTGCATTGTGCAAAGAATTCTATTGAATATTAATGTAAAAAATAAGAATAAGGGGCAGTCTCTTCTAACTCCTCCAATACTACAATACAAACTCTATTGTTTATAACCTTGAAAAGGGACATGGACTCATTACTTCAAAGTTTCTCTTGAAGTGCTTTTTAAAAAAGTGTTTTATGTCCAAAAACACCTACTAAAATGGGCTTATGATGATTTAATTGGCTTATTTTTTACTGTTGCTAAAAATCACCTAGCCTTGAGTTATGTTTGCTGCTTTGAAAATAAAAATTGTCAGATTCTGATGTGGGAAATGACTACATTTGGTGTGGTGAAGGAAAAAATACCTCTGAACCTCTGGGCTTTTTGCCTTTTGGGACAATAAAATAATTTTGCCTTTAATCCTGGCTCTGAGTTAATTAGTGTAATACCATGAAGTTTTATTTAATATGTGGTGCCCGTTTATTAGTTATTTTAAAGTAATAGTCACTTCTTCCCAGATCAAAACAAAGATGACATTCATGTGAAAAAAAAGTCCCTGGCCAAGTCTACAGTAGCAAAGCAAAGTGAAGAATTGAAGCAATTATCAACATTTATTGAGCACCCGCTGTGAACAGAGGATGGCACTGCGCTCTGGGAGAGCTTCGAAATAAATGAGCAGCAGCCTTGGACTTCATAAAGTTCATAAAGTTGAAATGGAGGTGGCTAGCTAGATGTGTGTGTCGATGTCAATATGCATATATACACACATAATTCATATTATATTGTTTATATATGTAGCATGAAGCACCCAGTGCACATGCATTTGCATACACACAGAGAGATCATAAGAAAGCTATCTCAGATTCAAGGAACAATACAAGTCTTAAAACTATATTCATGCTCCCCAGCTCATGTGTTTAACTAGATCAGTCAGAACAATTCAAAGTAACAGACATTTAATTCAATCAATTAGCAAAAGAAGAGACAAGAAAGAGCCTTCATAATGTTTCATGTGACTGTACATATATAATCTATATCAAATTGCTTGCCTTCTCAAGGAAGGGGAAGGGGAAAAATGGAGGGAAAGAATACAAAATTCAATTTTTAAAAAAAAAAACACGAATGTTATGGATAAAGCACCGGCCCTGGATTCAGGAGGACCGGAGTTCAAATCCGGACTCAGACACTTGACACTTACTAGCTGTGTGACCCTGGGCTTCACTTAACCCCCATTGCCCAGCAAAAAAAACAAAAGCAAAAAACAAAAAACAAAATGAATGTTAAAAATTTTTGTTTACATGTAATTGAGAAAAAATAAAAATTAAATGAAAAAAAGAGCCTTCATACACCCAGATGTACACTGTTTCACAAGGTATCACACCACCAGTGGGAAGGGGCACACACAGTCCTGGGACATGTACACCTGGGGCAGTTCATCCTACTAAAACTATGGAGCCACCAAGGTCTTCTGGTGGCATTGAGCTGCCCTATGTTTGGCATCTCCACTGAGTTTCTCTTGCTCTGTGCTTCCCTCTGCTATAAACTTCAGTATGTCTCTTTCTCCATTGGACTGGGCTAGGGGAAGAGGGAAGAGGAGGGTGTATGCCAGTTCTTTAGCTCTTTTTTGATGTAGACCTCACCAACTATCAACATCCAGCTAGCTAAAGAAGCCCTTAAGTATGCTAAAGCCTGATTTTTTTTTGTTTGTTTTTTAATCCCTCCTGGGGCCTCTCATTCTTGTTTGACTGGGAGTGAAAAAAAAATCCCTTTTAATTCTTTTCCATTGCCATGCTGTGGATGGTTTTCTATGCAAATCAGAGACTAGTAGTAAAGACTGAACAGACTGGTTATTGGTCTTATTCCACACATGCCTCAGAAACTGCCATTGCATGCCCTATACTTATATAAAAACTATAAATGGCAAGAGCCTATGAATAATCTCAGTAATAATTACACAGACCTACAGCAATGTAGGGCTGTGAGAATTGGACTATAAAGAAAGCTGGGAGCTGCAGAATTGACAGTTTCCAGTTGTGGTGATAGAGAAGACTTCTGAGAGTCACTTGGACAGCAAGGAAATCAAATCAGTCAGTACTTAAATTAATTCAAGCTGTTCACTGGAAAGTCAAATACTGAAGGTGAAGCTAAAGTACTTTGGGCAACTAATGAGAAGACAGGACTCACTGGGAAAGACCTAATGTTAGAAAGACAAGACAAAAGGGAAAGAGGACAGCAGGAGTTGAGATGGTGAGATGGATAGATAATGTCATGGCAACAATGAAGATGAACTTGGACCAACTTTGAGAGCTAGCAGAGATAGAAGTGCCTGGCTTGCTATGTTCCAGGGGTTCATGAAGAGCCAAACATGACTGAACAATATCAACACCGTGTTAATAGAATCACTAAATTTCGAGAGGTGGGATGATTTTGCTAATTTCTCAATTCACTTTGCTTTCAGCAAACCAAACCTAAGATCAACACACTCCAAATAAAAAAGGATAGGATGGGGAACAGCCAGCAGCTTTTCTCATTATGCTGGGAAAAGGCAATTAGGGACATGGTAGATATATTGCTGGGTGTGGACACTAACAAACTATGTGACCCTGAGCAAGTCACAATCTCAGCCTCAGTTTCCTCAACCATAACAGGGTGATAATAGCACCTACCTCCCATATTAGCTGTGCGGATCAAACGAAATTATATTTGTAAAGCACTTAACAGTGTCTAGCCCACAGTAGGCACTTAATTAATATTTGTTTCCTTCCTTCCTAGAAAAAAGCAAACATATATCAGACATATGGACTGACCAAATACAACAAACTATAAAAAATATTTCCTCTAGAATTTTTTCAAGCCACTTCATTAAAATGGTCTGATTGGGGGGCAGCTAGGTAGCGCAGTGGATGAAGCACTGGCCCTGGATTCAAGAGGAACTGAGTTCAAATCTGGTCTCAGACACTTGACACTTACTAGCTGTGTGACCCTGGGCAAGTCACTTAACCCTCATTGCCTCACCAAAAAAAAAAAAAAAAAAGAACCAACTAATTCTAAGATTCCAGTTCAAAGGGACTAACACCTGTGGCCAACTTTATCAGTCTTCCTACTTGAAACAGGGTAGCCCAAAGCTACACACAGGCTTAAGTAATAATAATAATAGAAACCCGTGCTTTACTAACATTTTTCTAAGAAGCCTTAAATTATATTGCTAATTAAGGTACATGACAATCAAAAAGAAAATGAGAAACTAAACAGGTAATAGAAGCCAGTCTTCTTTAAAGTCCTTGTGCATTCCGGAATAAATACAGCTTCTCTTTTAGGAACACAAGTATTTGTCCAAAATGCAAAAGTAATAAGTCAATGGAAGTATGCTACAAAAATGGACATATATTTAATCAATAAGGTTAAAAGAAAAAGGGCATTATTATTATTGGACTATATACTGCATTGGTATTTAATATAAATGATAGATTTTGTTGAGTCTTTTTAAATACATCAGAGAAAATAAGCTATAATAGAATAAAACAATTGCCTCCCATGTATCAGTTTTTGACAAAACTACAATTTATATTGTCTTCGTCTGAGTTAGACCTCTGAGGCATCTCATTTTAACTCTAGGGATGGCAAATCCCAATTCTTAGTGTAAATCTACTAGATAAGGGTTACTCAATATTCAGCATGGCTCTGAAATCTAATTATTAACTCAGTAGGTATATAGATTTTATTCAAATATATGCCTCTCACACACTCTGTAATTACATTGGTATATCTATTGGGGAACTAATTGCAATAACTTTAAGTGCTATGACTGAAAGAAATGAATACAAACAAAAAAACAAAAAAAACACTTGCTTTCCTTTTTAGCTTCTGAATTATATATATACATATATATTTTTTTATTTTTATATCATGAACTTGATAAGCATAATCATTACAACATGCAAAGAACATAAAAAGAGGATTGTCTAAGAAACCATCAATCTGTTACATATAACTACATAGTAAATTTAGAACAAAGGCTTTAACACTTCCCTGCTTCTCTGTGGCCACATTAGAATCTCCATTTGTTCTTTTCTTCTGCATATTTGTCAATGTTTCATTGAAATATTTGTCTTTCTTTTCATCATTTTTTGGTATCACTATCATTAGCATCCATATTCTCTTCTAACAACTTCCCCTATCACCAGATAAAAGGCCTCCTTTGTAATAAATAGATATAATCAAGCAAAACTAATTCACATACTAGCCATGTATGAAAAGGTGCACATCTAGCATATCACCTCTCTCGAACTAAATCTATGTTTAGCACATAGTAGGTGCTTAATAAATGCCAGTTCCTGACTGAAAGAGGCATGCTTCAGCATCATGCATCTGGAAATGTAAACGGTTATTCCATTGATCATTGATCTTAAGTTTTTCAAAGTTGTTTTCCTTTACATCATTGTAATCTTTGCATAAGTTGACCTGGTTCTGTGCACTTTGGTTCTGGTTAATTTCATGTACATTTCCAGTTCATTTCATATAAGTCTTCCCATGTTTCTTTGAATCCACTCCTTTGGTCATTCCTTATAGTACAATAATATCCCATTACTTTCATATACTATAATTTTTCAGCTATTCCCCAATTGATGGGTACCCATGTGCTGCTACAAATGGATTTTTGTACATGCAGGTTATTTCCCTCCATCTTTGTTTTATACCAAGTAATATTTCCAAATAAAGGATGGACACAGTTAAATGACCTTTAGGTATAGTTCCAAAATGCTTTTCCAAATTGCTGGTTAAAAAAGTTCCAACAGCATATAAGTAGTATTCACAACCTCCCATAACACCTCCAACAATTGTCATTCTCCTTTTTTGTCATCTGTAAGAATCTGATGAATCTGAACTGGCAATTCAGAGGTCTTTAAATATTTATTAGCAATTTGGAGCATCTTTATATATTTGTTGATAGCTTATCTTTCTTCTTTTGAGGTCTATGTAGTCATATCATTTGATCATTTTCCTACTGGGGAATGGCTCTTATTATATAGTGGCATCAATCCCTATTTACCTTTTATTTGACCTTTATGGAATAATTTGCTACAAAGATATTTTTCCCATTTGACTATTTCCCTCCTAATTACTCTGATTTTGTTTGTGCAAAAGCTTTTCAGTTTTGCATAAACAAAATTGTCCACTTTATCATTTATGATCATCTCTGTCCTTTATTTGGTCAAAAATTCCTCCCCTATTCATAGTTCTGAAAAGTATACTTCCATACTTCTTTGGTGAATTGAATTTCTAAATATGATTTCATAGCATTTTGGAAAAATAAAACTCTGGTTTCATGGAAATTACAGTTCTGATCAACTTATTTCTTTTTTTAACATCAACTTTTCTTCTCACCTTAATTTAACTCAATTCAATTCAATAAAACATTTATTAACTACAAGCTATGTGCAAACTGGGGCAGCTAGATGGATCAGTGGATAAAGCACTGGGCCTAGAGTCAGGAAGACATGAGTTCAAATCTGAACTCAGACACTTATTAGCTGTGTGACCCTGGAGAAGTCACTTAACCTCTATTTGCCTGATTCCACTGGAGAAGGAAATGGTAAATCACTCTGGTATCTTTGCCAATAAAAATCCATGGAGGGTATGGTCCATAAGGTCATGAAGAGTCAGACACAAGTAAACAACAACAGGACTGTACTGGACACCAGGGATTTAGAAATAAAAATAGGATAATTCCTGTAAAGAATTTTCCTCCAAAGGGATAGACAACATTTATACAACTAAGCAAAGACAGTTTTGTTGTTGTGTCAAGCAGATGTCATTGCTGAGCTCATGGTGAAGAGACCCTACCCATCCTGACTGGAATCCCATATATAACATATTCTTAGAGAGCTGCAAGTATGTGGAAGATGCATTAGAAAGGGCGAGGATGGAGACAGGGAAGCCAATTAATTAATTAAAAGTCTCCTGACTTTTGCAATACTCAGACAAAAGATGGTGAGAGGCTGATTTAGGGTGGTGCCTGGGGGAGAGGAAAACAAGATACATATGATAGAGATGTTGTCCAGGAAGAAGTGGCAAGACACAAACAAGTTAGGGGATATAAGAGTCAAGGGAGGAGCTTGGAGTAGTTGTGTTACTCTCCAAAATCTGGCCTGAGAAGCAGGTGCTGTTAATGAAAGACAAGGAGAAGTGCAAGAAATAAGTGAAAAGGCTACATATAATTCAGGCTACATATATAGTCCAAGGCAGTGGTCCCAAGCAATAACTCTAGTTATTGGATGATTGTAATGTGATCATTTTGTAATGACTATAAACAAACAAAAAAGCATTAAAACATTCTTAAAGACCTGATCAATATGTCTCCTCTCTCTCCTCTTTATTTCTGTCTTTATCTCTTTGCCTCTCTGTCTCTCTCTTCTATCTCTCTCTCCCTTCTTTCCCTCTCTCTTCTCTATCTTTTTCTGTGTCTGTCTCTCCTCTTGCTTTCTCTTCTCTGTCTCTATCTCCCCTCATCTCTATCTTTTCTCTGTCTGTCTTTTTCTCTCTTTCTCTCTTTTCTCCCTCTGTCTCTTCCCTCTCTTTCTTTCTGTCTATGTCTCTCTCTTTTCTCTTGCTCTCTACTCTCTGAATCTCTTTTACACACACACACACACACACACACACACACACACACACACACACACACACACACACATCATGGCATAGTAGAAAAAAGGCCAACCTTAGAGCCAGGACGCCCTGGGTTCAAGTCTTGTCTCTGACACCCATTGTCTGTGTGATCCTGTTCAAGTACCTCAATCTCTCAGTGTTCTAGACAATTCCCTAAGACTAGAAGTTGCAGAGAAAGTATTGATATACATTGGGATGTAAGCTTTAACTCTAGTAGTTCAATCAAAGGTCCAGACTATCAATCTACCTTTTGCCTAGGATATAATTTTCCCAAGTGTAAGTTAAACATGCTTGCTGTCCCTCAGTTTAATTGGCTATCACATCTCCTTTCTCTACATCAAGTGGTTTCCTAGCAACCTGGAGGAATTAACTCTGCTAAGCATTTTTTAGCACACCATGAAAAACCCTGTGGTTAGTCTAAGCTAATGATGGAGAGAATATTGAGCAAGTGGAAGTAATAGGTCTGAAACACTGAAGGATCTTCCTCCATTCTCTTCACACACACACATACACACACACAAACACACACACCCCTCCTCAATATCAAAGGATTCAAAGATTTCATGTAGATTTCCACACATCTGACCTGTTAGCTCACAGAGGTAGGGTCAAGATAAACACATACAATTTAAGCACTCACAGTTTCTGGGCTAAGGTTTTATTCAGAGAGAATTGGATTGGAGGAAGAAATCACCTACCAGCAGCATGAAAACGTTTGGGTCAAAACTTCTTGGCAAAACAACTAAAACCTGCCCTGAATTAGGAAGGCAAAGTATAAATGTTAAAGATATTGAGGAAAAATTGACAAGATTTTGCAAGTGAATGGATATGTGAGGTGAGTGAGAGTGTTTTCGCAAATCACTTAACCCTGTTTTCCTCAGTTTCTCATCCATTAAATGAGCTAGAGAAGGAAATGGAAAACCACTCCAGTATCATTGTCAAGAAAACCCCAAATGGTGTTACAAAGAGTTAGACATGACAGAAGCAATGGAACGATTTATATCCAGTACCTTATTAGTCCATACAATTGTTCTTGGTCTTCACAAGCTTTTCTGTGGAGGCCAGACTTTCAGAGGCTCTACCAAACTAAAAAACAAAACAAAAACAAAAACATCAATCACGGGCCTGACAATAAACTCTTTCTGCTGTCCTTGTCTAGGACTGGCTGAGTCAGAAAAGCTTCTGACCATCTAATTGATCACCAGGTGATAGATTTTTTGGCCATGGAGAAACTACTCTCTCATCTAGATAAATTTTTTATGAGAACAGTCTGTATACACAATAGGGTATTCTGGAAAAGGACTTCATAAAGAATCAGGCAGGATCTCCAATTACTGTTAGTTGTGTGACCGTACGTAAATCATTAAACCACTCTCAGCCTCAGTTTCCTCATCTTGATGTCAGGATCCAATGACAGAACAGATGTACAGCACCTTGCAAACTTCAAAGCACGATATAAATGCCAGCTACTGTAACTGTTGTTGTTGGAGCAGAATGCATCTTCAGCCACACCACTGACTATGGCAATTTGATAAGCTCTTGCTTTGTTATTTGATCATCTATTTAAAAAATAGCTGACTTGATACAGAGACAGCATGACAGAATAGAAAGAAAAGTCAGCCTTAGAACCAGGCATTCCTGTATTCAAGTCCCATCTCTGATACCCACTTGCTGTGTGTCACTGGGCAAGTCACTTAACTTCTTGTTTCTCTAGGTAATTCTAAGAAAGTAGAGGCAGCTGGATAGAGCTCTAGACCTGGAACTAGGAAGACCTGGGTTCAAATTCATCTTCTGACATTTAATAGGTGTGATCCTAGACAAGTCACTTAACCTCTTTTTGCCTTAGCTTTCCAATATGTAAAATGGTGATACTCCTAGAACCTACCTCCCAGAGTTGTTGTGAGGTTCAAATGAGATCACTGTAAATTACTTAACATATTGTCTGACACATAATGTTATACAAATGTTAGTTATTATTATTGTTGTTGTTGTTATTATTATTATTAAAATCCAGCCTCAGACAAAACAGTAGCTAGTTGTTTTGACCGTGGGCAAACTTAACTTTCACTTAACTTTTATTGCCTCAGTTTCCTCATTGTAAAATAGATATAATAACAGCTACCTCCCAGGGTTGATGTGAGAATCAGATGAGATAATAATTGTAAAGTGCTTAGCAAAGTACTAAACCTTTATAAATGGTTTGTGAGCTTTATAAATGGCCTTGAAGAAAAGCAAGCAAAGACTTAATCTGGTTTTGCATTCAGTTCCTGATCTGCTTGCAATATGCTCCTAATTTAATTTCTTCTGAACTGGTAGTTTCTCCCCACAGGAATGTGTATATTATTGATAATTACTAGGGATCAGTGTTTGTGCAGGGAAGGGGATTGGGGCGGGGGAGGGGTGGGCAATGTTGTCCTACTCAGTTCTCAGGGAAAGGCAAGTGTAAAGCGATTGTCTGTGTAAAAAGAATATTTTTCTGAAACTGATGACCTGGGGCTTAGGTAGCTACTAGTCACAGACAAATTCTTCATACAGAAATGGGGATGAGGGGATAGAAATTAGGTTTTAAGGGAGTGAGACCTTGTGTTTAACCTCTCCTGGCCTGTTTTATCACCTTTAAAATGTGGGATTTCATCTGGGTGATTTTTAAGATTCCTTCTAGCTCCAAAGCCTTTGATCTTGATAGAATCTAAGTCCTTGAGGGTGGAGACTTTTTTTCTTCTTTATAACCCTAGGACTTAGCAATGTAGACACTTGATAAATGTGTGTTGATTGTTCTTTTGGATGCAAGGGACTGAGATTCCACTTGAAAATCTATCTGCAGTTCAGTTACCCTACACCTGATGAAAATAATGAGCTAAACCTATTGTTCTCTCAAGAGGTAAAAAGGAGGGCACAGCCAGCCCTTCATGGCAATCTTGGGAAGTCATCTGTTCACAGCCTTTCCTTTAAGTAGACTCATGAGCCCATGAGAGTCTATCCTGTTTTTGTGCTAAGTTCTTTTAAAAAAAATTCCTTTGTTGAAATCCCTTACAGTTATGTAATAATTAGAAATGCATGTTTTCCTTCTAATACTGTCAGAAAAACATTTGAACATTGTTTTAAAGACCTATGTATTATGGTGATTACATTACTATTATTGAAATTACTTGTTAAGTAGATTAAATACTATATCTTTTTACATGTAAACCTAGCACTAGTATCTAGCACATAGTAGGGATTTACTTAATCACTGCTTTCCTAAAATGTCAAATTGAAAATTTCCATAAACTGAAATGCAAGATTATTGCTTGAGAGACAGCAGTACAATTTAAGAGGTCCTATGCTGCCCTCATATGGCCAAAACTGATATTCTTTTAATCCACCCTTTTAAAAATGAGGTTTGGGAAAATGAAATGCACTAAATCGAATTGAAATGAATAAATTCCAAATCAGAAAAATCAATTTACACAATCTTAACTATTTTTGTATAGTGAGGCAGGTTGTTTTGTCAACCCTACCCTGAAATAGACCCCTCTTTTAAATACTAATATTTTTCCAGTGGAATGTTTAATGGTTTTTTCCTTCGTTTCATTTTTTCTTCTGTTAATCTGAAAAATTGAAGTTGAAGATTGTCCAAAGGGAAACCTATAGGTTTGTGGTGAGCATGAGAGTACTACAATACTTTACAAATAAGGAATAACTCTGGAGAAGTGTTATGAAGGCTACCATCAGAAAATTATATCAGTGGAATAAAAGAATGGGTTGGTCACATAGAAAGGAGCATCCGATGTTCAGAATGCCAAAGAGAAACAGTTCTCGATTCACCCTTCTAGTCCAGGATTATACAAGAACACTGTCAGAACACTGCAGAGCAGAGACAAGCCAGGTTAGGCACAAGAGTGCAAGCAGCAATGGGCCTCTGCAGTAGGGAAGCCCAGACTAGCACCCAGGCAGCACAGAGACCAGAAAACCACAGCAGGAAAGACAAGACCAGACCAATGCCTAGCCAACCCAATGCCCAAGTGGAGGTCATATCAGGGCAAAGTAGGAAACAGAGCCAGAGCATCAAATCAGACTTAGAGATGTCTCAGACTTAGAGATGAAGTAGCCCCAGAAAAGCCACAGCAATAGATAAGGCCAGACCACCACCCAGGCAGCCCACCCTGAAGCCAAAACAAGAATAATGGTAGAAGGGCCAGGACAGCAAAGGTCCAAGAAACAAAATATCTGGAGTTTTACAGTAAAACTGCTATCAACACAATCAACAACAGTTGGTTGGGTTGGATCCTATCAGAGTCGTATCAGGAAGGCACAAAGCCAGCTCCAAATTTGGGACTCTGAAAAGTGGAGAAAGAGAACAGGTCAAGACTAAAACCTGAGTCAGGTCATTAGGAGATGGAGCCAAAGCCCAGGAATTCCTGCAGAGAGCAGAGCCCAGTCTTAGCCAACACATCCAAGACTAAGCAGGGACTGATTGCCCTCTATGCAAAAGCATGAGAAGGAAAAGTTTGATAAAAACACAAAATTATAATCCAGGAAATGAAGCTAGACACATAAGTAAACAAGAAGGCACTGATGAACGCAATGAAGAAATGCTATTGATTGAAAGAAACCAAAGAGGTAGACTCATAAGAAAATAGCTCCACAAATCCAAAACGGGACCTTAGAGAAAAGACTGGTTTAGCCACAAGGATTATAAAAGTAGCTGGAAGAAATAAAGAGTTACAAAATGTAATATAAAATGAAATGAGAAATAAGAAAAGAAGAAAGGGAAGGAGAATTAATAGCTTAAAAGAGGGGTTGGTGAACTATTGTTTGTATGTAACTAATGTTACATTAAATGTAAAAAACCATACACCAGGCCATACAAGAATGGAAATGGGCAGGATCTGGTCCCATGGGCCACAGTTTGTTGACTCCTGGCTTAGAACTGAAGGTTGCAAAACTAATTTAAGAAATGGATTCCCTAAAAATTAAAATGATCCCAACAGACAACAATAACTCCACAAGACAGCAAAAAATATTCAAACAAAATCAAAAGATTGAAGGAAAAAATGTTTTAAAGCAGAAGAAAATATAAAGATACATATGATCAAAAACAAATGATCAGGAAAACAGTTAAGGAAAAAATAATCCAGGAATTATCAGACTACATAGAAATTATTACCAAAAAAAAGTCAAGAAACCACGTTTCAACAAATCATAAATGAAAACTGCCCAGATATGTCAATCGATAAGCATTTGTTAAACACCTACAAGCTATAATGTGTTGGACACTGTGCTAAGTACTGGAAGATACAAACAAAAGGGGAAAAAACAGGCCCTGCCCTGATGGAGTTTACAAACTAGTGGAACAGATTAGAACAAAAATCCAAATGAAAATAGAAATAGTCCAATGATCACCTGAATGCTGCCAGAATTATCATAGCCAAAGTCCAACGCTCCCAAGTCAGAGAAAAGATGCTGCAAGCAAATAGAAAGAAAAAAAGTTAAAATACCAAGGAACCATAGCTAGGATTACACAAGACATGACACAGCTATCTAAAAGAGAATGATCTTGGAATACAATATTCCAAAAGGTAAAATAAAAAGATTTCAACCAAGCATAACTTAACCTGCAAAACTGAGGATAATCCTACAGAGTAAAATGGACCTTTAAAAGAAGACTTTTTAAGAATACCTGATGAAAAAAGTAGAAGTCTTAAAATACAAATGCCAAAACCAAGAGGAAATTAGACAGATAAATATGCATGTGGGTTTGGAAGGGATTGTACAATGATGGAGTCCTATCCTGACATTTTTTTTTATTTCTTTCATTGTGCTGTACATTTTAAAGTCTCTTCACTACATGTAGTCTAAACAT
Source organism: Dromiciops gliroides (assembly GCF_019393635.1). Classification (NCBI taxonomy): domain Eukaryota; kingdom Metazoa; phylum Chordata; class Mammalia; order Microbiotheria; family Microbiotheriidae; genus Dromiciops; species Dromiciops gliroides. Next base: position 171,886,323 of record NC_057866.1, on the reverse strand, counting down.
TATGAATATTCAGAATGGTGACATCTATTAAAATAATTCTTAAATTTATATAGTTCAGAATTACATCTGGGAGATCATGGGAAGCCTTTCTGTCTGTTATAACAATCTAGTTCCAAAACAGGTTATTTGTTGATTCTATTTGTAATATAGAGATTTGTCATATCTTGATTTATGATAGATAGTAAGTGTAGACTTTCTAGGTATCCCATAGATGCTCACAACTTGCAGTGATATGTTGCACTTTTTCCACTATTCTGTACATAATCAAGATCTTTCAATTAGTGCAGCTTCCTTTTTTAGTGGTGTCTAGTGGCAGCATTCTAATTCTGAATTTCTATCATAAACCTCTCCATTTTTATAAACAAACTCACATGACTGCCATTTGTTCAATGCTTCCCAGTTGACATATTATTGGTTGATTGCATGTGGATATCATTTGTGAAATGCCTTCTTATACTACTCCTGGATGTCTTTCTGAGCTAGGCTGAATTCAGATCAGGCCAGTAATTCAAAATTAGAATTATAATGCAATGAGATATTTGGGAAACAAATGTATTTCATACAAGAAAAAAATGACTTTGCTAATATCAAAAGCCAAAAAGGCTATAATTCCTAAAGTTAAAAATATACTAATCCAGATAAAACTGCTACTCCCCTTTGCCCCTACATTTGCCACTGCAACTGTCCATAGGTCAGAAGTTCACAGGTCAATGGAAATTAAAAAAAAAAACACAACAATGCTAGCTTCCTATAGGCTGGGCTTTTTATACCCCAGATGGTAAAGAAGTCAAGCCACTGATAATTCTAAGAATCACTTCCCATTCCCCTTAAAAGTTAGTGCTGCTCCTACTACAGATATTGGTCATTTCCTAGAATGAGCCCATTTGGTTACATTTGAGAAATCCAGTAGTGAATATCTATTATCTTTACTAATTGTCTCGTGAAGTAGTCTGTTCTAAAAGTATTTCTGTGCATTTTAACCAACATTAAATTTTTGTGTTTTCTGAGAATACAGGTCAACGCTATTCTCCCCTGTAGATGAGAAAGTGTTCATCTTTCTATAGCTACATTGGGGTGATGACCTTTGCCTTTGCTTAACACTGCACGGGTTTTTGTTTAGTTACCCCCTAGATCCATTGTTGGCCATTTTACCATGACAAAAGCATAGACTGATGTTCCATAGGTATAAATTGCTTTAGATCTAGTCTTCCTGTTAAAATTTTATTTCAGCACTCTTGTCAGTCTTATAACATAATAACCTCAGTTTTCCCATTAATAGACATGCTAAATGGTTCTTGCCTTGAGAAGGCCAAGAAGTTTGTAACTATTGGCTTCATCCATTGGTTCAATTTGACCTATTAAGCCTTTAGTCTCTATTCCTCCATAAAGAAGTTTAAAATTAAAACAAGTCTAAATATGAATCAAGTCCAAATGACATTTTGATCCCATCCATAAGATGAAATAACTACTTAATGTTTTTTTCAGTGATGCCATATAGCTTGATGTCATACATCTATATCAAGTGATTAATGAGATGTTTTGGCTCTAATCCCTCTTTAATTTGAAAGCCAAATTTACTTCTATTTAAGAGAGATAATAATGGATTTAGGCATAAGTCAAACCATAATGGTCTTATCCTCTATCCTTGAAAAATCTCTTGTTTCATATCAATCATTTTTTATTTTCATATCATATCAAATCTCTCATTCTAATGCCATTCTCATATCAAATCTCTTGTTTCATATCATTCATTATTGTGCTGGTGGCATATTTCAAACAGAGTAGATTTCCATATAGGCACCAAATGCTCTAGTTTTCTTTCTACATTGAGGTCTATTTTATAGATTATAAAGCAAGAATAATTCATTAATGAAGAACTGAGTCAAAAGCTTTGTGATAATGAATAAAAGCAGAATAAATGTTACTGTACTTTCAGATAGCTTGTTTACTAATTATCTAATTGATTATGTTTCTCTATACACCAGATACTTTTTGATATACTCTTTTTGAACTTCAAACAACACATTAGGTTTTTGGTATTTGTTTGTAGAATTACTTAGTTATACAAACTATAATTTCTTTGGAGAAAGTACATACAAGTAATTAGCCTATTTTTTGAGGGTTACTTATATACTTATCTATTGTTATCTTTATCTCATTTTTCTCATCTTTTTCAAGGGGGTTCAGTTATGAACAGTTATAGGACAATTTACTACTATTCAACCATATTTTATGTTTTTTTGTACTATTACGCATTTGGCTTAAATAACTACTTTTTGTACTTGGAAATTATTAGGACATAAACTCATCCTCTGCAATCCCTTTAAAAGGATATTTAGTACAACTCCAGTAGCAGATAATACAAGACTTGTTATCATCATTGTCATTATTATGAGTCCAAACCTCTAATTTCTCTAGTGTAAAGAAGTCATAATGTGGGAAAACCCTTAATAGATGCAGATTGTTAACTGATCTGCAATTTACTTTTAGAGAGTTGACCGGGACACTGAAAATTTCAGCAACATGTTCAAGGTAGCACAGCTAATATGCATCAGAACCAGGACGTAAAGCCAGGTCTTCCTGCTTTAAGCCCAATTCTCTGTTACAATTCCATGCCACCTCTGTGTGACTATCACCACCATCACTGTCCTCTTCATCATCGCTGTTATCATCATTAATTATGCTATGCTCAAGAAAAAATGAATTCAACCTTTGCTTTCATAGCTCACAAATCACTACAGTGGAAAAATTGTGGTCTTTGGAAAAATTGGATCACAGCAAAATTATTTTCTTGGCAGCTGCTAAATTAATGTGGAAATTATAGTGTTAAACTAATCTATCCAGGGTTTTCTCAGGCCCTTCAAACTGTGGGTTCTATAAGGTATGAAGAGAGTGCTAACACAATTTTGTCCAAGCAGTTAATAATGATTCTAAAATACACACATTAGTTGTGCCTTCATGGTAGATGAAACACTGTGGCGTTTAAATGTTAGCTCGTTCACATTTATTCAAATGTCACCAGAAAAGAAATGGATTGAAATTACCATAGAAACCACTCAATATTTCAGGTGTTCCTTCATGTGCTTTGTTCTAGAAACTGTACAGATAATGAAGCCATATTTTATGGTCTTTCATTAATTCCATTGTCTTGCCTCTCTATTGGTAATTTGTCTGTAAAGTTACCACATCCTCCTTTGTTTCGCCTTCATTTTTTGGCAGCTATGGTCCCGGCACTTTACCTCCAGCTGAGAAACTGGAACAAGCAACTTCTTCTAAATCTTAAACAAATTTTGAGCATTATCAATGACTATGTGAGCAACGTGTCACCTTCTTTGGCCAAGAAAGCAAATTTACAACCCTCTTCCATAGCAATTTAAACAGTACAGTTACTCATTCTTGCTTTATATCATCAATCATGGAGTTCCACTGACAAACAAGGTTAAAAACAAATCCCATGCTGGTTATATTTTTTAAATTATATTTTATTTGCTTTTTCAATCAGCAAAAATCCACTTTATCTTCCTCACCACCACCCCCGAGTGAGAACAACAACAACAAAAATCCAAACCAATGTTACCAACATGCATAGTCAAGCCAAGCAAAATTCCCCACTGACCATGTCATATGTATCATATATAATTTATGATATATAATATATGATCGATATTGTAAGTGTGTGTATAAATTCTGCACTGAGTCCTTTACTTCTCCACTAAGAGGTGGGAAGCATGCCTTAACTGGAAATGTGGCCAGTTACAGAGTTATCAGAGCTGATTCTTCCAAAGTTATTTGTCGTTACATTGTTTTATTTGTTGACAATGATGATGATGACATTGTTCGTCCTCACTCCCAAAGAGAATCATGACATCAGGGTGATGTCATGACTTGTAGTGAATTTGGATTTAAATGAGGGAGGGCTGTGTCAAGTCACCAGCCTCACTCTCTCCTCCAGAGCCATCTGGGTCCAGTGGCATGATGTATATCACAATACCACATTGTTGTCTAAGTACAAATTGCTCTCCTGGTTCCCCTTGCTGCATGCTACATCAGTTTGCCACTCTCCCCAGATCTCCTTGATGGTTCTCTCATTTCCCCTCTTCTCATATTTCCTATAGCTCAATAATATCCTATCACAGATGTACACCATAACTTGTTCATCTATTCCCGGATTCATGGGTAACTCCCTCTTTCTGACCAGATTCCCCACTCAGTGATTTCAAAAAGAACCACAAACATTTTTGTACACCCTTAGGGTTCCTTTTGCCTATGACCAATCCCTCCTCCTATTCACTCTTCCTCTAATTCCCCCACTTCCCTATGATTTCCCCGTTGAATAAAACATGTGATTGTACCCAATTGTGTGAATGTGTGTTTATATATATATATATTACTCCTTTACCTGACCAGTTAAGATCCAAGTGAAGCTTGACAGTCACTCCCCCACCCCCTCTTCTTTGCCGGTATAGATGTCTACTTGTATACAATGATTATGTGAGATAATTTTCCCTAAAATTACTTTTCCTTCTCACCCTACCTCAGTGTATTCTTCGTTTCTCTTTCCTTTCTTTTTTTAAGATCATCACATTAGACCATTACAATTTCCAGGAATTCTGTCTAATTAGATTCCATCTATGACCCCTGATCACTATAGGGTTCATAGAGGACATATGTATCATCTCCACATATTAGAATGTAAGCAGTTTATTTTTGTTTAATTCTTTGTATTTATGTATTTATGTTTCTTTTAATTCCTGTGTTCAAACTTCAAATTTTCTTCACAGCTCTGGGCTTTTTATCATGCTTGGAAGTCCTCTAAATCTAAAAATCCATTTTCTCCTGTTTGATTATTCTTAGTTTTTCTGGTAATTCTTGGCTGTAAGCCTATAGCCTTTGCTTTCTCGAATGAGGTATTCTAATTTCTCTACTCCTGTATAGTGCTGACTGCCAAATCATTTTAGAAGATAATTTCATAATAATAAAATTGTCAACTATAAAAGTTTAGATTTAGGATATGTACAATTGTACCTATCAATGTCTATATGTCATTTAATTGCCTGGGAGAACTATAGTCCATATGCAGGGGAAAAAGTATATGTGTGCATGTACGTATGTTTCTATTCTACCAGCAATGTATACGATTGATCAAGGGTATCATCAAGACTTCACTCTTTTCCATGAATTTTGTTAATTTGGGTACAATATAATCTAACTCATAAAGGACCAAACAGTATGAATGAGAAATTATGGCAATCACAAATCAGCAAAGGTCTAGATTTTGATGCATAATAGAAGTTGACAGGTACCCTAGCCAGTGAATGTATAATCTAAATTCAATGTATATTCAATAGAGAAAAACAAATGGTTTTTTCTCATGTTTAAGGGAATAAGAACAATGATGAAACTATAGGGAACATTTTTAAAAATCCAAGATTTTCCTATTAACACACAAAATTGCCAGAGGTTATGTTATTATACATAACTATTACTAACATATTCCTTATTCACAACACAAAAGCTGAAGGCAAACTTACATAATATTAGAACTTGATATTATCAAGCGTGACCTCTAAATGTTATAATCAAGGAAACTAAAACCCAGGGAATTTAAGCATTTTGCCCAAAGAAAACATATACAAACTTATTTAAAACTACTCCTTTTATAGTAGCAAAGAACTCACTGAATGGGTAAATGAATTGTACATGAATGTAATGGAAAAGCATTATGCCATAAGAAATAATAAGGATTAGGAATTCAGAAAAATTTGTTAAAATATTTTTAACTAATATAGTGTGATACAAAGTAGAATCAGGAGAATAATTTACATGGTGACCAAAATAATGTAAAACATTATTGAAATGTAAAAACAATATTGAAAAATTTGAGAACTCTGATCATATATGGTGACCAGCCAAGACATCAAAGGATTAAATAGTGCAGGAGGTTTTCTTCCTTTGGCAGAAAGATGGTCTCATATAGGGGTGGACTTAGGCTTACATTGTCATAAATGACCAATGTGTTGACTTATTTTGCTTATCTGTATTTCTTTGTTACAAGGAGGGGTTCTGTGAAGGAAGGAGATAGGAAAGATAATAGATGGCCAATATTTTTTAAAGAGTACCAATAAAACACTTTAAAATTGTCACATAAAAATAGGGGGAAAAAAGAAGAGCCTGGTTAACTGTGGACAACATGGGTAATATCATTCAGATAACACTCTCCATTAGAAACAGACATTCTGAGTTCCCCCAAGAGCAATAGGAGTTTTCCTCTGATTTCAAGGAATGCCTTATACTTTAACTTTTCCCAAAAGAAAGGGATAGAGAGGCATCAGTAGGGACCTATTTTCACTACAAATTCTATCTAATATCAAAAATGTGTCTGGTCTGCTTAAAAATTAGAGGAAACAGCTTAACAAAGCCCATGGATAATTTCTCTATTCCCTAGCAAATCTTTATCAAAAGTACTAACATTGCACAAGGTTGAATTATTTGAGTGGTGAAAAGACCAATATGAATGGGATTGGCAAGAAAAAGCCCATATAACCCAAAGAAGTCAGAGAATCCACCATAATTGGATAGTAGCTCTTAGATGTAGGTATATGGAAAAAAAATCTAGGATGTATACAGAAGGAAAAGCTAAAATGAGCCAGCCAGGTGTTGTTAAATCCAAGGTAATGTCATCTAAATTAAGAAAAGTGCAGTGTCCAGAATAAGGGAAGTCATTAGTATTAATATTTGCCTTAGTTAGCCTGGATCTGGAATATCGTGTTCAATTGCTGAGACAATTTCTGTTGTAGCTTTACAAAATACCTAAGGTATGTTCAGGGGAAGGTTGCCATGACCATGAGAGAATTTGAAATCAGATCCTTCAAGGAAGGGTTGAAATAATTATGGTAAAAGTAATCCCTTGGAGGCGGCTAGGTGGTGCAGTGGATAGAGCACTGGCCCTGGAGTCAGGAGGACCTGAGTTCAAATCCCGTCTCAGACACTTAACACTTTTTAGCTGTGTGACCCTGGGCAAGTCACTTAACCCCAATTGCCCTGCAAAAAAAAAAAAAAAAAAAAGGTAATCCCTTGACAAAATAATTAATTGTTGTCTAAAGAAGAGATTACAATGAAAAAGAGCTATCTCCACATATTTAAAACTATATGATATGGAAGATGTAGTACACTAAAGGCCATAACCAATAAAGTGGGGGATTTTTTGTTATGCTCATAAAAATTGTTGAAGCTTATATTTTTTGTACTGATTTATAGAAAGTATCATCCACCATTTTAATGGAAATCAAAATAGATGTATCCATATAAGCCTAGATAGATAAATGGATAGTTAGATAGATAGACAGCTAGATAGTGTATACCTTTGTGTACATGTATATGGATACATGGATACAGAAGATCATTTAATATGAAAGAAAATTATGCTCATTTAATTTAGCTAAAATGTAGTGAACAATGACTTTGTGTTGTATTTCATCTGTGGAGCATCCTTTCTCAATAACCAATAGTATTGAGTCAAAATACTTGGATTCCACTTGTCCTCATGCTGTTTTTCCATTGTAAAGATTTATTGATGGAAATTTTCACTATGTCCATCACTTGCAGCACTAGATTTTCTGGGAAACAGCCCAAACGTGAATCCAAGAGATGCATCTTAAATGGAATGTACAATGTCATTGCTTAATAGGCTTTGAGAAAAATCATGACCATATTCTTGGTAACCATTTGCTTCTCTCAAAAAGGTCATAGATGATTAAGCATGCTACCCACCGCCTGACAGAGAGTTGATGGACTCAGGGGGTAGAATAAGACATACATTTTTTGGATGTGGCCAATGTGGGAATTTATTTTGCTTGACTATGCATATTTGTTATATGGGTTTTCTTTCACATTTTAATAATGGAAAATAAAATTTGTTGATTGAAAAATAAAATAATTGTGTTATATCTATATTTAGTGACAAAATTAATTTCATAAGTGCATATCATATAATTTATTTGAACATATATAAGTATAATTTCTAAATTATAAATAATGTATAAATATATTCATTTACATGTAATTTATATTATATATTTCTACTATATTTTATTGTTATATAATGTAAATATGTATAAATCTATAATGAACACTACATAAATCTATAACATTAGAATATTCATATAATATAATCTAGTTCTATATTTATAATTGTGTTTTTATCTTTAACCTTTTATTTAAGCATATTTATTATATAATATAGCAACTGTTGCATTTATATTTTCTGTATTATATCTTTTATATAATACATAATTCTATTAGCATTATTATATATTGTACATAAATGGTGTGTTATATAAATATATTTATGTGCATGTTATATTTTATACATAATGCTTGTGTTATTAATATAAATATTGCTTAAGTATTTATAAATATCAAATAAACAAAATGTGTTATAGAGAAATAAAATATATTAATGGTTTAATATAAAGTATTTATATTATATATAATTACAGTTATCTCTTCTACATTTCTGGGTGTTACAGGACACAATCCCCCTCCCAATCTAGAAAACCCACATAAAATTTTTGACCCTCCTTTTGTACCATAAAAGAAGTCTGAATTATTATAGTATTAAAAGACAAAATATGTTGCCATTATGTAATATTATACATATATTTTATGTATTTCTGAGTTTCTAAACTTTTTCTGTGGCATCTGCTGCCCTTTGCAAAAGTTGTCTACAACTTCCACAAAACTCCCTCAAAATTCCCATTTAGTTTCTTATGCTGACCTGCAAGTTATCAAAACTGTCATGGGGAAAGTGGAGATGGGGAGTAATACTATACTTATAGAGTGCATATTCTACTTATATAATAATCATACATTATTATATATGAATATTGTATGAATATAGATTAATATATAAGTAATATTTTGAGTTATTCAGTTCTTTGTGACTCCAATGGCCATAGCACTGCCAGGCCTTTCCAATACGAGATGCTCATCGTGGGATGTCATGTCTTTTAGCATTTTTAACATTCCCAAGAGGTTCTTTTGGCAAAAACACTGGAGTGTTTTGCCATTTCCTTCTCCAGTTTTACTCAGGCAGGGGTTAAATGACTTGCCCAGGGTCACACAGGTATTAAGTATCTGATGTCACATTTGAATTCTGATCTTTCTGACTCTAAGCCCAATGTTTCATCCACTGTACTACCTAGCTGTCCCACGTAAATAATATATTTAAATACTTATACATTATAAAGGTTTATATATTTATTTATATAATATGTACTTATATTACATACACTAAATTTGTTATTAAAGTTATATAGATCTATAGATTACATTTTAATCAGCGAAATCCATTTTGAATAAATTATTAAATTATGGGTTTGGCACCAATTTATTGATGCTATTTATTAATTCATATTAATGATTAATTTATGTTATTCGCGATTAGATTTTACTTAATATTGTTTGTTTGGCATACGCATTAAATAAATAACTGTATTTGTGCTGCTTTTGAATGTCAGCGTAGATCATAGAAACATACTGATTTAACTCCTACTTGATTTCTTCCCTGTGAAAGGGGTGGGGGTCGGACTCCCCAGCCCCAAGCCTTTGCAGCCGGGTGTCTAGCACGTGGCCTGAAGCTGCAGGACACATTCCTAGAGGGAGCGCAGTAGGACAAGGTGCCCGGCCCAGGGCCTCTGCAGGGCCGCTCTGGAGCACCGCCCCCGCAGCCCGGCCCGGGCCACTGCTGGAGAGGGCGGAGCCTACAAATCGAAAGAGAAAGCAGGCCCTGCGAGCCGGAGAGAGCCCTGCTCTGAACCCCCATGAAGCCGCCAGGGCTGCCGTGGCTCTGGCTGTCCTTGGGCTGCAGCTGCTTCCTGGCCTCGGCTCAGCCCCGGGGAGCCCTCCTGGGCGCAGCAGCTGCAGCGAACGGGAGCCACCCCAGCCACGTCTCCCCGGAGCGCAGCGAGAAAGGCTCTGCAGCCTTCCGGGTACCGATCGTTCCCCACCCTTCTCCCTCCGCCGCTTCCTTTTTCTTTCTCCTTTTCCATCCACAGCCCGCTGCCTTTCTCAACTTCATTTTGTTTGGGCAGCGGGCTAGGGCAGGACAGACGGGCACTGTGGGCAGCTTTAGAGCAGAAGGATGTAGGAAGAGATGAGGACTGGGTAGCAGAAAGAGGACTGACTTCCCAGCCAGCCCTGAGATTTCTTCCTTTGAAATTCTGTCTTTGACTCTGTGTGTGTGTGAGATCCTGTCTGTCTGTCTGTCTCTTTGTGTGTCTCTGTCGCTTTGTGTGTGTGTGTGTCTCTCTCTCTCTGTCTCTCTCTTCCTTCCTCAGTTTCCATCACTCAATGCTGATTTCCACTTTCTTCTCTTCCTCTCTTTGTCACTACCTTGACTGTCTCTTCGACTCTTTCCATCTTTGTTTCCCTTAAATACACACCTAGGCAGACCCCACTGCCCCTTTCTGTTCTCTCTGTGTACAACTCTCTCCCCTTTACCTTTTTACCCTCTCTCCCCTGGAAAGTATGTTATTTTCTTTTAAAATATAGTTTCAAGGGCTTCCAGGGGCTTTAGCAATCAGCTTGTTCAAAACCTTGATTTTTTTTTTTTTTTGGTGGGGCAATGAGGGTTAGGTGACTCGCCCAGGGCCACACAGCTAGTTAAGTGTCAAGGATCTGAAGCTGGATTTGAACTCAGGTCCTCCTGAATCCAGGGCCGTTGCTTTATCCACTGCGCCACCTAGCTGCCCCAATACCTTGATTTTGCAGAAAAGGAAGCCGAGGCCCAGAGACTTGATGTAATTTGCCCAGTGCCACATGGGCATTACTGGCAATTCAAGCTCAGGGTCTCTGGCATCAAATTGTGAGTCTGGAATTATAAAACGTTAATCAGGGGAATTATAAACAAAAAAAGGGAGTCAATGTGGAGCTCTTGTAGAAAGAGATATCCTGTGAGTAGTCTCCAGACCATTATTTTTAAACAAAACAATACCTTGGTACCATGCCCCTAGCTGTCTTAAACTAGACAAACATTTAAACTCTAATTTAAAAGATCTTAAATTTTAAAGTTGTTAAACAGCAACTGTTGTTCAGTTGGGTCCAATTCTTCAGAATTCTTTTTTGGCAAAGATAAAAGATACTGGAGTGATTTGCCATTTCCTTCTCCAGCTTGTTTTAAAGATGAGGAAACTGAGGCAAATAGGGTTAAGTGACTTGCCCTGGGTCACACAACTAGTATATGTATGAGGCCAGATTTGAACTCGGGAGGATGAGGTTTCCTGATTCCAGGTCTGGAAGTCTAGCCACTTTACCATCTAGCTGCCCTTCAACTGCAGGCATTAGCCAGGGTTGCAAATAGTAAGCAACAGAGCCAGAATTTGAACACAGGGCTTCTGATTTCCAGTTCACTGTTCTTTCTATGATACCATTCTAGAGTAGTTGGATGCTAACATTACTTTCTGTCCTAAAGTTATGTGAGGTAGTTTAAGATTCCTGCTGGGAGCAGACCTCTTCAAACTATGTGAAGGGAGATCTCATGTGATGCTGAGAGATCTTGATTTTGGACCTTATGAGAAGTGAGGAATGGGTTGAGGGCACCACTCCTGCAGAGAGTACTCCTATCAGTAAAATAACAGTTATTGAAATCTTGGGTAAAATGACTTCCCTTCTGTGAAGAGATGTTTATTTACAGTGTAGGAAGAATGTGCATGTGCGTGATGAGTGGAAAATCTCAGCTGTGAATCATGCCCTCTTGTCTCATTTCCCAGGACTGGGCTTCTTGGTACTATTCTTACATCTCAAAAGTCTTTCTTTCGTTGATTTTGGGTTTAAAGTCAAAATAAACAATCACATCGCCCTTGATTCAAGCTAATCAGACTTTTTAGGAGAAAGTTAGATTTTGTAAGATCCTTGTAGAATAGAAAGGCAGTAACTTGCAGATAGACTCAAAGTAAAGGGTGATTTCAAGAATAAGGAATGACGAGGGGAAGGAACTGGAATGAATGTAAGTGTGTTCTACATCTCCTGTGATAGTAGGTTACAATACCACAATCATTTCAAGATTCCTTATCATCACTTAAATTACCATCAGAAAACATGAGCATACAAGTGCTGCCAAGCACAGGGTGAGTGAGGCAATAATACTCTGTACAATTGTGTTTCTTGCCATCTTGATAGTTTGTTTACCAGGGTGTTCTTACTGACAATAAAGGCCTTATCTCCAGTTTATTACTCATGTAGGCCAATGCTAACTCAAATCCCAAGAGAGCTCTTTTATTTTTATTTGTTTGTTTGTTTTTTTGTTTTGTTTTTTATGGGGCAATGAGGGCCAAGTGACTTGCCCAGGGTCACACAGCTAGTAAGTGTCAAGTATCTGAGGTGGGATTTGAATTCAGGTCCTCCTGAATCCAGGGCCAATGCTTTATCCACTGTGCCACCTAGCTGCCCAAGAGAGCTCTTTTAATGTATGTTGTTGGCTACTTATTCTTCTCCATCCTCCCCTCCCTTCTACCCCTTAGACATCTTACTCCCTATCCTCATCTCCCCACAATCATTTCATCTTTAAGCCCCTGGAAAGGTTGTAAGCATTCCAGAGAGGTAGTATCTTGGGATTTGGCCGCCAGGAGAGGAACTCTGTTGAAGCTCATTACATTATCAGCATTGCTTTGGAGAAGAGTTTTTCATTTAGCTGTGATGACAATGGAATTACAAAAATATACTTCCATTGAAAATTAGGATGGTGCAGTGGATAAAGCACTGGCCTTGGATTCAGGAGGACCTGAGTTCAAATCCAGCCTCAGACACTTGACACTTAACTAGCTGTGTGACTCTGGGCAAGTCACTTAACCCTCATTGCCCTGCAAAAAGAAAACAAAACTAAAAAAAAAAGAAAAAGAAAAGAAAATTAGGGTTGGGAAACATTGACAAGCACCAAATATTTAAAACTTAAAAAGACAAACTTCCAAAAGTCATCTATACATTTAATAGTAATCCTAGTCAAATTGCATAGCTAAAGATTCATACATACATATATATGGTAAACACCTAATATGTAATTGAGGCAGCTTACTTAGTGGCCCTAGAGTCAGAAATACTTGGGTTCAACTTTTGCCTCTGAAACATATACTAGCCATGTGAACACCATCAAGTCACTGAAGCTTTTAGTAAGTATAGAAACGTCTATTATCATAGATTGCAGAGGAGGTGGAATCTGTCTTTATAGGGTGGAGGGAACTGCCACACTAGGAGAGCCACGCACTGATGGAATCACAGGTGTAGATACTTAGCAAAATATGCTTATAAAGGCATGGAGAGGGAAGGGAAAGAACCAAGAAACTATTATTTCATTGGTATAGAATTTTTAGATGAGGAAATTATCTCTAATTCACCAATCTGATAAGCACTTTCTCTGATTTTCTGTCATTTTATACATGCATACACACATACATATATACACACACCTATACACACAATACATACATACATATGTGTGATATAGATATAAAATGTAATTATGCATCATATTTTATACATACATTATGCTACCACATTTTATATATACAGATAATATTTGTGTGCTTAATACACACTATATATTACATATTATTCTATATTGTGTTACATACATAGACATAACATACTTGTGTTTGGACTGGACCTGTGATCTCATTGATATAGAGAGCTCTCTGGTGAGGTAACTAACTCCCTCTACTAATCCAGATCAACAGCTGCTCTGAGTCTTAAGGATCATAGATAATTTCCTGGAGAACTTCCCAAAGTCCCCCAGCCACCACTATGTGTCAGTCAGGACTTGAATGCAGCCAGTTATCTCTATCCACCAAATCACATAGATGGACAGAAACTTGATATGCTACAGATATAACTGAACTTCAGATTTGTTCATGCCTGTGTTAATGTTGTCACTGGGAAGAGATAATCATGAGGAACTGAATGCTTTAAAATAGCCACGCTCTAGAAAAGACCTGATTTGTGTCATGGACCCCACCCTTGGCATTCCTAAACCTGTCTAAACCTGTGGATCCATTCTCACAATAATCTTTTTTTAAATATTTGAAGGAAATGATAAATGTCATTGAGAGATTAGGAAAAATTAAAATGTCATTCCTCCCTTCCCATACCTGACATCACTGAGAGAAAGGATTTTAGTTTTTCATTGACCAAGAAAGCCTAGCCCTTGGTTTTAGGACTGAAAGTAAAGATAGCAGCTCAGATATAGAAATTGACAACTTTTTTTTTTTCACATTGACCTTTTAAACATTTATTTTTAACATTCTTTTCTTTTTAAATTTTGAGTTCCGTATTCTCTCCTTCCCTCCTACTCCCTACCCTCCCACCAAGAAGGCAAGCAATATCATATATCATTTATACTTGTGAAATCATGCAAAACATATTTCCATATTAGTCATATTTGGAAAAAAGCAAGAAAAATAAAGTGATGGGGCAGCTAGGTGGCACAGTGGATAGAATACCAGCCCTGGATTCCAGAGGATCTGAATTCAAATGTGACCTGAAACACTTGACACAAACTAGTTGTGTGACCCTGGGCAAAAAAAAAAAAAAAAAAAAAAAAAAAAACCCAAGAAAAATAAAGTGAGAAAATTATATTTCAGTTTGTAGTCAGAGTTCATCAATTCTCACTCTGGAGGTAGACAGCATTTTTTCACCTTGAATCCTTTTTGATTGTCTTGGATCATTGTCTTGATCAGAGTAGCCAAGTCTTTCACTGTTGATTATCATTACAACATTGCTGTTACTGTGCACAGTGATCTCCTGGTTCTTCTCATTTCACTTTGCATCAGTTCATCCAGGTCTTGCCATGTTTGTTTGTTTTTTCTAAAACCACCCCCCTCCTCATTCCCCACAACACAATAGAACTCCATCACGATCATATGTCACAACTTGTTCAACCATTCCCCAGTTAACGAGCATCCCCTTTATTTCCAATTCTTTGCCACCAAAAAAAGAGCTGCTATAAATATTTTTTGAGTGTATATATCCTTTTCCTTTTTCTTTGATCTATTTGGGATATAGATATAGTAGTGGTATTGCTGGGTCAGAGCGTATGCAGTTTTATTGCCCATTTTTCTCTCCACCCCTCCAAAATTTGTCCTTTCTGATAGATATGAAGTAGTATCTCAGAGATATTTTAATTTGCATTTCCTTAATCTATCGTGATTTAGAACATATTTTCATATGACTGTAGATAGCTTTGATTTCCTCTTCTGAAAACTGCTTGTTCATATCCTTTGAGTATTTATCAGTTGGGGAATGGCTCTTATTTTTATAAATTTGGCTCAGTTCTATACTTAGTATATATTTGAAAAATGAAGCTGTAATTTTTTTATATTATGTCATTGCCTGTGGTGCCTTTTAGCACAATCTAGTTTCCCTTACCATGACTTTTAATTAGCTTTATTTTTGCTTTTGCTTTGTCTGAGATTGTGACTGCTACCCCTGATTTTTTTTAGTTCAGTTAAACCACATTTGATTCTGCTCCAGCTGTTTATTTTTAACTCTTGATGTATCTTTCTTTTTTTAAAAAATTTTTACTTTCAACATTAATTTTTATAAGATTTAAAGTTCCAAATTTTTCTCCCTCCCTCCCTATCTTTCCCCCTTCACAAGACAACTAATATGATATAGGTTATATATGTACAATCCACAAGTACTCTTTTTTTTTTTTTAGTCTGTGTTCAATCAGTATCAGTTCTTTCTCTGGAGGTGGATAGTATGCTTCATCATTAGTCCTTTGGGATTGTCTTGGATCATTGTATTGCTCAGCGTAGTTAAGTCATTCACAATTTCTCATAGAGCTATAATGCTGTCACTGTGCATAGTGTCCTCCTGGTTCTGCTCACTTCACTATACATCAGTTCATGATTCTTTCCAGGTTTTTCTAAAATCATCCTGCTTGCTGTTTCTTATAGCACAATAGATTTTCATTACAATCATATACCACAGCTTGTTCAGTCAATCCCCAATTAATGGACATTCCTTTGATTTCTAATTCTTAGCCACCACAAAGAGTTTCTATACATATTTTTTGTACATTTTTTCCCTTTTCTCTTTTTCACAATTACCATTGTTAACTGTTTCCCTCCATCCTATGCCCTTCCCCATGATATTTACTCTATTATCTATATAATATACATAAGCTCCCACTCTCTATAAAATGCTCCAATGGCATGCGTCTCAAATAGCCTCTGACAACCGAAGCTCAACTCCTGGCCTTCTTGTGGTGGTACTGTTTCCACTAACAGGAGAAGGGGCAAAGGTGAGTCACTGGCGCCTTAAAACCAGTCACTTCGGGCAGGTGGGGCTCGTTAGCCTTGGCAGGCAACCTGCCTAGGGGAAGGAACCCTGATTTTAAACCTCCTCTGCCTTGCGGCTATACCCATATATGGGAAAGGCTTCGGGAGTTAACCCGAGTTAAAATCAGGAGTTGAAGTCCCTTAGGCAGTTGGATGTTGGACATCACATCCCTCTGGCAACTCCTGCACTGGTGCTAAACTGTATTGGCTCTGCCTCTCCTTTGGATCCACCAGTGTCACGGAGAGGGAAAACCCACTGCATGGGCAACAGCTTGTTTTCCATATTGATCCGCCCAGGCCAGTGCCCTGGAGAGGACACTCCAGCTACTCCTTATGGGGTAGATACAACACGGGATGCAGCAGTTACCCGTTATAAGTCACTCAGGAGCCGTGGCTCCCACATCAGACTGCACAGCCACACTGTGGCCTGTGGCTCTTCAAGGCGCTGATCCATGGTTGTCCATGACTGGTGGAGGCCTACTATTATCTATCTTCTTTCACCCTATCCGTGCTCAAAAGAAATTTGCTTCTGACTGCCACTCCCCCAGTCTGCCCTCCTTTCTTTTACCCCTCTCTCCTTATCCCTTCCCCTCCTACTTTCCTACAAGATTAGATAGCTTGCTCCACCCAACTGAGTGTGTGTTGTTCCCTCCTTGAGCCAACTCTGATGAGAATAAGGTCTTTGAGCCTATTCTGATGAGTGTAAAGTTCATCTACTACCCTGCTCCTCCCCCATCTCTTCCCCATCCAAAAGCCCTTTCCTGTTTTTTTCATGTGGAATTTCACCCCATTCTATCTCTCCCCTTCCTTCTCCCCCACTGCATTCCTCTCACCCCTCAATTTTACCCTAAAGATGTCATCATGGGACAGCTAGGTGACACAGTGAACAAAGCACCCACCCTGGATCCAGGAGGACCTGAGCCCAAATCCAGCCTCAGATACAAGGTACTCACCTACTACACAACCCCAGGCATGTCACCCAACTCCAACCACCCCACAACAAGAGATAAACAAAAAATAAATACTTTCTTCTCTCACTTTTTATCCTGTCCCTCCTCAAAAGTCCATTTTGTTCCTAACCAATGTCTCCCTTAATCTGACCTCCTAATTTACTATCCAGTCCCCTTTCTCTTATTCCCGTCTACTATTTCCCTATTGGTAATGTGGGGGCCAAATTTAATATATGGAGAGTTAATTGAGTGGCTCACCAAAATATTGGGGTCCCAGAAATAATGAGGGACCTCTAAGTTCAAAACTCCCTTCCCTTCGAACTGCGTTTTTAGATATTTCTCCCAGACCAATAAGAAAGGAGCCTAATAGCCTCTGTTCCACAAATGAATCAGGTTTTATTAATGAGAATAAAGTAAATAGCAAAAGTGAAATTAATAAAATCAAAGACAAGGAAATAGGGGAAAAGAAATATGGAAAATTCTCCTAGCTCTAACCTAAGTCTATTCAAAAGAGCAGAGTTTGTATTTTAACTCACCACCTGGAGCTCATAGCTTACAGCCAGGCTTGAATGACTCCTCTGCTGCTGCTCCTTCTGCTCACACCACGAGGAGAGAAAGACAACTCTGGAAGTGCAGCGAGCTCCCCTCAGTGAGTGTTTAATCTTTCTCCCCCAAAAGGGGAGGCCCTTCAAAAACTGCCTATGGAGAGTGGTTTCTCCTCATATCAGCAGCATATGTCACTTCAGGGCAGGCCAGGTGTAGCCTCTCCCAATGAGTCAGCCAAATTCCAATAATCTTAGCACAGTAAGATACATTTCTATACCCAATTGAGTGTGTGTATATAGATACACACACACACATTAATATATATATATATATATTTTCCCTCTTTGAACCAATTCCGATGAGTGAGGTTCAAATGTAACTCAACACCACTTCCCATTTTCCTCTCCACTGTAAAAGCTCTTCGTTGTATGCCTCTTTTATGAGAGAAAAATTTCCATATTCTACCTTTCCCTTTCCCCTTCTCCTAGTGCATCCCTCTTTCTCACCCCTTCATTTTTTTTGAGATCATTCCAACAGAATCGACTCACATTCATGACCTCTGTCTCTTTTATCTGACCTAATAATGATAATGTTCTTTGGAGTTTCATAGGTCGTCTTCCTATATTGGAATGTAAATAGTTTAACTTTATAGTGACCCTTAAGATTATTCTTTCATGTTTACCTTTTTATGCTTCTCTGGAATCTTCTGTTTGAATGTCAAATTTTTATTCAACTGTGGCTGAATATTGTATTTTAAGCCCTCCGTATCTTCACTGTGGAAGCTACTAAATCTTGTGTGATCCTGACTCTTCCTCCACAATATTTTTAATTGTTTCTGCTTCATCATTTGTAGAACAACGTGAAACTTTGTACTTTTGATTCAGGTTATTTGCATATAGCTTGTGTTCTGGGATTCCCAAGCGTGTCCATTACAGAACAAACTGTGTGGCAAAGGCATGGAAACACCACAGAATGATGAAATGCAGGACAGTGCCCCCAAGCAGGGACCTTCTGGGTGTTTTTGAGAGGGATTAGCAGGTGAGAGAGTTATTAGGCCCCCAGAAATGGGGACAGTTGCTGGGCCCAGTATATCTCGGCTCCTCCAGATTTCAAAGCCAGAAATTTACAAAGCCATAATGAATCCATAGACAGTCATCAGCAAAATTGATCTACCCAAGGCATAAACATATCAGGTGGTGGTGGTGGTGGTTGGTTGGTTGGTTGGTTGGTTGGTTGGTTGGTTGTTGTTTTAAATCTCAGCCTCCTTCCTTCAGCTAAAGGCAGAACAGCTGTGGACTCAGGCACTTAATATGATGCTGCTTTGGAGACCCCCGTTTTTAGGAAGGCCCAGCTCACAAGGGGTTTCTACACTGTCTTTTTCACCACATAAATGCTTTCCTCCTCCCCTGCTGTTAGTGCCCTCCCTGTAAAATTTTCTTGTATTTATTTTGCATATACTTATCTGTGTACATGTTGTCTTTAGTCCTAAATAATAATCACAATAGTATTTTATACTGTTTTAAGTTTGTAAAGCCATTTATAGCTGTTATCTCGTTTGATCCTCACAGCAACCCTGTGGGAGAAGTACTATTAGCATCCCCATTATGCAGGTGAAGATGACTTGCCCAGGGTCACACCTAAAGCTGCAATCTAACTCTATCTGACTAACTGTCTATTCTAATTCTATCTGACTCCAGACCCCACATTTTATCCACTGCACAACCTAAAAATGACGTCTTCAAGGCTACTATACCATCCCATCTCTATGAGGATAACCAATAAAAAACATTTTAAATTAATAATATAATATGTAATTAAATCCATAATAGAATTTAATCTAATTTATAACAATTTAATAACATCATGATATAACCCATTCATCATATGCAGCAATGATTTTATCTACCTGCCACCCTCAGCCTCCTCAAAGACAGCCCTGATAGGCCCAGAACCCTTTCAGCAGTGTGGTCTCTTTCCTCCGGCAGAGATTTTTGTTAAGTGCATTTATTGTTTCATTTCAGCCCAGCTTCTTTGACTGAACTCTCCTGATCTTTGGAGACCAGTGGGCCTTCCCTTGCTGCTTCTTCATCCCTCTCCTGGGGTATTGTTTGGGTCCGTTTCCACTTCGTCTACTTCATCAGTCCTTACTCAGATCTCTCCGTTCTTATCCTTAAGATTTTTAAGGAATGCTTCAAACTTTTAAGGACCTGGCATTGTGTTGGGGTGAGTTTTTCCTTCACAAATACAGATGGCTGCCCCACTTGGGTGAAGTATAGCTGGTCTGTCTTGAGAGGTTCTGTGGTTGAAAAATCTCATTCCCTTGTAGCCGAGCTGATGATAATCCTTTCGAAAGAATGTTGCCCCCTCCTTTATCTTGGGGTGAGGGGAAGAGGAGAGTATAATCAGAGCCTTAAAATAAAAGGCTTTATAGATGCCTTTTTAAAAATACCATTTCATTTCAGTCCTCTTTGACATACTTAAACTTAACGAGTGAAATCGTTAAGCAAAAAAAAAAAAAAAATCAATAAATTGAAGGTGAAGGTGCTATCCTTCTCCCATAGTTCTCCACCTTACTACAAACTGAAAGAACTATATTTCACTACCTGTCCTTCAGGAATAATGGAGACCGTTGCAACTGATCTGCCTTTTAGTGTTACATTTGCTTACATAATTATTATCTGCATACATTCTTCTCCCCATTCTGCCTGTACCCCTTAGCGTCAGTTCATAAAAGCCTTTCCAATTTTTTTTCTCTATTCGTCATTTGTCTCTGCTTTGTGCAGCCTTTCAACAATTGATGGGCACCCAACTGTTTGCAGATTTTGAGTAATACAAAAAGATTGCTTCTCAAATCTTGTAAAGAACATATTCTTGAATGAGACCATAACTCACAGCTAAACCCTACATCACATTCCTTTTTAATATAATAGACCTATCACTCCTACCTATAACTTGGCTGGCAGCTTCTATATTGAATGGCAACACCTACTTCTCCCTGGGACCCAGAAGTACACAGGGCTCCCCCATCCTTCTACCCTACATGGGAAACAAAAGCCACTGTTCTCTTTTTTTTTTTTTAAGTGAGGCAATTGGGGTTAATTGACTTGCCCAGGGTCACACAGCTAGTAAGTGTTAGGTGTCTGAGGCTGCATTTGAACTCAGGTACTCCTGACTCCAGGGCAGGTGCTCCATCCACTTCGCCACCTAGCTGCTCCAGCCACTGTTCTCTTAATCTGATAGAGGTAAGGTAGGGTTAAAATGACAACTTTATTAGGGAAGAAGCAACACCGAATTTTTTAAAGAAAAACGGTCCAAGTTTAAGGGGGCAGCTAGGTTATACAGTGAATAGAGTGTTGGGCTTGGAATTGGGAAGACTTATCTTTATGAATCCAAATCAGGCCTCAGACACTTACTAGCTGTGCGACCCCGGGTTAGTCATTTACTCTTGCTTGCCTCAGTTTCCTCATCTGTAAAATGAGCTGGAAAAGGAAATGGCAAATCATTCCAGTATCTTTGCCAAGGAAACTCCACATGGGGTCACAAAGAATCTGATAAAATTGAAGTACAACAACAGCCCTAGGGGCATTAGAGATGAAATAAAAAGTGTTTAAGGACTCTGATCTCACCATTGGTAGGGAACACTTTTCCCCCTTTAATATGCGTGAGCCCCAAAGGAAAATGCCCCTTCCCTCACACAGGTCTGGGAAAGTGTCGATAGTGTCGCTAGTCACATTTGTTGATCAGAACTTCATTACTCACCAAAGCACTGCTCTGATAGCCAGACCTTTGGTAGAGATCAGGGCACATCTGGGAAAGGAGAAGATACCCATTAAAACAAAATTCTCACTTGTAGAAAGGAAAACTAAAATAATATTTCTTATAGGAGAATTTCACTTCATGGAGCCTAATATAATGACACTCTCTCCTTCAGAACCATCAGGGTCCAGTGGCAAGATGACAGACAGATAGATAGATAGATAGATAGATAGATAGATAGATAGATAGATAGATAGATAGATAGATGATAGATAGATAGATAGATAGATAGATAGATAGATAGATAGATAGATAGATAGATAGATAGATAGATAGATAGATGAGAGGTATATAGATATATACAGACAGAGATATAAAGAGAAATAGATATATATATCTGCATGTATATATATATATGTGTGTGTGTACATTCAGACATACACATATAGATATAGATAGATAGATAGATATCAGAACAACTGGATATGGCCATGAATGTTTGAGGCAATTGGTGTTAAGTGACTTGCCCAGGGTCACACAGCTAATAAATATTCAGGATGTAAGGCTGCATTTGAACTCAGGTTCTCATGACTCCAGGGCCAGTGCTCTATCCACTGCTTCACCTAGCTGCCCATAAATAAAGTAATAGAGAAATAAGGAATAAAAAATAAGGATGCATTTTTTGTCCAAATTAGTTTTGCCTGGTATGGAGTAACTTCAATTAACCCTAAGTGTTTTCCATAAAGGACTCACTGTATAAGCCAAAACATACTAATTTCTTAACCCTATAAAGCATTATCTTTACATCCTTTTCTAAACAGCCATTAAAAGGGAATTGAAAGATTACAAAGCTCTCTTGGGAGCAATTTCTTCTTTATTCAAATTAAGAATTCAGCTTCCTAAAATTTTTCAAAGGATATGAGCATCAGAGAACCAACCACCCATTTCCAAGTCATGAGCATTTTGCCTCTATAAATAACTTCCATGAGAACCCTACTAAGAATGACTGATATTTACATAATGCTTTAAAGTTTCCAAAAATACTTCATATCTGTTATCAATCCTGTGAGTCAAGTACAGGCATTATTTTCCTTTCCTTACAGATGAGGCTACTGAGGCTTAGAGTAATTAAATTACTTCTCTAGGGTCATATAGCAAGTAAAATATCAAAGGTGGCATTTGAACCCAGGTCTTCCTGGTTCCAAATCTAATGCTAGCCACCAATCCCATTATCCTTGCATATCTATTCCTTTCTAACCAAGAACTTTGGACCAGAAGGAACTTTAAGGTCATTAAGTCTAACCTTTACACATTCAGGAATCACTTTTATAAGTGATCACTTTCTTTACAAGTGATTATCCAGCCTCTGATTAAAGAACTGAATTCTAATCTCTCCTCAGACACTTACTAGCTGTAACATTGAGCAACTCACTTAACCCCAGTTGCCTCAGATATCCAGGGCCATCTCCAATCATCGTGATCCCTCTCTCTCTCTCTCTCTCTCTCTCTCTCTTTCTCTCTCTCTCTGTCTAATATATATATATATATATTATATATATATATATTATATATATATATATATATATAATATATATGTGTGTGTGTGTGTGTGTGTGTGTGTGTGTGTGTGTGTGTGTGTGTGTGTGTGTGTGTGTGTGTGTGTATACACAGAGAGAGAGAGAGAGAGTTATCTTGTCACTGGACCCAGATGGCTCTGGAGGAAAGAGTGAGGTTGGTGACCTTGGCACAGCCCTCCCTCATTTAAATCCAATTCAATGCAAATCATGACATCATGCCAATGTCATGGTCCTCTTCAGGAAAAAAGGACAAATGACAAAGACCCTTAGTGATGGAGAACTGAAGCAATCCATGCTACTTTGGGTCATTTGTAATTGTTAGGAAGCTTTCATTATATACAACTAGAATCTGATTCTCTGTAAGTTTCATGGCCTGTTCCCACCAAGATCTGTACTCTGGAGCATGGCAGAAAAAACCTAATCTTTCTTCCTCATTGCAGCCCTTTAAGTTCTTAGGAACAGAATTTAAACCTGGAAGGGAATACAGATTACCTGGTCCAACTTTCTGATTTTAACAAATGAGGTTGGCTCACAGAAAGTTTAAATGATTTGCCTCAGTTCATTTGGGTAGCATGAATTTCAGAGCCAGGATTCAAAACCATGTTCTCCAAATGCGAATCCAGTGTTTTGTGGTCCTATGCAGGAATTCTCTTTTCAAATAGAATCGTGAAGAATTTTAGAGTTGGAAGGGACATCATTGGTGATTTAGACCAAATCATGCCTGAAAAAGAAATACTTATACAATATATCTAAAAAGTAGTCACGCAGCCTTTACTTGAAAACATTTAATGAAGGCAAACCCATTATATCTTGAGACAGCCCATTCCACTTTTAGATAGCCCTAATTGTTAGGGAGTTCTCCCCTGATTCAAACCAAAATTTGACTTTTTTTTTTTTCCAATTTCTGCCCTTTACTGCTAGTTCTTCACACTGGGGCCAAGTTTGATCCTGCAATTCTGTGAGTTAGTCCTTCAACTTGAGGCCAACTAATATACCTCCCATAAGTTTTCTCTTTTCTAGGATAAACCTCATTTCTTTAGAATATAATCATATTGCGGGCAGCTAGGTGGCACAGTAGATAGAGCACTGGCCCTGGGTTCAGGAGGACCTGAGCTCAAATGTTGACTCAGACACGTGACACTTACTAGCTCTGTGACCCTGGGCAAGTCACTTAACCCTCATTGCCCTGCAAAAAAACCAAACACAAAACTGAAAAAAAAATGCAATATAATCATATTTCATCACATTCATGTACAGCTTACCCATCATCCAACCATTGGATATATGTTGTTACAATTAATGCTACTGAATGTCTTTGTATATAGAGGTCTTCTCATTACTGACATTCACCTTGTTGGAATATAAAATCAGAAATGTGATCTCTTGGTTAAAGGGTATAAAAGACTTTCCTTGAATAATTTCATTCTTTTTCCCTCCAGAAATTTGGGCCAAGTCACAGGTGCTCTACCTTAACATATCCCTGCCAATGCTGATGTTGATAAGCTTTTAGCATTTTTTCCAAATTGGTGGATAAAAGGTGATACTTCACCATTTGTTTTAATTTTTATTTCTTTAATTATTGGTGATTGTGAGAAGGCTAGTTCTGTTTCTTCTTCCAGGAAGTTCCATATTCTTTAACCATTTATCTTCCTCAGATAGATTAGTGTCAATTCTCTATAGATTTGGGAACATAAGATGCTTAGCAACTATCTGTCGTACCAAGATAGCTTCCTACTCCAGATTTTTTTCTTATGGATCAAGCTAAATTTATTTGTGCAATGGCTTTTAACATGTATTTAATTAAAATTATGTTCTTTGTCTTTTATAATCTTTCTATCCTTTGTTTATGGGTTCTCCAGCTATGAATAATCTAATTGTGCACTAATTTTAAAATAGAACTTTTTAACATTTAGCTTGTTTCTCCATTTGAAATTTATTGTAGTATATAGTTGGGCAGTTAGGTGGTGCAGGGGATAGAGCACTGAGCTTGGAATCAGGAAGACTCATCTTTATGAGTTCAAATCCAGTCTCAGACACTTATTTGCTATGTGATCTGGCCATGTAGTTTCCTCATCTGTAAAATGAGTTGAAGAAGGAAATGGCAAACTACTCCAGTATCTTTTCTAAGAAAACACCAAATGGGGTTACCAAGAGTTGGGCGTGGCTGAAGCAATTGAACAGCAACAACAACAATGATATATGGTTAAAGATGTCTTTTAAAACTTATTATTCACAAACCTCCATGCTAGGTTTTCTTAGTAGTTCCTGACAAATAAATGGTCTCTTTGCCAGTAGTTTGTGTACTTGGATTTACCTTAACTATTTTCCTGAGTGCATTTACACTTCCACTTTGCTTATCTCATCTGTTCCACTCACTTCAGTTTTCTGTTGTTGTTGTTTTGTTTTTGTTTTAGTGAAGGACAAAATAGATTTAGGATCATAGCCTCATAGAAATTGGCTTAGAGAAGAATTTGTAGGCTCTCTAGTTTACAAAAGGTTTCAAAATACTTCATATCTATTATCTGTGTTGCCTATGATCACACAGGCAGAAAAGTAGCAAAACTGTAATTTGAACCCAAGTTCTTTGAATACATCTATAGTACTTTTTTACTTTGTTATTCTATTTTGATCATTATTATTTTCTAATAGAGTTGAGATATAGTAATATTAGTAATTCAACTTCTAGATATTTAATATATTTTGTTTCCTCAAATGTTATATTTTCCTATCTTCTCCTGCATTTTGTTAATAACATAAGAAGTGCTGGTATTTTTTTAGGAACAACAGAAATGTTTTTTTTGGGGGGGGGTGGGCACTATATTTTTCATTCTTAAAGGATTTTAGTAAAGCGCTTTCTGTCTCCGTTATAGAGGGTCATTTGTTTAGCATAGTTAATAACAGTACTTTAAACATTTGATAGGGGTCAGCTAGGTGGCACAGTGGATAAAGCACTGGCCCTGGATTCAGGAGGACCTGAGTTCAAATTCGACCTCAGACACTTGACACTAGTTGTATGACCCTGGGTAAGTCGCTTGACGGCATGGCCCTGAAAAGAAAAATAAAAACACAACAATAACCTTAATTTTAGTAATATCAGTTCATGAAGCAATGTCATGTGGTGGGAACCACTGTTTTACAAGTCTTGAAGTCTGGTTCTACCTTCTCCCTTTCCCATGATCATTCATGACACCTAAGGTCTGGTGATTGTTTCTCTAGTTATATTTTTCTTACTCCTGGCTTCCTAAGAACCATTCAGCATCTTCCTAGGTTGGAATAAAGTCCTTGGAAGGTCAGAAAAAGTAGTCTCCAATTTTTCCCACTACACCCAGACAAAACCAATCTCTTGTATATTATAGCCCTACACATCTCCTGTCACCATGGCAAGAAACTTCTTTAAAATGACACCCATTAATTTCCCTTTCTAAGATGAGATCTACCTTCCATTCCCTTTATCCCATGTCTTTTCCTCCATTTCTTTTATCACATTCCTCCAGCCTTATGAAGATTTTTTTTTTTAAATTGATGTCCTTTCTCTGCCCACCTCTATACAATGTAGGAGTACATTTCCAGGTCTCCTCTGTTTCATGCCTCACCTCTTGCCACTTTAGCACCTTTCAGTATTGTATCCTTCACACAGAAGATATTGATTCATTTATAGTGCAACTTGGAATTTTAATTTAATGGAATTTTTTGGGGGGTGTGAGGCAATTGGGGTTAAGTGACTTGCCTAGGGTCACACAGCTAGTAAGTATTAAGTGTCTGAGGTCAGATTTGAACTCAGGTCCTCCTGACTCCAGGGCTGATGCTCTATCCACTGCGCCACCTAGCTGCCCCAATTTAATGGAATTTTAATGGAATATTAATTCAGCTTTTTCTCTGACCCTTCTTATTCATTAGCATCCCTTTATTCTTAGCCCATTAGATTTTCTCCTTGTAATTATCCCTCCTTTTCCCCCTTAATACATCATAGTCTCATTTCTTTTTGTTTAAAATCGAGACCCTATAAACATGAGAAAATTTGTTTTCTTGCTTAGTATTTTCTTTTTTAATTATACTCTTTGGGGGGCTTTTCTTTGTATCCCTACCACTGAACCCAGTGTCTGGATATTAAGTACTTAAATGCTTGCTGACTGACATTTTTATCCTATTCTATTCTTTTCTCCAATTTCTCATGAATATAAAGTGGTCCTGTGTTATTCTAATTGATGTTCCTTCATAATTCAAGTTGTTTCTCCTGACTGCTTGCAAAATTTGTTATTGTGTTGAAATTATAAAAAGTAAACAATATATATTGTGGAGTTTCTTTTCTTTTTTTTTTTTAGTGAGGCAATGGGGGTTAAGTGACTTGCTCAGGGTCACACAGCTAGTAAGTGTTAAGTGTCTGAGGCCGGATTTGAACTCAGGTACTCCTGACTCCAGGGCCAGTGCTCTATCCACTGCGCCACCTAGCCGCCCCCATTGTGGAGTTTCAACTGTAGATTTTCTCTCTTGTCAATGATTTTTTTTTCAGTTTGGTCAATTAGGACTTTGTTGTCTGAATTAGAAATTTTGAGGCAGTTTTTTTCCTATTATTTGTCATACAGTCGTTAGGTTTTAAATTTGATCTTATTGGGGGGGACCTATTTTCAAGTTATCTATATACTTCCTATTTTAAAAATTTTGTACAAAATGTGCATGAAAAGTTATTTTCTTTTGTTTCTCTTCTACCAGATTTTCTTCTTCTATATTTTTGAGTTTCAGTTCTATCACTTTTTTTCAAAGCCTCTGCATCCTTGGAGAGATTCTCCTTCCTTTACTACTGATTTGGTTGGGAGGTAGGTTAGACCAATGACTCTTGCTTGTTTTCTAGTCCCGCTTTACTTCAAGCATAGAAGCCTTTTCCCTTCTAGCCAGCTGTGCAGTGTGGTGTCTCTTTATTTGTTTTCCCTTTCTTTTGAGTAACTTGACAGAATCTGTGTCTTTTGACCCTTGGGAATGGGACTGGGGGGGGGGGGAAGACTGAATTACTGCTATGAAGGAGCAGGGATGCTCCTCAACCAGATCTTTAGACATAAGCATCTGGGGGTGATTGGCTAGCTGTACTTGGTATGGGGTGGGATGGGGATAGGAAAGGATGAGTAGGAGATTTAAATATTTAAGTTCTTTAATCTTAATGATTTTATCAACTTTTTAAGCTTGTGTGAAGTTTCTGTTTCCTTTTTGTGGCTTTCACTTTAATTACTCCATTTTAAAAAAGATTTGGGGTTTGAGATATTTGGGAAACTACAATGCGGCTTTGCTGATCATCTTCATTTTATTTTATTTTCAAGGTATTTCCTCACTATATTGTTTTGTTTGTTTCTTTGCTCATTTATTCAATATTTCTTCTAGTTTTTCTGAAAGTTTTTTCCTTATGTGGATTTCTTCCCTCAACCCCACTTTATTTGGCACACTCCTTGCTGTTTTGAGGTGATAAAGTGAGGCTGGGTTTAGACATGACAAATCATTCAACCACCTGCCTAAAATCTATAAATAGAGATATTCTCTGAAGCAGTTTAATACATGCCTCAGTATCTGTTAATTATAATGAAAACCTGAACATGAAGGAGGACGGTGAAAAATGTCATGAAAAATATAATTCAGGACTTCGAATGGAAATGGTCTAAAATGCTCTTGCTAGTGTGACATGAATATGTTATTTACCAAAAGATTTGAATGGTACTTTATATGGTTGGTGTCAGATATCACACGCAAAAAAAGAAATTGATTATATTTTTAAAGACAGAAAATTCTTAGTTTCTGATATATAAATCATTTGAGAATTAGCTATTTTTGTGCAAACAGATCATTGATTAGGGAAAAAAGTAAAAATAAACACCAAACTAGAAAAAAAGATAAAAATGAGAAATAGACACTCTATGCGGGACAGTAGGGTAATTCAAACCTCACCTATTTAAATATGATTATTAATTTGAATCAGTCAGCTAGCATTTATTAAACATCTCCTATGTGCCAGGGACAGCACTAACTACTGGTAATACAAAGAAAGGCAAAAAACCAAACCAAAACAAAAAACCCTCAAGGAACCCAAGTCTAATGGGGGAGACAACATGTAATTATATTCAAGCAAGATACATACAGGTTAAATTAAGCAAGAATCACTTTCTTGCTTTAAAACCTAAACTCCTAAACTTGCCACTTCAACTCATTCAGTCTGGTTCCACCTTCCCTTTCTTTATGTATTTAGTTCCTGAATCACCAAACTGGCCCACCTGCTGTCCCCAAACTCAGGATCCCATCTCCCACCTCCTTGCTTTCCTCCATGCCTGAAATGCACTCCTTCCTCACCTCTCTCTTAGAATTCTTGGTTCCTTCATGGCTCAGCTCTGGAGGAAGCCTCTCCAGCGGATCTCCACAGTTGTTCCTGTACTCTACATCCCTGAACTTTGGAGAGTTTACTTATTTTTGTGTGTGTTGTATCTTTATTCTACTACATTGCCCTAGGAGAAAATAAGCTTCTTAAGGACAATGATTTTTTACCTTTGTGTTTCCAGTGCATAATAGTACTTTGCACACAGTTGGCATTGAATAAATAAATCCTTGGTGAAAGTAGGTCTTCATCTTAAATCCTGATTCATACCACCCAACTAAGGCTAGTCTTTTCTATTGCCAACCCTTCAAAATAGAAGGAAAAAAATTAAAACTGAATGTTGTGAAATTACGACTATATTTGACCCCAAAGAAAAGATATGACCATACCTTCCTATTTTCTTTGCAGAGGTGGAGGGCTATGGGTGTGGAACATAATAGGTAATTTTAGGGTTAATTGATTTGTTGGATAGTTTGTCTGAACTTTTAAAAAATTCTTTTTCCTAAGGGATTGCTTCTCGAGAGGGTTAGGAGGAAAAGAGATATTTGGAAATGAAGGTGATGGAAAAACTAAAAAATACCAATAAAGTGCAAGTGGTTGATAACCTATCAGATTGTCAAAGATGACAAAAAATGAACGTGACAGATGGTGGAGATGCTACTTGAAAACAGGAGCATTAATGTGTCATTGGCGAAGCTGTGATTCTGTCCAGCCATTCCAGAAAACAATTATGAACTATACAAAGTCACTAAACTATGCATCCCCTTTGACCTAATGATAATACTACCAGGCCTATAACCTAAAGAGATTAAAAAAAGAGGACAAGGATCCACTTGTAATATTATATATGTAATATGCATATGCACGTATAAATATATACATATACATAAATAAACTCTTTTTGTAGTGGCAAAGAACTGGAAATAAAGGGGATGCCCATCAGTTATAGAATGGCTGAATACATTATTGTTTATGAGTACAGTGGAATGCTAGTGTTTCATAAGAAATAAGTGGTTTCAGAAAAAGCTAGGAAGACTTTTATGAACTGATGCAAAACCAGGAAAACAACTTATACAATAAAGACAACTTGAAAGCTTAAGAATCCTGATCTATGCAATGACCAGCCACAATTCCAGACTACTAATAATAAAGCATACCATCCACCTTTTGTCAGAAGGGTGATGACTAAGGATGTAGAATGAGACCTACTTTTTTAATGGCTAATGCAGGAATTTATTTTGTTTGTGAATATTTATTACAAGGGCTATGTTTTTTTAATGTAGAGGAGGTGGTAGAGAGAGAAAATAAATTCATGTTTTTGAAAGAATAATCTTAAAAATTAAATTAATGATGGGGTGAAACATTAACAAGTTTAGACAGGTGGTCTGAAGAAGCTTTCAAACCTGGAGAGGTAGTCAAGTTAACATGAATAAGTCAGTCTTATAACATTACCTTGTAATAATTTCTGCCACTCATATAGCTTTCTACCCTTCCCCCAAACCTTCTAATGTGACAGGAAAAGAAGAGTAAATGATGATGTTGATATTACTGTACTTAAGATGTCTGGAAAACCACCAAACATCCATCTTTTATCCAGAGCTTAAGTTTACTTGTAAAGCAGGAAACAAAAATGGCAGCAAATTAATAGGGCAGTCATAAAATCTCTTTAACAGCGCCCAATGAAATCACTCCCTTCTGTGTCACAGATAAACAGTGTTTTCCACTTTAGCAGCTGCTCTCCAGACATAGATGAGCCCATTCTTTGGAGCTGCATGTAGAGTTCACAGATTCACACCCTTGGGAGTTGTGGGCAGAACACCAAGTCAAATATCTATTGACAGAATCAAAAGCTTATGAAGTCTGATCTTGGAATTCTTTCAAAAAGCCCTCTGTCCCAGGCATATTAACACTCAGTATA
This sequence comes from Dromiciops gliroides, assembly GCF_019393635.1. Classification (NCBI taxonomy): domain Eukaryota; kingdom Metazoa; phylum Chordata; class Mammalia; order Microbiotheria; family Microbiotheriidae; genus Dromiciops; species Dromiciops gliroides. The sequence continues at coordinate 171,854,896 of NC_057866.1, read as the reverse complement.
AAAGCAAATTAAACCCAAGGTGAAGAACACAGGACAAGCATATGTATGTGAAACAATAACAAGCAGCAAATGAGTCTTGCTTTTGGCTTTTAGAGGATTTGCTGCTATGTGGTGGATGGCCACTGCCTCTGGTCTGATTAGCAGATGTGTGTTCTCTTAGGCCATGCCTGCCTTAGCTTTTTTAAAAGCCATTGCTCTAGCTCTCAGTACTTCAAATCCTAAGCCCTCTTCATTCCTGTGCCTTTGGATATCTGTGCTAGACAACAAGGTTAGTTGCATATTAATGTCTTTGCCATCTACCTAAATGAATGTCAAGCTCCGGGATGGCCATATATTACTCATCTTATTAAAGTAGTTAAAAATCTGACTAATATTTTTAGCTTGTTGCCTTCTACATGGCTATGGAAGAATATGGGGAGGAAAAAATCTTGGAACTCAATTTTTTTTAAACGAATGTTAAAAAAATAACCCAAACATACTTTGCTCTGAGAATGAGGAAGTGTAGTTCATTGGAAGGAATTCAGAATTTGGAGTAAGAAGATCTGGGTTCAAATTCTAGCTCTGGGGAAGCTAGGTGGCATGGTGGATAAAGCAGAGGCCCTAGATTCAGGAGGACCTGAGTTCAAATCCAGCCTCAGACACTTGACGCTTACTATCTGTGTAACCCTGGACAAGTCACTTAACCCTCATTGCCCTGCAATAAAAAAAGAAAGAAAGAAAAGAAAGAAATCTAGCTCTACCATTTACTAATTCTGTTACCTGGAGCAAATCATTGAATTTCTGTGGGCCTCAGTTTCCTCATCTGTAAATTCAGTAGTGGACTCTATGACTTCCAAAGTCCAATTCTAAATCTATGATCTTTGTTGTAAAGGGAACACTTCTGCTCAGCTCAGATGGGATTATCTTGAATGCACATTAATGGAGTCCAAAGTTAATGCTATTTATCCTTTTCCAGAGAGATATCCCAACACAACTTCCCCTGAAACAGTCCCTCATTTTTATCTCTTCTCTCTGTATAAATCCAACACATATATCTTTCCCAGAGCTTTTCATATTAAAAGGATGATTTGCCAACAAAAGTCAATTGACACTAAATTAACATATAGCCAATAAAGTATACTTGTTACCACAGAGTATATCCCTACTTATTTATAAATTGTTAGTGTTTCCACTATGGCCAAACTAAATGATATTCGATTTCTGAAATCACAAGAAGCTTTTTTTGTTTTGTTTTGTTTGCACAAGAAGCTTTTATACACAAAAATGCTCTGGATAAAGTTATGAAGAGTCTGAAACTTTTTTAAGACAAAGATCAAAGCTTTTAGTAGGCAAACGATTGTTTTTTCAACTGAGTTGTTTGAAGATATAATCAGAAAAGGAAGGACTGAGTTTTATTTTTAAAATCCTAACTTAGTCTTTGATTTTGTTATTTTTTTTTTTCATCTGAATTCTAGGAAAGTCTTAAAAGACATCACTACTTGAATTCGTTTTCATCCAGTGACAATACTTCTGCCATCTATGGAATAAATCAGTTTTCTCATTTGTTTCCGGAAGAGTTTAGAGGTATAGTCTGATGGTACTATTTACTTCCTAATTTTAATAAATTTTCTGTCTTTGTGAATTATTTCAGTGTCAGATTTATAAAGTGACATGAGGTAGAAAATTTCCATTGTTTTTCACTTCAAGAAGGAGGAGGGGGAGGGGAGGGAAGAGGGGAAGAAGGAAGAGGAGGAGGAGGTAGGAGGAGGAGGGGAAGAGGGAGGAGGAAGAAGAGGAGAAGAAGGAGAAGGAGGAGAAGGAGGAGAAGAAGGAGAAGAAGGAAGAGAAGGAGGAGAAGAAGGAGGAGAAAAAGAAGCAGCAGCAGCAAGCTGGTTCTTCAAATATTTTTGTATATATGGGTCCTTTCCCTCTTTCTTTGATCTCTTTGGGGTATATATACTTTATTTGGCCTCACTGCTCAGATTAAAGCAGATACCTGGGTTTCCTGGTTTGTAACAAATTGGTCCCCAGGAAAGTGATACAATCAAAGCTTTATTGTTTTGTGGCATAGGCAGCAGGCCAACAAAGCATATACACATATACTATGTAAAAACAGAGGCAGCTAGGTGGCACCATAGTACACAGAGTGGCTGGACTGGCGTCAGAAAGTCCTGAATCAAAATCCAGCCACAGATAGATACTTACTTTCTGTGTGACCCTGGGCAAGTCACTTAACCCTCTTTGCCTCAGTTTCTTCATCTGTAAAAGGAGCTAAAGAAGGAAATAGCAAACCACTCCGTCCAATCAGCCCCAGATATGGTAGAAAAGTTCTCAGGGTCACATATAGATACCAAGCTTGACTGAAGCCCAGGTTTGAGGAGTTTCTATATTGGGAACAAAAATAGCATTCACTATCTAAGTCAGCAAAAAGAGAATGACTCCTAGAGGAAGTTGAGAGTTCATCCATTCAAACTACAATCCTTATCTACCTGATACAGAGTTAACAGTGAAAAGCTACAAATTATAGGTGCTTCTGTGGACAATTGAACCCCCTTAGCCTAAGGGATGCCATATTGGAGTCCCTTTATTATAAATATAATAACCCTCGATACAAAGGTTCTCACAATAGACCTAGTAGTGATATTGCTGGGCCAGAAGGCATGCTTTTGGTGAACAAATCCAAATTGCTTTCCACAATTGTTGGACTAGTTCACTAGTTCACCAGCAATGAATTAGTGTACATGTTTGCCCCCAGTTCCTCCACCATCTGTCATTTTCCTTGTTTGTCATATTAGCCAACATGATGGGTGTGAATTAGCATCTCAGAGTTGTTTTCTTTGCATTTATCTACATGATTTAGAGGGTTTTTTTTATACAGGTATTAATAGCTTAGAGTTCTTCCTCTGAAAATTGTCTATTCATACCCTTTGACCAATTATCAATTGGGAAATAGGTTTTTCTTGTAAATTTGACTCAGTTTCCTATTAGAAATGAGATTTTGATCAGGTAAATTTACAAGATTCCTCCCCCCTCTTCACTTCCTACTTTTCTTTTACAGCTATCTATTTGAGAAGCAAACCCTCCCAACTTCCAACATATGATAAAGATCTAAAGATGCCAACCACACACATGCCTTTGCCAATAAGATTTGACTGGAGGGATAAACATGTGGTAACAAAAGTCAGAAACCAACAGATGGTGAGTACTGGCTTCCTCTTTCCTTGGTATATTTATTGCTAAGTAATAATTTTAAGTACTGAACCAATAAGTGGCCATTTTGATTAGGTTTATAGGATCCTTATCAGATCATAGGTTTAGGGCTGGAAAGGACCTTAGAAAACATCTAGAGGACACCTAGGTGGAGCAGTGGATAAAGCACTGTCCTTGGGTTCAGGAAGACCTGAGTTCAAATCTGGCCTCAGACACTTGATACTTACTAGCTCTGTGACCCTGGGCAAGTCACTTAACCCTCATTGCCCCGCAAAAAAAAAAAAAAAGACATCTAGTCCAGTCCCCTCATTTTACAAGTGAGGAAACTGAAGCCCACAAAGTTCAATGACTTGCCCACAGTCACCTAGGTCATAAGTGACAAAAGCAAGATTTGAACTCAAGCTTTTAGATTCCAAATTTGTGCTGTTTCTGCTATTCTACCCTTCCTCTTCAGGAGATGCTCTCTCATTTTTCCTACTTCTAACTTCTGCCAACCGGCAGCTCTTAGTATTATTACTCTTGGCCTCCACACATTGATGCTATATTTATTCTTCTCAAACAGTAGTTTAGCTGAGAATTCCTGATGATTCTCACTCCCCTTTTCCTTCAGGATCAAGTATAAAAACTTCTGTTTCGCTTTAAAACCCCATTCAAAATAACCTGGCTCCTTCCTAGCTTTCCAGCCTCCTTGTACCTTACACTCTTCCACATACTCTGCAATGCAGGGACACTTGGGATCCTTGTTGTTCATCTAACTAGACAATTCGTGGTCCAACTCATGACATTTTTGCTTTTGCCATCTATCCTGTATACCTAGAGGATCGTTTCCTCCTCATCTCCTTCTCTGAGTTTCACTGACTTCCTTCAGATTGCTGCTAGTCCTTACCCTCTGTGGACTATTTCCTTGCATATATATTTTTTCTTTGTATATGGTTGTTTGCTTGCTGTCTCCCCCAGTAGATTATAAATTTCTCAAGAGCAGGGATTGTTTTATTTTTGCCCTTATTTATACTTAGCACCATACATAGCATATGTTATTGTTTGTCATTCAGTCATTTCTGACTCTTTGTGACCCCTTTTTGGGGCATATTCTTGGCAAATATTTGGAAATAGTTTGCCATTTCCCTCTTCAACAGATTAAGGCAAACAGAGATTAAGTCACTGGTTTAGGCTCATACAACCGGTTAAGTGTCTGAGGCTGAATTTTTGACTCCAAGGCCAGCGCTTTATCCACTGAGCAATCTAGCAGCCTGCAAAGCAAACAGAGGTTCAGAAATTTTCCTAGGGTCACCCAGCTAGTCAATATCTTTGCCCATATTTGAACTCAGGTCTTCTTCTTCTTCTTCTTTTTTTTTTTTTTTAGTGAGGCAATTGGGGTTAAGTGACTTGCCCAAGGTCACACAGCTAGTAAGTGTTAAGTGTCTGAGGCCGGATTTAAACTCAGGTCCTCCTGACTCCAGGGCCGGTGCTGTATCCACTGCGCCACCTAGCTGCCCCTGAACTCAGGTCTTCCTAACACTAGGCCCAGCGCTCTATCCACTGAACCATTCAGCTATCTCATGTCTAATAATACTGACATGTTGGTTTCTTTCTTTTTTTTTTTTTTGGTTTCTTTTTTATAAAACTACCTATAAAATGTACCCAGGCTCTTAAGGGGTTGTTATATTTCTATGTAAGTCTTATAAATGGTAAATATCTTAGAGGCAAGGACTACATTTTCTATCTATATATCTTCCTAGTACATAACACATACATGCTTATCAAATCTACAGCTAGAAAGGAATCTTAGAAGTCATTTAAGGGCAGCTAGGTGGCACAGTGGATAGAGCACCATCCCTGGAGTCAAGAGGACCTGAGTTCAAATCCGGCCTCAGACACTTAACACTTACTAGCTGTGTGACTCTGGGCAAGTCACTTAACCCCAATTGCCTCACCAAAAAAAAAAAAAAATTAAAAAGAAGAAGTCATTTAGTGTAACCTCATTTTATAAAGTCATCTACATGGCTCAGCAAACAGAGTGCTGGCCCTAGAGTCAGGAAGACCTGAGTTCAAATCTGACCTCAAACATTCACTAGCTATATGACCCTGGGAAAGTCACTTAACCAACTTTACCAAAGTTTCCTCATCTATAAAATGTGCAGGAGAAGGAAATGGAAAAGTGTTCCAGTATCTTTGCCAAGAAAACTCTAAATGGGGTCATGAAGAGTTGGATAAGACTAAAAACAGCACCAAGAGCAAATTTTATAAGTGAGTCCTGTAAATTCCCAAAGCTCACACTGGCATTAAGGTGCAGAACTGAGATATGGTCCTGGGATGTCTCAGTCCAAATTAAGTGCCCTTTTCACCAAGCCATTTGTTTGGAACTCAGAATATATGTTTTCTTTAAAAAAGAGAAAGGGAAAAAAAAAGAAGCAGAGGCAGTTAGGTGGCACAGTGGATAAAGCACTGGCCCTGGAGTCAGGAGTACCTGAGTTCAAATCCGGCCTCAGACACTTGACACTTACTAGCTGTGTGACCCTGGGCAAGTCACTTAACCCTCATTGCCCCACCCCACCCCCCAAAAAGATGACAACAACAATTGTACATTTCTTTAGGGCTTAAACTTCAAAACATATTTTCCTCATTGCCATCCAATGTGATACTGTAAATATATTATCCTTTTCTATAAGTGAGAGAACTAGGGCTCAGAGGGGTAAAGTACTCTCCCTAGGATCTCACAGCTAGTCAGCACCAGAGCAGAATTAGGATACTGGTCTTGTAGAAGGAGGCAGCATAAGTGACCTGCATTCAGATCCGACCTCTGATGTTGATGACCTCAAGTAAGTCACTTAATCTCTCACCTTCAACTTCCTTTCCTCTAAAAAATGGGAAAATAATTCTTATATTAGTGTCATAATACACACACATATACACACACACAGAGGATCCTTGGGATCAGTGAAAATATAGTTTTTGAACAATTACAGTCTGGAAAGACTGTAGATAAATAATAGTCTGGAAAACTGGAAACCTCTATGCATTTGATTTTGCCTTGGTGGAGAGATAGAGTAGAAGTAGTTGCCCCACTGGGGACCAGCTGAGCAATGCTCCTTCCTTCCTTCTTCCCTTCTTTCCTTCCCTCCCTCCCTCATTTATTCTTTCCTTCCATCCTTCCCTCCCTTCCTTTCTTCCTTCTCTCCCTCCTCTCCCTTGTTCTATATGGGGAATTTTACTCTTACATGTGGGTACTCTTTCCAAAGGAATATAAATTTTGATCACTGAAACCCCACAAGATATCTTGGGGTTTATAGACTAGCTGTGTTTTCTCTTCCCTACATATTCATTTCATCATTTTAAAAAAACTGGGACAATTAAGTCTTTTGTCCCATATAGTTTCATTTATGATTTCTTTAAATAAATGTCTGGAAAACCAGGCATTGCTAAAACTCATTAGGATTCAAATGAAACTATTTGACCATGCGTTAAACCCACACTAGTCTGACTCTCATTGATTGGCCAGTAATAGGTCCTAGCCCCAGCTTCATTAGGTCATTAGTTGGGTTTTGATGCCTCAGAGTGAGTATAAATGGCAGTTGTTTCTGTTCTGACCAGAAAGCCTGAGGATCTTCTCTTCCCAGTTTGATTTTTTTTTTTTGAATAGGCAAACTAGGCTATCTTTTGCCTCATTTCTTACCTAGCCTTAAATCACTATACAGGCATTGCCTCAGACAAACTGAGACCTGGGAAAAAATCTTAGCTTAAATAGGCTAAGGTCTCCCCCTGGGGGTCATCTACAGTCATATTGATCTGTATCGTGCCGCCAGACTCAGGTGACCCTGGAGCAGAGAGGAAAGCTGATGACTTTGCACAGACCTTCCTCATTTAAATCCAATTCACTTGCAAGTCAAGACATCACCCTCCTGATGTCATTGATCTTCTTCAAGAAGGAAAGATGAACAACAGCAACAATTAGTACAGACTCTTGAGAGATTGTAGCTCATTCTGGAGTTGCTGCAGTGGTTTGAGATTGGACACAATCAGCAAAATGTAATGATCCAACAAGAACATGCCAAAGAGCTCATTAAAGAAGGAATCTTTCATTTGGATTCTGAGCTAGACATTATCCATGACAAAGATAAGCACCTTTGGTGAGCCTTGCTTACTAGATGTGTGACAATGAGAAAGTCATTTAACTTTTTGAGCCTCACCTTCCTCATCTATCAAGTGGAGGTGAAGGAATGCCTGTGTGCTACCTCCCTTATGAAGTTGTTATGAGACTCAAATGAGATAATGTATATAAGGAGCTTAGGAGACTTTAAAGCATTATGTAAATATCACTTATTATTATTATCTGAAAATATGCAGAGAAGGCACCTTTTGGATGAGAGCTTTTAAAGTAGCATTCTGCTTTACCAAGTCATTTTTTTTTCTTTCTTTTTTTTTTCAGTGAGGCAATTGGGGTTAAGTGACTTGCCCAGGGTCACACAGCTAGTAAGTATTAAGTGTCTGAGGTCGGATTTGAACTCAGGTACTCCTGACTCCAGGGCCGGTGCTCTATCCACTGCGCCACCTAGCTGCCCCTTTACCAAGTCATTTTTAAAAAAAATATTAAATAAATATAAGTACAGTGGAATTTTTTTTCTCTGTTGCTTTCATTCCATTGTATTGCTATTACATCAGGGTCTGCTGTAAAATACTGTTTTGCAAGATCCTGCCTGATCTTTTTGCATATTTTTCTTCAGGATGCCCTCAACACAGGTCTAAATTATTTTCTTAAAGATTATGATAAGATGGTAGTGTTTGATATCAACTCAATTTTTTTCTTATTATAATACATTTATATAATAAAGGCTTGCTATGAGGCTCAGTGAGATAATATATATAAAATGCCCTGATAAATTTAAGGTGCTATACAAATTCCATCTATTACTACTGTTGGGATGATTTGGATCAGTCAAATCTCAGGGCAAACTTTCTGTAAGCTCACTTTTTTCTCTACTGCTTCATGTTGGGTTTTTTGGTACCCTGAACAACATACTATATCTTTTGGCTCCATGTGTTTTCCCTAGCTATCATTCCCCATGCTTGGAATGCTTTTCCGCCTCCTCACCCACCTCTCTGCTTCTCTGACTTCCTTCTGAGTCCCAATGTAAATTCCATAGGAATTCTTTCCAAACCTCTTAATTCTAGATTCTTCTCTCTGGGGATTATTTCCTGTATATCCTGTACATCTCTTTTTTGTACCCATTTGTTCGCACGCTGCCTCCCCCTTAGGATTATGAGCTCAACGGCAAGGTTGGTCTTTTAACTTTTTTTATAACCTCAGAGCTTAGCACAGTGCCTGGTATGTAGTATGTACTTACGAAATTCTTACTGACTGACTGCCTGCCTGGCTGAGCACCAAAAGAGGGGTTTGTATTTGATCCTGAAAATAAGGGGGAGTCACTGGAGTTGAGTTGCCTAACGATTTTCAGTCTTGGCACCTTAGCTGCCTTTTCTACTGAACTGCCAGTCATTGGAGAAACAGAAGAGGACTTCATAGTATTGAAGACCGCCTTGTGTTTTTATTTTGTATTTTATTTTGTTTCCTGGGTTGCTATGGATTTCATGGTTTAGTACTGGGCGGGGGGGGGGCAATCTATTGGCAATGAGCCTCTCCATATTTGGTAATGTAGTCCTCAAAAAACATAGTTCCTACCTTGTTAATATAGATGAGATAGAGGTAGAGGTAGAGGTAGAGAGAGAAAGAGAGAGACAGAGATGGAGATGTGTGTGTGTTGGGGGGGTGGATGTGGATGTGGATTTAGATATACCCCTATATCAATATATTTCTATCTCTATACAGATATATATCTCAATTTCTATATTTATATCTCTATATATCAATCTCTACCTAGATCTATTTATCTCTATATAGATCTATCTATATCTATAGATCTCCTCTCTATATAGCTATAGCTATATCTCTAGATTGCTACCTAGATCTATCTATATATAGATAGACCTCTATCTATAGATCTATGTATCTATGGATAGATAGATATAGATACAGCTATAGATATAACTTTGGTACATCACTAGATTGCTACTGTATCATGGGAAAAACAATACTATAGAAACCAATTTTGAGTAAGCATATATTAATTTATCAATATTATACCAGTAAAGGATTGTCCATATGTCTCCATAACTTCTCATGATCTCAGGCCATGTGGCAGAGAAAGCAGGGAGAGAGCTTCAGCATGCCAGTTAGCAAAAACAGGGGGAAAGCCCCCAAGAGACCCATGTGGTCTCCCAGAGAATCAGCGTGTAGTCTCAAGGAGACCTTAGAGAGAGCAAGGGAGACAGAGACAATGTGGTTCCAGAAAGCCAAGAGAGAGTAAGAGTGAGAGAGAGACCTTGTGGTCTCTGAGAGTCAAGAGAGACCCAGAAGATCCTGTGTGGCATTTTCCAAGGGTTTTTATCCTCTTTTGATGGAGGTGGATCATTATAAATTGATCAAAACTAATTGAGTCATTATTCATCAAACAAATCTAATTGGTTAGCATCATTCAGCTCTACTGGTTGACATGACTTGAAGGTGGTCTACATTAAAATGAACTCTAGGGATGACATCAGGGAAAAGAATGCAAAAAATTCTCACTCAAGCTGCTTAGGGAAAAGTTCATTATCTAGGTGTGGTTTAATCCCATCAGTCCTTCAGACATCTAGACAAAAGTATCTGTCTCCATTTCTTTTGCTCCCCTGGGTTTGTCCCAGATGAAATTTGATGAAGTTTCTCAAGAAGAACTGATTTTCTGGATTTGGGCTGGGGGGGGGCGGGGGAAGTGGGGGTGAAGGACTGATCCATGAGTCCCCCAAAAAAGGATTATTAATTATTTTCTCCCACTACCTAGATCTATCTACATATAGACAGACAGACAGACAGATAGATAGATAGATAGATAGATAGATAGATAGATAGATAGATAGATAGATAGATATCTAAGTATAGATCTAGAGATATTAGATATGGCTATACATAGAGATATATTGATAAATATAGATATATATGTAGATTATATAAATAGCTATGGATATATCTATTGCTCTATATAGATATGTATACATATTGTTGTTATTATTCAGTTGTGTCCAACTCTTCTTGACCCCATGGGCTATAACATGCCCATGCTTCCCATGGGGTTTTCTTGGCAATGATAGTGGAGTAGTTTACCATTTCCTTCTCCAGTGGATTAAGTCAAACAAAGGTGAAGAACTTGCCCATGGTCCCATAGCTGGTGTCTAAAAGCCAAATTTGAACTTAGGTCTTCCTGACTCCAGACCCAGGGCTTTATTCACTGAGCCACTGAGCTGCCACATATGCTATATGTGTATATGTGTGTGTATGCATGTATACACACAGCTACACATACATACATATATGTGTGTATACTTCATATGTGCCAGACATATGGAAGTATGTGCATGCATGCTTATTAATTGTAGGAAGGGGGGAGTACCAACATTAATGAAATCTTGGTTACTCTTAAAGTATTGCGTACAGTATATCTATACAAAGATTTGCATGTGACTCCAATAAATGAAGTTGTTAAACTTTGATAGAATGGAGATACATAGTAAAAGAAGCTAAATCAGCAAGACATGCCACAAGCAGAGAAGAAAATTGAAAACTGGAAGCAACCTCTGAGGCAATCTAGTTCAACTCCCTGATTTTGCATCTGAGGACACTAAAGTCCCAGTAGATTAAGTAATTTGTTTAGGATTACACAAGGAGAAAGTACCCCTCCCCCCCAAAAAAAGGATTACATACACAAGTAGTATATGTGATAATGGAGTCAATACTTTTCCCACCACCCCACACCTATTGTTTTTATTGGCCTGGAACCTCTTCCTTAAAGTAAATAATGGGGGGCAGCAAGGTGGCACAGTGGATAAAGCACTGGCCTTGTATTCAGGAGGACCTGAGTTCAAATGTGGCCTCAGACATTTGACACTTACTAGCTGTGTGACCCTGTGCAAGTTACTTAAACCTCATTGCCCCACAAAAAAAAAAAACAAAAAACCCACAAACAAACAAGAAAGAAAACTATAGTGGAAGACCCAGAATTTTTTTCATTTCTCAATTCTCTTTGTCAGTCCTATGAGGTTCATAGGGCAAACATTATTAACATTTTACTGAAGAGGAAATAATAGCCATAAAGAGGTTAAGCAACTCTCCCAAGGTCACACGAGTAGTGGCAAAACCAAATCTATTAGGAACCCCAGCCCAGTTCTCTTATTTGCAGACATTGCCTGTCTGTGTGTAACCCATAGTGTGCTTCCAATGAATGGCTGGTGTTAGGAAAAATCATTTATTACCATGCATAGGCCATGAGGCAAATTTCGGTAGGCCAACTTCAACTTTACTTTTGCTCAGGATATGTGTAGAGCTAACTCTCTGGTAATAAATAGTACTCTTTTCTTTCATTTCTTTTTTAAATAGTGTGGAGGATGTTGGGCCTTCAGTGTTGTGGGTGGAATCGAATCTGCCTATGCAATCAAAGGAGAGTCTTTGGAAGACTTAAGTGTCCAGCAAGTCATTGACTGTTCATACAACAATTTTGGATGCAGTGGTGGGTCTACTGTTAATGCCTTGAACTGGCTAAATAAGGTATTCCATTTTTTAGCTTTCTCCTGATGAATTCCTACTGCTATATATTTTTTTGGTTATACATAACAAAAATGCAAACACTTTGCACTTTCTCTTCATTAACCTAATTTACACAGTTTGCCTATTGCCCGTGTGGAGTCACCAGTTCTAGAGCACAGGAAAGGGCAATGTTCCTGATCTGTTTTCTGATCAGACTATGTCTGGATTGGGATCTCAGTCCAGTCCCAGCGACTTCCTAACACATTGGAGGAAGGATGGATAGAGTTGGATATTGTCCGGAAGACTGTGACTTAATGGATAAAGTGCTGGACTTGGAGTCAATAAGGTTTGGGTTTGAGTCTCACCTCAGATGCTTTACGAGTTGTACCGGGGAAATCACTTCATCTCTCAACTTTGGTTTCCTCATCTATAAAATGAGGTTGTTGAGCAGAGCCAAGATGGCAGAGAAACAGAAGGAACTTGCCTGAGTTCTTCCAAAATGCCCACCAAATAACTTTTAAAATTGTCTCCGGGGGCGGCTAGGTGGCACAGTGGATAAAGCACTGGCCCTGGATTCAGGAGGACCTGAGTTCAAATTCAGTCTCAGACACTTGACACTTACTAGCTGTGTGACCCTGGGCAAGTCACTTAACCGCCCTTGCCCCGCAAAAAAAAAAAAAAAAAAAAAGTTTCCAAATGAATTTGGAAGTGGCAGCCCAGTGCAGCCAGTGTATGGGCAAGCCTAGCCCTAGTACAGGTGAGCAAATGAAGCCCCATGGCCCCGACTCAGCAGTCCAGCAGCACAGCAGACCAGCTGTGAGGCCTCCTGACCCTGGTGCAGCTGGTAAACCTCCATGCCCAAAGACCCCAGCACAGCAGACCAATGGCCAACCAGACCCTAGTGCATGAAGCTTGTAACAGTGCCCCCTAGCACCTCAGGAACAGACCTCAACTTGAAAAGTCATGAAATAGTCTGGAAAATGAGCAAAACAAAACACACACACACACACACACACACACACACACACAAAAGAACCATGACCACAGAAAGCTACTGTGGCCACAGGAAGGATAAAAACACAAAGTCAAAAGAGGACAACACTGTCAAAATGCCTGCTTGTGAAGTTTCAAAGATAAATATGAATTGGTCTCGGGCCCTAAAAGCCTTGAGTTTGGAAGAGCTCCAAAAGGTTTTTTAAAATCAAATAAAAGAGAGAAGAAAAATCGGGAAAAGAAATGAGAGTTGTGGATAAAGCACTGGCCCTGGATTCAGGAGGAGTTGAGTTCAAATCTGGCCTCAGACACTTGACACTAGCTGGGTGAACCTGGACAAGTCACTTAATCCTCATTGTCCTGCAAAAAGACAAAAAAAAAAAAAAAGAAAGAAGTTTAAAATTTTCTTTCCATGTAACTGGGGACAAAAAGTTTTGTTCAAAGAAAAAAACAAAACAAGGCTGTTAGAGTCAGTAATGACTTCTAAGGTCTCTTCTAGTTCTAAATTTATAGTCCACAAATTCCCAAAAATAGATAAGAGAAAATTGTGGAGGGTAGAGTTTGAGAAGTACTAGCTCATCCTCAAGTATTTGAAACTCAGCTCATGTGAAGAGGGAATATTTGTCTTTTGTCACTCCAGATACAAAACTAGGAGAAGAAGGTGGGAGATGGGTATTGCAGAGAGGCCTATTTAGTCTGAATAAAAGGAAAGACTTCTGACAATGAGAGCTGTGGATTACTTTGGAAGCTACAGGTTGGAGTAGATGCTCTCTGAGGTCTCTTCCATTTTTGAGTTTTTATATTTGAGCTAGTTAATTGAATTTTTCCCCCTGAGTTCTCAAGCAGAGATATTTGAAGTGCCGTATTAATTAGACCTGGGGGGAAAACTATATCTAGGAGGAAATGGTGATTAACAATGTACAAGGCTGTGGAAAGGTCAAGAAAGGTCTTCAGATTATAGTCCAGCATACTTTTCCCTAAACCATGGTGCCTTCAAAATAAGTATATTATTAACATAGTAATTATAATGCAAGATAATCGAAAACAGTTCTATGGGTACAGTGTAGACAATGAATAAAGTAAATGCTTGACCTGTTCATTGATCTGGAGAACAAAGCTTTGACTCACCTTCTTCAAATGAACATTCTGAAATTTTGAACAGCCTTACCCCATGTACTTCGGAAGCAAGACCTTTATTATAGATGTTTTTACCACATTGAATGTGATTAAGGGGAAAGGACGAGAGAAACAGAAAGGTGTGATCACAAAGTGGTCAGACTAAGATCTATCCCCTTCACCACCTCCTCCCTCCCCCCCCCCAAAAAAAAGGAACCAAAGGTCAGAGGAACAGTAAGAAGATCATAGTAACAAAGTTGAGGGTCATTTATTTTGACAAATGAAATTGACCTAAATTTAAGAGACAGTATTGAATTTAGAGTCTAAGAACCTGAGTTTGAAAATCAACTCTACCCCTTACTACCTGTTTGACCTCAGTCAAATCACCACCTCTTGATTTCAATTTCCACATCTATAAAATGGACACCTTAGATGACGTCACCTTCAAATTCCTTTCCAAGTCTAAATCTTACGATTTATGCTGTTGTAATAATAGTTATGCTTAAAGTTCAGATCTTTTGTAGGTTTCAGGTCAATCATTTAGTGTGATTTTTTTTTCTTTTAGACAAAGGTAAGACTGGTGAGAGATTCAGAATACTCTTTTAAAGCTCAAACTGGATTATGTCATTACTTTTCTGGATCACATGTTGGTGTTTCCATCAAAGGTTTCTCTTCCTATGACTTCAGGTAAATATCCTTGATTTAGTTTGTATTTTGTTTGTTGTACTCAGCAAAGGCACATAGAATTATCTCTGATATATTGATTCTCCAAAGCCAATCCCTTTATTTGACACATCCTGGTAACTTAGCTGTTCATACAACACTAAAACATCCTGTTTACAGTCTTTTCTGCCACAACAAATTCCTCCCTCTTATTTAACTATTTCTGGTATGGATCCACCATATCCTCAACTGCCAGTGTTCAAAATCTTGGAGTTATCTTTAAACTTCTCTTTCTTTCACTTCTTACATGCAACTAGTTATAAAATTCTGTTGATACTATCATTGCCATATTATTGCAAATATCCTCTCTGCAACTATCCCATTACAACCATCCAGTCCCTCATTATCCCCCACCTGAACTATTGTAGTCACCTCCAAAAGATCTTCCAGTATCCTCTACCCAATCCTCTCTATTTCATCTCACTGCTCTACTCGTTCCTTTAAATATGTAACAGCAACCTGGTTCTGGTCCCTACTCTTGTTGTTTGTTGTAAACAACAAACCCCATTTGGGGTTTTCTTGGTAGTGATACTGAAGTGGTTTGTCATTTCCTTCTCCAGCTCATTTTACAGATGAGAAAACTGAGGCAAACAGGGTTAAGTGATTTATGCAAGGTCACATAGCTAGTAAGAATTTGAGGCTGGATTTGAACTCAGGTGTTCCTAACTAGAGGCCCAGCACTCTATGTACTGTACCACCCAGGTGACCACCATTATCACTATCTTCATCATCAACAGCTCTTTATTTCTTCCATTTAAAAGAAATACTTAATCCATTAAAAGATTCAAAAGCATATATTGCTAAAGACCTAAAACTTGATATATTAACATATAAATAGTCTTGCACTCTCTCAAGAGTACAATAGAAGTTACAAAACCAAAGTATGAAGCATTTTATAGGAGTGCTCAACAGCCATTGGCACTGCACTGTCTAAATAGCTCTCTGAAGATCCTCATTATCTACCAAGTCAGGCCCAGGCTTAGGCTCAGCTTTGTTAGTGATTATCTTCTCCAAGAATGATGTTGTTTGGGAAAATGCCTTCTTCCCTTCATCTCTTATTGAAGAAACTTCTTTTTCTTTCTTTCTTTTTAGTGAGGCAATTGGGGTTAAGTGACTTGCCCAGGGTCACACAGCCAGTAAGTTAAGTGTCTGAGGTCGGATTTGAACTCAGGTACTCCTGACTCCAGGGCTGGTGCTCTATCCACTGTGCCATCTAACTGCCCCTGAAGAAACTGCTAACCTCTCAAACCCTTAAGGATGCTTCCAGGGCAGAAAACCTTGACCTCAGGATTATTCTTCAGTCACTTATGCTGAGTGGTAGACAGGGCCTTGAGATCCTGAAACAGCCTTACCTAAATGAGCACTTAGCCTCTTTATCATATGTGAGCAGCAGTCATAGATGCTACTGGGGAGAGGTATCCCTTGCCTCTTCAGGAACTTCAAGAGAAAGCACCACAGAGTCCTCCCATTTTTAGCAGATGGCAAGAGAGTCAAAGTAAAAATTCTCTATTCCTTTTTCACCTTTTGAAGACCAATTTAATTTGCATCTTAATGAAATACTACTCATAATAATGTAATATTTTATAAAAGATTCTTTTATTACTTAAGAGAACTACTAGGGGCAGCTAGGTGGCGCAGTGGATAAAGCACTGACCTTGGATTCAGGAGGACCTGAGTTCATATCCAGCCTCAGACACTTGACACTTACTAGCTGTGTTTTAGTTCCAAATTCTATCCCTCTTTCCCTTCCTCCTTTTTCCCCTCCCTGAGCAAGTCACTTAACCCTCATTGCCATGCAAAAAGAAAAAAAAAATGAAAATGAAAATGAAAAGAAAAAAAAACTACAAACATATTTTGTTAATATAAGGTGAGTATTAAACTAGGGTATCATATGAAACTATGCAAACTAGAATTGGAAATTGAGGGGATGGTCATCAATTGTGGAATGGCTGAACAAGTTATGGCATATGAATTTAATGGAATACTATTGTGTTTTAAGAAATGACAAGCATTTGGATTTCAGAAAAACCTAGAAAGGTTTACATGAATCTATGAAAAGTGAAGTAAGCAGTACCAGAACACCATACAAATTATCAGGAACACTGTTCAGTGATCAGCTATGAATGACTCAGCCCTTCTCAACAATATACTTACCTAAGTAAGACAAGGCCAAAGGACTCATGATGGAAAATGCTATCCACATCCAGAGAAAAAACTAATGGAGTCTGAATGTAGATTGAAGCATACTATTTTCAGTTTTTTTTTTTAATTTTTTTTTTTTTTTTGCGGGGCAATGGGGGTTAAGTGACTTGCCCAAGGTCACACAGCTAGTAAGTGTCAAGTGTCTGAGGCCGGATTTGAACTCAGGAACTCCTGAATCCAGGGCCGGTGCTTTATTCACTGCGCCACCTAGCCGCCCCCAGTTTATTTTTTTTTTAATGGTTCTTTTCTTTTGGCCTGTTTCTTCTTTTACAACATGACAAATATAGAAATATGTTTTACATGTTTATACATAAATAACTTAGATTGCTTACCATATGGGAGTGTGGGGTAATGAAGGAGGAAGAAAGAAAATTTGGAACTCAAACACATTTTTAAATGAATGTTAAAAATTGTCTTTGCCATTCCCCCAAAAGAGAAAAATACCTTTTTGTACAAAGATATTTATAGCAGCTCTCTTTGTGGTGGCTAAGAATTGGAAATCAAAGGGATGCTCCCCAATTGGGTAATGGCTAAATAAGCTGTGCTATATGAGTGTGATGGAATATTAATGTGCTGCAGAATGATTTCAGAAAGGCCTGGCAAGACTTATATGAACTGATGTATAGTGACGTGAGCAGAACCAAGAGAACATTGTGCACAGAGACAGCAATATTGTTTGATGAAGAAGTATGAATGACTTAACCATTCTCAGCAATACAATGATACAAGACAATCCCAAAGGCCTAATGATGAAGCATACTATGCATCTCCAAAAAAAGAACTGATATTAATTGAACCCAGACTGAAGCACACTATATTTCACTATATTTTTTTTCTTTTGAGTTTTCTTATACAAAATGACTAATATGGTAATGTTTTACATAATTGTACATGTATAACCTATAGCTGATTGCTTATCACCTCAGGGAGGGGAAAAAGGAGGAAGGGAAAGAGGGATAGAATTTGGAACTAAAAACTTTAGCTAAAAATGTCTATTAATTTTTAAGTTGTCTTTATTTATAATTATAAAAAATAAAATACTATTTTTTACATGGGAAAAAAAGAAACAAAAAAAACCCCCAAATAATATGCCCAATTTGAGGTTTCTTTTCTTTTTTTTTGTTTTTGTTTTTGTTTTTTGTTTTGTTTTGTTTTGTTTTTTTTGAGGTTTCTTTTCAAAAGTTAGACTCTTCTGGGAGCCAGGATAGCAGAATAACAGGAGGAACAGTCAAACTTTCCCCCATGCGGTCTTCGCCAAGCTCTAGAAAATGTACCAAATTGATTCCTGATTGGGAAATCCAAGAAAAAAAAAAAATGACAGCAAGTTATTTTTCCAGACCAGGTCAGCATAGAGTAACAGACAGAGAGGTCTGTGGATACTGGGCACAAGGCATGACCAACAGTGTGTGAGAAAATTATTAATAAGGTCAGCCCAGAGTCAGGAAGTTACTTCACTCAAAACCACACCTACCTGAAAGCTTTGTTCCCTCCAGAGGATCTGAACTCTGACCTCAGCACATTCTACTCATGGACTGCTGGCTAATTAGCTTGGAGTGGTGTGTAGGGACCACCTCTCTTCTGGACCCGCAGGTAGCTTCTGCTCTCACAGGCACAGGAACTTTGTCTTTTTGGCCTGAAACTCTTAGGTGAAGGCACCTTTTTCTCTGCTCTCTCCTACAGATCCTCTAGGCTTTCCTATCTTTCAGAGCCACTCACGCTCTCTTTACTAATAATTAATATACTTTAATCAATGTTTAATGCCCCAAAACTGGCACAGTATCCTTTAATTTCTAAGTAGCAAATATATGATAAACCCCAGCTAATTTTCCCTACGCTTGGGACAGAAATAAGGTGGCTACATTTAATTTTGCATGTCACAAGTGCTTCATGGAGCATTCCACCATTCAGGGACTAAAAAAGGACTAAGTCTGTATCTAAGGACAAGAAGATGTCCCCAACCTGTACTGGGGAACAGCTATCCTATGAAGTCATTAGAATCATTATTAACTGATACCACTGTGGCTGGTTACCTAACTGCAGGGCAGACTGAGGCCGTAACCTGTACCTAGGGGTGGTGTTTTAGGGTAAGGACTGGTCACAGACTACTCTGACCTAGGGTCAAGTTCAGAGGCAAGCCGCAACCATATGACTCTAAATAAGGTTTCAGATCATGCCTCTAGCCCATTATTAAGTCTACAGTGGAATAACCAGGGACAAGATCCCAGACCGATGGGCAGCCTTCATTTTTGTCACTCTCAACCGCTGGAATTTTCCAGCTAGCTGGTAGGGGCTGAGTATACTGGCCAACATGACAAGACAACAGACCCTAACCCAGGTCAGGAAGTTGGAGAATTTATACTAGGAAGATGGTGATTAGACTTTGCCCTGGATCATACCACTTTGGAGACATCAAAAGCTTGCAAGTATCTAGCCCAAACTGTCCCTAAGGTCATAGACTAACTAGTACCCAAGAAAACAGTAGAAGGATCCAAAAGACAAAAGTTCTACCAAGACATTTCTGCCAGAAACGTGCAGAAGCCAGCCCTAATGTAAAGTCTAAAGTCAAGAAGAACAAACTGGAAGAACGAACAAACAACAAAAACAACAACAAAATCCTAAACTAAATAGAACTGTTAATGGTGACAAGAATGTTCAAGACACAAACTCAGAGGATAATACTCTAAAACATCTATAACCAAAGCATCAACAAAAAACATAGGTTGACTACAAGTCCAGCTGAAATTCCCATAAGAGATGAAGAAATAATTTTGGTGTTAAGGGCTAAAATTCTAGCTAGTCTGTCTAGAATATCTAGTGAGTGGTCGCCAATAAATTATAAGCTTTAGCAAGAGTTAGACTTTTAAGCATTTATTAAGGAGAATAAGAATTTGGTAAAGAGAGAGAAAAAGGCCTAAATTCCTATCTATTAAAGGGAGAGCACATTTCTAGCTCCCCTCTCCACCAGAGTCCAAAGGAAAGAGACCCAGAGTCAGCGCCAGTCTCTTCCTTCCTCCTCCCACTAGTCTGCGTCACTTCCTCCCCGCCAAAGAAAAGACTCCTGGTCTTGCCCTCAAAGACCTTCGCTTCATGGGCAGAACTCTTCTACAATAAGTATCCAGCAGGTGGCGTCATTCCAATCGTTACAGTCCCCCCTGTTGTTCCTCAAGAAACAAAATGTTTCCTTGACGGAACAGTAAAAACAATATAATAACTATTGCTAACTAATAATATGTGAACAACAATATAGAAAAGGAAGAGAGGAAAGTTTTGTCCAGAGGGGTGATTTTTTTTTTTGTCCTCATGAACCGACGCTTTGACA
Organism: Dromiciops gliroides; assembly: GCF_019393635.1. Taxonomy (NCBI): domain Eukaryota; kingdom Metazoa; phylum Chordata; class Mammalia; order Microbiotheria; family Microbiotheriidae; genus Dromiciops; species Dromiciops gliroides. The sequence continues at coordinate 171,834,743 of NC_057866.1, read as the reverse complement.
TTGGTCTTGCAAAGGGAGGGCCTCTGCAGAGAATACATGTTACAGATGGTGTATATTATAACAGAAAGAGAAAAAAAAACCAACAAAAACAACAAATCAAAACTGTTCATTTAAAGTCTCTGAAAGTCTTTTCTCAGAAGTCCTCTAGGTGTAGTCGTGGAATGGAAGTCTTTTCAGGGGTTGAGGTGTGGATGCTGGTAATCAGCCAGGAAAATTTCCTACAAAATCGAGCTTAACACAACTTTAAAATAGCTTTGTCAATAATCAAATCAAACAATAAAAGTTCTCAAAAACATTTCTAAGGGAATTCAGAATCTTAGTTGTTACACATGAAACATATAATAAAACAAAAATTGAACCATTCCCTAAAATTATAATATTACTATAGTCCCCCCCTTATGGAGGGTAATTGAGAAGACAATTGCTGCGATATTAATTTTTAAAAATAATTTTTATCTTTGTTTCATCACTTTTTGCATCATCTGCCTAATTATCCTCATGCCATTATGAGAAATTTAAAATCTAATATAATTAGTAACAGATGTCAAGGCCAAATTCAACACTGTTATTTATCATGACACCTGAGATAATTATGGGGGTTACCATAAAAGAACAGAGAAATGATGGGATATGAGCATTCCCACACTTGAGCAATATATACTGCCCATGCAGTATGCCAGGTCTAAAATAGGTGGATGGAATATATGTCCATGCCACCGAACATATTGGAGGAAACTGAGTCAGACTTAATCAGATACATGGGATTGAGATGTCCATGGCATCAGGCATATAGGAGGGAGCATAGAAGCCAGGTGTAGAAGTGAGATGGGTGGGATGAATACTTCCAGCCATCTGTACAATATTGTGGGGAAAAAGAAAATAAAATATTAAACCAAGAGAATCCAACCTCAACATTAGTCAAAAGCCGTTCCCTCGGCCATACCTTGACTTCATGCATGTCTCCCCTCATGTGACAGTTCAGTGTCTGCTTTTGCATGTATTCCTCTTGTGATTGGATGGCATCTTGGCCAACTGGCATCTGATAACTCAGAATAAAGGCAATTAATGTCTTAAATGATAAGTTCCCATAATCCAAGTCTCATATGGATTTAAAAATTGAGGACAATAAATGATTGCAAAAAATGTGAATACATCTTGACTTGACACATCTTGACTTGACTTGACACAATATATATTTATGCAACAATTTCAAATAATACCCCTTTTTTTTTACTTAGTATACAATCACTTTTGTGAAAAATCAGAACATATTTAAATATAAGTTAAAGCACAACAGAATCTCAGAGAAAACTTTTTTTTTGAAAAGAGAAAACTTTTACAAATGTTCCCCTCTTTTTTTTTTTTTTTGGAATATGCTTATCAAAAATAATACTTCTAGAATCAATTTACACTTGCCATGGCAACCAATTTGCCAGGGAAATGCTTTAAAGAGTTTGATCAAATAATCAGTTGAGAAAAAATAACAAAAACAAACAACTCAGAATATGGGAGCACAATACTCCTAGAATTAACATTGTATAATAAAATCAAAACCATCTCTCAATTTTTTAAAATTAGATAAATGAATAGAAGAAAATACACATGGAACAATAAAAAACAGTGAAATTCAAACTAAGGAAATCTACATGAGCATGAATTTAATATTAATAAGAGTATTATAAAATATAAACTTGATCACATGACTAAAAAGTTTTTACAAATATTCTCCTTGTTTTAAAAACTAAGTATAAGACACAATCTCAAAAGCCTGAAAATCTCTATGAAAATAAACCCATACCATTAATTTCAAAATGTATATGTAATAGCATAGAAATCCTATGTAACCTCTGAACTGATACTATCACTCTGAGTGAATTCAGAACACTTTTGATTCCGATATCTAAAATCCCCAATACTCATATCAATACCTTGCTGCTTACTTCTACATTTCTGTAAAATATATACCCTTCCATGGCAAAAGAAGCAGAGTCTTGAACTATGTTGATGATTGTCATTCTTATTCAGCTTAAGTTTTTCTTCTTTAACCCCTCTATATTGTCTGTCAGTCTTTTCACCATACAAATGCTTTATAATATTACTAATTAAAGACAAAAGCAGGTTAGCAAAATTATGAACAAAACGAGCATATCTGGAATTTAAAGGGCTTTCTAAGGTTGTCTCAGAAGCACAGCCAGCCTGGGGAAGGGCTGAGCCTGAAGCTGCAAATGTAGTTAGAGAAAGTTGAGCATGCGCATCAGATCTCTGGACTTCCCAGGCAGGGGAAGCAATGGGCTTGGCCATGGGAGGAGTAGAGGGTGGGGTCTGGAGAGGAGGGGAGGGACCAGAGCAATTTGAATCAGACTTGATTTTGAACTCAGGCCTGGATTCCTCTTCCCCCACTTTGCCTCCAGGTGCTAGGGGATTAAAAGCTTCTAGAGGGTGGGTCATTGCCTCCAGGCATGCAAAATTAAAGCAACAATTACTGTTAGAACTGGGAAAAGCTGCGGGAATCTCTTCAGGTTTCTCTGAAAAAGCATGGTTGGGAGAGGGAGAGATATTTCCTTGTGTGAGTAAGTTGCTGGCTCTTTTAACAAAAATAAAAAGAAAAATAGAAAATCCACAAAAACAAAGCATTAACATGATCTTATCTCCCATTTGTCTGGTTAAACAGACTAAAATCAAAAATAGGATAATTAGGGAGTCTAAAAGGTCCATTCGAAAAAATTTAAAGGAAAACACAGCCAGTACACCAGTACTTAGCAGTTAAAGGGAGAGGGAGGGGAAATTTCTTACCCAACCAGAAGATCAGAAGAAGACTGAGGGTTAGCTTTCCTCTTCGTGGTCAGCCATCTGTTAAGGGCTAAAATTCTAGCTAGTCTGTCTAGAATATCTAGTGAGTGGTCGCCAATAAATTATAAGCTTTAGCAAGAGTTAGACTTTTAAGCATTTATTAAGGAGAATAAGAATTTGGTAAAGAGAGAGAAAAAGGCCTAAATTCCTATCTATTGAAGGGAGAGCACATTTCTAGCTCCCCTCTCCACCAGAGTCCAAAGGAAAGAGACCCAGAGTCAGCGCCAGTCTCTTCCTTCCTCCTCCCACTAGTCTGCGTCACTTCCTCCCCGCCAAAGAAAAGACTCCTGGTCTTGCCCTCAAAGACCTTCGCTTCATGGGCAGAACTCTTCTACAGTAAGTATCCAGCAGGTGGCGTCATTCCAATCGTTACATTGGTTTGGTTTTGTTTCATTTTAAAGAGCAAAAAAAACATGACTTTATAAAGCAAATGAGAGTATTAGAGGGAAAACGGAAAAAAGAAATGAAAGTTATGGAAGAAAGATTTGGAAAGAGAATAGTTTGGAACAAAAGAGACAAAATCTTGCTCAAGGTACAAAAAAACTCTCTGAAAATTAGAATTATCCCAATAGAAGCAAATAACTCTATGAGACAAGAAATATTAAGAAAAAGTCAAAAGCAAGAAAAAAAAGAGCCTAGGCATCATATTTCAAGAAATTAGCTATTCAACTCCAGTTTATCTACTTATACATTTTTATGTGTCACCTCTATCCATATAGACTGAGCAGTTCCTCATGGAGCTGTTCAGTTGTGGGCTGGGGGAGGATGTGCAGCACAGAAGACAGACAATATGACTGGAGTTCAGAGACAGGCATGCCTAGAGAGGGACCATGTTATCACTTGTCCCCTGAAGACTCTGACCTGTGCTCCCATAGGGTGTGTGAGGAGACTCTGAGAGATCAGTGTCATGGCAGTGGGACTCAGCAGAGATTGGGGTCCATGGGTGGTCATATCATGTGGTGTAGTGAGAGCTGGCAGAAGACAACAGGGAAAGATCAGGTGAGGTGTGGGCATGGAAGCCACCATGGAGAAGGGAATATGACCCCCTTCTTAGCACCCTGGGAAAAAGCACTGATTACCCCATACAAGTTACAACTTTAGTTCCCCACTGCCTAGAAAATAATTCTCAAACAGGTCATGAGTTTTAGAGTTCTAAGGGACATTAAAGAAAATCTAATGTTATTTATTTATTTCATGGATGGGAACATTAAGATGCAGAGAGGTTAAGTAAATTGTTCAATGGAAAATTTTTTTTCCAGGAAATTTTTTTGTTTGGTTGGTTTATTTTGTTTTGTGGGATTTGTGTTTTGGTTTTGGTTTTGGGTTTTCTTTGCCCATGCTAGAGTATGGGCAATGAAACAAAATGTTCATAGCAGCACTTTTTATAGTATTAAAAAAATAAAAACAAAGTAGATGTCCATTGATTGGCTAAAGAAATTATAGCAAGTACATGTAATGCAATGCTATTGTCCACAAGAAATGACTATGAATACTACAGAGATGTGTGAGCAAACATTTGGTGCAAAGTACAATATACAGAACCAGAAAAATAATTTATATAACTACAGCGTGAATAGAAAAAACCCCAAAACCCCAAACCTCTACACAGTGTAATTATAATGACCAAGATTATTCCCAAAGAAGAGATGAGAAAATATGCTTTCCTTCCTTCTTTGTAAATGTCATAGGGTAACTGGTGCTTTGATTTGGTTAATATATTGTATGGTTTTGATGAACTTTTTTTTGTTTTTCTTTTTATTATCTGTTATAAGGTATGGCTCTCCAAGTAAGGAAGTGAGGAGTTTAGAAATTAATATTACGTAAAAACAAAAGATGTCAATAATTTTAGTCTGTTGTCCAAAAATATATTGGGAATTGATACCGATTCATAAGGCCAAGAGTCTTTTTTCCCCATGAAACATGTAGTCAAGGGATATGAACAAACACTTTTTAAAAGGAAGAAATACGAACTGTCAATAGCCATATTAAAAATAGTGCCAAACCAATAAAAATAAAAGACATGAAAATTAAAATGACTATTATGATACATTTATTAATCCATTAAGTTGGCAAAAATGATAAATCTGGAAATGGTTTATGTTGGAAAGGCCATTGGAACGCAATTTGAAATTATGTGAAAAATTTTACTGTTCATATTCTTTGACCCATCAATCTCACTACTATCCATATGAGGATACAAAAATGCCAGGGAGAAGACAATTCAGCTCAATAGAATGCCAGAAAATAGCAATTCTCATATAGTATTTTAAAAATCAAATAACTATTAAAATTACATTTTTATTTCAATCAATAGTACTGTGTACTTCCCTTCATTCTGCTAAGTGAACAAACCTACTTGCTAATAATTGGCCATGAAGAAGTTAACTCCCTTAGCTACTAAACTGCTTCCAAAAATACTGAAGCAATAAATTACTCATGGCAGCTTTCTTTGTCATCTTAAGGATACATGCAGAATTGCTTCCAATATCCTTTTCCCCTCAGGGCTTGCATTTAAGAAAAAAAATGTGAACACTCAAGAAAGAGGCCTTTCCAATGATTCGTTAAGATTTTTGTCATCAAGGATTAATAATAAAGTTTATCTTGTCAAGGAATAATCAGGAAGTATGTTTTTGTATCCTTTTTATAGCACATTTTTAGCATATTTTTCATAAGTAATGGCATTAAGATTTTACCCTTTAAATTTTTAGATGTTAAAATTTTTACTTTTAAATTTGGTCTTTAAATTTTTAGTGATATGTTGTGTTTATACATCATCGCTTTAATTACCAAATATATCCCTTCCACTTAACTCAGTTAGAGAGCTATCTCTTGTAAATGAATATTAAAAAGAACAAGAAAAAAGGCTATTTAGCAAAAGTAAATAACACATCAGCTGAGTGTGACCACCATGTTCCATGCCTCTAAAAAAGAAGGGAAGGAAATCCATTTTCTTCTCTCTTCTTCAGGGCCATACTTGGTCATTATCATCATCAAAGGGTGGTAAAATCCTAACTGGAAAGTACGTCAGAGACCAATTAAATTCAGTCCCCTCATTTTACAGATAAGGAAACTGAGGCCTAGGAAGGATAAGTACTCGCCCAAGTCACACAAGGTACATGGCATTCAGCTTCATTTCTTATTGTTCTTTCCTTTTATATTGTTGCAATATTATTTTTTTTCCTTGCTCTGCTTTGTATTGTATTAGTTCATATAAATCTTCTTATGTTTCTCTGAATTTTTCACATTCATCATTTCTTTAGAGCATAGCAATATTTCACTATGTTCATGTGTCACAATTTGTCTAGTCGTTCTCCAATCAGTGGACAAATACTTTTGTTTCTAGTTCTTTGCTACACAAAAAAGTAGGCTTATATGTGAAACCTTCATTTCTGTCTTTGTTCTTTCCGAACTTGAGGCCTAAAAATAGAGGTAATTAATAAGGATAAAATAAATAATTTTGATTAAATTAAATTAAAGGACTTTTACAAGAATAAACTTAACAAAACTGAGATCAGTTGGGGGTAAAATATTCACACCAGATATCTACGCTAAAATTTGATATCCAAGATATAGAGGGAATAAATATCATTCACCAATTGATATGTAGTCAGAGTAAAAATAATAATAATAATAATAATAATAATTGTTAACATTTATATGGTGCTTGGGCAGCTAGGTGCACAGTGGATAGAGTGCCAGGCCTGGAGTCAGAAAGATCCGTGTTCAAATCTGGCCTCAGTCACTTATTAGCTGTATGACCCTGGGCAAGTCAGTTAAACGTGCTTACCTCAGTTTTTTCTTCTGTAAAATGAGCTAGAGAAGTGTGGTAAAAATTATTTGTGGTAAAGATTAATATCGAAAGTTTTAGCTGAATCATTTCGGAGGGGCCACACCTGGGCCACCCTGAAATTGCTCATGCTACTGAGCTGCTTTTGAAGGACCTCCGCTTTAGGGGAGGAAAAACGCCAGACCTCCCCTTTTGGAGGAGGAAAAATTCCACCGTAAGGGAGGCAACTTTGGTGGGTGGGGTGTGCAAAAAGGTCGATCTCTTTCGGCCTGAAAAGCAGTCTGGTGGCGCTTGGCTCCGCTCGGTAGTGGGGTGTTTCATGCTCGGTCTTGGGCGTGTTGGATCTGGGCCTGGCAGGCAGTTCGGGATTGGTGAGTTTTATGAAGGAAAACCCTAAATTCCTTTGAACTAGCTTAATCTCTGGGATCACATAGGCTAAGCTTAGAGTTAAGACTGTCCATCTGTATTTCTACTTCCTTATTTCTCTAATTGGTTTCACCTTTGTGGTCTAATTAATTCCCAAGCAATAAAACCTGATCCTTTATGAACTAAAGCTCAGAGGCTCCTTTTCTTATTGGCCTGTGTTAAAGGCTAAAATTCTAGCTAGTCTGTCTAAAATATCTAATGAGTGGTCGCCAATAAATTATAAGCTTTAGCAAGAGTTAGACTTTTAAGCATTTATTAAGGAGAATAAGAATTTGGTAAAGAGAGAAGAAAAGGCCTAGATTCCTATCTATTAAAGGGAGAGCGCATTTCTAGCTCCCTTCTCTGCAGGAGTCCTCAGGAAAGTGCAAGACAGAGCGCTAGTCTCTTCCTTCTTTCCTCCTACTAGCCAATGTCACTTCCTGATGCCAAAGAAAAGACTCCTGGTCTTGCCCTCAAAGACCTTCGCTTCATGGGCAGAACTCTTCTACAGTAAGTCTCCAGCAGGTGCAGTCATTCCAATCGTTACACCTGGGAGGTATATATAAAAGGGAAAGTTCAAAGGGGAGATTAATGCTGAGTATATCCAATTTTGGCCCTTACAGAAGGAAATGACAAACTATTCTAGTATCTTTGCCAAAAAAACTCACAGTCGGACACAACTGAAACAACTAAACAACAAAGTATAGTACTTACTATTTACCAGGCCCTGCGCTAACTACTTACAATTATTATCTCATTTGACCTTCACAACAAACCTGGAAGGTAGATGCTATCATTCCCATTTTACAGATGAAGAAAATGAAGCAAGCAGAAGCTGTGGCTAGTGACATATAATAAGTCTCTGAGGCTGGATTTGAACTCAGATCCTCCTGATTCTAGACCCAATGCTTATCCTCTGTGCCACTTAACTATCACAAAGTTTATGAACAAACAATTCTTAAAAGAAGAATTTTAAGCTACTAAGAACTATATGAAAGATTGCCCATTTCATATTACTAATAGTAAGAGAAATGCAAATCAAAACAACTTTGAGGTTTTGCCTAACATTTAGCATATTGGCAAAGATGGTAAAAGATAGGAATTGACAATGTTGGTGCAACTGTAGAAAGGCTTGGTTATGGGAAACAATTTTTATGGTCAGTACTTCTGATAAAGGCCTCATTTCTAAAATATGTAGGGAACTAAATCAAATTTATAAGAATCCACATCATTCGTCAATTGAGAAATGGCCAAAGGATATGAACAGGCAGTTTTCTGATGAAGAAATCAAAGCTATCTATTCCCGTATAAAAAAATGCTCTAAATCACTAATGATTAGGGAGATGCAAATAAAAACAACTCTGAGGTACCACCTGACACCTATCAGATTGGCTAAAATGACAAAAAAGGAAAATAATAAATGTTGGAGAAGCTGTGGGAAAACTGGAACACTAATGCATTGTTGGTGGAGCTGTGAACTAATCTAACCATTCTGGAGAGCAATTTGGAATTATGCCCAAAGGTCTATGAAGCTATGCATACCCTTTGACCCAGCAATACCACTTTTGGGTCTTTTTCCCAAAGAGATAATGGAAAGGGGAGAAGGACCCACATGTACAAAAATATTTATAGCTGCTCTTTATGTTGTGGCAAGGAATTGGAAGTTGAGGGGATGCCCATCAGTTGGGGAATGACTGAACAAGTTGTTGTATATGAATGTAGTGGAATACTATTGTGCTTTAAGAAACAATGATCAGGAGGAGTGCAGAGAAACCTGGAGGGTCTCGTGTGGACTGGTGATGAGTGAGATGAGCAGAACCAGAAGAACATTGTACACAGTATCATCAACATTGTGTGTTGACCTACTGTGATGGACTATATCCTTCTCACCAATGCAGTGGTACAGAAGGGTTCCAGGGAACTCATGATGGAGGAGGATCTCCAAATTCAGGAAAAAAAAAAGAACTGTGGAGTATAGATGCTGTACGAACCATAATGTTTCTTTTGTTTTTGGTGCTGTTGTTTTTCTATTTTGAGGTTTTTCCTCATTGCTCTGATTTTTCTCTTTTAACATGACTAATGCAGAAATATGTTTAATGTTATTATATATATAGATATATAGATATATAGATATATAAAAAACCTATATCAGATTACCTGCTGCCTAGGGGAGGGTGTTGGGGGGGGAGGGAGAAAAATCTGAAATTGGAAAGCTTGTATAAACAAAAGTTGAGAACTATCTTTACATGTAATGGAAAAAATAAATTAAATTAAATTTTTAAAAAAAGAAAGGCTTGGTTAGATTTTGTTGGCAGAGGGATAAATTGGTTCATGCCAGACAGTAATTTTGGGGTAGCTAGGTAGTGTATTGGATAGAGTACTGGCCTTGGAGTCAGGAAGACTCATCTTAAGTTCATATCTGGCCTCATATCCTTACTAGCTGTGTGACCCTGGGCAAGTCACTTCACACTATTTGCCTTAGTTCCTCTTCTGTAAAATGAGCTGGAGAAGGAAATGGCAAACCACTTCAGTATTTTTACCAAGAAAATCACCAAAAACGGGGGTCAGAAGAAGGATCAGACACAACTAAACAAAAACAAATGGTCACAAAAAATAGAGTAATTTGGAATCATGCTGTAAAAGAAGTTGACTAAAATGCCCCTAGTCTTTGACTGAGAAATTATACTGCTGTTCCAAAGGAGGTTAAAAAACAAATAGGAGTGGAGGAAAAGGTCTAACAGTCACCAAAATATGAACAGCAGGATGGGTTGGTTTCTTTGCTTGTTTTATTCTTAAGGACCAAGAACAAAAACCAAACAATAAACAAACAAACAAAAAATTCTGATGGTTGAGGAATAACTAAACAAGTTGTGATAAAAAGAAGATCAAATATTACTGTGCTGAACCACTGTCTCACTTATCACAGATCAGAAAGGAGGCCAGTGTTCTGTCCACTTTGTCATTTTATAACTAATGGAGATTCAAGCAGCTCCAACGACAGTTTGATCCAGCACCTGCAAATCAGACACACAATATTTTCATTGACTTTATTATATTAGAGGAAGCTGTGATCCAAAGAGTCCTAGACTGGTCACTTTTAGAATATATGACTCATTCAAACAGCACCTAAGTCTGCCAGTAGGAGGAAAGGTTTTCCATGAATTCCTTTGCACAGTACATTAAGATGCTGTTTTGACAGTTTTCGGTGATTTCTATCCATATTCTCCTGTTGAGATTTTCTGATACTTAATAGTAACAATTATTGATATCAACCAGGAGGTTTAGGTTGGGTAGCAGTAGAGAGCATGCTTGAGGGAGGAATTTTTGTTGGGAAATCAGACATATGGGGTGGGGTAGTGCCATAGATTAATAACAAACTATAAGACCGACAGTGATAAAGATCAGATTGCTTTATTTGGTTTTGTTTTGGGGTTTTTGTTTTTGTTTTGTTTTTTTGCGGGGCAGTGAGGGTTAAGTGACTTGCCCAGGGTCACACAGCTAGTAGGTGTCAAGTGTCTGAGGCCAGATTTGAACTCAGGTCTTCCTGAATCCAGGGCCAGTGCCTTATCCACTGTGCCACCTAGCTGCCCCCGGATTGCTTTATATAAGAAGATAAGAGTATGAATCAACAACTTGTTGATATTTAAGAAGAACCTGGAAGTAGTTTCCATTCCTAATATTCTAGTTTCCAAAATACTATAATGAATATATATTTTTAATGGAAATAAGGAGAAGAAATATTGTGGGTTTGATATCTCTTTAAGTTCTATGTTGTTACTTAGTACTGTAACAAATAATAGGAATATACCCTAAATGCTTTCATTTTAAAAAATATGTCCACCACAAGAAGAATATTTTTCAAATATTGGCAGTTAATTTTAATTATTATTAAGAGATTTCTATAATGTAAATAAGTTTAAAAATATTATGGTCCAACATTTTACATGTAAAAATATCCTGTCTGACCACAGAATTTTTTTATGCCCAGCCCTGAAGGGTTAATTTTTTTTCAACCAGAATGGTATATTAAACTATGAAGACAATCTATCCAGCTCCTGAGGGTAGGATTTTATTTAGCTAAGTTTCAGTTCAGTAATTCTATTGAGCAGTGGAAGAAAGAAGAAAGGACTATCATTATTTTAGAGTTCTGGTTACTATTTTCCCATCACTTTTAGAACCTAATATATATTTGAAAATATTGGAAGAATGTATAGGAACTAAGAAGAGTACAGAGAAATGATATCCAAAATCTTCATTTTAGGAAATTAATTTTCCTTTACTTAAGAGCCTAGTTGAGTTTTACAACTTTTGTCTTTCCTTTTAGGTAGATGTCTTATTACACTAGATTGTAGAAGGTGGCCGGGGGGGGGGGGGCAGTTGGTGGTGCAGTGAATAAAGCACCAGCCCTGGATTCAGGAGTACCTGAGTTCAAATCCAGCCTCAGATACCTGACACTAGCTGTGTGACCCTGGGCAAGTCACTTAACCCTCATTACCCCCACAGAACAAACAATAGATTGTAGAAGGAAAAGAATAGATTGAGTCATCCAAAACTGGATAATCAGTTTTAGATCTAATTAGCTTGGAAGAGCTAAAACCAAAAGTTACACCTCTTGACTCCTTTTCTTTCTATTATACCACTCTAATTATGAAAGAAAAGACAGGATTATCTTGTATTAGTATTGAATATCTATGCAACAAGTAGAGTGGTGTCATTAAAACAGCACTGGACCTAGGTGTATGTAAGACAAGCTTGGTGTACTAGCCCTGTGTGCCCTTGGACTAGTTTACTCTCTAAGCTTTAAGTTTTCACATCTTTAAATTGGGTAAACATTACCTGCCCTATGTACCTCGTAAACTTTTGGGAGGATCAAATTAGAGGATGCATGTGAAGGTGCTATAATCTATAAAGCACTATACCAGTGCATTAATTCAGACTAATGACGAGGTCATCTTTAAACTTAACAAAAAATATTAAAATTTGAATTTTTAATAGCATGAAAGTTAAAAGAAAAAGACAACCCTGTAATGTAAACAATATATTTATGTTTAAATTTAATTCATATACTACCAATGGCCTCCCACATCTAAACTCTGCCTCAGATCCACTTTCATAATGTTTTTGCTACTCTGATCCCAGATTAGGAAGTATTTATCACTGAACCTTCTGTGTTACATGAATTCTGATTTAGCAGAGTCCAAACTTCTAGAATTTTACACCAAAGTAATTACAATTTGTTGAGTCAGTATTAAAGTGATTTATAAGATGAGAACAAGAAAAGACATTAACTTCTAAAACAATATCCACCTGTTAACTCAGTAGTCTTCTACTTGTTCAGTGTGCAACCCGGAAGGGAAAACCCTTCTTATATATCTTCTAAGAATCAAATTCCACCCCGACATAAAAGTCTGTGATGGGATAAATGCTTTATGAAATTATGTCAGCCTGATTGTGTCAACCTACATTATGGGTTGGAGATATAGGTTTGTATGAATGAGTGATAGAGACAGGTCTACAGAATGACATCATTCTGATGTAAGTGAAGCTTACTATGACAGATTCATGAGGCAAGTAAGCTTATTATTATTATTGAAGTTAATGAACGGTGATAACAATATGATTTGTGTCTATAAAGACAGAGGTGCTAAAATGTCTTTACACCCACTCTTGTTTCCTTCCTCAACAACAAAATCTGTAATTGTCAGAATTTACAAGTTAACAGTTATTGATTTTCTTTTGTAAAGGTGTCTTATTATGAGAAACAAAGGATGGCAAAGCCATTGCTTTTGTTTAAAATGTCTATTCATAAATGCTGACCTTCAATAAATGGTCTTCTTAAACCTAAAATAAAAAGTACAGGGAAGAATGGGGAGACTTCATTGAAGTAATGAAATTATGCAAAAAACAAAAAGAAGTAAACAGAACCAGTAAAAGAAAATACACAACCACTACAACAACATAAATGGAGAGAATAAATTCAAGACTGAATGAAAAGATGTGAGCAATGTACCTCCCTCTTTTCTTCAGAGATATAGATAACCACATTGGCTGATACATACATGATTGATGTGTAGATTAGTTTTGCTGAACTGCTTTTTTTCCTCTTACAAGGAATTTTTCTATGGGTTCGTGAAGGGAAAGGGATATTTTAAGGAAATGTAAAAGCAAAAGAAATCAAATAAAATTAAGACAAATTCTTTCCCTAGCCATACCGGTGAAAAGTTCCTGATTTGGTCCTTTTCATTTTATTTTTATGCTTGATTGGACTTTTTAGACATGATATAACTTTTTTATATTCAGATTGATTATCCATATTTGAGTCTATTGGGGTAAATGTTATTATTGTGGGAAATTCCAACAGAGAAGCCCAAAGCAGAGTTGCCTCTGATACTCTGGGCCCTGAACAAATGTCCAAGCTGCATTTTTATATCACTTAGGCATGAAATGCATGCAGGTTTTCACAGGTACATTGTGGTGAGCTACTTGGCAGACGGGAAGGCATATTTCAATAAACAGAGGCATATGTTAGGAAGTTGGTACTAAACCACAGACTTCAGGAGAACAAACAGTATGTTCTACTTTCATTTTGGGGGTCTCAGCTCGGGCCTCAGTTTTATCCCCTGTACTTTCCCATATCAGTATGAGATGATAATCAAAACCTAATTTCTTCCAAATTTCTTTCCAGTTTTCCTAAAAGTTCTTATCAAGTAGAGAGTTCTTTCCTGCAAGTCATTTATGTTCTCGACTTTGTCGAACACTAGGATACCGAGTGTTTCTGATATTCCTTAATCTAGTCCCTTTGCTGAATTACTTTTCTACTTTTGAACAGCACCAAACAGTTTTCATGATTATGACTTTATAGTATAATTTAAGGAATGAAAGTGCTTTCCCCGCTTCATTCATATTTTTCTTCCCACTATTTTCTTTGAAATTCTAACTTTTTGTTTCCTCCCCAACAAATGAATTTTGTTATTATTTTATCTTTTTTTTCCTAGTGTCCCCTTGTTACACTGATTGGTTTAGTATTAAACGCGTTAATTTATACATTATCATTTTTATTATATTGGTAGGGCCCAACTATGAGTAATGAATCTCCCCTGTTATTTCTCATTCTTTATTTCTTTAAAGAGTAATTTCATTTATATGTCTTGAGTAGGCCTTTGTAAATTGACACTTAGCTTATGCATTTGTAGCAAATTTGAATGGGAATTTCTTTTTTGTTATGTCTTGCTAGATTTAATTATCACTATACAGAAATACTTCTGCTTTTCATCAGTTTATTTTATATCCTTTTAAGTCATGGAATTTGTTACTTGTCTCAGTTTCTTTGCTGTTTCTTCCAGATTTTTCTAAGTAAACTGCAACATTCATAGCAAATAGGTATAACTTTATCTCCTCTTTGTCTCCATTTAGTTTTTCTCTTACTATAGTCATATTACTAGTATTTATAGAGCTATGTAGAATAAAGGGTATGATATTCTTATTCCTATGTTTAGTGAGAAAGGTTTTAGTGCTTCCCCATTGCATATAATACTTGCTTTTGATTTTAGATATGTACTTTGAACCTATCAAAATATGACCCTTCAGTGACTATGCTTAGTAGAATTTTTTTAGTTTAAATGTGTTTTACTTTTTGACTCCTTGATATAATCATATATTTAGAGTATTTGTTTTTAATATCAATATTGTTTTAAGATTGAACTGTTCTTACATCCCCAGCATAACTCCAACTTGGTCATAGTGAATATTTTTTTAATTTCTTGCTGAAGTCATAATGGTACTTTGGTCTTTCTTAATGATATAATTGGCATCCCGTGATGTGTAAGCTGTGTTGTATCAATGGGACCTTAGGTAGGTCATTTAACATTTCTAGGGCTCAGTTTCCTCACCTGTACAATGTGGGGGGTTGAACTCAATGAAAACTCCCTTTCATCTCCAAAGATGATTTTATAGTTATAAAGTTTAACTTAGTATAGATCTAACCTGTGATTACAAGATTTAGAGCTTCATACAGGCTACATGGCCTTTTTAAAGTCATCCAATGATATTTGGACTGCACTTGGAGTCGGCAAAACATGAGTTTCAAACCTGCCTCAAAATGTACTAACTGGTTCCCTCTGGACAAGTTTCTCAACCTCTCAGCCTCACTTTCCCTATTTGTAAAGTGGAAATAATAATACTAAATTCTACCTTATTGGATTGTTGTGAGGCTCAAATATATATATATATATATATATATATATATATATATACACACATACACATATACATATATATGTATATATATGTGTGTGTGTGTGTATGTATGTGTGTATATATGTGTGTGTGTATATGTATATATATGTATAAATAAAGTGTTTTGCAAAGTGTTAAATGTTAGATGTAACTATTATTACTGTTATTTCTTATAGTGATAGATAGAGCCCGTATTGGAACTCAGGGCTTTGGACTTCAAATCCAGTGTTCTTTTTTCATATTTACATTGCTTTAGAGATGTTCAGTTTCGAGACAAATTACTATATTTGCCTTCCTTCCTAGTGATGAAGAGGATGAAATGGCCAAAATACTTCTTGCCTATGGCCCTTTAGCTGTGATAGTGGATGCAGTGAGCTGGCAAGATTATCTGGGAGGAATAATCCAGCATCACTGTTCCAGTGGAGAAGCCAATCACGCCGTTCTCATAACTGGTTTTGACAAAACAGGTACGTGTTGTCCAGGCTCTCTTTCTCCCTGGCATGCATTTTCTCAGGAGACAAAAATCTCCTAGTTTTGTTCACACTATTTCTTATCCGGGGTACTCTCTTTGCTGTGATGATAACTGTAAAACAATTCATTATAAAAAATATTTGTTTTCAATGAGTAATTCTTCATAGAAATATTGAAAATATTTTCTAATCAAGTTCCTCACTATGGTGTTGTATACTTAGGAGTACCTGTTTTTCCCTTTCCTGATTCTATATAGTTTTCTTTTTTTATTACTCTTTATTTCATCTTGATTGGTGACTAGGTGGCATAATGAACAGAGTAGTGGACTTGGAGTCAGTAAGACTTGAACTTGAATTTTTTTAGCTGTGGGATCCTGAGCAAATGATTTGAACTTTTTCAGCCTTAATCTTCTCATCTTAAAAAGGGGGATAAGAACAACAAATGCCTCACAGTGTTGTTGTAAAAATCAAATGAAATTTCATTTGTAAAGTGCTTTGTAAGCCATTATTAGCAATTCAAGACATTCTGCACTTTCTTTTGCATCATGGCTAATATGGAAATGATTTTTTTAAAGCTTCATGTGTATAATCTATCTCAAATTGCTTGCCTTCTCAAGGAAAGGGGAGGAGATGGAGAGAAAGAATTCATAACTCAAAAAAAATTTTAATGAATGTTTAAAATTTTTGTTTACATGTAATTGACAAAAATAAATTTTTTTAATGTGAAAATATCGACATTTACTAAGTATCCATTCTTAAATCTACTATTTACTATCTACCATTATACTGTTTTGTCTTCATATATATATGTGTGTGTGTGTATATATATAGTCTGTATATTTATGTGTATATATATGTATGTTCATATGTATGTGTGTATATATGCATATATATACACACAAAGACACTATAACATAAATACTGATTTCTTCAGTGTCATATTCACTATAGTAGAGGCCTGTTATATCTCTCAAGTCTTACTCTTATATGCATGTATTTATTTAGTATATTTGCCTTTAGTAAATTCTTAAGTAAAGTTATCCATCCTTATTACACATTTATTGTACTAAAAGTATTTTTGTCATCTTCTCAAGTTCTCATTCCTTTCTTGTTTTTCTAGGGAATACTCCTTATTGGATAGTAAGAAACTCATGGGGTACTTCCTGGGGAGTAGATGGCTATGCCTTTGTTAAAATGGGAGCTAATATTTGTGGTAAGTCTCATATTTATGCCCCCAAATCCAGCCTGAATGGCAAGGCAGAGTTGCTACATCTATTAAAGGGATAGAAGCAATGAATTATTCATTCGAAGAGATCTGGGAGAACAAGAACTGGACTCTTCCCTCTCCCCGCAAATGAATTTGCCCTGTGCCCCAAATTCTACCTCTGGCTTTGGTCCATCCCATAACTGGAAGCATCTGCCATAAAGCTGGAAATGTCTGGTTTATAGAGTAGGCTCTATTTATTCAGCCTTAACGAATAGTGATGTATGTATGTTAACCAGATGATTAAGCAATAAGAAGAGACATGTCCTTTAAAAAAACAGAGAGAGAGAGAGAGAGAGAGAGAGAGGCTGGCTAGAGGATAACTACCCATCCAAGTAGTCTGCCATACAAATATGA
The DNA here is from genome assembly GCF_019393635.1 of Dromiciops gliroides. Classification (NCBI taxonomy): domain Eukaryota; kingdom Metazoa; phylum Chordata; class Mammalia; order Microbiotheria; family Microbiotheriidae; genus Dromiciops; species Dromiciops gliroides. Next base: position 171,817,375 of record NC_057866.1, on the reverse strand, counting down.
AAGCTAAATCTAAAAAGGAACTATCACATTTCTGCTTTTGATTCCAGACCTGTAATCATACTGCCACAGGGCACTCCTAGTGAGGTAATTCCCCTTTCCAGTGCAAATCTGTACCTACTCTGAAACTTATGTAATCTTAGTGGCACTGAAAGCTTAAGTGACTTCAGTTGCTTCTAACTGACTTGACCTCAGGAGTATAAAATCTCATGTTCACACTAGCCCACCAAATTCTGTGAAAATAGCCACTGGGGTAGGGGGTTGGGGGAAGACTTGAAACTCAAAAACCAAAAATAAATGTGTGTACCTATACATACACAGACATGTGTGTATGTGTATATGTGTGTGTGTTCTTTTGTGTATGTACTAATACATATGCATGTACATACATACATAAACTAAGGTAGTTCAGTGACTAGAGTGCTGAGCCTGGAGTCAGGAAGACCTAAGTTCAAATCCAGCCTCAGACATTTGCAAGCTATGTGACTTTGGGCAAGTTACTTAATCCTGTTCACTTCAGTTTTCTCTTCTGTCAAATGAGCTAGAGAAAGAAATGGCAAACCACTCCAGTGTCTTTGCCAAGAAAACACCCCCCAAATGGGGTCATGAAGAGTCAGACATGATTGAAACAACTGAACAACAAATATGTGTGTGTGTATACATACATACATACATACACACACACACACACACACACACATATATATATTTATAACATACCTACCTTAAAACCCTCTGGTTTAAAGTAGACCTGCAGAATTAATAGTACTTAGATAATTTTTTATCCTGTACACATCTGGGAGGGGCAACACAGTATGAAATCCTATCTCTGACATATACTGTGGCTGTGTGACCCAGGACAAGTTATTTAAACTCTCAATGCCCCAGGCCACATTCCAAGATACTCCTTTAAAAATTTCATTCTTGAAAGGTTCCTATCCCTCCTAGACTGACTTCCCTTTTTTTTTTGGGGGGGGGGAAATGAGGCAATTGGGGTTAAGTGACTTGCCCAAGGTCACACAGCTAGTAAATGTCAAGGCTGGATTTGACTCCAGGGCCACTGCATCACCTAGCTACCCCCTGACTTCCCCTTTTAATTTTTAATCTATGAATCCTATTTGTTCTTCCTGTGCAGTCATTAAGCACCTTCCCCAAATCAAGGTTGCGTGAGATACCATACCTGGCCTTCCTTTCTTCTTTCATAAACTCTATGAGGAAATGGTCACTTCTCCCAATGCTCAATCATTTTTACTCTAGCATGGAGAATTTTGCTCCAGTCTTAACCCCTTCCAGTTCATTCCACTGAGCTGAACTTTCCACAACAGTGTTTTTTTTTTCATTATATTCATTCCCCACTTAAAATGTTCAACATTAATTAAATGTCTGCTATGCTCAAGGCACTGCATATAATCCAGCTTGCAAAGCATTTGGCTTAAATACCGAGTGGTTCAGTAATCACTCTAGAGGTCTCCTTATAAGAAGAACCCTTCTTACTGACTTTTGAAAGTTTGCCAGAGACCACTTCATAATTTGTGAGGTGGCCATTTGCAATCGGCCACTTATCCATAGGACCTGAGATAACTGTTGCCTCTGTTGACTTCCATAGACTCATCCAGAAGAGAGCTCATTCTCAAGAAAACCCCTCTTGAATTTTGAAAATTGAGCCTTGGGTCTTGCTTATCTTACACTTGTGTTCCTGACCCTTCCATGCTCATTCAGCAGTGTGGAGAATTAGCAGCCACACACAGACCATGAACAGCTAGCTCTGGTACAATTTTCCCCCTTACAGATAAAGAGTAGATGTGCCCTGCAGAATGCTGGTTGTTTTATCCCATGCTTGGCAGACCCTCCCTCCTCATCTCTTCCTCTTGGAATCCTTAGCTTCCTTCAAAGCCCAGCTTGGGTGTCACTTTCATGACAAAGCTCATACTCATCCTCCCAGTTGTGCCTCCTCCTCAAATTACCTTGTATTTACTCACCTGCAAAACATATTGATCTTCCTTGACACAGGTGCTCGTTGTTCCAACTTTGTATCTTCAGTGCCTTATATTAGGTATATGATAATTGCTCAATCAGTTGAACTTGTATATTTTAAAATTGTGTTGTTACTTAAATATGATTAATATTTTTAGTCATACTTCATACAGAAACACAAGTTTGTGTCTGTACTTGCAGAGGCAGTAGAACTTAGGTGGCCTGATTGAAAGAGCAACAGGTTATTGTTGTAGAGGGCAGGAGAGGGGTCTCAAGTTAAGATCAAGAGACAATAGCTTGCAGTGAAATAAATCGCACACACATGTATTTATAATGTATATATTTATGTCACATACAATATGTACATATGTGTGTGTCTAGTATGTATATATATGTATGCATGTAGTATGATTGTGTATATACACATACACATACACATACAGGTATGTATATACACATTCATATATGTATACAAATATTTATTGGAAGCCACTCATTTATATTTAAATCATGTGTTTATTTATATATATTTAATAGCAAATTTTTTTGCAAGTCATATCTATGTATACATACATATATAGCTTGAAATTATGGATTCTTCAGATAATGTTGATTTCAATGCTATTGGTAGTTAGGGGAGTGCAGTAGTTTTCTTATTACTAAATATTTGCTTCAGTTCAAATTTAAAAGCATAAATATCAACATTTCACTGAAAAGACAAAGCCCTAATTGCTAGTGCTTGTATAGTACTTTAACACCTGCAAAGCACTTCACAATTATCACAGGGTAAATTGGTGGTAGGGGATCCTTAGGTATTCCTCTTTAAAGAATTCCCCCCTTCATACACAAATCCTAGTAGAATAAAATAATCTTTTATTTAGGTGCTAGCAAAAGGAGACCAAAAGAGAAAGACTTCTCTCAAGGGGAGAAGGTTTCAGAGACATGATTCTCTAAGATACCTACCTCCTGAAAGAGGAGAAAGGCAAAAGTTTTTATAGGTGGTGCATGGGGTGATCATCACCTAACAATGGAGAGTTCCCTTTGGAAGGGCCATGGGGAAAGCTTGAATGAGAGGTGGTGGTCTGAACTTCTGGAGTTATCTCTGTCCCCTGGTGCTGATCAGGTAACAGCCACGTCTACTGGGCTTCTCTCCCTTACTTCTCAAGTTGTATTTGTCCTTTAGTTTCGCTTCTCCAGGATAGTTAGCCCAGATCCATGTCCTTAAATTTAGCTTTAAACTTTAATAGTCTAAAATTTCTTTATATGTCCCAACTCCATAATATTCCCCACTTCTCTATATGTAAGGGAAAAGGGGGTAAAGATTCTTGTTATGTAACTGCTTCAAGCTGAGTGGAGTCGAAGTAATCACTGGGAGTGGGGGTGGTGGGCCGAGTCCAGAGAATAAGAGGAGATATGAGATCCAGAGGTTGAGAGGAGATGTATACCCACAGCTGTAGCTGCCATGATGTTAAAGCCTTGAGCCTGGATAAAATTGACTTTAACAAGAGTTTGAGGCCAGGGCAAAAATATCAAAAGGACTTAAGGTAACAAGAGCACACGTCAAATAAGTTGTACTTAAAGTGTTTTGGATTCAGTTTTAAAATGAATAACTAATAGCAGACAGATGACAAAGCTGGATTCTTATACACTTTAGTTGTTTAGAATATAAAAGGACTAGAATTTCTATACCTGCATATCACTATAGCAACCCATTTGCAGTACTAACCTAAGGGATGAAATTCCAATATTGTATTCATGCTGATCAAATGACATGATTATAGGAATTTGTCATAAAAAAAGAGGGACAAAGCTCTCAGGAAATAATGCTTCCCTAAGCTTCATGTGCACTCCAGGCAGAAGTACAGTTAGTCAATTGCAGTGGGCCAGGCTTAAAATCAACCATGTATCATACTGGGGAAAATTAAGTCAGGAGAATCCTACCTCAGCCCTTGCTAAAAGTCATTCTCCCAGTCTTTCCCATGACAGTCCACCCCAGGGGGCACCATGGCTCTTTGATGATCATACCTGGAGTTAGACTCAGAATAATATAATAGTCCCATAATGTCAGATGCTTTTCATCCTTAAGTTAGTATTGCAAAAATGAATTTTGCTTTAATATGCTTAGTAACAAACAAGAGTTGGGATGTTTACTGCCTTCAGAATTCCTGTTTTAAGGAACATATTTAAGGTGATTCAATAACAAACATATGTAAACTCAGAGTTCTCGTTTGAACTGGATTTTTTTTTAATTTGACACCAAGATATAAGAGAAATTGCTTTTTCACTATAGCTGATAGAATTGTTCACCAATTTATATAAGGAAATTTAGAAACATAATACCTTAAAACAATATTAGGAATTTTTTAAAATTTGAAACAAAATTAATTAATTACTAATCAGGTGTTGTTAATTCAGTTGCATGTGCTTTACTTTATATGGAAACCTTACAGTCACAAGGTCCCTGAAACTGTGAGGGCTAGGTTCTATCATTATGCCTTATGAGACAGCAAATGGAACATTTTATCTTTCTAAGGCCTAATATTTTTAGCACTTTAAAAGAAAAAGACTGGGGGCAGCTAGGTGGCACAGTGGATAGAGCACCGGCCCTGGATTCAGGAGGACCTGAGTTCAAATCCGGCCTTAGACACTTAATACTTACTAGCTGTGTGACCCTGGGCAAGTCACTTAAACCCAATTGCCTTAAAAAAAAAAAAAAAGAAAAAGACTATTATCCATAAATTCACATGGTACATTTAATAATGTGGTGAGTTTCCCAACTATATTTAAAATTTCTTTAGTCCTCTCTCTTTTTTTTTTTTCTAACAAGCTGAGAAGTCCACTCATACCTTAGAAACTTATCAGATAAAGAGTTGGTGTGGCTGTTTTTCTTTCCTTTTTTTTTCAAAAGCTTATTTTTCTTTCCTTTTTTTTTCCTCCCAGGCTTTTGCAGCCAGCAAGCCTTAATGCAGACAGGGGTGGCCTGCTTTACCAGAGTTAATTAAATCAGTAATTAAATCAAAGCCAAGAGCTGGTCTTAGTATGGTTCAGTGGTTAGAGAATTTTTAAAAAATACACTTTTATACATTACAAATAATTCCTGATTTTAAGCTATTCATTCCACTATGAAAGATTTTAACTGTGAGATAGTTATAGGTTATTTCTTCCAGTCTATTCAGTGAACTAAGAGCCCATAGGCTAGGAATTTCTCAATGAAAAGCTGTAGCCACCCCCTCCCACCCCCACCCTCCAGCCTCGCTTTTTCTTGACATCTTGTAAAACCAGGAAGGGATGATGAAATTTGTGATCCTTGTGCATATATACTAAAGGCTATGTTGTCCTATATTTAAGGGGTCTTCCCCCTCTCCCCACAACCTGTTGTTTTTGATGAAACAGTGGGACCTGAATGAGAGAGTAAGACGGAGGTCACCCCTGTGTCTATTAAGGAATAAATAGATTTACCTCCTATGTCCAAGCTTGACCCTGGGTTTAGCCATAGAAATGTCAATAACAGGGAACCAGACTGCAGGGAACTGGGGTTTTGCTTAGCCATCCACTTGGGGGAAATCTCACCTCCACTGGGGAAAAGGAGCTGGGGGAGGTGGCTTCATCTTTGAGGAGGATCCCCGACTCCAGTGTCCCAGTTTACCAGAGCTGAAGCAGTTGCCAGGATCTTGGCCACCCAGAGATCTGCTGGTAGCAGACATTATAGCTGCCACAATTAGTGAGGTTTGCTCTATGGAGCAGGTACAACCTTTCTTTTCTCTCTCTTTGGCTACCACTAGGTCCCTGTTACTAAAAACCTTAAAAGCAGCACCAGAGAGTTGTGAGGGTGGGGTTTGGGCATGCCAGTCTAATTTCTGGAGTTTTCTCCTAATGTCAAGAGCAGATTGGGTAATAAAATATATATTGAGGACTGTTATTCCTACATCCCTTTCGGGGTCTCGATTAGTATATTTCTTTAGAGTCCATGAGGTGAATCATGAAGAGGGCTAGATTTTCATCAGACCCCTGGGTTATCTCTTTTACTTTCTCATAATTGACCTGTTTCTTCATTCCCTGAATCATTCCCTCAACAAGGCAATTAATCATGGGGTCTCTGCTAGCCTGGTATACCCTATCATGAGAGTCCCATTTCGGATCCACAGTTGAAATGGCTGTTGTTCCAGGGACTACTGCCCAGTTGGTTCCTAGCTGTGAGTGCTCATCACCTACTTGTTTGTTGTTTGTTGTTTTTGTTTTTTACAAGGCAGTTGGGGTTAAGTGACTTGCCAAGGGTCACACAGCTAGTAAATGTTAAGTGTCTGGAGGCCGGATTTGAACTCAGGTCCTCCTGAATCCAGGGCCAGTGCTTTATCCACTGCTCCACCTAGCTGCCCCTCATCACCTACTTGTATGGCCAGGTCCCAAATCCTTTTTTTTTTCTCATTAGGGGTATAACAACTGACAAGAATAATTTGTAAGTCATCCCATGAAACGTCAAACTGCATCATCACAGACTTAAAGCCATCTAAGAACCTCGCGGGGTTCTCTGAGTAACATCCCAATTTTTCTTTTCTCTGAGCCAAATCACTCATGGAAAAAGGAGCCTGTATTTGTGTCACCCTACTGCCAATGGGAAATTCCTGTAGCGGAAGCAAGGGAGTAGTCAAAGATGCCTGTAGAGGCATGGGTGAAGGGCGGGGAGGGGTAAAACAGACTGGGGGAATCGTTGTAAGCAACTTCAGGGAATCAAGTAAAGCAGATCGGAGCCGCTTCTGAATGGAAAAAATAGAAGAACAGGGAACCTATTGGACCCCACTCTGGATTGTGACAGGGACAGATGGTGGAGGCAGCTGTTGAGTAGAAAAGTGGAAGTGTACTGAAGTCCGCTCCAAGTGTGGCAGGGGCTGGGCTGTGGAGGGCACAGGAGATTGGTTCTGGGATCAGCCGTGGGCAAAGAGAAGAGGTTGGCGTTTCAGACATAGAGGGTATGACCTGTAGGGAGGGAAGGGTATCGTGGAGCAGGTGGGGAGGAGGGGGTGAAGGGAGGAGAGGGAGGCTGAGGAGCAGGAGGGGATGGAGTCTCACAGGAGGAGCGGGTGTCAGAAAGACCTGCTAGTCTGAATGGACTTGCAGCTTTCTAACAACAGGAGGAAGTCATCTAATAAATCATTGAGGTCCTGTGAGGAAGGAGGCTTTGCAGGGTTATCAGTAGACTCCTTGGGTTTGGTTAGTTTTGCTGGGTGTATCACGCTTTGTTCCTTCCCCTTTGAGTTCTTGTTTAAGGCCATGAAGGCTAATATATATGGGATTTCTGTCCATTTCTCTTCACTCTTGCAAAACAGGTCCAATTGCAAAATGGTATTATAGTTAAGAGTCCTGTTCACTGGCCAATTTCTTGGGATTCCAACCAATATTTTGGCCAGACAGTGTTACAGTCAAAGATCATGTGTTTCTTTTTCAAGATCATAAGGTTAAATTTAGTCCAGTTTTTCAGGATACACTCTCTTACTTCTCAAGGTGTGTCTATCCTTTAGTTTAGCTTCTCAAGGAGAGTTACCCCAGACCCATGTCCTTTCATTTATCTGGCCATGTTTCAACTTGAAGAGTCCCAAATTCCTTGGTATGTCCCAACCCCATAACAAGACTTATCTCATTTTGTCATCACAATAACACTGAAAAATAGGTCCTGTTATTTTACCCTCATTTTACTGATGAGGAAACTGAGGCCTCAGTAAAATGGACTTGGGACACTTCTCCAGATCATCCAGATTTGAACTCAGGTCTTCCCTGGCTGACTCTAACTTGTTTTCATCGTCCTGTTGTCTCTAAACAATAGGTGTGAACAATATGCATCTCAAGTAGCCACATACCGTTTGTTGATGTGTGTATGTATGTATAATCTCACAGAATAACAGCTACAAAAAAATATCCTCTCTTAATATTCCTGGTTTTGTCCTTGCTGTTCCTCAGAGTTCTGCCTCCTTCACTTCAGTATTTATATATAGTCACAAAATTGCAATGATCCCTGACATTTTTCTTAAAGTAACAGTAGTTAATCATCTCTCTGCCAGTGATTTCGTTAGAGGCCTGTGTGGTTTGGGCTAAAAAAAGGTTGAATCCTGTTTTTTAGAAATTGCTGAGTAAACATTTAATTCCAGTGGCTGATTCAGAGGCAAAATTGTTTTAATCAATCAGTTTGTCTAATAGCACTTTCTCCCCCTCTTAGGTATTGCCGATTCGGTGTCTGCTGTGTTTGTGTGATACATGGGAGGAACACAAAAATGAAATCTTCACTCTCAGACATTTTTGTCTTCAGAAATCCTCATCTAGTCCTGTTAACCAGCTACACGTGGACCTGGGCAAACTAGTTTTTAAAAACCCTGGTCTTTCAGGGATTTTTTTTTCTAAGGATCAGGATACCCTGAAGTCAAAGGGAAAACACCAGGTTGTCATGCTACCTGCTGCAGCCAGGTGGACGGCAGTCTCTGACAGCATATAGATTCTGTGAATCTCTTCATTCTGTTTGACAAATCATTATTTTGTGGTTTCTGTGACAAATCATTATTTTGTGGTTTCTCTGTACAAGTCCAAGTGTTAAGCACTGAAGGTACAGAGATGAAGAAAAAGGAGTTTACAGTCTAATAAGATAGATGGGATATATACATGTACAGAAGTGTGATTGGAAATAGGTAGTGATAAAGGTGTAAGAATAGTCTAGAGTAAAATGTTTTAAAAATCAAGGAGGGGCAGCTAGGTGGTGCAGTGGATAGAGCACCAGCTCTGGATTCAGGAGGACCTGAGTTCAAATCTGACCTCAGACATTTAACACGAGCTGTGTGACCCTGGCCAAGTCACTTAACCCCCATTGCCCCGCCAAAAAAAAAAAAAAGAAAAGAAAAAAAGTAATGTCTCATTAGAAGTGCCCCAAATATTTTTTTCTACAAATTCATATCAGTCTTTAATGCAGAAGAACTTTCTGAAATGAGACTTTCTAAACAGCAATAGCTCTCAACCAGAAGCATATTCTGGGACAATCTATCCTTTCCCTTTTATGCTTCCTTAGAAATATTTTTCTTCCTTTAATCTAAAATCATAAGGGTCAGGCAATTCTCCTTTTCTTGCATTAGTCAAAAGTGGCCTCAGAAGAATGTGAATATTTGGTTATCAGTATGTCCTCAAGACTCAGAGAGGAGAATCATTAGACTTGGGAAATGGTGTATTATGGGAAAAATAGTTGGAACTTGTGCCAGGAGGTGTGTTCTAGACCCTGCCAGTAAAGAACTATGACTTGTGAGCAAGTCACCCCAGTTTTCTCTTCTGCAAATTGAAAGGTTTGGATAAGCTCAGGGATCTCCAAATTAAGCTAAGGGAACTGTTGCATGACCTTGTCTGTGATTAAATAGGCAGAGGGTGGGAATATAGTTGTCAATCAAGATTATCCACTTCTCCCCACATTCCTCTATGCTCATTCCCTGCCCCCTCCACCAATCAGTTTGTTCTAGGAGCAGGCATGCCTCAGACTGTGGGCTCTTTGCTTCAACCACTGACCAGTGAGTAAGAGTTCCTCCACCCCCACCCCTTTCATTTTCAGTGGTGTACTGAATCATACAGGATGAGCAGGCATTGGTGGTGCACTGCAGATCACATTTCATTATTTCTTCCCTCCAGCCAAATCCACTCCTTTTTGGAAGTCCTTGCCGTCAAAAGCACCGCGGTCCTCCCAGTCTCATTCCATTCATTATTCTCATTGGTTCCATATATCCAAGTAGTTGCCAAATCTCGTCTTTTCTACCTCCATCATATCAAATGCATTTCTTCCCTTTTCTCTACTTACATAGCAACCACCCAAGTTTGGGCCATCATTACCTCTTGCCTAGATTCTTACAACAGGTTCCTAATAAATCTCCCTGCCTCAAGTCTCTCTCCTCCATAGAGTTGCAAAAGTAATTTTCCTAAAGCACAGATTTCACCATATCACTCCCCCTACCAAAATTCCAATAGTTCCCTCTTGACTTCAGAGTCAAATTTTAAAAAGTCTTTCTCTCACACTTAAAATTTCTACTTTTATATGTGTTTTAGAAATTACATATTTTGTACAGCAGTCCACATATTGAGGGTTTGTGCTCAGTTTTTGTATTAAAAGGGGTATACTATCCCAAAAGATCAGGGACCACTAGACTACATGATTTCCAAGGTCCTTTCTCCCTCTAAAATTCTGGGATTTCTTGCTTTCTGATCCAGCTCAGCAACACTAGGACGTATGACTGACTCGTTAATGTTTTATTATAACTTCTTTCTTGTTTTTATGTACATTTGTAAAGTTCTGGATTTTTTTAATTTTGGAGATTATTTTTAAGTAAGGAAATACTTGGGAATTTTCTTGGAGTTGCAGTTTTGATTATCTTTGTAATAAAGATTAAAATATAATAATCTTATTTTAATGACTGGTTTCTATTCTAAGGTAAAGGTATATGAAGACTTGTATTTATGAACATGGTTATTTGTACGCTTATCTGGCTTCCTGGAAAGCAGTACACTCTGCAAAAGAGGATCACAGGGAGCATTTGTATTGATGATGGTGCCTAACACTTCCAATCTATTTCAAATCAGCATTTTTGCATATTATAAATTACATTGATGCAGAGCAATTCAAAAGCAAATTTTCACCAGCTCATACTGAGAGCTATTTACAGCAGGTCTTAGAGCAAGCCTGAAAAGAAAACACTAGCATGGATTTGATTGACACTGTAATCTAAGATATTTTCCCCCTTGAGAGACATCTTTCAATACATCAGGGAAGGCTTCCTAGGGGAGAAGATTTTAGTAGATGCTCAGTGTGATGGCAGCAATAAACCCTGACAGATTAGTAAAAACTGAGGGTCCTAAACCAAGAGACAGAACTGACTTAGTCAAAGCGAGACTGGAGAAAGTGAGCAAAAGTTCAAAAGCACCCTAAATAGAGTGTGAGGATATCATTTTTCTGACCAACAATTAGAACTACCCAACAGTCTATTCCAAGAAGGTGAACCTCCAATCTGGATGTATTTAATAATGGGCCTCATGACTGTTTGAGATATTTAAGAAAGAATTTCTTCATTACAGAGAGATTGGACTAGTCCTTTAAAGTCCTAACTCTAAACTGTGATGATTCTATATGGAAAATTATATTACTGGACAAAGAAATATAACTAATATAAGTTCTTATAGTTCTCTTTCACATGACAAATGAGTTGGCAGATGCAGTTTTGGAAGGCTAAAGAGCTAGCCTTGGTGTCAGAAGAAATTGGGCTTGTGTTCTACTTTTTTGTTTTTTTCGTGGGGGCAATGAGGGTTAAGTGACTTGCCAAAGGTCACACAGCTAGTAAGTGTTAAGTGTCTGAGGCCAGATTTGAATTCAGGACCTGCTGAATCCAGGGCTGGTGCTTTATCCACTTTGCCACCTAGCTGCCTGGTATACTACTTTTGACACATACCAGCTAAGTAACCTGTAAGTTCCCTAGTCAAACTATCTAAGATGATAAGTTATGGTAAGTTGTCCGTTGTGGAATGGGCTTCCACGCTGGGGGTTCCCACATTGATGAAGGTCCAGGATTAGATGAAAGAAAAACAAAGAAACCAACAAAAATAATAAATAAAGTTATATAAAAGTGTCATGTTTGTCATTTATACTAATAAATATCTGATTCCTATATATCATTGCACTAACTACTTTTAGGTCGGGTCTACATACCAGGTTGAAAAGAAACAGTGATATTCAAACTACTGTTATTTGGAAAATCCAACAGTTGAATTCTGTCAAAAGTTTGGCCGTGTACATTAAAGGGTTTTTTGTTTGTTTTTTACTTTATTTTTTTCCTTCTAATGGGTTTATACATCTGGTTAATCATGGTCCCTTCCTCAAAGTCACTCTGAGGAGTAAGTGGAAATAAGTTCATAAAAATTCAGGTCATCGGAATATCAGGGGAGAGAGAGAGAGAGAAAGAGAGAGAGAGAGAGAGAGAGAGAGAGAGAGAGAGAGAGAGAGAGAGAGAGAGAGAGAGAGAGAGAGAGAGATTACACAGAAAGATTCTGGCCCATGAGAATTCAAATAAATATGGTTCTAAAAAGTTGCTGCCACAAAACTTGAGCAAATTAAACAATGGGTGAAGGAGTTATTTTGCAAAAAGGTTTAAAAAAGTACATTTAGATACTGAAAAGGATAGTTGTATGTATGATACCAAACAATATACATAGACTCGGGAGCAAGCCATACGTTTTACCATTATGCTATTGAATTTAATATGTTTGAGAGGAAAAGGGCTTATTAGGAGTCTTCACATATTTGATGGGCTTTTAGTTTGAATAGGTATTAGACTATTCTGCTTGACCCTAAGTAAGATATAGAACTAGCAGTATTGGTGGTCATTGGAATTTAGATTTGACCAACAATGAGGGCTATCCAAAAGTGGAATGGGCTACCTTGAGCAGTAGTGGATTTTACCTCAATAGAGACCTTTAAGCAAAGACTGGATGGTCATATGTTTGTGAACATTGTAGGGGGGATTTTTAGCTAGATATAGTTTTCACTTGAAGACTTCTGAGGGCCTATTTGGCTCTGAAATTTTTTGATCAATAGGTTTCAATTCATTCAATCAACAAACATTTGATAATTGCTTACTATATGTCAACCACTGTGCTACATACTGAGATTACAAAGACAAGAATGAAACAAACTCTGACCACAAGGAACCTTTTATTTTGGAGGAAACAACATGTTCACATAGAGGAATTGATCCCCAAAAACGAAGTGATCAAATTACAGAATGTGTGGGATAAGTAACAGAGGTGTTGAGTTTTAAAATGAAGCATAAAGAAGTATCTTCACATTGTTACCTCTTTACCAGATGTGTTGAGGCTCCTCAGTCAAGTTTGATAGAATTACAAGGTAATGAGCTATTGACTGAGTGAAAGACAAGTTGTATTCTTGTTGACCCTTTACAAAGTAAGCCAATGAGGTAAGAGAAAACTTCGAGAAAAGTGAGCTCCAGCAACCAAGAGAGGCATCTGTGAAAGAATAACCCAGCCCTAGAATGAGAATCATTCCTGCCCTCCAGGTAGGGGTAGGGGAGAAAAACGACATGGCCATGCCCATGGCATCTTGTCACGGAACCACTAGCCCGATGGGAAATGCTGCTCCCAACAGTCACTCTCACTGGAAAGGGATAAGAAACAGACTCAGGGAGAAAAGCTGCTACCTGACTGGCAGATACTGCATCCAAGGGAAGCAGCATGAGGACCCCACAAGGAGGGAAGGAATGATCATCCGAGTCCTGCAATGCCAAAGGTATGAGTTGCTTGGGTCACGTGTATTCCCTATGTGTCTATCTATTGTGTGTAAGCTACCTTTTCCCATCAATGCTGTCTCTAGTTGTGTGGGAACGTACCCAAGGTGTGAGGGGCTGGGGGTGGGTGGAAGGTGGAGTTTTGTTAATATCATCCTTTTGATGCAATCCAATCAATGCCTCTGTCTTGACCAATTGTATAGCTTATTCTTGTTTTGTTTTGTTTTTTAGTGAGGCAATTGGGGTTAAGTGACTTGCCCAGGGCCACACAGCTAGTAAGTGTTAAGTGTCTGAGGCCGGATTTGTACTCAGGTACTCCTGACTCCAGGGCCAGTGCTTTATCCACTGCGCCACCTAGCTGCCCCTGTATAGCTTATTCTTAAAGGGATGCACACCAAACGGGGTTCAGAAGCTTATCTCAACTGGACCTTGAAGGGGTAATCATCCCCTTGAGGATGAAATCTGAAAGTGGGAGATAGAGGGTATACCATATGAAACACTGACCACCCTGGTCTCCACTTCTTGAAGTCCACATATATAGTATTTTACTCTCCCCTAGGGGGTTAGGGAGTGTCTAGGCTCTCTGCATCCCCTAGCATCAACTCAGCCTCTGGGGCGGGCAAACGGGATTAGATTCATAGTTTAGCTCAGTTCCTATAGAGCACAATCACAGTTTCAAATCCACAACACTACCTCGGCCTTGATTCTCAGACGCCCTGGTTTCTCAAGGCCTCTCTGCCAGGCTAGCTGGCTACAGTATGCACCCCCTGCAATCCTGGCTCCAAGATTGCCTCGGCTCAGACCCCCAGGGTCCAGTGGGGATTACCACTGGCACCTGAAACTAACAACAAATGAAACAGAAAGAGAAGCAAGCATTCCGGACTGTTTATTTTCAGAGCTGGGGTAAAAGAGAGGGGAGGAAGGTATCATCTAGCCAGCTTCAGTTAAAGGTACTCATGTAAATAAACTGTGATCTTCCCCCTTTGGAAGCAGCAAGAAACAGATTATAGGAAAAAGTGTTCCAGTCTGGCTAGTTTTAAAGATGCAGCCTGTTGGGCTACACAGCCAATCAAAGGGGGCTTCTCCCACTCAGGTGGTAGGAGTACTAGGGAATTAGGCTGTCCATGTTAGGCAATCTGGGCATAAGTCAAGTTCCCTGACATGTATGAGATATATACAAAATAGGAAGAGGGGATGGAGGAAATAAAAGGAAAGAAAAAAATTCACATGATAATTTTATTATATTTTAAAGGAATAGCAAGTTGTACATAATAGTTTCATGTGCAATCTATGTTATGGAAAGGCTTTATTCCACAAATTAAAAATAAAATAAGTAAAAAATATATTTAAATGATATGTAAAAAATAAAGAATAGTTTGATTAGGAGAAGAAACTAGCAATTTAACATGGTGACTAGGAAAAACTTCATGTAGATGATGGGTTTTGAGCTGAATTTTACAAGACCCTAAGGATTCTCTGAGGCAGAGGTAAGGAGGGTTTGTATTCTAGCAACGGGGCATGATTTGTACAAAGATTAGAAAACAGGCTATTATTTGTGAGGAGTAATATGCATGAAAGAGAGCAACATATATTAAGTCTGGAAAGATTAAGTGGGAGCTTATCGTAAAATGCTTTAAATGCCAAACAGAGGAGATTATATTTGATCCTAAAGGTAATAGGAAACCACTGAATTGTATTGAGTAAAAGAGTGAAATGGTTACACCTGTGCTTTAGAAATCTCACTTTGGCAAATAGGTGGAGGAAGGGAAGAGGCAGAGTAATTAGGAAGCTCTTTTGATATTCTTAAGTGAGAGGGTCTAAACCAGGACAGTTGGATTTCAGAGGTGTTATGGAGTTAAAAATCGACAAAATTTGGCAACTGATTGAATATATGATGTGAGGGAGGATGCAGATGACTTCATGGTGGCACACGTGAGTAACTAGAAATACGGTTTTTATCTCAATATATGATTTTTTAAAAATTAGGTTACTAGTGGTCAGGAATAACAAATTACTCATGGTATTTTATTATGTGCCCTAATATAGTGGTCTCCAATCTTTTCAAGTAGAAGGAACTCTTTTTAATATCACAGGCCCCCATGTGATAATGATACTGGGTGGGGGTTTGTTTTTTGCTTGGGGCAGTGAAGGTTAAGTGACTTACCCAGAGTCACACAGCTAGTAATTGTCAAGTGTCTGAGGTCATATTTAAACTCAGGTCCTCCTGAATACAGGGCCAGTACTTTATGCACTGCCCCTCTTAGCTGCTCCTTGATACTATTTTTGGTTTAGAAAATACATGACAGAGGCAGCTAAGTGGAGTAGTGGATAAAGCACCAGCCCTGGATTTAGGAGGACCTGAGTTCAGAACCAGCCTCAGACACTTAACACTTAATTGCTATGTGACCCTGGGCAAGTCACTTAACCCTTATTGCCCCACCCCCCAAAAAAATATACATGACAAAAAGCTGCCACTATAAATTCGGAATGCTCTTAAATACATCTATATTTGATTATTCACATAATTATCAATATACATTTGAAGAATAGTAAAGTAATACAGATTTGTGAAACATGCTATTCTATAGAGGATATGTCTGCTCATTGATTAATTCGCATCTTAATATAGGGACCATTTTTGTGATAAACCTATCCCTCCAAGTTTCAATGAAGATCCAAAGGCTGGAAACTGCTGTCCTAATGGATTTGTGTCTTTATGAGAAAAATAAATAAACTGCAGAAAGAACTATATACTTTGGGAGGGATAACCTATCGATTAAGCATGAGCATCAGCTGTTTATCTGTATTTACCTTCTAAACCTAAAGGTTATCACCATGGGTTGCCGTACATTGTCATATTTCTTCGATGATATTACATACAATTCCTATGGGCATAAATTTCCCATCTAGGCTGATAATTTAGCAGTACTTGAGAAAATAAAAGGATTTATGTTTCTAGTCCAATACTCATAACCTATCACTTTTTATAAGCATTATTCCCCCAAAGAAGGCAGAGGAAAGAATGACTTGTTTTTATTACTTTTATTATGGTCAATTCTAGGGCTTTGTATTTATGGAGAATCAGATGCATCACAAAGATACAAAATCAATTTGAAATAATACCTGAAGTTTTCAAATCTACAAAAAGATTTAAGCAATGATAAAATATTTACACTCTAATAAGCATTATATACCATTTGAATCTTGGTTTACATTTTTAAAAATCCCTGTGTAGGTATTTATTAAATCATAGAGAGGTTGTAATCTCTCTTGGTGGAGGGAATTTCTGTACAAGCAGTGCCCTATGCTGATGAAATCACAGATATTTCATGTATTTGCATATATACAATGCTATATTTTAGCTGACTTTGCTGTGATCTCCTAGCACAGTGGAAGTAGTTCTGGCTCTGTAGCCTGCTTCAAATGCCTTTGCCACTTAGTCGCGTGACCTCAAGCAGGTAGCAACCTCTATGGACCTCAAATTCCTAATCTTCCAGAGGAGGAGGAGGATGGACTAGCTATTTTCTAAGGTCTGGTAGTCATTTTCATTAAATCATCTTAAAACCAAAGTTACAAATATTTCCCCAAAGTATTCCTCATTTTACAAATGAGGAAACTAATCAGAAGGCTTTGAATGTGACATTGAAGTACTTAAATATTGATATACATATGGTGCATTAGAACTCTTCACACTTTGCTGACCATTCACACAATGTGGCATGACTGCTGTTGTGCTCAAAGTTGGCTTTAATCCTCTGAATCGTCACTGCTGAAGTAAGAGCTATCACAGTATTCAGCCATGTAAAGGAATTTGTGAATGATCGGGTTCATCTTGGGTATCCAGTGTCTTGGTACCAAGTATGTTGAGAGGTTAAACAGGTCTACGAATACTTTGTACCTGTCACTGAAAGCACATACAAAGAGATTTGGGGCATCAGTATTGAAATATTTTACATCTCAAAACCTTTATGATTACATTGAAGACCAATAAGTAATGTAATAAGATATTCCACTAGACATAACATCCTACTATTGTCCAGATGTCTTGTGTTTATAGACTGTTTTTTTTTTTTCTTAGTTCAGTGGTTAAGATAATGAGATAATGGGTCCTAGTCAGGACATAAAGCTTCTCCAGGTCTTCTTCATCTAAGAGATGGTAGAACAATTGATGAAATGATTTTTAAACATTGGTTAGAAATAGGGATTTGGGGGCAGCTAAGTGGTGCAGTGGATAAAGCCCTGGATTCAGGAGGACCTGAGTTCAAATCTGATCTCAGGCACTTGACACTTACTAGCTGTGTGACTCTGGGAAAGTCACTTAACTCCCATTGCCCTTCAAAGGAAGGAAGGAAGGAAGGAAGAAGAAAGAAAAGAGAAATAGGGACTTGGACCTATGATCTCATTGGTGTAGGACAGGTGTCAAACTTATTGTGCAAAAAGCGCACAAAAGAGGAACCAGATTAAAACATAATTGGAAAATATTTAATAAAATAAATAAAAATACAATACAGTATAGACATGTTAATTTGTAGTTTTCTAAGTCAATATACAGTCTGTAGGATAGAGTTTAACACTACTGGTGTAGGGAATTCCCTTTACCAAAACAGCTCCACACCTTATTTGTTTTGGAGAATTGACTAGGGTATTGAAAGAGTAAGTGACTTGCCCAGGATCACTTAGCCAGTATCTCTCAAAGGCAAAACTCAAACTGGTCTTTCTGCCTCTTAGACAATTTCTCTTTCGACTACCCCACAATGCCTCTTAGTTGTTCCCTGGAAAATATTTCATAAAGTATAATAATTTTGATGGTAGATGTCAAATTCTACAAATGCTGAAAGACAGCAGGACTTTAATAGAACCTTGCATTTGTATAACAATTTCAACTTTTCAGAGAGTCCTCCCTCTTCCCCCAACTTTACCTGAGAACCAGTGGGGGGTTTTTTTGTTTTGTTTTGTTTTGGTTTGGTTTTTGGTTTTGGTTTTGGCTTTTTTTTTACAGGAAGTTCTATTCTGATTTATCCAGTCCAACCTTAAGGTGCCAGCTAGTTAGTTAAGCTGATAGAGTGCTGAACTAAATTGGGAAGACTAGTGTTTGAATAGCACCCTTAAGCTTAACCAACTTTGAGTCACTTAGACTCAGTTTTCTCATCTATAAAATGGAAATAATATTACGCAAAACCATTAAATTGCAGGGCTGTGAGGATCAAATGAGAACATGTTTACAAGGTCCTTCACTAATTTTAAAATGTTTCTTTTTTTCAGTGTCAACTCATGACTACTAAATATTCTTATTATCTAGTTCCCTTCCTTTTTCTGGTCTTTTAGAAATTTTAGCATTTTTTTTTCTCTTGGTCTGTTTCTTCTCCCACAACATGACTAATAGAGAATTATTTAACATTTTTGCACATATATAATCTATATCAAATTGCACACTGTTTTAAGGAGGGAGGGAGAAAATCTGGGACTCAAATTTTTTTAAATGAATTTTAAAAATTGTTTTTACATGTAATTGGAAAAAAAATGCCATTAAAAGAAAGAAATTTTACTCCTTGCAGCAAGGGCAAGGAAAGAATATGAACCTCAATACAATCCATGTAAGTAAGCGCTTACTAGCAACTCCGATAAAAGTTTGAGAAGGGATGTTTCAAAATGACTAAGAGGTCTTGGAGGGGGGGGTCCATTTTTCCATCAAACCTATGTGCCAGCTACTCTGCTAAGGGCTGGGGACAAAAAGAGAGGCAAAAGACAACAGTTCCTGCTCTCAGGGTGCTTAAAGTCTAATAGGGAAGGCACCATGCAAGCAGCAACATATAACCCAGATGTAGACAGGATAAATTAGAAATAATCAACGGAGGGAAAGCATTTAGATCAAGGAGAATTGAGAAAAGCTTCTTGAAGAATAAGGTAGGACTTTAGGCGAGACTTGAAGTAAGGTAAGGGAGCTAGGAGATGGAGATGAGGAGGGAGGGTTTTCCAGGCATGGCAGATGGTCAGTAAAAATGTCTGGAATCAGGAGATGGACTGTCATGTGTCCAGAATGGCAAGAAGGCGATGTCACTGAATCACAGAGCTTGTCTGGAGTGAGGGATGAGTAAGGTGTAAGAAGGTAGAAAGGTGTCAGGTTATAGAGGGCTTTAAAAGCCAGAAAGAGGAATTTATTTCTATTTCATCCTGGAAGCAATGGGTAACCATTGGCATTGACTGAAAGAGGTGGGGGAAGAGGTGTGACATAGTAAGCCATGCTTTAGGAAGATCAATTTGACTCTGAATCTCTATTGAACAGAATAATTAACATGTATATTGCTTTTTAAGGTTTACAAAAGTGCTTTCCTTATATTCAACCTGTGAGAGAGGAGTACTAGTATTATCGTCTCCATTTTACAGATAAGGAAACTGAGTGTTTACCTGAAACAGGATTTAAACCTGACTCTAAGTCCAGTACTCTTTTCTCTACCATATATCACCTCTGGATGCGATCCTGTTTTCCAGTGTTTTGAAATAACCAATAGGTGATTAACATGCCTTACATCAGCCTGGCATAGTACAGAAAGTTCTGACCTTGGCCTGGAAGACTTTGGTCTGAATTTTTATTCCGATGAGTAAATGCTGTATTACCCCCGAACAAGTCATTTCATTTATAGGTGCCAGAATGACAGTTGCAGTGCTAGTGCCCATCTGCATTGCTAAAGGGAGTTTCCTATAATAACAACATCCTAGATCTAACCTTAAAAAAATGCATGTCTCATTAAGACAATATATTCCTTCTTATAATTTTGTAGGCTTTGTAATATACATAAAAATAAGGCAAAGGTCATTTTGTTTTGTTGATTTTTCAGAAAAAAATACTGTTCTTCAAAGGCATGAGGAAACAATTCTTTGCAATGACTTGATGATTTTGGCCACCCCTTTCCAATTATACTAATGGTCCCAATGATGGCAGTATTTAGCCAGGATGAATAAAATACCTGGGAACAAACTCTTTCATATATATTCCCAGGAACAAGGAATGCTTTCTCCCCTACCTCAAGCCACAGTCCAGTGCTTTGCATATCACATACATTTAATAAATCCTTATCAAATTGAATTTAATTGAAATAAAAGCACCCTCAACTTCAGGATATCTAGGGAAGACATTTATGGATTAGCAATGTCTTCTCTCATCCTAGGCCCCTAAATCATAAATTTCCATCCCCAAGTTTTCTTGTCATCTTGTATTGTTTCCTTTGTGTCAAAAGGTTTTCTGATGACTTATAAAACCATGTTAACACAGGCCTACACACAAGAGGTACTATTTGGCCTATTTGAATAAAATTGCCAATGGAGCCTAGGAACAGGTTTAAGTGAATTAGTATTAATCAATACTCAATATGAAGTGACTTTTCTCACAGACTTACCTCACTGTTGAGCGCAAATACTGGTAACCTGAGGATCCTCCAGTGCCAGCCTTGCTTCCAAGCATTCTGTGTACCATACACACGTGATTATCTGGACAAACACACAATTGAAGGTCAGGGCATATTTCCTATACTATCAGTGGCAGTAATTTGGTGAATGTTTAACTTCCAGTCTACCCAATTACAAAAGGGCCTTGATGAAAAATGTTATCCACCTCCTGGGAGAGAATGATGAATTCTGAGTGAAAATTAAAGTATAATTTTCTCACTTTCTTTAGTTTTCTTGCCTTTTTTGTGACATGGCTAATATGGAACTATGTTTTGCGTGATTTTACATTTATAATTGATAGCATAATGTTTTCTCAGAAAGGCTAGAGGGAGAGAGAATTTGGATTTCAATCTTTTTTTAATGTTTAAAATGAATAAATAAAAAATTTTGATTTTTTTTAATTTCCATTTTAGCAAAGGGTAGCAAATCATCTCACAGCCTGATGTTTGTCAGGTGTCTGTTTTAAGATAGCCTGGAGGCACAACTCCCATTGCATACACTTGTAAACCCACACACTTTCTTCATTTTGATGAAATGTTTTCTCTCCCTCAGACACCAGGTGAGATATGAGTCAATAATCTTGTGCAAGTAAGAGGGATATGGTACTCCAGGATCCTGGAAGAAATGGCAACACAGCTACTTAAAAAAATAAAATTAAATAAACTTACATCTCCATTTGGTCATGAGAGTATCAATGTCCATAAGAGAGGTTAGCAGTTGAAAGGGAACCTGGAATCTGGGTTCTTCCCTGGGGAAGAAAACAAGAAAAGATACACCATGTTCAGAGTATTTTCAAAGGATTTTAGAGTCTACTGTAATGAATAGAGAGCTTATCTCAAAGCTAGTAGGCCCTGACTGACACATCCCACCTTTGACATATGCAGGCTATATGACTATGGGCGAGATGCTTAACCTCTGTGTTCTAGGGAACGCTTTAAGTTTCAGAGAAGTATTGGGTTTTTTTGTTTTTGTTTTTGTTTTTTGCGGGGCAGTGGGGGTTAAGTGACTTGCCCAGGGTCACACAGCTAGTAAGTGTCAAGTGTCTGAGGCTGGATTTGAACTCAGATACTCCTGAATCCAGGGCTGGTGCTTTATCCACTGCGCCACCTAGCCGCCCCGCTTACCTGTATTGTTAAAGGGACTAAAGGGACTTCCCTGTATCAGTGAAATCATCGGTCAGTCCCTTAACAGACACTACTCTATTACTGTGGCCTAAACCTGACTGGAAAAAAATATCTATTTCCAAACTAAAGGGAAAAGTTATTTGTTTTTCTTCATTTTCTTCCTACAGTTTCTCCCTTTTTACTTCCAACTCAATAACTTTTACCATATAACAACTTGACTTGCCATGTGCTATCTCTGACACTAACCTAGGCAGTTGCAGAGCAGTGATGATAGCTAGCATTTAGTGCCTCCTCTGGGAACAGAGTTGAGGGAATTAGACTAAGAATAATTGTAACAATTCATATTTATATGGTGCTTTATAGAATGCATTGCATTTTCCACATGGCAGGCCTGTGAAGTAGATAGGTATTATCTCCAAATAATAAGGGCAAGGAATGCCCTTTGTCCACGTGGCTGGACATAAGCTGGGTAATGCAGTGGACAGAGCACTTGGCCTGGAGTCAGGAATTCATATCTAGTCTCAGATGCCGTGTGACTAAGCAAGTCACTTAACCTTAGTTTCCTCCTCATCAAAATGGTGATAGTAAGAGCACCTATTTCCCATGTTTGTTGCAGGGAGAAAATAAGATGATAATTGTAAAGTGCTTAGCACTAAGTATGTGATACAGAGGAAGTGCCCTATAAATGTTAATTATTATTAATGGAGCTATCTAGCCCCTAATGCATGCCTTTAATGCAGACAAAGGAATTAGTTTTCACTGAGGACTCCTTATTACCTATGTGGAAACATGTTCAAAACTTCAACTGAATGAAAACTTTATTCAACTGAAAATATTAAGAAAACATATTTACTCTAGACCTTTTCATACTTTTCCCTGTAAGTACAGTGGGTAGAATGAAAGCTAAGGCCTTTATTAGGGAAATGGATTAAAACTGATAACCAACTTAACTCTTTACTAGATAAAAGTATTGCCAGGACCCACCTATGTTCATGGGAAAGGAAGGAAGGAAGGAAGGAAAGAAAGAGAAATTTGAGTTAGTAATGTTTTTACCCTCTCAGTTATAAAATGGATCTTTTAATATGTGAGAACAAATTCTAATGAAGCACAGTGGGAAGTTACTCAGTTTGTTAAATATTATTTAATAACAGTAAGAAAGCAATTGATATTAGACCTACCAACTACCTACATTTTTTCAACTTTAGCATTATGACCTGTTCTAAAGTCATCTTACCTGTAAAAATATATCATCAATGCTCCCTGTAGAGCTTTGTAGGACAGCCGTCTTTCACCTGCAAAATACTTAGGAAGGTTTATATTGATGGCTTAGTTTCCAAGATTCTTGTATGAACCTTATGGTTGACTGTTCACCTTTTGCCTGTATTTAATCTTTATTTTAGTTTACCATTATTTCCAAGCATCAACCCCCATTTCTTCCCCAAAAAGACCAACACAGGTAGCACATATCAGAGATAGAACTTGAACCCAGGTCTCCCTGATTCTAAGCTTACAGTTTACTCAACTTTTATTTGAGATTTCTCATTAATAAAAATACTTGGGAGCAGCCAGGTGGCAGAATGGATAGAGCACCAGCCCTGGAGTCAGGAGTACCTGAGTTCAAATCCAGCCTCAGACACTTAACAATTACTAGCTATGTGATCCTGAGCAAGTCACTGAACACCAATTGCCTCACCAAAAAAAAAAAAAAATAGATAATCTACATTTTTAAAAAAACTGATGATTATCAAGTGCTTTACAAACAGTACTAGAGGTTAATTATCCCTTTTTACAAAGGAGGAAACTGAGACTCAGAAGGCTAATTTCTCTATGGTCTTATTATATGTTAGCATTGGGTTCAAACTCTAGTTTTTTACTCTGACCACCATACTTTGCTGCCTTCTGGAGGAATTTAATTACATCTTTCTTCAAGTTTTCAAAGGAAAAATTTGTTCAGAGAGTTAAACTGGCATAACTATGCCTTATAAGAGGACTGATCTTAGCAGTCTCCAGAAATGTTTACACCTATCACAATACAGAATCTTTTTGGACTGTCCAAAACTATGATTTCCTTGGTTCAAAGAATTCCTTCTAACAATACAGATCAAAAACAACTCTGTAATTTATGGTATTAGAGAGTTGTGTGGGCATTGAGAGGTCAAGTGACATAGGGTCACAGAACATGTCCAAGATAGGATGTGAACTTAGATCCTCCTGACTCCAAGGCCACTTTCTACCCACTAAACCACAATGCCTCTCTGGCTTCTTTACTACCAATATATTTGACTTACTTTTGGAACCCCAAACTCGGGATAATCAGAGATTGCCTTTGCTTTATTTCCTTGTATACTCATACCACATGGCTAATGTTCCATTAAGCATAGGAAACTCACCTTTACTGAGAAGATGTTCATGCCGTTTCTCATCAAATAATGACATCAACACCTCTTTTTGTTTTTGGAATTCAGCCAACTGTTCATCTTTTTCCTCTGATTCTTCTTTGGCCTTAAAAGAAAAGAAGCAGTAGGTAAGCAAGTGCATAATCAAGCAATCCAAAATGATTCTGGCTTCCCCAGAATGTCTTTTTCATTAATCAGCTTTGTTACTGTTACATGAACTCGATCTTCTCTCTCTCTCTCTCTCTCTCTCTCTCTCTCTCTCTCTCTCTCTCTCTCTCTCTCTCTCTCTCTCTCTGTCTCTCTGTCTCTCTGTCTCTGTCTCTGTCTCTTTCTCCCTCCATCCCTCCTCTCCCTCCTTCCTTCCCTTCCTTCCCCCCTCCTTCTCTTCTTCAGCCAACAAAGGATTGCTGTTTTGTTTTTTGATGGTTTTTTTTCTTTTGGGAGGAGAGTTCAGCTACTTGTTCCTTCTTTCCTCTCCTCTACTGTACCCCATATGTGAAATGGCAAACTCCAATTGGAATGAGATCAAATTAAACCAGGGATTACTAATGTGGTATCTGTGAACTTAAAACACACACACACACACACACACACACACACACACACACACATATTATTTGCTTTCCTTTGTAATCCTATATATTTGTAACCATATATATATATATATATATATAGAGAGAGAGAGAGAGAGAGAGAGAGAGAGAGAGAGAGAGAGAGGTGTATATATAGATGTGTGTGTAATTATATATATATATAGTGTGTGTATGTGTATTCCTTTGTAATCCTATATATTTTATGTATTATAAGAATACTTTTAACTAACTTGGGGCTAAATCTGACTGAGGGGGCTAATCTAACTGGAGGACTAATCTGTGGATGTTTGCCTGGCTGGCTATCTGACTGCTATTAACTTAGTATGTTCCATTTTAAAATTTTTCTACCCTGCTCTGCTCCCAAATTGATAAGCAAAAAATTAAGAAAACTCTTAATTAAATAATCAAAGCAGAGTTTATTTATAAAAATCAATGTAAGAGATAAGGGTTAAGAAATGCAAATTACACAACTGGTCTGCTTTTCATATAATGAGGGCCATTGTGCCTCTTGCCTTAGGGTATGCTGTTTGGACCAGTTCTCTCCAACTTTCACTTTTTTTCTCCTCTTCAGCACTGCTTTCACTGCTCAGCTCCTTTCTTCTAACTCCAAGCCTGTCTAACTTTCCTCTTTGTACTGCTGCACTGAACCCCTGTGTCTCTCTCTCACAGACCTCCTTATGTTCTTAGTCCTCCGGTGTCCTCCAGCCTCCTTGCTCTTAGCTTTTTTTCCCTCTCTGTCAGCCCCTCTCTTTACATAGCTTCAGTCTCCTTAGTGTCCTTCTAGCAGCCCCCTTTCTATCCATTCCTCCCTTACTGTCTTCTTAATCTTCCAGCCTCCTTGTGTCTTCCTAGTCCTCTGACATCTCCCCTTCACTGTCTCACTAGCTCCCCATCTGTCTCTGTCAGCCCCCTTTTTATTAACCTGCTCTCCCAGGTGAAACCTGGGTTCGCTGCCTCTAGGGCCGGCTGAGCCCTGAGGGCCTAAGGCTTTTTAATCTCAGCCCAAAGGCAGGGTCCCCAAATCAAAATAAGTTTCCACAGTATTTAAAAGCATGATTCTGAGAAGGGTCCATAGACTTTACTAGACTGCCAAAGGGGTCCATGACAAAATAGTAGTTTAGAACCCTTGAATTAAAGGGCATGTATAAAGTACTAAAGTTGGAGATCTTTGAGGAATGAGAGAATATAAATGAGAAAAACTATGAAGGACTCAAATGTAATGACCAGTTTTCCTTCTCAATCATACCTTATGCTTTCAAAAAACACAAGAATACCTGAATTATTATGAATTCCTCTTCCAGTCCATTTATGATATTCTTTTGAAATTTTCCCCAAAAATTAAATCCGTCGATTTCTAATCCTGGTGTTCTTTCTAGCCATGCCTTAAATAAAAATGAATATTTTTGTCAGCGCACAATAAAGCTTGTAAGTTACAACAGTTAATTATCTAAGAACGTGGAACTCCACGTATTTTTTAAGCCGTTTTCACCTTACATATACCTTGTCCCTATTGAACCAGCCCTTGTAACAAAGAATAGCAGCAAAGCTAGGTAAGATGGTTATCTAACAACATATGTAATCGTCTATGCACATTACAGAGACCTGGAAAGTGTTTCATACTTCCTTATTCTCCTGGACCAAAGCTATTATTTTATTATAATTTATCAGAATTCAGCCACCTTAATTCCCTTTTACTAAGTTCATGAATTCTCTTTTCCATAAAAATGACCACAAGTTATGCCACCTTGTTTTGTGCCTCTATGAAATGTGCTGTCTTGAATATAGTAATATGTGACTATTTACCCATCTTGACTATGGTGTGTATTTCACTGTTCTCCTAGTCATGATGGTGAAGTTAAGCAGTTTCTCACTTTGCACTATAATGAATCTAGACACACATCTGTGAGATGCTTGGCTGAGCTTAAATCTGCACTTAGAATTGTGATATTTTCTCTGCACAGAACCATAAGCATGGTCCCTACATAGATAAGGCCTGCTATGTCAGCCTCATTGCCCTGAAGCTCTGACAACTTGACCAACCAACCTAGACCATGCTTTTTCTTGTAGAAAACTTATGGATTGGACCTTAGTTTTCTTGGAAGTTTTTTAAATTTCATGATTCCTATTCTGAGTAAGAAGAGACTATTTTTCTCTTTCTTAGTCTGCATAACCACTTCATCAATTATTACTTATCTTTACTAACTACACCTTAAAGAAAACATCTTTATGTAGTCTTTCTCTTGAATCTAATAAAGACAGTGATGGGGCTATCCCAATCTCACTGCTCACTTTGTATCTCAACCAATCTTATTTATGGTGGTATATATTTCTCATAATTGTGATACTTTAACAACTAAAAACTAAAAGTGGTTGTTGATCATCATCAATTAAGATCTAGTGGAACTTTTATAATTTTCATAGCAATTAAATTTTGTCAGCTGGCACAGGTCAGGTGGGCTTAAAAACCAAATTGAATGACCCTAGATGATTGGTTTCTGAATTTTAAAGGAAAATGTTTGAATGTGTACCTCTACTAGTTGTAGGAGGGTTTTCTCCTGTTCAGACTTCAGCAGTAGCTCATTATCCTCTCCCTTGAAGTTATCCCGATAGTGTCTCCTGTTATAAGGAACTCTCAGACTCTGGAGAACACCAATCTTATTTTCTAATAGGCGGAACTGTAAGCTCTGGAAACCTGATGCTGGAGACAAGTATTCTCTATGAGAATAAATTTGAAAGGAGAAACAAAAAGAGAAAAATAAATTGATTGATAGACTGATATTACGAATCACTGAAATAGTTTCTCATGAGCTGTTATCAGATTTCCTCTCATAGGAAATGTCTGTTAATGGGTGAGCTATATGATCATGATGGAATACTATTGTACTATAAAAAATGATGATCAGAATGATCTCAGAAAAATTTATAAAGACTTACATGAACTGATACAAAGTGAAGTGAGCAGAATCAGGTGAACATTATACACAGTAACAGCAATATTATATGATGATCAATTATGAATGACTTAGCTATTCTCAGCAACATAATGATCCAAGATAATTCCAAAAGACTCATGATGAAAAATGTTATCTATATCTAGAGAAAGTACTGATGGAGTTTGAATGCAAATCAAAGCATACTATTTTTTACTTTATGGTTTTTCATGGTTTTTTTTTTTGGTCTTTGTTTTCTTTTACTATATAACTAATATGCAAACATGTTTTGCATGATTGAACAATTGTTTGCTATCTTAGGGAACAGGGAGAGGACGGAAGAAGAGAATCTAGAATTCAAATTTTTTAAAAATTGAATTATAAATTAATATTTTAATTCCTTCTTTTGGAAAACATTTTACTGGGACAAGGTTAGGAGAGTCTAGCTTTTTTCAGTGAAATCACAGGCCTAGTCTCTATCCTGTCAATGATTGAGCGGAGGGATGAATCTGAGCTAATAGAATTAGATAATGATTTGACTTTATTAGGTAGATAATGCAATATGCAGGCTGTAAATCTGTATAGAGTACAAGTCTATTTTTTATTATAGGCCAAATATAAGATTTTCTCCCTAATATTTCCACTGAGCTGGCCTATATATCAGATTAAAGCAGTTTCCTTTTCTCTATTCCTTCTAACCTTGCCAGTCTACCTGAAAACTCACCACTTAATATCTTTTTTGATTCCTTTCTTATCTCACTTTGTATCTTTTTCCTACATGGTGTACCTCTAACCACAAGGGATATGACACACAAGAAGGATGTCTGGATCTTGGGAGATCCTTAGAACCTCCTATCCCATATCCATCACTTCTGTAGGACTGGTGTTGGGATAGCCATATCTGGCGACCTAAGGCTAGCATATGGTTCTTGTAATATCCCACATTTGCTTCTAAATGTGTGGCCTTGATAAAAGAGACCACAAAGGACATTACTTTTGGGGACAGTGCCTCCAACAGAAAACCTTTCAATACTTGAGCTGCAGAAATTGATTTGGGGGAGACATTTTTAGTAGTGAAGAAGAAATGGAAATCTAGACTCTTATCACTGTATCATGTAAAAGGTGAAAAATGTCATTGATGCTGCTAGGACAGTACAGTCTTTGTATTTGTACTGAGGAAGGTGGACATATGGCCCAGGGTTTATGAAACCCTTCTGGTACAAGTGTTGAGGACATAACTTATATACTTGAATTTACCCACCAAGCTTACATTTCTCCATTTCTTTTTTTTTTAAAGGAGCTATTTCCATATTTAAAAGAACTATATTTTTTCTTCCAGGTAAAGTTGCTTGCTGTTTATATTATTGCACTGCTAGTTTTCTGCAGTTATTAATGTCATTGCTGCTTGTCTCTTTCTTCATGTCATTTCTCCCTTTCCTTCCCTCTCAAAGAAGACCATGACATTGGGGTGAAGTCATGACATGCATCGAATTGGATTTAAGTGAGGGAGGGCTGTGCAAAGTCAACAATCTCACTCTCTCCTCCAGAGCCATCTGGGTCAAGTAGCAAGATATATATCAGGATGACTGTAGATGCCCCTGGATATTAAAGGCAATTGGGGTTAAGTGACTTGCCCAGGGTCACACAGCTAGTAAGTGTCTGAGGTGAGATTTGAACTCGGGTCTTTTTGACTCCAGGGCCATGTAAGTATATCCACTGGGCTACCTAGTACCCCATTGTAGGTACTGTCTGATCAAACTAGAAACAGGGAAATAAAAGAGGCCATGTAGTGAAAGGAAGTAGGTACAGAACATGGGGTCAAAAGGGCTAAGTTCAAGTACTAGCTTTGCTACTTCTTAGTTTGGTGGTCCTCCTTCCCCCCAACCCCAAACTGAAAGGAAATAAATAAGCTATGAAGAAATCTAATAGGGTAGCTAGGTGGTGCAGTGGATAAAGCACCGGCCCTGGATTCAAGAGGACCTGAGTTCAAATCTGTCCTCAGACACTTGACACTTACTAGCTGTGTGACCCTGGGCAAGTCACTTAACCTTCATTGCCCCCCCTCCCCCACTCCAAAAGCAAAACAACCAAAGAAATCTAATAGGGCTTAAAGTCTGAAATGATTATGGGACTAGGTCCTAAAATTCCAGAAAATGCATTGTTATTCCAAAGGGAAGACCTATTCTGACTTTAAGAAGACAGAAATTGTCTGGACCTTGGTTTCCTTATTTATAAAATTAAGATAATTACACTAGCTACTTTATAAGATGTTTGGGAGACTTTTGAGTTTATATAAGTAAAACTTTGGAAACCATGAAGCATTATAAAAATCCAGCTATTATCACTCCTTTCAATGATTGAAATGTATATGTGTGTGTGTGTGCGTGTGTATGTGTGTGTGTAAGGAAGGCACATGATCTTTCAGAAAATCTGATGATGTATGAACTCGAAAATGGTTCTGTGATAAGGACCTGAAAATCCAGAAAATACACTTTTCTCCAAAGGGAACTCAACAAACAAATATATCTTATCTCATGAGTCAACATGTACCCAATCTCAGCTCCTACATAATATTGCATCATATGCATAAATACTTAATAAATGCTTAATTATATTAACTTGAATTGGACCCTAATTGTGTTTTTATTTCTTTGCAATGGACATAGATGGAGAGAGAGTATTGCTTATTGAAATAAATGTATATGTATGTTGATGTGTGTATATATATATATACATATATATATGTGTGTGTGTGTGTATACACACTTACTTACACACACACCACTATATATGTCTTTGAAAGAATATCACCCTGCTATAGCAGAAGTTTGGAATTCTGGTTCTGTGGACAAATTTGCTTTGGCTTACATAGAAAAAAAAGCTGAACAGTTGTTTTATGTCTATGCAAATAATATTATCTATCATAACCAAATAATAAATTAGTGACTCATATAGTTTGCTGTATACCTTAAGCAGATTATAGTTATCAAGTAGTAATACTTGATAGATGAATGAATTCAAGTTGACTCTTACACTGTCTACAATTCCTCCAAATTAAGTAATGATCAGTTTGACTTTGAGTATGTCAAGCCACAGTATGCAATCTTACATCAGACCTGATGTCTGTGCCCTTGATCCTTTGCCCTTATAAAATGTACCAAAACTTTATTTTTGTGGGGAGTTGTTACATCATTTGTTCTCCTCCCACCACTACCACCTCCTGGCTTGGCACCTAGATGATGCTGTAGATATAGCTCTGCCCTTGGAGTCAGGAAGATGTTTGTTTAGATTTGATCTAGGATATTAGCTTTGTGACCCTGAGCAACTCGCTTGACCTCTGCCTCAGTTTCCTCATCAAAATGGGGATAATAATCTACCTGAGTAGTTGTGAGGATCAAATGAAATAAGATCTGTAAAATGCTTAGCACAGTACCTGGCACATAGTAGATACAGCCTAATAACTTTGTTATAAACATTATTATAGTTATGGATTTAAGAGAATAAAATTTATAGAACTTTACATTTATTTATAGAATTTATAGAAATTTATATAAATTTTTCACTAATTTTTGTTGGTTTTTTTTTGGTGGGGCAATGAGGGTTAAGTGACTTGCCCAAAGTCCCACAGCTAGTAAATGTCAAGTGTCTGAGGCCAGATTTGAACTCAGGTCCTCCTGAATCAAGGGCCGGTTCTCTATCCACTGCACCACCTAGCTGGCCCCCACTAATTTTTAAATACTTGTCACAGAGCTTAGTGACAAAAGATACACTGGCATGACAAAAGTATTTGTTGGTATTCATTTGTAATATATACTTCCTTAGTTGCTTCCTCAGAGCAAAAATAATAATGGTTTATATTAGAATATGAGATAAATGTAAACTTACTTAGAGGTCCTAAAAATTAACTTCATAGGTACAAGATGGGAGAGTTAATTTAGCTTGCCTATCTAGGGGTTTTAGTGTACTAAAGCCCAAGATGAGCCAAGTGATGTAGTAGATAAAAATGTTAACATCTCAGATAACATTTAGAAAGGAAAATAACATCCTGAATAAGGGCATTAATAGTGCACTACCCTGATCAGACTCTGAAGTACCTGAGTACCTGACTTTGGAAAGCCTGAGAGCAACCAAAGGAGAGAAATCAGGATGTTTAATGGCCCTGAGTTCACACCAAATGAGAAATAATTAAAGGAAATGGAAATGTTTAACCTGGAAAGCTGATGAATTAGGGGAGGAATATGATAGCTATGTTCCCACATTTGAAGCAAGGGATGCCATGAGGAATTAGATTTTTCTGCTTCATGCCTGAAGGAGGCAGTTGGTGGATATTGCAGAGATGTACAGCCAGGCTTCAAACAAGAAGAATCTTCCAAATAATTAGAGTTATCCAAAAGCGAAATGGGCTGTTTGGAGAAATAATGGGTTGTCCCTTACAAGAGGCTTTCGAGGAAAGGCTGAACACATGTCAGATATGTAGGTGATTTTTGTCCAGCTATAGTGTAAACTAGATGAACTCTTCATTCCCTTTGAACTCAGTAATGGCACGTTATAGAGTATAGAGTATAGCTTATAGAGTGCTTCCTTTATAAGATTTAATTAAAGAATTGTTTATGACCTTGAGAGGTTAAGTGACTTGTTTCAGATCACAAAGCCAGTATGTGACAGGGGTGAGATTTGAATCTGTGTTTCACTGACGTGAAGGCAGTCTTTCTATTCACTCTGACAAGATGGCTGTCAATGAGGTTAGTAATATCGCTTCTACTTCCCAAATGCAAAAACTGAGGATTAAAGGGATTTTATAGACACAGATGGCAAATACCACAGAAAATAATGGCAGTACTGAGCCTCAACATAAAATATTTTCATTCAAAATCCAGTGTTCTCCCAAATACAACTATACCACCGCCACACAAATGTTCTCCTCATACAGATTGGATTAAAAGGCAAATACCTGAAGTCGTTGAAGTCCAAGGCTGTCATGGTGTCCAAAACAGAAAATTGTTGTACAAGTAGTTTGAATATCACTGAAACTCGATGTATTCTTGTAACAACTTTAAGCATATTCCTTTCATCTCTTACCTGATAGTTGAGATAAAATCAGGGTTAAACAAATGCAATTTCTAGAAAACAGATAATTAATTAAAAATAGAACATTTGTCATTAAACTCTCCATCCATAAGAAGGCTGCTTAGAATTTTAGAGTTTTAAGATACAATCAAAGGTTCTTGTTCATATGTTCAAGAAATGACAGACACTATTAAGTTGTTAAAATAGTAGTACTCATTTTGATTTTA
Organism: Dromiciops gliroides; assembly: GCF_019393635.1. NCBI lineage: Eukaryota > Metazoa > Chordata > Mammalia > Microbiotheria > Microbiotheriidae > Dromiciops > Dromiciops gliroides. The sequence continues at coordinate 171,784,321 of NC_057866.1, read as the reverse complement.
AAATATCAGAAAATTATATAGAGGCAAGTAATCTCTAAAGTAAATCTTCTCAACATTGTGTCCCACCCAAATGAACAAAAATCCCATTTATCCATCACTGACACCACACCCTTTAGAGAATGTTAATGAGCAACCTCCCACACTATTCTAAGTTCATGCCCACTCTAACCTCTCCTGGACCCTGGTATATATCTATGAAAGAGAATGACCATGGTGTTGAAGATGCTTTGTAACTACTTGTCCTAATTGTGTGACCTTGGGCTAGTCACTTAACCTCTGTTTGCCTCAGTTTCTTCAACTATAAAATGGCAATAATAATAGCACCTACCTCTCAGGGTTGTTGTGAGGATCAAATGAGATAATATTTGCAAAGTGCTTAGCACAGAGCCTGACACATAACAGGCATCATATAAAAAATAACGATTATTAATAATAATGATAGTATTATTATGCCATTTTAGTAAATGTCAGGAAGGATAGAGGGAAAGAAGGAAGGAAGGAAGCCATCCCAATAGAAAATAAATTCATTGATAACAGGAACTATTTCCTTCCTGTCTTTGATTCTTGTCTCCTTAATTCAGTGACTTTGGTTGCTTAATAAATGATTGGTGAATGAGTAGGAAATCAGAGCTTCCCCTGACCTCAGAGAGTATTTCTCTATGAGCTTAATATCCAAGAGTAGGGGGCAAAGATAATAAACAATAACACTGATGCTGAAATGATGGTGATGATGAAGAAATATGTATTTTGAGACCAATAAACTCAAATGTCATATCCCATTGAAATGAACAAAAATAACCATAAAAATAATAACATAAATATGTTTAAACAGGTCTTTGTTTGACTTTGCTAAATCAAGCAAGGTCAAATTCCTTTATACAACACCCACATATCAAAGTGTACAGATAGTCATCATTTATGCTTTTGTTTGAGGGGTTACAAGCCTAGGCAAATTCCTAGGAGTAAAGTCATAATGCATATGATATCTCTAGGGGCTGTCCTTCATTCTGAAATTTCTACTTTCAAGGCAACTTGTCACTAACTTTGGTGTGTCCATAAAGCTATGTAATCAACAAACATTTGAGGGAATCCCAAAATGCAAAGAATTCTACCACTGGTAGCTTATGAATGAATACCACTCACCTTGCCTGACTCCCTCAATCCTCTTTAGGATTGGTCTATAGTAGATTGACATTTTTTGAAACTACATGTTTGGCTCCACTACCATAGGAGAACTTGTCTTCAATTACCACAAGAAATTCCATTTTGAATATGAATTCACACTTACACAAGCTTCACAAAGAATCTCAGAGTTAGAAAAGATCTTGGAGGCTATTTAAACAAACTTATAACTGAGTGGGCATCCCCTTTACTATATCACCAACAAGTGTTCATCCAGGCTCTACTCACAGACCATTAGTGATGGGAATCCCCACAACCTCCCAAAGTAGCCATTTCCACCTTGGAATAGGCCTAAGTGTTAGAAAAGTGTTTCCTTAAATGGAAATGTGTATGGAGACACTTGGTGGATATCCTGGTGGTTAGAGATTAAACTGGCTGGGGGTCAGGAAAACACAAGTTCAAGTTCCAACTCTGACATATACTGATGGTGCAATACAAGGCAAGTTACGTCACCTCTCCATGCACTTAGGAAGCTCTTTAAGATTGCAGATCAGAGGACATTGGCCAGTCTCCACTGATGAAGGGAGTTTGATTATCAAGTATTCCCTACACCAATGAAATTACAGGTTCATCTCCCCCACCTCAAAAAAAATAATAAATAGATCGATAGACAATAAATAGATAACATTTTATTTATCTAACATTTAGATAGATAATAAATAAATAATAAACAAATAAATGAATTCATCAATCAATCAATCAATAAATAAATAAAATGATGAGCCGATAAATAAATAAATGAATGACTAAACAAATGAATGAATGAATGAATGAATGCATTAATAAATAAGTGAACTAATGGATGGATGAAAAAACAAAGAGATCTTTAGTAAAGATGAAGTGCATTGAAGCAATATGAATTTTGTTTGGGAGTAGCAGAAAGATTTAGGAAGGGAGATGTGAAAATTTAAATAATTTTAGAGCATGGAAAAAAATTAGGGACATGACTGGTAAATGCTACCATAGTTTGATAGGGTGCAGAGAGAAAGGAAGGTAAGGAAGCATCAAAGACAAACCTGCTACTTAAGAATTTTGACTAGAGCTATCTCTGAAATAGGAAGATAGAAGTTTGTTTCCTCCCTCTCTTTCCCCTCTCTCAACTTTCTCACCCTCCAAATCCAATATCCTTCCTTTTCCTTTTCTTCTTTCTTCTTCTTCAGTTCTATATGATTCCCTGTTCAAAGGACATAAGCCCCAGAATTAGCCGTATTTGTACCTAGTTCAATCTAACAGTACCTAGCTCCAGCATTTGATTCAGTGAATGTTTATCCAACACCTACTTTTCACAAGTCATTGAGCTTTTCTGAGTCAACCAGGAAGCTCAAAGACCATTTCTGGCATTGTTCTATGGGAAAATATATTCCAAATAAGTCACAAGCCAAGGACAAAACTCAAACTGATTTAGTAGTCCACAGTGTTTCCCTTCAGGCCACTAAGACATTTGTTTTCCAATATACCCAAATAAAGCTATTAGGATCACTAGAAGGAAATTGAAGTAATTTCTAGGACTAGCTATTAGAATACTCACTAAGACACCCTGACTCAACAATCGGACTTGTTTATTTGTTAAGATGGATTGCTGATGCTTTTAGCTAACCCCAAACAGTTTTCAGTTAAGCAGTCAAATGTAAGCTCCTTGAAGGAAATCACTGTTTCATCTTTGGCTTTGAATGCCCAGCTTTTCTTGCCAGTGCTTTGCGTTATAGTACATGGTGGATTAGATTGGTTAAATTTTGCATCCTACTAATTATTTCATAGACCTTTCCAGCAAAATAAAACGAAACTCTATACTGTAATTATAGCATAACATCAATTGGACTTACATGGCCATGTTGAAAAATCTCCCGGACAGAATCTAATTCCCACAGAATTTGCTTAAACCACAGTTCATATGCTGTAATAAGAAAATCATGGTTACTGTTTAAGTTATTTGTTGTCTTCTTTGACTACATACATAAATAGAAGATGTGTATCAAAAAGAGAGAGATAGTATTATTCTATTGCTTTTGTGTATGCATAGGGTAGGTGTGGGTGTAGAGAGGTATAAAGAAAAAACCTGTCTCACCTAGTTCTAACTTAGTGTCCTTATAGGGAACATTGAGAAGAGATTTGCCTTAATGTGAAGTTGAGAGATATAGGGATCATTGGAGGGCTTTGGAGTGTTTAAATGTAAATTCTTTAAAAGATACTGTTGGTATTTGAAACAATGCCTCAAAAATCATCAAACTGTGCATACCCTTTGACCCATTGATACTACTACTAGGTCTAAATGCCAAAAAGATCAGAAAAAGAGGGAAAGGCCCTATATGTAAAGAAACAAAAACAAAATCCCCACAACTAAAACCTTTATCAGCTTGTTTCATAGGGTAAAGAACTGGAAACTAAAGGTATCCCCGTCAATTGAACAAATTAACTATATGAATGTAATGGATACTTGTCTAGAATTCTGAGGAATTCTAGAAATGGGACACAACACTGGATATCTCCCTAGAAACAAAGTCTTATTAATTCTCTCCTCTCTGACAACTTTAATCATGCTGATCCAATATGAGGTTATCTTCACCTAGGAAGTATATTTAATTTTAAAGTTGTTACCTTAACTCTGATTCTTGCCAAAAAAATACTAATTAAGAAGGAAAACATTAACAGCAACAAAAGTCAAACAACTAAAAAAAACTACTCTGAACCTGACTCATAATTCTATGAATCAGGAATTTATTAGAAGAATATAGTTATAATATTCATTGTAAAATTAAAAGGATTTATTTCTTTGAAATGGGGAAAGATTTGAATGCAAATGGAGTCATACAAGTAAATATCTGCAGCCTTTGTATTCGGATAAACTTTGCATAGAAACTGGATATTTAGGGCAGCTAGGTGGCACAGTAGATAGAGCACCAGTGCTGGAATCAGAAGGACCTGAGTTCAAACGCAGCCTCAGACACTTATTAGCTGTGTGATCTTAGACAAGTCACTTAACCCCCATTACTTCCTTTTGAAGAAGAAGAAGAAGAGGAAGAAGAGGAAGAGGAAGAAGCAGCAGCTATATATTTGTTCTTGTGAGCAGAGCAAGTAGGAACATTAGTGGTGCTGACCAAGAAAGGTTTCTAACCCCAAACCCCAATATCTCTTCCATTAGTTCTGGAATGGTGAAAGCCTTGTTATTTGGGCAAGGATGACATATTAATCATTAATATATATTAATCATTAACATATTAGTAAACTTTGGTCTGGTAGATTTTAAACAGCCAGTCATCTAAAGTGACCCTTGAGGGAATGAAACAAGGGCCTGGTAAATTTTTATGGATCAAAAACAGAGAAATAAATCTAAGGTGAAAGTGAAATGTCAAAGGGGATAGAGAACTAGCCTGCCAGTCAAGAAAACCTGAATTTAAGTACCACTTCTGTTACACATACTAGCTGACTAAGCCTGAGCAGGTGCTGTTGTCTCTCACTCTCCCAAACAACTCCCTAAAATTATAACTTTCAGAGAAAGTGTCAACCTGTATCTGTAGAGGGTGTTTCCTATATTGATGCAATTATATCTGAGGTCTAAAATCTGTAATGTGGACTCCATATAGAGTATCCCAGCTGGATACTCAGGAGCTGAGGGTAGGGGATAAGGGTGGAAAGGTGGAAGTGGATCGAATGACACAGGGCCCCTTTCAGTGGTTAAAAGCATGGAAGGAAAGAGGAATGCTAACGTTAAGCTTTACATCTTTTTACAATTTTGCTTAGAACCAGGCTTGCATATGACTCCATAGTATTTTCCTATTTCGCTTTGAGGCCATCTATCACCATTTCTTTAAAATATAGTTTTGCAAATAATTAAGCTGGAAAATTGTGAAGTCTCATTTCTTTCTGATATTATTGGAGTTGGGATCTTACCATTAAGTTAATCAAGTAATCCCTTGGGTGTCCTGTGGCATACATGTATGGCTATTATAAACTTACAGGAAGAGACTCTTGGGGAATCTGTATGACAGTGAAATGCACATCCAGGCATTTAAAACCAGAGCAATTCAAATATGTAAAAATCTCCTGATGTTCTTCCTTCTTAGAGTAATGAAACTATCTTTACTCATTACTGCTGAAAACAGAGTGATGGAAATGATCATGTAACACAAAACTGTTGGTTCACACTTCCTTCTTCAGCTTACCTTGATGGGTGATAATGAAAAGATGTTCATCATGGATCTTGTTTCCTTTTTTTTCACTTTGAAGTTCTTGGGCATCCAAAACTTTTTCCAGCTTTAACAGAAAGATAATGATAATCACTTTAAAATTCCTTAATATGCTCATAGTTAAATTTTAAAAGAGAAGACTATGAAAATCATGTAAGTTTTTTTTTTCAAAATCCAACTGGTCCTTAGGAATTGAACCTACTTTTCTCTGCCTGGACAATGGGTGAACATTGATACCTTCATCAAACAGAATTGAACTGCAGTTTGTTTTTAAATGGCAATAACAGAAATGTATGCATTTTTTATTCTTCCTAACAACATTCATTATGGTAGAACACCATTAGGAGACTCTTTAATTGGCCTGTTTGGATATACCACATGATAAAAGCTTGATAATCTGATGCATGCTATTCCTGTCCCCTGATTTGAGCTTGAAAAAAAGTTTCATAGCTATGCTGAGTCTAGAAATACTGGAATTAGGCTTGTAAAATAATCTCCCTCCCAGTGAAAACAACAGATAAAATCACTTGCAGCTTGTTTCTGTATCTGTCAAGACACAAGCATTAAGCACCTACTTTGTTCCAGGTGTTGTGCTAGGTGCTAAGGAGACAAGGATAAAAATGAGAAGTCCCTGTATAGATCCTGAAGGGAATAGGAAAGGAGAATGATGGAACTTTAGAGAAGGAAGGGATATTTAGAACATACCTAGGTGAGGAAATAGAGGACCAAGTTCCCTCACTTCTCATCTATTACTTTTGTACTCTTACATGCAAGATCATGGGAATGCGAGTTGGAAGGCACTCCACAGAGCCTATTTAACCCTAGCTATCATTCTAGATTTGAGGAAATGGAGGTGCAGAGAGGTGAGAGAATTCGCCAAGGACATACTGGTGGAAAGTAGCAGGGTAAGATTTCTTACTGGGGTCTCTTGATCAAATCCAATTTTGAGACCCTACCTCCCTCTTATTTTCCCTAATGCTTACCAGATGCTTAATCTCATTACTTAAGAATCAAAGAGCATTGACTGAATTAAGCTTCACTATCCTTGCCTTCAGATAGAAAATCTCAAAGGGGAAATGGTTTCTGTGAACTGGACAGGAATTTATTGACTAAGCCATGTTTGCATAAATTGGGCAATACCTGCTCTCTGTCCCTCAGCCATCTTTTTTTTTTTTTTTTTTTTTACAATTTTCAGTACTTCTGTATTGTAGCAATATAATGAGCTTTGCTGACAGACTTGACTGCCTAATGTAATTTTCCATTTCTATGGCATCTCAGATTTCTGTAAGGTGAGTGTATCTACTTCTTTGTCTGAAAGATGCCTGGTTCTCACTGATGACCAATGGGTCAATTACTTCATGCTATCAGATTGCTGACTTGCATTTCCATTTGCTTGTCTTGGTCTAGATGCCTCTTTGATGATGTTTTGAAGTGGATTTCCAGGTTGTGTGTGTGTGTGTGTGTGTGTGTGTGTGTATGTGTATGTTTCTGTGGGTGCATGTGTATCTAAGAACTGGAGTATAATAAAGCACACATTTGAAGAAAAAAGCTTAGTGTTGACTCAGCTCTAGAGGATATTTTATGTCTAGCTGTTTGGTGTAAGTAAGTAAGTAAGTAAGTAAGTAAGTAAGTAAGTAAGTAAGCAAGCAAGTAAACAGCCATAGTCATTTAGAATACCTAAACTTGACACTTACATGTAGGTAGTTTCCATAGACAAGTCCTCCTTTACTGGCTTTATTCATTCCAGCCTGTGATTTGTCTTCTTCATTGTCTTCTAGGCGTAGCTTGTTCCAAGCATATCTAGGAACCCAATAAATAAGTCAGAAAGAAAAGGAAAGGGAGAGAGAAAGGGGGGGGGGAAGGAGGAGATCTTTATTTATTTAACTAGGAAAAGCTCTTAAGATCAACCCATGACTTTTTAAGACTATAGATCCAATGCATTCGTTAAATGAGAAAATTAAGTCAAAGTTTATTTATCAGTCTTAACTTTCCCACTTCATCCTCCTTAGTCATTCAAGGTGGTCACAGAGTAGTTGATGTCACTCTATACTCACCCAATACTGTTTCCTAAAAAGGGACACCCACTCATGGTGATGATTTCTTCTCTCAAAGGCAATTGATTGTTTCAGTTACGGAATGATATCATCACTGACATTCCTAGCCATACCAGAGCTATCTTTTATATATCCTGCTCACCTGGCAGCAGCCAATCACCTTTGGGCACACTACTTGTACACTCCTATTGCTTATAACTGCAGTGACTAACCAAGAGTCATACAATTTTAAAGGTGCAACTTCCCAATGGCTGATCTGGAGTAGATTTGTAATGCTATTTTTTTTTAATAATGAAAATGTCCCATTAGATTGAATCATTTTATAGTAGGAATCAGAAAAGTTCTTTACTTGAATCTAAAGTGTCTAAAGTTATATTATATTTATCTTTTTATAGATATTATCCCTAACCACAAAACTTACAGAATTAAATCTTCCAAATTTGACTTTGAACATATAATTTCCTTTTTCAGTATCTATTACTTAAATAAAAATTCAGCCATGAGTTTTAAAACTTCCTGTCTTCTTTAGGAATGAAACCTTAACCCAGATATTGGTGGGAATGCTAAGTCTAATAGTAATACTAAGAGTGGGAAGAAGCTGAAAGCAGGGAGGCTAACAAAAATTTTTACTTTAATTGTTGCCATAAGGTCCCTTGAACAAGGACTACAGTGATACAGTATGAAGAGAGAAAGGGAGAATGGTACATGGAAAGGAAACTTAACAAAAGTTATTAGTGAGGAGGGCAGCTAGGTGGCACAGTGAATAAAGCCCTGGCCCTGGATTCAGGAGTACCTGAGTTCAAATCCGACCTCAGACACTTGACACTTACTAGTTGTGTGACTCTGGGCAAGTCACTTACACCAAACTGCCCTGCAAAAAAAAAAAAAAAAGTTAATGGTGAAATTACAGGCAGCTACCATTTTCTAATTTCCAAAGTGTAAATGCTCACACTAAGATTACAGGCAGTGTGGTACAATGGATAGAACACTGGACTTGGAATCAGAAAGATCCAGGTTCAAATTCAGCTTCAGACACTTAACTGGTTGCATAACCCTGTGTAGATCACTTACATTCTATTTCTCACTTTCCTCATCTCCAAAAAGAAGGAGCTGAACTCTAAGCACTAAATCTATGATCCCGTGATTTTACAATAACAATTCATTTAGCTCAATCCCTAAAGATGGCTACATGGTTGTCCTCTTTTTTATTGTGAAGGATGTTTGTCATTTTATTTTTTCATATTTCCATATCAATCATGTTGTGCAAGAAGAAACACTGACCAAAAGAAAAGATATACACACGTTCACACAAACACACACACACACACACCCACACGCACACACACAAACACAAAAGTGAAAAATAGTATATTTTCTTCTCCATTCTGATGCCATTAGTTCTTTCTCTGGGGATTGATAGCATTTTTCATCATGAAACCTTTGGAATTGTCTTGGATCATTGTATTGTTGAGAAGAGCTAAGTCATTCAAAGCTGATCATCACACAATGCCGCTGTTACTGTGTACAATGCCCTCTTCATTCTACTCACTTTATTTTATATCAGTTCATATAAGTCTTCCCAGGTTTTTCCAAAATCCTCTTGCTCGTCATTTCTTATAGCATAAAAGCATTCAATTACATTAATATACCACAACTTGTTCAGCCTATAGTTGTCCTCTTTAACATACCTCAAAGAACACAAATGTTCTCCCAAATGTCCTCATTTCCTACAATAGCAAGGTGTGGATTTATCATACTTGGTATAAGCTGTCAGAATACCAGAATCTGAGAGCTGCAAATAAATGAATGAATGGATGGATAAATAAATAACTGAATGAGTGAATAACTGAATGAATTAACAGATAAATAAATAAGAAAGTAAAAGAATGAATAATGATCATAATAATAATAACTAGTGTTTATATAGTGCTTTAAGATGTACAAAGCAGTCTTCTAGGCTAACGTGCACAGGAATTTCTTTTCTTACAACCCTGATAAGTAGTCATTTGGCCCACCCTTAAAAACCTCCTGAATTTATGAAAAATGCAATCCATCTACAGAGAAAGAACTGATAGTATCTGAATACACATGGTAGCATATTTTGTTGTTGTTAGTTCCTTTTTCTAAAGTTTTTCTTGTCTGCTGTATTTCGCATGACTGTACATGTATAACATATTGAAAGGCTTGAGTTCTTAAGGGGAGATGGGGAGGAAGGAAGAGAATTTGGAACAAAAAGTTTTAAAAATCAATGTTACAATTTGTTTTTACATGTAAGGTGGGGAAAAATTCTAAATAAATAAATGGATTTAAAAAACAAAAAACCTCCTGAGATAGAGCATTGCACACTGGGAAAGCTCTATTTGTTAGTAGGAAGTTTTTAATTATATCTAAATGTGACTCTCTGCAACTTCCCCCATTGTTCCTAGCAGTCTTTCATGTTACATTTCATCAAATATTTGAAGAGAGATAATTTGTTCCTGCCAATCTTTTCTTCTCTACACTAATTCCCCTTGCAGTTCTCTTATTCATTGTTCATATATCATGGTTTTCAGTCCTGTCAAATTACCTGCACATATTCCCAATTTTTTGGCTGACTACGTTAGAGTTCTTATTCATGCAAGTGCATCCCATGCACTTAGGTTCCATGAGAGTAAATCTATGGGATTTGTTTTATAAAATGAATGACTCATGGGGGGAAATTCTGTTACTTTCAAAACTCTATGACTTTAAATCTATAGAATATATCCTCACCTGCTTCCTATATTGCTAACTTTGAAGTAGTATACTTTATATTGGTGTGTATCTGGGGGAATTTAAAATTTTCTCCATATGGTGTCACATGCAATTAAGAAAGAAAAGGATAACTTAAGTTTATTGACTTTAATTGAAACTTTTATTGTTATGGCTTGGGCAAAATTTGCAATATAAAGACTCTTGTATGTATTTGAAGATAACTGTTAACAATGCCTGAAGGAAATAATGGAATTGCCAAGTAGGAAATTTAAAACTAACTTTATTATTCCTTTAAGGCATAATCTCATCAGATGGTGGACAATTAGGGAGAAATGGCCCAAACTAATAGAGACAGAGTTTATATAATTTACATGACAGAATATATGCAAAAATATAATGGGAAATGTAAATCACTCAGCACTGATTTACTGAATACTATGTACCTAGCCTTTTACCATGTGTACACATACATGCAGAATATTGACCATATTTGACTACAGCATCCTGATTGTCTGCTTCCTTAATGCCTTCATGCCAACTTAGGTTAATGAGTGTCAGCCAAAAGACTTACCAAAAAAAAAAAAATACAGCTGCCAGAAGATCTTGCCTAAATCAAATATAAGCTGTATTTCTAACAGTGAGTCTCTTTCTAAATCATAATCTCCACAATTTATTTTATTTATAATCCTGTGTAGATCACTTACATTCTATTTCTCACTTTCCTCATCTCCAAAATGAAGGAATGGAACTCCAAGCACTAAATCTATGATCTTGTGATTTTACAATAACAATAATTCATTTAGCTCAATCCCTAAAGATGGCTACATGATTGTCTTCTTTTTTATTGTGAAGGATGTTTGTCATTTTATTTTTTTCATATTTCCAGGGAAGTATTGGTAATATCAATATCTGGCCTATGTGTTTTTCTCAAATTGCTCCCAACTCCTTGTAAGGATCAGACTAAGAAAGAAATTTCAAACAGAGCAGGGCCATTTAAAGCAGCAACAAACACAAAAAGTCTCCTGAGTCTCAAGGAAACCAGCAGAAGTGTCCCTCATGTTGTTCTCAATGTCTCTCCTGAAATGTACCTGCAACTTATTAAGTAAAACATCTCCAATGTGCACAATTATCACAGAATATGAGGCCAGATTAATGTATTTTTGTTTTTAATTTGCAAATTAAATATTATTTTAAAATAAAAATTCACACTCTTTTTCCTACCTCCCCCCAAAAAATGAGGAAGCAAGAAAAACAAGACCCATGATACAAGCATGTATGATAATAATAGTTAACATGGATATAGGTCTTTAAAGTTTGCAAAGCGTTTACCATACATTATCTCATTTTATCATTAAAAGAACCCTAAGAGGCAGATGTTATTGTTATCCACATTTTAAAGATAAGAAAGAAGAAGCAGACAGAGGTTAGGTCACACAGGTATTAAGTGTCTGGGACATCATTTGACCTTATTCCACAATCAACCTCATTTCCTTTTTAAAGAAAACTAGGTTGGTAATTTATGACTACTCTCATAGGTTCTCCGGTATATAGACCACAGATTTGTAGCTCTAGACTCCTACTACTATAATTGACAAGTCCCCACTGGGGTTCTTCATTTTAATAATCAAGCAATAGACACAACTAGCTTTAAGCAAAATCATTTACTAAGATGGCATAGTCAAAACAGTAGCTACAAAAAATTCCTCCCATAAACCTGAGATGTACTGTCCCAAACCTTAGACCTATAGATAAGTCCTGCTCCTTACACATACTTGCAAGATGACACCAAGAAAGTCTATACCTCTCAGGACCTTCTCTAAGACTACAAATTGTACAAGTAGTTGCTAATCTATATCTATATCCATATATGTATATGTGTGTATATATATATATATACACATATACACACACACACACACACACACACACACATATATATATATATATATATATATATATATACATATATATAGGTATATATCTATATCAATGGGAACTTCTTCTTCCTGGGCTCATTAAATCAATAAAATCACAGATCCAGTAAAAAAAAAATCATTATTTTTATTCTTTTCTCTTATCCTGGCCTCCAGGCTGGGGACTTCTTTTTAGACATATCATTCAGTTCTGTCTAGTTTCATGTGTATACCTTTACAACCTAGACTCCATGCTCAGTCTTTTAATTATCTGTAGCATACCAGAATCCTTTATCCCATTTAATCAGCCTTTCATGCTTATTCTGTGAATCCCCATATATCTCTATCTCTATATCTATTTCCATTCTTACTCGACCCCCCCCAAACATTCTTCTTCTACCATATGCTTTCTCTACTTCCAAAATACTGAATGTTTCTAGAGAAAGTCAGCAAAAATACACTGAATGGGTCAAAAAAAAAAAAAACCTCTCATTTGTCAGCAAATGGTTTTGTAATTCATTTCATGTGAAAAATGCAATGCTCTCCTTTCTAAATTAAGTTACCAAGACACTACCTCTAAAGGATTTCACAGGCTGTTGTTCACATTCCAAAATCAGTCTTTGAAGTGCATTTCAAACATAAAATAACAAACTCTTAACTCCTTAGAGTTCAGTAATTCAAATTGTAAAAGAATAGTTCTTTAATTTCTTGGTCACAATCTAGAAGAACAGTGTACATAGTAACAGCAATATTGCACAATGACCAATTGTAAATGACTTAGCTATTCTCAGCAATATAAAAATCCAAGACAATTCTGAAGGCTTTATAATGAAAAATGCTATCTACCTCCAGAGAAAGAAATGATGGTGTCTGAATGAATATCAAAGCATGCTATTTTCCATTTTCTTCCCTTTGACTTTTTGTTTGAGTTTTTTCTTCCACAAAATTACTAACATGGAAATATGTTTGACACGATTGCACAAGTATAACCTATATAGATTGTTTACTGTTTCAAGGAAGCGGGGAGGATAAGGAGGATAGATTTTGGAATTCAAAACTTTAAAAAAAGGAATGTTAAAATGTAAATGTTAAAATGTTTTTACATGTAGTTGGGGAAAATAAAATATAAATATAACAAGATATAACAATCTGGAAATATATTATGATAATTGTGATAATATAATATATGAATAAAATAAAATATAAAAATATTAAGAGAACAAAAGGATGAAATGCTTTTGAATGAATTGGAATTAGAAGCAGTAGAGCAGAATGAACTATGTATCTGGAGTCAAAGGACCTGGGTTCAAATGCTGCCCCTGCCCACTATTTATGTGATCTTGGGTAAGTCATGCTGATATAGTTTTAAGACATATTATTCTTCACGTTTTATTGAATGTTTATTTTGTTTAATGTTTCCTAATTATGTTTTAATCTGGCTCAGGCCTCAGGCGAGTGTTGTTGCCATGAGTTTAATACCTCTGATAAAGCATTCTATAAATGTGAGAAGTATGTAGTATTGGTGAAATTCACCTAATTATTAACAGTGTTGGATTTGGAGTCAAGAGAGAGCTAAATTCTAAATCCTTCTCTGACACCTACTAGCTTTGTGACTATGGGTAAATCCTGTAGACAGCTTAAACTCAACAGGTCCAAAACTAAATTCATTATCTTTCCCCCAAAACTTTGCCCCTTCCAAATTTCCCAATTACAGTTGAGGGTATCACCATCCTCCCAGGCTCCCAAACTAGATGTAATTCTTGACTACTCACTCTCTCAAATGTCAGGCATGAGCATATCACCCCCTGTGGCTCCCTAACATGTCCAAAATAAAATATAAGATCCTCTAGTAAGCAATCAAAGCCCTTTATGACCTGGCTCCTCCCTAAGTTTTCAGTTTTCTTCCAACTCCCAATTCCCCCCCTCACATTCCAACCTGATGTCCTCTGCAGTCCAGTGACACTGTTTCTTATCTCCATAGCCTGAGTTTGGGCATTTTCATTGGTCATCTCCCATGCTCTGCCTCCTTATCTTTACCTAATGACTTCCCTGGCTTTCTTCAAGTTTTAGCAAAAATCTTACCTTCTATAGGAAGCTTGTCCCAATCCTCCTTACTTAATTCCAATGCCTTCCCTCTTTTCATTATTTCCAATTTATCCTGTATGAAGTTTGTTTGTATATCATTGCTTCTATATTGTCTCCCCCATTAAACTGTGAGTTTCTTGAGGAGAGCAGGGACTGTCTGTTACCTTTCTTGGTACTCTCTTTGAGGGTCAAGTGAGGATATATATATATATATACACACACACACGTATGTACATATACATACACACATATACATGTATAAGTATACAATGTACATATATTATGTATTATATATGTGTGTGTTTTGAATGTATATATTCATATGATATGTCATAGAGATGTGGATATAAGTATATACATACATATATTCATAAATATACATACATATGGTAGATCAGTGGAGGTAAAGCCTAGATCTAAACACTTTCATGGTCTAGAGTAACATTTCATTCAGAGAAAAGGGTAACACTCAAGGATGTACTAGAGGCAACTTGAAGAGGCTTATGATAACCCACTGATAAATTTTCAATATGATCATTTACAAAATGGAAATTGACAAATAATATAAATAAGGGCTTGGTTTGTTGTTTTGTTGATAGTCTAGTCTTAGCTGGTTATTAAAACATGTGCTGGGGGCAGCTAGGTGGCACAGTGGATAAAGCACCAGCCCTGGATTCAGGAGGCCCTGAGTTCAAATCTGATCTCAGACACATGGCACTTACTAGCTGTGTAACCCTGGGCAAGTCACTTAAGCATCATTTCCCTGAAAAAAAAATATGCTGACAGGAGATACAGTAGTAAATGACTATAGTAAACTACTGTTTGATAAACCCAAAGACTCAAGCTTCTGGGATAAGAACTCACTATTTCATAAAAAACTACTAGGAAAACTAAAAGATAGTATGGCAGAAACTAGGCATAAATTAGACCAACATCTTAAACCATGTATCAAAATAAAGTCAAAATGGGTACATGATTTAGATATAAAGGGTGATGACACAGGTTAACTGGGAGTTTACCTCTTAGATCTATGAAGAGGAGAATTTATGACAAAACAAGTGATAGAGAATATTATGAAAGGCAAAATGTATGATTTTGATTACATTAAATTTAAAAGGTTTTGTACAAACAGAAACAATGCAAGCCAAAATTAGAAGCAAAGCAGAAAGTTAGGAAATATTTTTTACGGCCAATGTTTCTGTTAAAGGCCTTAGTTCTAAAATATACAGGGAACTAATTCAAATTTGTGAGAATGCAAGTTATTCCTCAATTGAGAAATGGTCAAAGGATATGAACAGGCAGTTTTCAGATTAAGAAATCAAAGCTATTTATTCCCATATAAAAAATGCTCTAAATCACTATTGATCTGAGAAATGTAAATTAAAACAACTCTGAGGTAACACATACCTATCAGATTGGCTATTATGACAAAAAGGGAAAATAATAAATGTTGGAGAAGCTGTGGAAAAATTGGAACACTAATGTTTTGTTGTTGGAGTTGTGAACTGATCTAACCATTCTGGAGAGTAATTTGGAACTATGTTCAAAGGGTTATGGGGCTTTGCATAACCTTTGACCCAATAATACTACTACTAGTTCTATATCCCAAAGAGATCATAGACAAGGGAAAAGAACCCACATGTACAAAAAAAAATTCTAGAAGCTCTCTTTGTGATGGCAAAGAATTGGAAATTGAGGGAATGTCCATCAATTGGGAAATGGATGAACAAGTTGTGGTATATGAATGTAATGGGATACTCTATAAAAATGATGAACAGGAAGATTTCAGAAAAACCTGGAAAGATTTAAGTAGACTCGATTCTGAGTGAAGTGAACAGAACCAGGAGAACATTGTATATAGTAAGAGCAACATTGTGTGATGATCAACTGTGATAGCCTTAACTCATCTCAGCAATACAATGATACAAGATGATTCCAAAGGATGCATAATAGAAAATGTTCTCTACATCCCAAAAAAGAATGTGAAATCTGGGTGCAGATTGAACCATACTGTTTCTACTTCATTTTTTTCTTTTTTGAGGTTTTTCCTTTTTGTTCTGATTCTTCTTTCCCAACATGACTAATGCAGAAATATGTTTAATGTGATTGTACATATATAACCTATATCAGATTGCTTTCTGTCTTGGGTTGTGGGGAGGGAAGGAAAGAAGAAAGGGAGGGAAAAAAATTTGGAACTAAACATTTTATAAAAACATATGTTGAAAACTATTTTTACATGTAACTGGAAAATAATAAAATACTTTTATGATTAAAAAAAAGAAACAACATGTGCCAGCACACCACTTGAAGCAGCAGTTTATTAAAGCCCAGAACTGATACCATAAGCCACGGTGCAAACTTCACAATCTCTGGCCTGAAAAAACCTCTGCTCTCACATCGAACATTCAAGCAAAGCTACAAATATCAACAACATTCTCTTTTCATCCACAGCAACTTACAAAGTGAACACACATTCACCTCATTATCATATTTTACAAAATATTTTTTCCTGATTAAGTTTGGTAAAACACCTTGTACTCAGGAGCCACTCAATGGATATTATTGATTGACCATAATAGCCTGTCAAGGTATTATCTCTCTAGTTCCTTAGAACTTAAGAAAAGAAATCCATTCAATGAGCAATTCTAAAATCTAGCCTTTTATTCCAGAGTGAAGTTCAAACATCTTTGTAGCACTAACTAGCTTCTGGAAAATTCCTTTTTGAAATGATTAGGTTATGTATGCTTATGTATAAAACCAACAGGATGAAGTGGATAAAATGATGGATTTGAAGTCAGGAAGACTTGAGTTCAATTCATTACTCTGACATTTACTCACTGTGTGACCCTAGGCAGGTCATCTAATTTATGTATTAAGTATTCATAACTACAAAAGCTCATGATGGTTTTGAATTGCTGTATGAATACATTTATAATGCTTCAAACATTCACATATCATAGTCATTTCTGAATACAATCCATCCTTCCACCACCTACACACATACACACAAACACACCCTCTACTGGCCCCTATATGAAACCCTCCTTTTTACAAAGAAAAATAATTAATAACCAATATGGTGGCCAGATCCAGCATTGTATCTGTAAGAAAATAATGGGATTTGTCAATGCCCAAAGGCCCCACCTGGAGGAGATTGATTTGGATTGATTGAATTGTGTGAGAGTGATTAAGCCACATCTGCCTGGCCCTCAAGAGTACTCAGAACCCTGCCACCCCCCACCTCCCACACACATAAAGGAAGTTAACTAACCTAAGACCACCTTCAAATCATATCAATCAATCGACTAGAATGCTACCAGCCAATTAGCTTGGATTGGTGTGTGGGGACCACCTCTCTTCCAGACTGCAAGGAGCTTCCACTCTCAGAGGCATAGGAATTTTCTCTTTGTGGTGGGGACTCCGTAGTGGTGGCAGGAGATTTGGAGGAAGAAGCAGGAAAGGCAGAACTCCTATCTCTCCTCTAGGGTAGATAGGTTTCTTAACTTCCTGAACTCCACGTGTTCTCTACTTTCTAATAAAAGCTTAATGCCAAACTTGGTGCTAAATCTTCTAATTTAAAAGTAAGCCCTAGCTAGCTTTCCCTACATGAGGGAAAGGAAAAAGGTGACCACACATTAGATTTTACTGGTCACATATCCAACAATTAAGGGGCAGCATGGGATAAGTGAAAGAGTACTACATTTAGAGTGAGAAAACCTGAATTCAAATACCAGCTATGCCATCTGTGTGACCGTGGGCAAATGACGTCCTTCTTTTTGGGTCTCACTTTCCACACATAATGAAGAGTAGGCTTGGACTAGATGGGACCCTTAAGGGTCAAAATTTATATTCCTGCTCTGACCCCATAATGATCCATTCCAGTTGAGGGAATAGAAATATGTTTCATTATCTGTCCTCCAGGAAAGAGATTGTTTATCATAGTTCTTCAAGATCTAACTTCCATCATGTGTTCCTTATGTATTCAATATGTATGTGATAAATATATGGCTTCTTGCTCTGCATATTCATCCATATCTTCCCATGTTTCTTTTTTTTCTTTTTTTTTTTCCAGGGCAATGAGGGTTAAGTGACTTGCCCAGGGTCACACAGCTAGTTAAGTGTCAAGTGTCTGAGGCCGGATTTGAACTCAGGTCCTTTTGAATCCAGGGCCAGTGCTTTATCCTTTTTACCAACTAGATGCCCCACCCATGTTTTTTTAAGTTTTACCATCATATGCCATAGTTTGTTTCACTATTCTCCAATCGATTGGTGATTCCATTGTTTCTAGTTCCTTTCTTTAATAAAAAGGGCTATTGTGAATATTTTAGTATATAGGGTACCTTACTTTCTTGGGGTATATTAACAATAGTAGGATCACTGAAATAAAGTGAATTAGGTTGTCACTTTTTTCAACACTTTTTATTTATTTTTTAGCACGGATGGACCAATGAACTGTTTTTCCCAGGTACCCCGAATATTAGCTTATTCTAAGTTCTATTGTTTTTGTGTTTTGGGGGGGTCACCTTTGCAAATTTATTGGATAGGAAGTTAAACCTTAGACTTATGTTAATTTTCCTTTATTGCTTATTGCCTCAAGGAGGGAGGGAAGGAAAGATAAAATTTGGAACTATAAATTAAAATATGTTATTAATTTTTTTCATTAGCTAGTGATTTGGAGCCAATTACACATGGTCATTATAACTTTCTTGGACAGAGATATGTGGCATTTTTTAAAATTTCCTTTTCATTCTGGCATACATAAGCTGTAGACTTACTCAACTGATGCAATAATAAAGGAAAACCAAGAGCCTAACTTTGGAAACCTATTCAAGTTTATAGACAAATCAATATTTTTGTACTGAGAAATGGGTACATAGTTTAAATATCCCAGCATGTACATAAAGAAGTCAATGTTGACTAAACAAATAAGAACAAAATGTCACTGAGAGCATGTTTCAGATTTTGAACCAAGCCAAATGATGTCAATTTAGGGCTCAAGTAGAAACTATTGCAAGAATTCAAAGAATCCTAAACTGAGAGATGGAAGGAACTTTTGAGATTATCTACCCCTACCCCCTCATTTTCCACTTTAGGCCCAGAGAATTAAAATGACTCACCCAGATTCTCAAAGGTTATAAGTGGAAGATTTCCGATTTGAACCTTGGTATTCTAGTTCCAAATTGTTTCTAACAAATCACATTTTTCCCCCCCTCAGGATTAAGTAACACTGTAACCAAACCAATATGACATTCGTAAAGTTCCTCCTCTCTTCTGTCCAATAATAGGTAACCTTTCATGGAACAGAGATCAATACTGAAACATAAAAAAAATCTTTCCTCATTACATGAGACTAACCTACGAGAGGGAACCTCCCAGGGAATGAGCCAATGGAACATCACCTCAAAGAGCCCAAGTTGGAAATTCTGTTAACTGATTCTCTTAAGAGGCTCTTGGCCTTTTTATTTATTTGTATGTCACAAGACCCTGTGGCAATCCGGTAAAACCTCTGAATACCTTCTCAAAAATGGTTTCCATGCACAAAATAGGATACAAAGGATTACAAAGGAAATTAAAGGTTAATGGAAATTAAGATGAATTTGTTTTCCAAGTTCACAGGCCCCTTGAAGACGATCTGCAGAGCCTAGATTTAGACCACTTTTTGTCAGCAGCATCAGTATAATACGAAAAAATACCGAATTTGGAGTTGGAAGACCTTTAAATACTTTAAATTTAAATGCTTGAAATACTCCCTTGGCTGCTTCCTACCTGTGTAACCTCAGCTGAGATATTTCACTTCTTTCTTCACTTCTTGGGTTTTTCCCAATCCCCCATAACTCTAGAGCTTTCCTTCTCAGATTATCTCCAATTTATCCTGTCTGTTTCTTGTTTGGGCATTTTTTTTTTTTGCACCATGCCTCCCCATTAGACTGAGCCCAACTGAGAGCAGGAACTGTCTTTTGCTTTTATTTGTATCCTTAGTGCTTAACATGGTGCCTGGAACATAGTAGGTGCTTAATAAATGCTTATTGACTTGCCTTCTTCATTTCTAAAATGGGGTGGTGGTAGATTAGATGATATTTCTGGCCCCCTGTAGTTCTAAATCTTAATTCATCATGAACAGACATGCAATTTGTGATAGGGTGTGCCTTAGTGTACAAGTAGGTGACTGACTATAGGGATTATCAAGAAAATAGTTTCTTTTTACATGTTGACCTCCCATAAGCACTCAACATTCAGAAGCTATAGTGCAGTGGAAGGGAAACAGTAATAGTCTTGAAATAAAGAGATCTGGGCTCAAGCCTAATCTCTAAAATTTATTAATTAGGTGGCTCCTAGACAAGTCACTTTAGCTGTTTCCTCCTCATTCAAATGTACTTGTATCTCTTACCTCAAGGGGTTCTTATGGGAAATGTAGTTTTTAAATCTCAAAGCACTACAAAACTGTGAACCATGATTAGTATGTGATATGTTGGTCCCATCCATACTCAGAACCACGAAGTTGCTGCCATTTACCCTGTACGTGGCCTCTATTGTTATTAACAGGGTTTGTCTCAAAGTACCTGTCAATCATGAACTGTCACTTATTAACTCATACACCACCTACTGCTCACTCCATCCTCCATCCCCCACCCCCTCTCTCTCTCACTCACACACACACACACACACACACACACACACACACACTCACACACATCCTTCTTTCTTCTTTATCCAGGGTTCTTTCAGTCCTTTATATTTTAAACAACAGTTTAATTAATCATTGAAAGTATAGTTATGTAAAATCATTAGCCAGTTATGTCATCACATGCAACCAAGGATATTCTAATTCTCTGAAAAAAAAATGGGTAGGTGGAGTAAGGTAAAGTACAGCAAGAAGAAAGGAAACATTCATTAAAAGCTCCTTTGATATGTACAAAAATATGTAAATATCCTAAAATACATACAAAGTGGTTGGGGGGGTTGGCATCTGAAGGGATGAAAAAAATTGGTACTTGAGGGAAACTAGGGATTCTGAGTGACTAAATTGAGGATGGATCATATTCCAGGCATGAGGAGCAATTAAAGCAATGGAAGATATTGACCATTCAAAGGAATTAATCCACTCAGTTTTGGTCTTTTGCATTTGAGCTCAGGTGGTCCCTATTGGTGAGTGAGTGTCACCACACCTGACCCACTATATCTAGTTGGCCTGAGACTCCCAAGGACCACACAGGTACATTGATCACAGTGGAGAAGTTCAGGACCTGCACTAGTATTGATCCATTGCCAGAGCTGCTGTGATCACCACTTTTTTTAGGTCATGGACTTTGTCTCTAGAAGGTGTTGAGAGTGACAGTTGCCTTCCCACTTTGAAGGCACAGATAGTATATAATAAACAAATGGACCTGATTTCTGATTTCTCCCTCCTCTAATTTAGGAGACTGTAGAAGTCAGAAATTTACCTTAATATGAAGAACTAATTTTTTACCTTGGGATTGGAGCTAGGAAGGATGTGGAAGGTTGCATGCAGGAGTTTACTGGAGTTAGTTCTAACCAGTTCATAATTGTTAATGTTTTATTATGAATACTTACACTTTGGAAATATGCAAATATTACAAATGAGGGCATGATTTATTGTTTTGTTGATTGTCTAGATTAAGAAAATGATGGAGAAAATGTTAGTAATGCATGTTGGACTTTAAAGTGTTAGCTAGGTGACCCAGGGGTCAGGACAAACTGAGTTCAAATTTGGCCTTAGACACTTACTAGCTGGGTGACCCTAAGCAAGCAATTTAATCCTGTTTGCTTTAGTTTCCTCATCTATAAAATGAACTGGAGAAGGAAATGTCAAACCACTCCAGTGTCTTTGCCAAGAAAACCCCAAATGAGGTCAAGAAGACTTTGTTACAACTGAAAAACAATTCAATAACAACAAAATAAGGTAATCCCTAAGCCACCCCATCATAACTCTAAAATGTTAATGTTATATATTTTTTATTTTATATATATTTTGTATATTTATTTTATATATATACATTATATACATAATTTCCTTCCACCAGACATAAAGCTTTATAATACTACTTTTCTTCACCATTCCCCCATCCCCATCTAGAGGAGATACCATCATATAGTTAACATTCACTTTGGTGTTTTATGTTAGGGGGAAGGATATAGTAAAAAAAAAAATGTGTGTGTATGTATGTATGTGTGTGTGTGTATATATATATATATATATATATATATATATATATATATATATGTACACACACACACGCATATATACACATATATATGCATGTTGGTTTCATAAGGCATAGGAGTTTTGCAATATGTCCAAGTAGAGGAAGTATCCATACTAAAGAAATCAGATTCTTGAAGGACTGGAGTCTTATCCCCAAAGAAGGATGTTGGATTTGTCACCCATTGCTCATTATTAGCAGGCATCCCTCAGGATAAGCTAAATGAAAGGAATCTGTTGGCTTTCCTTTCTAAGCTTATTAAGTCCATCTAAAAGAAATGGAAAAGTGAAATATTTTGGAATAATTTGCTTTTGTAGGACCCAGAGCTCCTATTACATTTCTCTTTCTCTATATGGAAAATTCTCATCAATTTTTAATGGAATTGTAATACCCTGAAAGAACAATAAAAGAATTAAGCACACAGTGAAAATGTCTGTTCCAAAGAACCAGTTGGAGGTGTGAATGCTCTTAGAATCTCTGCATATACACTAAATTCTCCTATTCAAATTGTTAACCAAGATTACGTGGAATAACAAATATAATATGTAGTAATAATAAAAATAAATGGTCAAAACATGGTTTACACTTATGCAAGGTATGGGGAAACATAAGACCTTGGTGTCTCTTTCAGTCTTTCATGAGCCTCTGTGGGCCTTTTTCCATACTTATATAAACAAACACAAATTGAGACTTGATTCTAATAACACAATAAAAACAGATTTCAGTTATGTGAAATAGTCCTAAATTTTCTAGGATTTTTATGTTTAACACTGAAGTTCTACTCCACTGGGTCCAAAGGGGCTGGGACACTTGCCTCTCTGTTTTTTATACAGGTTTTAACTGGGCTCAGACCTGGGAAACCTGGCTTTGGGTAAGAGGGACTCCCTTTTTAGTCAGTCAGTCAGTCAGTCAACAAGCATTTATTAAGTGCCTATTATATGCCAGGCACTGTGTGAAATGCTGGAGATATAAAGAAAGATGCAAAAAAAATAGCCCCTGCTCTCAAGAAGCTCACAGACCAAGGGAGAGCCAACACGTATACAACTATGTACAAATAAGATACGTAGATATATATGTATTAATATGTATATATTTATATAATATGATATATACATGTACATGTATAATATGTATACATATAATACTATGTGTGTGTGTGTGTGTGTGTATATATACATACACATGGTATAAATTGGGGATAATCTCAGGGAAAGCACTAAGATGAAGGGAAACCAGGGAAGATTTTTTGCAGGTGAGACTTTATATAAGACTTAGAGGAAATCATATACTCATATTTACTGGTTCGTTAACCCCCCCCCCTCCTCTGCCCTGAATATTACCCTAGGGACTACATAATTATTTTAATTATAGTAAGCTAAATTATGGCTCATATCTAGAGCCTCCCAAAAATCAGACGGTGAAAAAGGGTACTTAAATAAACAATATGAAGCAGGTTTCAATAATTGTTACTATTGCATCTTCTGCGAGGCTGATCACCTGGATCAGAATCATAAAGCACTTTGCAGAAATGCTAATAAAGCATTTTACATTTCGCCTCAGCTAGGCACTATCCAAACAACTCCCACATGGTATCTACTGATAAAAATTCTGACTGGAGTGAATACTCTAGTTGGTGGAAGTTCTAAGTTCAAAACTGGCCTCAAACACTTACTGCCTATGTGATCCTGACCAAACGAAGCCCAGGCCAGTTTTCTCAACTGTAAAATTAGTATCATAACAGTACCTACCTGCTAGAGTTTGTGAGGATCAACTGAAACTATTTGTAAAGCACTTAGCACAGTGCCTGGCAAATAGTAGGTCCTTAATAAATATTTATTCCCTTCCCTTCCTTGCCTTGGTGGACAAACTGTCCAATTCAGGAGTTTTCCCTATCGCCAGCTAGCTCCAGATTGGACAAGGAAATAGGACGGGGCGGGGGAAGCTTGGGTCACCCCGATTTTAATAGTTGGATATTAATATGAAAAAGAAATAATCACTTCTCTCATCAGCCGGACCCAATTTCATCTTTAACACCTCACCATCACTCACCCCACATACCCAATCTTATAGATTCTCTTTTCTCAACATCTCTCCCACATGTCCTCCTCTCTTTCCTCATACAGCCACTGGGCCCAACTGGGGCCCTCATCACTTCTTACTTAGACCACTGCAATTGCCTTCTAATTAGTCTCCCCACCTAGAGTCTCTCTCACCTTTATTCCACTCAGCTGCTAAAGGAAGTTTTCTAGAACGTGGGACTGCAAGCACCTCTGCAGAGGATCCATGATGAAATATGTCTCCTGACAGAGCAGTGATCGATTCAAAATGCAAAGACACACTTTTGGACACAGCCACTATGACTTATTTTGTTTATTTGCTACAAAGTTTACAAAACAAAAGTTCCTTTTATCTCTGGTTTTAATTGAAAGTCATGTGAGAATTAGCAATAGCAATGCTTAAAAAAAGCCACTGTAACATTATTTTATTTATTTATGTATTTATTTATTTTCAGAAATTACTCTAAGTATAGAAAAGAACAGAAGGAAGTATAAAGCCAAACCCAGACAAGTCAGGCAGTTCTGAAAGTGATATGGAGAAAGCATTATGTACTGTTTTGGATTTTGTTCTTTTTTAAGTCTGTCGCAGAAATCCTCAGTTTCATGTCAAATCCTCTTTTTGTGTTTTTCTGCATTTGTGAAAATGTTCCTTTTGTCTGTTTAAGTTCAGCATTAAAAACAAACAAACAAACCACAATACAGGCTTGACCTTAGTCACTCCTTCCCACACTCATGAGTTGTTCCTCGTTATGCCGTTGGGAATTTAAAGCTCTTTGAACTTGGCTCCTACTTTCCTTTCTAACTTTCCTGTACTTTACTTCCTTCTAGTTATTCCACAATCCACCTTTTCTTGGATTACTTGCAGTTCCTGGAATGTAACACTCCATCTTCGATCTTCTTTGCGTTCTCCCCCAGGCCTACCATGCTCTTCCTCTTCACCACAACTTTGAGTTTCCCTATTGGATTTGGCTTAAAACTTGGCTCCAAATCCACCTCCTGTGTCAAGTATTTTCTAATTAACCAGATGCTATTGATTTCCCCTTTGACTACTGTCAATCTAGTCTGTATTGAACTTGTATGGACAAAGTTATTTACATGATATCTCTTCCTTTGAAATGTGAACTCCCTGAAGACAGATACTGTTTTGCTTTAGGGAGATTAGGGTTTTGGAGGTTTGGGTTTTTTAGTGTTTTGGTTTTTTTTGGCCTTTCTATATTTTCCCCAGGGCTTAAGTACACAGTATAGGTCATGTTATTGTTATCATTCAGTCATTTTAATCATGTCCAATTCCTTATGACCCCATTTGGGTTTTCTTGATTTCCTTCTCCAGATCATTTTATAGATGAGGAAACTGAGGCAAACAGGGTTAAGTGACTTGTCCAGGGTCATATAGCTAGTAAGTATCTGAGGCCAGTTTTGAACTCATGAATATGAGTATTCCCTATTACAAGCCCAGTGCTCTATCCATTGTTCCACTTAGCTACTTAATAAGCACTTATTGACTGACGCAAGTCACTGCTAGGGTCTCTGTCTTGGTTCCAAATGTTGCCTACCTTCTAAATCAAAGTACTAGTTTTAAATAGTGGAGCAGAGCTAAGACAAAAAAAAACTCATGTCGACTCTCCTAACTACTGCTCTGTCCTGCCTGACCTTTGCTTCTCAATTTCTAATAAATGTATTACCTACAAGTGATTTTCACAATTATTATTCAAAAGAAGTCCCCATACATGTCCCAAATTCTGATTCACTCTCATTTGTTCAAAGAACTCCTCTCTGTGTATGATTGATGATTTGCTCCTATATGAATCCTCCCTTCTCCCCCTTTTCTTGTACTCAATTAGGGAATATTTATTAGACAGCTACTTTGTACAAGAGTACATTGCTTGGCATTAAGGACACAAAGTTAAGTAGAACATAATCCATTCTCTCAAGTAGCATACAGTTCAATAAAGGAGATATGTAAGTCTAATGCAAGCTAGTATAAGAATTTTGCACAGGAGGGATACAAGTTGTACTGAGAGTTGTTTTGTGTATACACTGCAGTGAGTCACATAAGATTAGTCCAGAAAGATGGTCTGACCCAGGTTGTAGAGAGCCTTGAATGTCAGGTCAAGGAGATCAGCTGTAAAGACATCTCACATCAGACAGTATCAGCATAATCCTGGAGGTGCAAAAACATACACCATGTATAGGGAACAAACAATAACCATGTATAACTAGAATTTATGATGCATGGTACAAATGGCCTGCAGGGCAAGATGAGTCCACATGGTGGCGGGTCTGAAACAGGAGGCAGCTTGTGAGAACAGATTGTTAAATTCTCAGTGTGATGGTTTATACTACAAATAATGGCTTGGCTGACTGCTTTGTTAATTGTCTAGATTTAATAAATCAATGGAGAAAAACATTAATAATGCAGATTAAACTTCAAAATACACCATGTTTTCAGAAATATTTTGGAAATGTTTGTTAAGTATTTACCTGCATACCTCAAACTTCAAAATGAGAAATGTAGACATGATTTTGGTAAAAATATGGATGCATAGGATTAAGGTTGAGAATCTGAGGGGAATTAATTTCAATTGTACAAATGTTTATTAACCACCTAGTTCTAACCACCTACTTCTACATGGCTGGTTTCGTGCCAGGTGCTGGAGGTACAAAGACAAAGCAATCCCTGCCATCAATGAGCTTAAGTTCCACTGGGTACAACCAATATGTACCCAGATTAACACCAAATACATATCAAATAAAGTAAAAATTAGTATACAATAGAGGGAGTACTACCAAGTGGAGGAATGGGGAAAGGCCCCTTCTAGGAGCTGTTGCCCCACATATTTTTCTACTTTGACTGAAGTTTTGATTAGAATGAGAGACAGTGCAGGAAGAATTTAAATTGTGTTTTTAAAATGGGGGGAAATGGTCAGAAATGGAATCACAGTTTGCATGCTAACTAAATAGAAATAATGAATATAAGCTGCTATCAGGATAGGATAAATGAGGTACTTTTTATTTAGGTTATCAGAGAGCAGTGGACAATGAACTAAAGAATTGAATTTAAAGAAGAGAAGATGGTTAGGAAAATCAGTTTAACTGGTAAAGAGAAGATACTTTATAATAATGGGAGACTTGTATAATCCAATTTTGGTGCATTCTCAGATCACCAAAGAGGAGGCACAAATGTGAGACATGGGAAGGTCTTCCTTCTCCTCATACCCAGTTTGATGCATGGCGCCCATACTTTAGGTGAACAGATCTTCACTCCTCTGACTGCCACTGGAAAGGGAGAGGCTGCCACAGTCTGAGAACTTTAAAATGTACCCTCTTCTGACTACATGGCCTGTGGAAAGGGGTTGGTCCTACTCACTAGCTTGTGAAATAAAGAACGTCTCTTTTCAAAAGAAGATGCCTGCAATTTGCCTTGTGGGAGCCTTCATCTTAGTTGATCTGAACAAATGCCAAAGTTGGATTATACTGGTCATAGTTAAATGTCGAGGATCCATAATTTCGTCAATAGAGATGCCATCAGCATCACAGAACAGAGCTCCTTTGCTATCTTTTTGAGTCACTATGATTGGAAAAAATCATCACCTAATACCTGACATTTTGGTAATGAATTTAGCTAACCTTATCCTCAAACAAAAGACATACATTCCAATGACTCACTAATACTTTAAGCCTTTCAAGGCCTACTAGAGCCTGCCAATGTGGGTACCCTGTTAGTATAGTTTTTAAGAGCTTAGGGTGATGTCTCCTCTACCATGAAAGAGAATACAGTACAATGAAAAGGGTCAGAGGCCTTGGTTTCACATACTGCCTGTTGACATGAGCTACCTTTGTTACCTTAGTCAATTCACTTTGTTTTCCTGGGATTTAATTGTTGTTGGTGTTCAGTAGTGACTGATGCCATTTGGGGTTTTCTTGGCAAACATAGTAGAGTGATTTACCATTTCCTCCTCCAGATCATTTTACAGATGAGGAAACTGAGACAAACAGGGTGAAATGACTTGTCCAGAGTCACATTGCTAGTAATTCTCAGGACAGATTTGAACTCAGGAAGGTGAATCTTTCTGAGTCCAGGTCCATCACTCTACCTAGTACACCACCTAGCTGCTTTACCTCTAAAATAAAGAATTTGAACTAAATAATGTCTGTGAGGTTCTTTCAGCTCTAAATTTATGATCTTGTGATGATCCCAAAGTTCATTAGTGCTTTAGTAAAGGATACTGAAAGCTATAATAATCAGAATGTGTGAGATCAGAAAGATATCTCATCATCCATCTTATCTCGGAATGAGGAAGAATTGGAAAAGTAGATTGTTTTTTAGCTTAGTTGGAAAGGAGGCAAGCAAAGTCACATGTTCAGTGAAGACAAAAATGTTGTTTGATGAAAACTCCTTAATAAGAATCTTCACTAAGTGATGAATTTAAAGCAAGATACAGAAGTCTTCCAAAAGGCTCCAACGGAGAGGAATGGAAACAGCCAAAGGTGTGGAAGATCTTGCTTTAAGCAAATGTTAGGAAGTATGTCCAGTCCTAATTGTCTGTTCTACTTGAACTTTTCCCTAAAGTGTCAAAAGTTAGAGGGGACTGAAAACCTGAGTCAAGGATGGGTCCTCCCCGCCTATCACGGCAGCAGTGGGGGATGCTGTCCTGGTCTCTCACATACCTGGGATACTGGTTCATGACCTACTCTGCCCGGGAGGAAAGAGATGCAATATCTTCTGCAGCCCACAGACAAAGCTCTGCTCTCTCCCCACCCCAGTGCTTCTTCACACTGATTGATGCAATTCCTACTATATGGCAGCAGGTGGCGCCAGTTACATAATAATAATTTCCCACATTCTTCCTGGTTCCTGAGATTGTAAAAAGTATTAGAAATGCTAATGCATTTCCAGGCTTATTAGAGGATCCCAGAATTTTATTAAATAATACATTACTTTTCCCAATTACATATTAAAAACAAATATTAATATTAATTTCTTAAAATGATTCCCTAATTTTTAACATTAAATTCTACAGGTCCCACCCCCTCCCCAAGCATAGTTCCTTAAGTTTTACTTTGCTATTATTATTGGATGTAGCTCTAGTGGAAAGAATATTGATTTATCAGTTAAAAGATAGGCATAAAAAAAAGATAGGCATAGGGGGCAACTAGGAGGCACAGTGGATAAAGCACCAGCCCTGGATTCAGGAAGAGCTGAGTTCAAATACAACCTCAGATACTTGACACTTAATAGCTGTGTGACCTTGGGCAAGTCACTTAAACCTCACTGCCCCACCAAAATAAAAAAACAAACAAACAAATAAATGACATATAGAAGAGAGAGAGAGAGAGAGAGAGAGAGAATTAATTAAATATTTACTTGTGCCTCAAACAGTTCAGGGGATAAAAGGCAGAAATAGTAAATGCATCCTTCTCAGATCATGATGCAATAAAAATTACATGTAAGAAAGAGCCATGGAAAAGTAGACTGAAAATCAATTGGAAACTAAATAATTTCATTCTAAAGAATTAATGGGTCAAACAACAAATCACAGAAACAATTAATAACTTTATCCAAGAGAATGACAATAATGAGACAACATACCAAAATCTATGGGATGCAGCCAAAGCAGTGCTTAGGGGAAAATTTATAGCTCTAACTGCTTACATGAATAAAAAAAGAGAACGAGGAGGTCAATGAATTGGGCATGCAACTTAAAAAGCTAGAAAAAGAACAAATTAGAAATCTCCACTTAGATACTAAACTGGAGATCCTGAAAATTAAAGGAGAAATTAATGAAATTGAAAGCAAGAAAACTATAGAATTAATCAATAAAACTAAGAGCTGGTTTTATGAAAAAAACACAATAAAATATATAAAATATTGGTTAATTTGATTAAAAAAAGAAAGAAGAAAACCAAATTACAAGTATCAAAAATGAAAGGGGGTGATGTTACCACCAGTGAAGTGGAAATTAAATCAATAATTAGGAACTGTTTTGCCCAACTGTATGCCAATAAATTTTACAATCTAAATGAAATGGATGAATATTTACAAAAGTACAAACTGCCCGGGTTAACTGAAGAGGAAATAAAATCCTTAAATAAGCCCATTTGAACAAGCCATTAATGAACTCATTAAGAAAAAATCCCCAGGGCCAGATGGGTTTACAAGTGAATTCTACCAAACATTTAAAGAACAATTAATTCCAATATTATACAAATTATTTGGAAAAATAGGTGATGAAGGAGTTCCACAAAATTCATTTTATGACACAAATATGGTGGTGATACAAAAACCAGGCAGAGCAAAAACAGAGAAAGAACATTATAGACCAATTTCCCTAATGAATATTGAGCTAAAATCTTAAATAAGATATTAACAAGGAGATTACACAAGTGATCACCAGGATAATACATTATGACCAGGTGGGATTTATATCAGGAATGCAGGGCTGGTTCAACATTAGGAAAACTATTAACATAATCAACCACATCAATAAGATAACCAACCAAAATCATATGATTATCTCAATAGATGCAGAGAAAGCTTTTGACAAAATACAGCACCCATTCCTAATAAAAACACTAGAGATCTTAGGAATAAGTGGAGCTTTCCTTAAAATAGTAAGCAGCATCTACCTAAAACTGTCAGGAAGCATTATATGTAATGGAGATAAGTTAGAGGTCTTCCCAATAAGATCAGGGGTGAAACAGGTATGTCCATTATCAACTCTATAATTTAATACTGTACTAGAAACTTTAGCATTAGCAGTCAGAGAAGAAAAAGGAATTAAAGGAATTAGAATAAGCAAGGAGGAAACAAAACTATCACTCTTTGCAGATGATATGATAGTATGTTTAGAGAATCCTAGAGAATCAACTCAAAAATTACTTGAAACAATTAACAACTTTAGCAAAGTAGCAGGATATAAAATAAATCCACATAAATCATCAGCATTTCTATACATGACCAACAAAGTCCAGCAGCAAGAGATAGAAAGAGAAATTCCATTTAAAGTAACGTCAGATAATATAAAATGCTTGGGAGTCTACTTGCCAAGACTAACCCAGGAACTCTATGAACACAATTACCAAACACTTTTCACACAAATGAAATCAAATCTAAATAATTGGAAAGATATCAATTGCTCATGGATAGAAAGAGCTAATAGAGTAAAAATGACAATACTACCTAAATTAATTTACTTATTCAGCGCCATACCAATCAGACTACCTAAAAATTATTTTATAGATCTAGAAAAAATTCATCTATGCTATAAAGCTCCAGTCATCAAAACTATCTGGGACTGGCTAAGAAATAGAGTGGAGGATCAATGGAAGAGGCTAGGCACATGAGACAAAGTAGTAAATGACATTAGTAATGTAGTGTTTGATAAACCCAAAGACTCCAGCTTCTGGGATAGGAATTCAGTATTTAACAAAAACTTCTGGGAAAATGGAAGATAGTATGGCAGAAATTAGGCATAGACCAACATCTTACACCTTATACTAAAATAAGGTCAAAATGGATACATGATTTAGACATAAGAGGTGATACCAAACATAAATTAGAGAGGAAGGAATAGTCTACCTTTCAGATCTTTGGAAAGGAGAACAGTTTATGACCAAACAAGAGAAAGAGAATATTATGAAATGAAAAATGGATGATTTTGATTACATTAAATTAAAAAGGTTTTGTACAAACAGAGGCAATGCATCCAAAATTAGAAGGGATGCAGAAAGCTGGGAAATAATTTTTATGGCCAGTACTTCTGATAAAGGTCTCATTTCTAAAATATACAGGGGATTAAATCAAATTTATATGAATCCAAGTCATTCCCCAATTGAGAAATGGTCAAAGGATATGAACAGGCAGTTTTCTGATGAAGAAATCAAAGCTATCACTTTCCATATGAAAAAATGCTCTAAATCACTATTGATTAGAGAGATGCAAATTAAAACAACTCTGAGGTACCACCTGACACCTATCAGATTGGCTAACATGACAAAAAAGGAAAATAATAAATTTTGGAGAAGCTGTGGAAAAATTGGAACACTAATGCACTGTTGGTGGAGCTGTGAACTGATCCAACAATTCTGGAGAGCGATCTGGAATTATGCCCAAAGGGCTATAAAGCTGTGCATACCCTTTGACCCAGCAATACCACTTTTGGGTCTTTTTTCCCAAAGAGATCATACAAAAGGGAAAAGGCCCCACATTTACAAAAATATTTATACCTGCTTTTTTTGTGGTGGCAAGGAATTGGAAATTGAGGGATTGCCCATCAATTGGGGAATGACTGAACAAGTTGTGGTATATGAATGTAATGGAATTCTATTGTACTGTAAGAAACAATGAGCAGGAGAAGTTCAGAGAAACCTGGAAGGACTTGCATGAAATGATGATGAGTGAGATGAGCAGGACCAGAAGAACATTGTACACAGTAACATCAACATTGTGTATTGATCTACTGTGATGGACTAGATTCTTCTCTCACCAATGCAATAGTACAGGAGAATTCCAGGGGACTCATGATGGAAGGGGATCTCCAAATCCAGAAAAAAAAAAGAACTGTGGAGTATAGATGCTTATTGAACCGTACTATTTCTTTTGTTTTTGGTGCTGTTGTTTTTTTCTATTTTGAGGTTTTTCCTCATTTCTCTGATTCTTTTCTTATAACATGACTAATGTAGAAATAAGTTTTATATATGTGTGTATATATATATATATATATATATATATATATATATATATATATATATATATATATATATATCAGATTACCTGCTATCTAGAGGAGGGGGGAGGGTGGGGAGGGAGGGAGAAAAATCTGAAATTGGAAAGCTTGTATAAACAAATGTTGAGAACTATCTTTACATGTATCTGGAAAAAAATAAAATACTTTTATCAGAAAAAAAAAGAGAGAGGGAGATGAATCCACATGTCTTCTTACAAACCTCAATATCATTTAGGGTAACATTTATAGGAATCCTGAAGAAGAAAAATAGCAATATGTTTAAAAATACATTTTGGTGTTAACATTCCATCATATTTGAGTAAAAGTCTTCACTCTCTCATTCTTTTTTTTATTTGCCTATTTTGTATATTTTTTTCAGTTACAGGAAAAGACAGTTTTCAACATTTGTTTTTTATAAGATTGAGTTCCAAATGTTTCTCCCTCCTTCCTTTGCCTCCTCCCTAAGACAAACTGATATAGATAGATATAGATATAGATATAGATATACACACAATCACATTAAACATATTTCTGCATTAGTCATGTTGTGAAAGAAGAATCAGAACAAAAAGGACAAACCTCAAAAAAGAAAAAAAAATGTAGAAATAGTACAGTTCAATCTTCATTCTAATTCCATAGTTCTTTTTTCTGGATGTGGAGAACATTTTCCATTATGTGTCCTTTGGAATATCTCTTTCCTTCTTAAACTACTCTCCTTAAGGATTCAAAGGGACTCTTCCCCTTGCATTAGTATCAAGAATCTCAAAATTTTAAATTAATTAAAAAAAAATTCAAATTTTATCTTTCCACCTCCTCCTCCTCCTTCTCCTCTCCCCAAATAAAAACCAAATCTTTGTAAGAAATACAGAGTCAGACAAAACAAATTCCCATACTTGCTTAATTAGTCCAGTACCTCTTGGTCTGGAGGTAGGTAGGATTCTGGTCTCTTGGAATCATACTAGATCTTTGTATTGGTTAGAGTTCTTAAGTGTTTCAAAATGGAAAGAATCTCTTCTTCATAAATAAAGAGACTGCTTCCCTTAGAATAGAGGCCCTTCCTTTGGGTGGATCTTAGTCCAATAGTTTATGGAGATGGGAAAAGCTTCCTGCAAAACTAGAGATCCACTTTGTTCAAGCTTCAGTTTCAACCTTTGGTACATGTCCATATGAAAAGGTCTTTTTGTCCAGCACCTATTGACCACCTTTCCTATAGGCTAGTCTGGAAACACCAGAGAACAGAAAAACAACAGCATTTCTATAGAGCTTTATACTTTACATATATTATCTTATTTAATCCTCTGGGCAACCTTGTGAGATGAGTTCTATTATTACCCCTATTTTACAGATGTGGAGACTGAAGGTAAGAAAGGTCAAGTGAGTTGCCCAGAAATTTGAGCTTGTCTTCCTTTTTATTTATTTCCATAATATTTCTTGATATTTTCAGGTTTACTTAAAAAAAAAGAAGAAGAAGAAGAAGGGTTTTTCATATGTTTCCAGAATACTTAATGCTGTTTTAAGTGGATTGGGCTTTTCTCACAGAGATCTTTGTTTGAGGTGTGAGTAAAATCTAATGTGTGTCCTTATCAGTTTGGGATGGGGGGACTAGCTAAGATTTACTGATAAACTCAGCAACAATTTTGGCTTCTAAGCATTTATTAAAGTACATTAGGGGTTAGCAAAGAGAAAGAGAGAAAGCTGCCTTCACCTAGCTACCGAAGAGAGAACACATGAAGTTCAGCAAGATAGGAAACCTGTCTACCCTGGCCTGCTTCTTCTGCCACCACGAGCTTGTTCCAGCCACCCAAGAGGCAGTTTCTCAGTCTGTTTAAGTGGAAGCTTCCTTGGGGACCAGAAGATGGGGGTCCCCACACACAGCTCCAAGCTAATTGACTAGTAGCATTCAATTCCATTGATTGACATGACTTAAAGGCTGTCTTTGAAAAGAGGCAACTTCTGGGATGCCAGGCAGCTTCCAGATACCAGGATGACCTTAGAAAAGGTCATCTCACAATGTCTTTCTCAGCAGGGGGTGGCACCCTGGTTCTCACAGAAGGTATTTAATGTGTAAACATGTGCTTGGGTGGGAGGGGATACCAGGGAAATTGGGAAAGAAGGGAGTATCAGAGAAAGTGGGGGAAATGGGGGAACACATTGACTGAGACTCTCCATAGCCTTGGAACTTGTCCCTTAGAATAACATGACAAATAAATGCCATTCCTAACAATAAACAATAATTTTCTCAATAATTAAATGAGATCTTTGAATGCAGCTGTACTAGAAACTGACTTTGCCTAATCCCAGAGCTGTGAATTACCTGAGGGCAGTTGAAACCAGTTAAAAGGAGTTAAAATTAAAACCAATTGAAGAAAGAAATGAGTCTCAGGTTTTGATTGTTCTATAAAATGAACTTCACTTAACTCTCAGATAGCTTCCCTTTCAGAGCCTCCCCAGCCTTCTCTTTGGACTTTCCTAGAAAAAGGTATTTCACTCTGTCCTTTCCCTATCCCTTCCCCTCTGGGGTACTCCTCTGGTGGCCCCACGGAGGTCTCCTTGTCTCCATTAAGCATGCTAGTTTTTGCTACTTTGGTAGTATTCTTTATGTCAGGTTGATGTGAGCTTTATCAGAGAAACTTGTTGCACAAATTTTCTCCTATTTCCTTTTTAATTTTTACTACTTCAGATTTAATTGTGCAAAGCTGTGTTTCATCACATGAAGTTTCTAAAATGGTATGTATTTTCCCCCATTCACACTTGAAAAGTGACAAATTTTGTCTTTCCCTAAGTTTTTAACTTCTGGACTTTAGGTACACCCTTTCCCTCTCTCGTCGCTTTTCAGAACACTTTTTTTCTGGGGGGGGGGGGAGAGGGAGTATTCAGATTATATCGACTGTTTTGCAAACCTATTTTCTACTAACTTAAATCACCCCCCCCCTCGTTTTGTTTTTTGTATCTTTTGTTAGAATGAAAACTTTAGGGCAGAGACTTGTCTGTGTGTTTCTTGTATTTATATTCTCTGTTTAGCTCTGTGCTTAGCTTTTTGTGAACAATTGTTTTTGGAGTTTACTTGATAAAGATACACTACTGGTTTGCCATTTTTCCCTTCAAACTCATTTTACAGATGAGGAAACTGAGGCAAACAGGGTTAAGTGACTTGCCCAGGGTCACACTGGTAGTAAGAATCTGTCCAAATTTGAACTTGGTTGTTACTGACTCAAGACCCATTGCTCTATCCATTGTGCTAACTAGTTGTCCTAGGGTTCAAATTCCTAAACTGTAAATTCAGGGGGTCTGGTTAGATGAGGATCACTAAAGCTCCTTCTGGCTCAAAATCTGACGTGACTTTTCTCCTCTCTCTCCCTCCTTGCAAGTAGAAGTCCTAATTGTCTGACCAATTCCAAAGTCCTA
This sequence comes from Dromiciops gliroides, assembly GCF_019393635.1. Taxonomy (NCBI): domain Eukaryota; kingdom Metazoa; phylum Chordata; class Mammalia; order Microbiotheria; family Microbiotheriidae; genus Dromiciops; species Dromiciops gliroides. The sequence goes on along the minus strand of NC_057866.1, from coordinate 171,747,760 downwards.
CTGAAATGCCAGCTTCTCAACAAAGCTTTCCCTTGGGGGTGGGGGGGGGGAAGCTTTCCCTTAGTCTGTACCAAACTTTGGGTTTGCAATCTCACAGGCTATTTTGTTTTGTAGCTCTCTGAAATGCCTCTTTATCATGGATTTTAGTGTATGTAAGTTATGCTTTTGGGAATATTGGAACTGGAATGTTTGACCCCTTTAACCTTCATCAAGACTGTCCTCTTGAGGTTACCTCTCAATTGCCCTCTATATATCTTATTTGAACACTATTATTTGCATGTTTCCTCCATGAGAACCAGAGCTGCAGGAGGTCCCAGACTGGTTTTTTTTTTTTTAAAATTTTCTTTGCTTACTCATCAAATCACTAGAATGGTCCCTGGAATGTTGTATGCACTTAATCAATACTTGTTGATTAACTGATTGAGTTAGCCCCTTAATGAACCTTGAGTTTCTTTTAGGTAGGGGTACTTCTGAAATCGGAGTCTACTGCTTTGTACTCAGTAAGCCCTTAACAATTAAATGTATATTGATCAAAAGAATGGAATTTTTAAAATGGAAGCCATAAGAGCTTATTTAGATTTCATAGCCTAATTCGTTAAATATCCACATCCTCTACATTTGTCTTGTCTTGTAAATTTCTTTTCCAGAATAAGAAAGTGACACAGATTCAAATGGCCTTGGAGCAATGCCCCCCCCCCATTCCCATTCAATCATGTCCGAAAATAGATGACCAGCTATCTTCCAGGCTATAGAATGATAAGTGGGTTATAGTTAAATGACTGTATCAACTGTACTATGAAAACCTGATCAGAAGTTTTACAGGCATACTAAACAATTTTCCATCCTTCTCCCCAATAGCTCTTTTAAGTTTGCTGAGTTTTGACCTAGGATCTGGAAATCACTATTCAGTAGGATTCCAGAAAATAATATTTCTCTTTTGGTCTATCACCTCTGCACAAAATGTCTAAATTGATTCAAGTTTTAAATGCACTAAGCTTCTGCTTAATACATATTTGCCAGAATTAGTAGGCCATGAGTGAGATAAAGGAAAAAATGATGCCAAATCTTTTCTTTCAAGGAAGTTTCAATAAAATAAGTTAAGAAAAACATTTGGGGTCACCTAGGTAGTGCAGTAGATAGAGCACTGTGCCTGGAGTTAGGAATACTTGTGTTCCTGGGTTCAAATATGGACCCAGACACTTACTACCTGTATGATCCTGAGAAAGTCACTTAATCCTGTTTGCTTCAATTTTTTCATCTGTAAAATGAGCTCTGAAAGAAAATGGCAAACTACTCTAGTATCTTAGTCAAAAAAACAAAGAAACAACCCTAAACAAATGAGTTCGTGAAGAACTGGATACATCTAAAAGGACTGAATGAAACAAAAAGCAAAACATTTAAATTAAAATTTATATTTGCATTAAATATTCTACCCCCATATTTTCCCTCCATCTGAACTGAGAGGAGTGAGCTACACTTTTCTTGGAGGTGAGGAGTGTGTGAAAGTATGTGAGAGTGTGTGAGATTGAGATTTTAAACACCTGCCCTCCCACCCCCAGACGAATATAACACCAGGCTTCTGAGCTGCATCATTAAGAATCTAGGAAAGGCAGCAGGGATGTCTACTTGCCTATCTTGGTAATTAAAAACTATTGAGGTGTTAAAAGGTGAAACTGTTTTTATTCATACATGGGAAGATAATATGTCTAACTCATAAGAACTTTCTCAGTATTGTGCAGCTGAAAGGAATAAATTTAGACAGAGTATACAAGTGGGAACTGATTATGAAGGCATTTAATTTTTGTTTATCTTTTTTTTATTTTGTGGGGCAATCAGGGTTAGGTGGCATGTCCAAGTTAGAGCAGCTGGTGAGTGTCTTATGTCTGAGGCTGGATTTGGGCTAGGGTCCTCTTGAGTCCAGGGTGGATGCTTTGTCCACTGTGTCACCTAGCTGACCCATAATGACATGTTTAAAACATAATTAAGGGTTTAGAGGATTGTATTGGGAGAAAGGGAAAGAGAGAGGTAAAATGGGTAAATATCTCACATAAAAGAAGCAAGAAAAAGCTTGTGGAGTGGAGGGGAAGTTGGGGCAGGAGAGAGGGAGTGAATGAGCCTTACTCTCATTAGAATTGGCTCAAAGAGGGAATAACATTCCCACTCAATTGGGTCTGGTAATATATCTTGCCCTGTAGGAAACTGGGAGGGGAAGGGAATAAGGGGGGAGGGGTGAAGGAAGGGAGGACAGATTGGGGGAGGGGCAGTCAGAAGCAGAACACTTGAGGAGGGATCGGGTAAAAGAAGACAGAAAATAGAGTAAATATCATGGGGAGCGAATAGGATGGAGGGAAACACAGCAATAGTAACTGGGGAAAAAATTTGAAGCAGAGGCAAGAGCAATGTAAGATGGTGGTGATGTTAGTGATGACGATGATGGTACTTTGCTGGGCTATTGTGAAGAAAATTCATTGTCAGGTATAAGGTAATATATAAATATTAGCTATTATTGTTGTTGCAATAATCAACCTTGTGGGTGTTTTGTGAGGAAACCTCCCTTCAAAGTACTACATGGAGGGCAGCTAGGTGGCACAGTGGATAAAACACCAGTCCTGGATTCAGGAGGACCTGAGTTCAAATCTGACCTCAGACACTTGACACTTAACTAGCTGCATGACCCTAGGTAAGTCATTTAACCCTCATTGCCCTGCAAAAAAAACCCCCAAAAACGAAACAAACAAAAAAAAGAGTACTTTATAAACGTAATTTATTATTTAAAAAAAAAAAAAAAAGATGAGCAGGATGCCATCAGGAAAACCTGGAAAGACTTATATGAGCTGATGCAAAGTAAAATGTACTGTATACAAAATAACAGCAATATGGTTGGTTGATCTGCTCTCAATGACTTAGTTATTTTCAGCAATGCAATGATCCAAGACAACTCTGCAGGACTTATGAAAAATGTCATCCATCTACAGAGAAAGAACTGATGGTATCTGAATACAGATGGAAGTATATTTTGTTGTTGTTAGTTCCTTTTTCTAAAGTGTTTTTGTCTCCTATGTTTTGCATGACTGCACATGTATAACTTATAATGAATTGCTTGAGTTCTTAAAGGGGGTAGGGTGGGAGGAAGATAATGTGGAACATAACATTTTAAAAATCAATGTTTCAATTTGTTTTTACATGTAAGGTGGGAGAAAATTCTAAATTAATTAATTAAAAATAATTAAAAAAAACATTGAGGAGTAACTGGGTGGCACAGTGGCTAGAGCACTGGCTTTGGAATCAGGAGGACCTAAATTTAAATTCACTCTCTGGCACTTAGTTGTTTGATCCTGGGCAAGTCACTTAACCCTGATTGCCACCACAGCACCCCGCCCCCACCGATAAAAGACCTTTTGATCTCATCTCCCACATCTCCCAGGCTAATCTCGTCACTGTAAATGTTGCAGCTCCTTAGCTACTTTTCTTTTTTTTTCTTTTTTTGGTAAGGCAATTGGGGTTAAGTGACTTGCCCAGGGTCACACAGCTAGTGTCAAGTGTCTGAGGCTGGATTTGAACTCGGGTCCTCCCGCATCCAGGGCCAGTGTTCTATCCACTGTGCCACCTAGCTGCCCCTTTAGCTACTTTTCAAATAGGGGGTGAGAAACATCCAAAAGAACCCCACTATGTGGACTATGCCCTAAGCCATTTATGACTCATAAAGCACCGAGACTCTAGGTTCTCTCAGTACATTTGGTAACTTGAGATCTCTGATGCATTTACTATGGAAGTGTATGATGGATGTGAAATCCCTCTGGCCCAGGCCTTCTCTATTGTCTTAAAATTTCTGAAATTCATTATGTACCATAGTCCTGTTTCTCTTTCAGCCTAGGAACATGGCTGGTACTTCCAAAAATGCTTTTGAAGATTTTCGTGAAGAGATCACCCACTCCATCTGCTTAGACTAGTTCACTGAGACAATGATTACTACCTGTGGTCATCTCCTTTGTAAAAGAGTGTCTAAGGATCCTCCATTTACCTGCCAGAAGTGCAAGGGGAATTGTAAGCTCTAGGGGCCACATGCCAGGTCGGCACTGGGGAAATTTAGTCATAGTTGCCAAACATCTCTGACCTCTTCTCTACAGTACGTCAGCAGCCTGACCACCTATGACAAATAGAAGAACAGAAACTGTTCTGTGCAGATCACCATAGTCCAGCCTGTGGCAACTATTTGCCAGTCTTGACACACATGGGACACCAAGTCTTTCCCTTGGAAATGGTGAGAATGATAAGGTGAGATTCTCTGTTCAGTATAAATCCCAGAGGAGAAATTTAGTCCTTTTGTGAGCCTTTAGATAAGCAGCATGGTATAATGGAGTTGGAAAAATTTGACTTGGTTCAAACCCTACCTCATGCCATTACCAGCTGTGTGGTCATGGATAATCACTTAACCTCTCTAAGCCCAAGTTTCCTGTTCTATAAAATGAGAAGTTTGAATTCAGTTTGACTTTTTTAGTCCTTTCTGTTCTAAATTTACATAATCATATGATTGTATGATCCTAGAATTATTTTTTTTGTTTTTGTTTTTGGGTTTTTTTGGTGGGGCAATGAGGGTTGTGACTTGCCCAGGGTCACACAGCTAGTAAGTGTCAAGTTTCTATTCTGGATTTTAACTTGGGTCCTCCTGAATCCAGGGCTGGTGTTTTATCCACTGTGCCACCTAGCTGCCCCCTTGAATTCTTTTTAATGCCACTTGAGGACACTTACCCTTTTGATTAAAACCCTCCCCCTGGGCCCATGTGACATCTGTGCATCTCAGGTCTTATAGATTCAAAGCTAAGATCATAACTGTCTTATTCTCACTGGCTTTACACAATCGTCCCAAACTGGGGACTTCTCTGTCCAAAAATGGAGGTTTCACAGATGCCAATTCATATTTCTCTTTTAGGACAAACTCCAAGAGATGTTAAATGATTTATGAGGAAAAATGAGATTGAAATTGTACTAGCTGAGGAAAAAGAGAAGTATGTATGCCACAAGGTAAGTGTCTGTATGTCTTGGAATGTATGAAAATAAGCAAGGTTGTGTGAATTCAACCCAGGTTTGCAGGAAGTGGAAATTTTCATGAAAGAAAATAGTATCTCTAGGCCAAGGATCAGGGCCCACAAATTTTCCCAGATATGGGAAGTAAGACTTAGTAGGTGGATTTAAAAAATTGCCACAGATAAAAATGTCATTTATCTTTTCTGTTCCTTCTCTTATATCTTCTATTGACAGGCCAATGTACAGATTATGAAACAGACTATTACATCAAAGTATAGTAGAATGTACCAGTTCTTCGGGAAATAAGAACAGCAGCACCTAAAGTGTGGACAGGAAAGAAAAAAAGAACTTGGAAAAATCAAAGAAAATTGAGTTGAAACTGTCCCAACACATTCAAGACCTGCAAAGGATGACTGTACACCTAAGACTGGATTTTAAGAAAGTAGATTTGAAAATGGTCTTGGTAAGAGTTTTAAGGAACATTAACATAATGTTTTGATACTGTAAAGTTTGAATTATAGTCTATTGTGGGGCTAATGTCTTAGTCCTTGTCAATTCATAAGACCATAGAATCATACAATTTGGAGCTAGAAGCAACCTACTCCAACCACTTCCATTTTACAAATACAGAAACTGATGCCCAGAGAGAGGTGAAATGATTTGTCCAACATCACACAGGGTCGATCTGGCTTCATATCTAGCATTCTTTCTATTGTACCAACTTGCCTCTTGAGTTAAACCTAGATATTGTTTTGTTTCAAAGGCATTTTTGTCTTCACAGGAAAAAAAAAAGATTTAACATTAATTTTCCTTGATCACGCAACAATTGAAGTACTAGCGATAATCTTACATGTCCACAGGGGAGGGCACAAATGTTGTGGACCCTAGAGACTGTTACATGGAGGATACCTTTAAAGGAAGAGAACAAATATTTATTAATTGCTGCTATGTGCTAAGAACTGTGCCATATGCTTTTCAAATGTTATCTTATTTAAAGTTGAAGGAACTGAGCTGTTTAAATACAAATGAGAGGTTTAAAGAGAATATAACTATAATTGAGAAGCTGAAGGTATATCACAGAGGTTAGACATGTTCTGCCTGTTGCCCAAACTAGACACTAGGGGACAATAGAATAAATGGATAGAATGATGATAATGCTTTGCATGCTGTTGAAGGCTAACAGCAATACTGTAAGGTACTATAATACTGTAAAGAATAACAGGTGTTATTCCCATTTTACAGATAAAAGGACATAGACCCTGAGAAGTTATAACTCACTTATAGTCCCAGAGGCAAATATTAGAAGTAGGATTTGAATTCAGATTTTCTAATTTCAATTTCATTCTTCAATGTATTATAGAATGCTGTCATTCTACATAGACTTTGACCTTATATAAGAAATGTATAATTAAAAATTCTAAATGTGGGTTCTAATCTGCCCCCCCAGTTTTGGGGGAAACTGACTAAAATCACTGATAAATGAGTTTCGTTTTTTTTTAAGGGTTTATTGTAACATAGTAAAAAGAGAAAGATTGAGAACAGATTTTGTATAGCCTGGAAATCCTGACCTTCCTAAACCTCTCACTTCTGAAGTCCTCTGCCACCAAGCTGATGTCTCACACCAAAAGAGCAAGAACTCTCTTGCCAGCGTCTGCTTCCTCCTTCATGTTACCCTCCCAGAAATGGGAGCTTCTTCAAGCTGATTGGCTAATGTCATTCAAATTCATTGATTCACTGGACCCAAAAGTGGTCTCTATATAAAGCTCAAAGTTTTTAGCTTCTGAGAACAATACCCTCTTAAGTACCAGCCAGATGTGCTTACAATCTAGTTAACTGGAAGTAAGCTAGTCAGCAGTCAGTCACTTTATCCAATTCAATCAGTTTAAATCAATCTCCAGGTGGGCCCCTGAGTATCTGCTAAATCTCATCTACCACATTCCATTATCTTGACACAGGTAAAACAAAACTTGACCCTATTTTCAAAGCTTTCCAAAAAGAAATCGGGCTGCTTTTTGAAGTAGCAAGCTCTTGGGATAGCCCTTCCATTAGAGACTGAATGTTCACCTTTGTGAATGTTATAGACATAATTCCTACATTAGGGACAGGTACAGTGGATAAAAATTAAAGATGCTTCTAATTCTTTAAGATTTGATTTTTCTAATCAATAACAACAAAAGGTCTTAACCTCAGTTTGCAAACCTTTAAGCAGTCTGTAGATGGACATCAAGGATTCCAAGAACTTAGATGAGGAGGGAAAATATTTATTTTCACTAGCTTCTAATTGAAAAGTAACATTTCTTTCAATTATTTTTAAATGTTCTGGAAAGAGATCTATAGGCTTTGAAAGCCCATCAAAGGTGGATCATGGTCACAAACATTAAAAACCCATATTGAAGAGATAGAAAAGTGAAGAATAGTAGCTTATTTACCTCTTGGAGCTTATGGATGACAGTGGCTAAAAACCTGGGGCCAACCATGACCTTGATGTTCTTGGACTGGAGTTCTAATTCAAGCCTATACATTATTTAGTTACAAGTTGTTAGATGTCAGCCCTTTGGGCCTCTTTTTAAAAACCCATACCAGTCATAGGGAATAAACATTCCTATTACCCTAGTCTCTACCATTCCAACTTCTTTAAATCACATCCTGTTCTTTTGGTAAACTAGTAAGCCAAGGGAAAATGACATACCTTTCACATTATAATTTTCTTAGGAGAGTGCCTCTCCAGGAAGAAACAGAATGTGCTTCTAAACAATCCTTCCTAGATTTAACTTTTGTAATTAACACACTTTATAAAAGTTTACTCTGGGAGAGGAGACTTGGGGGAAGGTTACTGGGATTTCTACAAAAGACAATATCATACAAATGGAATGGGGATCAGAAAACTAAACTTGTGGAGGAAAATCATTAAATGCACAGAGCTCCTGATACAATCACCCCAAAAACGGCAATAAAAGAACCCCTGGAGCAAAAAAAAACCAAGAAAAAGAAAGGCTGAGATTATTTTCCAGCCATAGACAGATTAAAGGAGGCCATGCTGGACTGTGAGAAAAGTCCAACCCTGTGATCTCACCAACAAAGATCTGAGGCACGCTGCACCAGAGGAACTTGCCCTAAGCCTCTGAATGAGCTGTGGGACCAGAGTCTTCTGGAAAAGAGCTTGAAGTTGGGTGAGAGGGCTGAAAGGCTAGCTGGGGAGAAAGTGCAGGGCTGTCAGTGGGACTGAGGGAAGAATTTGGCTGTCCAACCCCAGCAGGGAACCTGGAAGAAATCCTGAGATGTGGGAGTCTTAGGTGGGGGAGGGGCACAGGCTTGTTGGGAACTAAGAACCATAGCACACAAAGTTCTCCTGGGTGGTTACTTAGTAAGTTAGCTTGAGGTTATCTGTGAACCAGAGAACAGGCCAAGCAGGAGAAAAACCTGCCCTCCCTCAAACAAACACCTGGGGCCCTCTGAAGCTTGGGACAGTGTAGCTTGGAAGTAGGGCCCCACTTTAGAGGGAGTTAAAAGGCAAATAAAAGATGGCAAGATGAGCAAGCAAAGAAAGTTGAGAACTATTGAAAGTTTCTTTAGTAACAAGGAAGATAAAGGTGCACCCTCAGAAGAGGATAACAACCTCAGAGCCCCTAGGTACAGAGCTTCCAAGAAAATATGAATTTGTATCAAGCCATGGAAGCACTCAAAAGGGACTTTGAAGAGAAAGTAGGAGAAATAGAAGGAAGATTTAGAGATGTGGAGGAAAGAATGGAAAGAGAAATGAAAAAAATTCAGGAAAGTCATGAGAAAAAAGTCAACAGCTGGAAAAGCCGAATGGAAAAAGATAAAAAAAAGGTATCTGAAGAAAATTATTGCCTAAGAATTAGATTGAACAAATGGAAGCTAGTGACCTTGAGAAACCAAGACACAGTAAGGCAAATCCAAATGAATTTTTAAAAAATAGAGGGCAATTTGAAATATCTCCTTGGAAAAACAGCTGACCTGGAAAGTAGATCCAGGAGAGATAATTTGAAAATCATTGGACTATCTGAAAACCATGACCAAAATAAGAGTTTAGATAGCATCTTTTAAGAGATTGTCAGGGAAAATTGCCCCGATGTTCTAGATGAAGAAGGTAAAATAGAAATTGAAAAAATCCACTGATCACTTCCTGAAAGAGATCTAAAAAGGAAAACCTCCAGGAATATTATAGCCAAATTCCAGAGCTCCCAGGTCCAGGAGAAAACATGGCAAACAGCTAGAAAAAAAGTAATTCAAATACTGTGGAGTTACATTAAGGATAAAACAAGATCTAGCAGTATCTACATTAAAGGACTGGAGGGCATGTAATAGGGCATTCAAGAGGACAAAGGAACTGGGACTTCAGCGAAGAATCATGTACCCAGCAAAACAGAGTAGCATCTAATTATCATTAAAAAATCAGCTAGGGGCAGCTAGGTGGCACATTGGATAAAGCGCCGGCCCTGGATTCAGGAGGACCTGAGTTCAAGTCCATCCTCAGACACTTGACACTTACTGGCTGTGTGACCCTGGGCAAGTCACTTAACCCCCATTGCTCCACAAAAGAAAAGAAGAAAAAAAGATCAACAAGTCCTGGAAATGATTTGTTATATCAAGCCAGGGATTTGGAGAATAATTAGAAAGCTCCAGCAATATCACCATTGCTATCAAGGATCAGGTTTGGTCAAATTGAGGCTAGAAAGGGAGTCAGTTTACTTCAATGATAGAAAGAGACAGTGGTTTTTCTCTATTAGAAACACAGTCATCCTACTAGCTGCTATTACTACTCTGCACTCTACATAGTAACAGTAACATTGTGCAATGATCAACTATGATAGTCTTAACTCTTCTCAAACATACAGAGAAGATAATTACAAAATATTAATGATGAAAAATGTTATTCATATCCTAAGAAAGAACTAAAGGAGTCTAAAGCAGACAAAAGAATACTGTTTTCACATTTTTCTTAGTTTTTTTTTCCCCTTTAGACACTATATATTTTTTGCAAACTGTTTCTTCTTTCACATCATGATTAACATGGAAATAGATTTTATATGATTGCCCATATATAACCTATATCAAGTTGCTTGATCTTATGGAACGGGGCGGGGAAGAAGGAGGAATACTATTTGGAACTCAAAATTTTATAAAAAAGGAAGATTAAAAATTCTTTATATGTAATTAGAAAAAAAATGAAATGCAATGAAAAATGATAATAGCTAGCCTGTATATAACACAAACAAATTGCTTCATAAATGTCTCATTCTATCCTCACAACTATGTGAACTAGGTGTTATTATATTCCCTTTTATAGACATTCAGAGATTCAGTGATTTTCTAGAATACACACACCTAGTAAATGTCTGAGGAAGGATTTGACTCATATTTTCCTGTTTCTAAATCCATCACTATCCACTGTGCTCCCTGGCCCCATCCTGGATCCAACATGATCATTATCTTTCCTTTATACCTTGCTTGTCCTGTCCTTTATCTATACTTTTGTGAAATCTTACATATTTTTCAAAAGTCAGACAAAATTCTACTAATCCCATAATTCTTTTGCTGAAAATACACCTGAAAATAATTATTTCTGCTTCCATCTCATAGAAATTTGCAAATATATTATTATGCATGCTCCATTTTGCTTTATTTTTTACATTGTGTAGCATATGAATGTCTCATGTACCCTCTGAAAAATCTCATGAAGACATAGACCTCTTGAAGAACAGTAAAGAATTAACCCTTCTGGGAAGCCAGGTAATTCAATGGATAAAGCACTGACCCTGGATTCAGGAGGACCTGAGTTCAAATATAGCCTCAGACACTTGATTAGCTATATGACCCTGGGCAAGGAACTTAACACTCATTACCCGCGCCCCCCCCCCCCCAAAAAGAATTAACCATTCTTTTTTTGTTAATTTTGATTTTGATTTTCAGTCCCAAATTCTCTCCCATAACCCTTCCCCAGCCCAATGAAAAGGCAAAATAAATGATATCCATTATACATATGAAGTCATGCAAAACATATTTCCACATTAGCAATATTTGGGGAGGGGGGGAGGAAAAAGAAAGTGAAAAAACATGTTTCAATTAACGCTTGATTTTTCTCTTCTCTGGAGGTGGATAGGATTTTTCATGATGAGTCCTTTGAAATTGGCCTGTATCCTTGTATTGATCTAAGCAGTTAAGAATTTCACAGCTGATCATTATTACAACACTACTGGTAGTGTGCACAATTAATCTTTTCTTTCTTTCTTTTGGGGGGCAGGGCTGAGGGTTAAGTGACTTGCCCAGGGTCACACAGCTAGTACGTATTTGAGGCTGGATTTGAACTCAGGTCCTCCTGAATCCAGGGCTGGTGCTTTATCCACTGTGCCACCTAGCTGCCCCCTACAATGAATCTTTTCAAAAGATCCCATGATATGTGAGAGTAGATGCTATGGTCATATTAGGGAAATATTCTGTACTTTAAAAATGCTTAGAGGGAGCAGTCTTTAGTACCAGTCTTTGGGCATTAAGCATTTATTAAAGCATAGTTGGGGCGGGGGTACAGCTAGGTGGTGCAGTGGATAGAGCACTGGCCCTGGATTCAGGAGTACCTGAGTTCAAATTCGGCCTCAGATGCTTGACACTTACTAGCTGTGTGACCCGGGGCAAGTAACTTAACCCTCATTGCCCTGCCCACCCCCCCAAAAAAAAAGCATAGTAGGTATTAGAAAAAAGAAAACACATAGAGTTAAGAAAAGGCTTATCTAGCCTAGAGTTCTATCCTGGTCTGGTTCTTCCTCAAGTCCTTCTTCTATGAGCCTGCTTCAATCATGAACTCTCTCATACTGAGTGTGGAAGATTTTTATAGGTCTGGAGCAGAGGCGGTCCTTACACCCTGCTTCAAGCTGATTGGTAGGCATCATCCAAATCCACTGGTTCACTGGACATGAAGATGTTCTCAAGTTGAGTTCAAAGTCCTTAGCTTCTGAGAACTATACCGCCTTAAGGGCTGGCCAGGTGTGGCTACAATCTAATTAACTTTAAGTAGACTAATCAACAAAGTCAGTCGCTCTCACTTAATTCAATCAGTTTAGATTAATCTCCAGGTGGGCCTTTGAGTATCTGCCAAATCCCATTATTTTCTCACGTACAGAGTAGGCTACAGACAGGAGAGTCAAAAATCAAACAAAAGTTTAATTTCAAAGTGAGGGAAATGGCTTGCAAGCAAGGACACATGTGCTGGAGTCCAACTCTTAGTGGGAGAACCCGAGGTAGTGTGGGGAGATCTCAACACTTATACTAATGGCTGAGCAGTTAGCTATAGCCCTGACAATGAGGGGTAACAGTAATAATGAGACAAGTTTGATTCATAGCAAGAGGTCATTAACAGTACCTAGGTAATTTTGCTAGCTTCTCTGGGCTCAGAGAACATCTGATGCTGGGCAAAGCAATACACTAATTATATGATTTTGCTTTGAGGGTGAGATCATTCAGAGGTTGAGCACAAAGGATTGTTGTTATACCAAGCTCAGGGTGCAGCTTGCTTGCTGGGCCTTAGCTCTGGAAAACAGGGTGTCTACTAATATCTTGACAATTCCATGGACAATGAAGTAATATTAAAAAAAAAAAACAATTACAGCAAGTTTCTTTGATATGGTTCATTTCTCAGATATATAGGGAACTGAGTCAAATTTATAAAAATACGCCATTCCCTAACTGATAAATGGTCAAAGCATATAAATAATCAGTTTTCAGAAGAAATCAGAGCTATAATAGTCATATAAAAATACTCTAAATGACTATTGCTTAGAGAAAGGTGTAAAATTATAAATTGACTTTAATTCCATTTTAAAGCCTTAATCAAGATTACAGTTTTAATACTCTCCTATACCATGTGAATCTAAACTCCTTACCCTCAAAACTTCACCCTTCACCAGAGAAACTACATTCCACAAAACTCTTTACTCTAAAACTTCATCCTTTGAGTCTCAATTTTATTGTAATTTATAATTCCACCCTGGTATTGTACACCTTTGTAACCTCACCATTTAACTCAAAAAACTAGTTCCTTTTTAACCTCACCCATTCAACCCAAATTCTAGTTCAAAGTTCCTGCAGATTACTACTGTTGTCTACAATCTAATCCTAGTAGTTGAGGATTATTCCCATTTTTCTGAACCAGCTGAGGTGACATCCTTTGTTAATCATTCTTTTGACTTATTACTGACCCATTTGGGATTTTTTTTTTTGGAAAAATAATGAAGTGGTTTTCAATTTCCTCCTCTTTTTACAGATGAGGAAACAAAGGCAAAGAGGGTTAAGTGACTTGCCCAGGGCCACACCACCAGTAAGTAAGGGTCTGAGCCCAGATTTGAACTCGGGAAGATGCGTCTTCCTGACTACAGGCTCTGAACTCTATCCATTTTGCCACCTAGCTACTCTTCCAAATGATGTAATCAGGCTAAATCAGAAGGAAGACACCTAGATTTAATATACCTGGTCAACTCTCACTTGGAGATCATTTGGCCCAACTGAAGCAGCCACTTTATTCACAGATTTCAAGAGCTCTTTTTTTGTTTTGTTTTGTGGCGGTTTTTTTTTTTGTTTATTTGTTTGTTTTTAGCAACAAACATTTATTTTATTTTTTTCCAGTTACATGTAAGGGTAGTTTTTGACATTCAATTTCATAAGATTTAGAGTTCCAAATTTTTCTCCCTCCCTCCCTTTCCTCCCCCCTCCACAAGTTTGCAATCAGGTTATATATGTACAATCCACAAGTGTTCTTTTTATCAGTTCTTTCTATGGGAGTAAATAGTAAGCTTCCTCATTAGTTCCTTGGGATTGTCTTGGATCATTGCATTGCTGAGAGTAGTTAAGTCATTCACAATTGCTCATTGAACAATACTGCTGTCACTATGTACAATGTCCTCCCAGCTCTGTTCACTTCACTATATAGTGAAGTTCATTAGTCTTTCCAGGTTTTTTGGGGATCATCCTGTTTGTCATTTCCTGTAGCAAAAGACCATTCCATTACAATCATATAGCACAGCTTTTGCCATCATTCCTCAATTGATGGACATTCCCTTGATTTTCAATTCTTAGCCTACACCAAGAGTTGCTATAAATATTATTTTATAGATTTTCCCCCCTTTTCTTTTTCATGATTACTATTGTTAACTGTTTCCCATCCATCCTATTTCCTTCCCCATAATATTTATTCTATTATCCATCTTCTTTCATCCTATCACTCTTCAAAAGGGATTTGCTTCTGTCTGTACCCTCCCCCACTCTGCCCTTCCTTCTTTTGACCCTCTCTCTTTATCCCCTTCCCCTCCTATTTTCCTGCAGGGTTAGAGAGATTACTCTACTCAACTGAGTGTGTACATTAGTCCCTCCTTGAGCCAATTCTAATGAGATTGAGGTCTTTGAGCCAATTCTGATGAGTGTTAGGCTCATTTACTGCCCAGATTAAATAGATTACTCCACCCAGTTGTGTGTGTGTGTGTTAGTCCCTCCTTGAGGCAACTCTGATGAGTTTAAGGTCTTTGAGCCTTTTCTGATGAGTGTAAAATTCATTTGCTGCCCTGCTCCTCCCCCATCTCTTCCTCCACTCCATAAGCCTTTTCCTGTTTCTTTCATGTAGGCTTTCAACTCTGCCCTTGCCCCTCCCCCAGTGCATTCTCTTCACCCATCAATTTAACCCTAAAGATATCATCACCTAGCTAGGTGACACAGTGGACAAAGTATCACCCCTGGACCCCGGGGGATCCCAGCCAAAACCCAGTCACAGACACAAGACAGTTACCCAATGTATGACCCCAGGTATGTCCCCCAGCTCCAATTTTTTTATGCTTCTCTAGGGTCTTGTATTTGAAAGTCAAATTTGCCATTCAGTTCAGGCCTTTTCATCACAAATATCTTAAAGTCTTCTTTTTCATTAAAGTCCTATTTTTTTCCGCTGAAAGATTATGCTGAGTTTTACTGAGTAGGTGATTCTTGGTTGTAATCCCATTTCCTTTGCCCTCTGGAATATCATATTCCATGCCCTCCAGTCCTTTAATGTAGAAGCTGCTAGATCTTGTGCTATCCTGAATGGGGCTCCACAGTACTTGAATTCTTTCTTTTTGGCAGCTTGCAATATTTTCTCCTTAACTTGAGAGCTCTAGAATTTGACTATAATATTCCTAGGAGTTTTCCTTTTGGGATCTCTTTCTGGAGGTGATTGGTAGATTCTTTCAATTTCTGTTTTAGCTTCTTCTTCTAGAATTTCAGGGCAATTTCCCCTGAGAATATCTTTGAAGATGATGTCTAAGCTCTTTCCTTGATCATGGTTTTCAGGTAGACCAATAATTTTCAAATTATCTCTCCTGAACCTATTTTCCAGGTCAGCAGTCTTTCCCAGAAGATATTTCACATTGCCCTCTATTTTTTTTTATTCATTTGGATTTGCTTTATTGTGTCTTGGTTTCTCATAAAGTCACTGGCTTCCATTTGTACAATCCTAATTCTTAGGCAATTATTTTCATCAGAAAGCTTTTGTACCTCCTTTTCCATTTGGCCAATTTTACTTTTCAAACTATTGACTTTTTTCTCATGTCTTTCCTGCATCACCCTCATTTCTCTTTCCATATTTTCCTCTACCTCTCTAACTTTATCTTCAAAGTCCTTTTTGAGCACCTCTATGGCCTGAGACCAATTCATATTTTTCTTGGAAGCTTTAGATATAGGGACCCTGATGTTGACATCTCCCTCTGAGGGTACACCTCAGTCTTCCTTGTTACTGAAGATACTTTCTATGGTCCTCACCTTTCTCTGTTGGCTCATCTTGCCTTTCTTTTACTTGACTTTTAGCTCCTTAAAGTGGGGCACTGTTTCCAGCCTGCAGTATCCCAAGCTTCAGAAGTCCCAGGTGGTATGATTTAAGGAGGATCAGGTTCTTCACTTGTCTGACCTGTTCCCTGGTCCGTAGATGACCCCAGACCAACTTGCTAATCAACCAGCTTTGTGTGTTGTGGTTGTTAGCTCTGACGAGCCTATGCCCCTCCCCCACCTGGGACACTGCTACTCAAGCCTACCTCTTGGTTCTCAGCAGGAGTGAAAAATCCAAGTTCTGCCTCAGCCCCAGCATAGATTCCTGTAGTCTTCCCCCTTCCCAGGGCTCAGCCCTCTCACCAGACTGTGAGCTTAGTTCAAGACAACACTGGCACTTCAGCTGATTCAGAGGCTCTGGGGGTCTCCTTCTCTGATGAGGCCTTCCTGGGACTGGATCTGTGTCAGGGTGACTGTGGTGTTGGGCTTGACTCCTGTATCAGAACAGCAGCTCCCTCCTTCTCGAGAGCTCTTTTAAGAAATTGATAAAACTCATATCTTGAACTTCAGTCTACCTATATTAATTTCTGTTCCCACCAAGAGAAATCAAAACAACTCTGAAACACTACTTTAAACCTATCAGAAATGAAAAATGCTGGAGAGGATGAGGAAAAAAAGGTACATCAATGAATTGTTGGTGGAATAAGAAACTCCTCCAACCATTCTAGCAAACAATCTGGAACTATGCACAAAGAGCTATGTAACTGTGCATATCCTTTGATCCAGTAAGACCACCACTAGATCTGTACCTTAAAGATATCAAAGAAAAAGGAAAGGATCTATATGTCCATAATATATTTATAGAAACTCCTTTTAGAATTGGAAATTGAGGGGATCCCTATCAATTGGGCAATGGCTGAACCAGGTGTGGTATGATTGTTATGGAATAATATTGTGCTATAAGAAATAAACTCTGTGGAGTAACTGCTGCATTTTAACACTAGCCTAAACAGAAACCTAAGGAGTAATGTGAAAAAGAACCCTTATCAGGAACAGATTGTTGTAGCAAAAAGAGAAAAGAATTAGGATAATCAGTGAGGGAGCCATTGCCATTGGCATAATAAAAGTCTGAACTAGGGTTATGATGGGGCAAGAGAAAAGAGAAGTCTGGAGAAAGATTGAGGTGGACATGAGAGGCAGAGGAGAGATAGGACTGATTTAAGGTTGTTTTTCTTTAAGATGTCTTTACTGTATAAATTGTTTCCTTTGTTCTGTTTACTTCACTCTGCATTAGTTCATGGAAATCATTCACATGAAATGTCCTTAGGAGACTGTGACTCGAATGGTTCCTTTTTACCCAATCAGCAAAAGATATGGAAGAGCCTTTCATTTCATAAGCTTGTTTCTGGTCTGTTCACAGTAGCAGGGATATATATGATTTCTGTTTCATGAGGGTGTTATCACTTTGCTTTTACATTTTGAAATTTCTTTTACCCCTACCCCAAACCTTGAAAGTATTCCACCTGTGTATTTTTTTTTAGTGAGGCAATTGGGGTTAAGTGACTTGCCCAGGGTCACACAGCTAGTAAGTGTTAAGTGTCTGAGACCTGATTTGAATTCAGGTACTCCTGACTCCAGGGCTGTTGCTCTATCCACTGTGCCATCTAGCTGCCCCTTCACCTGTGTATTTTTTATAGTGATGTAGGAGGCAAAAAAAAGGGTTAATAGAAAAACCTAGGACCCAAGCTCTAATTCAGATATGAGCTCTAAGAAGGATTCAGATACCAGTTAATGGATAACTTACAAGTCAGGATGCTAGGTTCTCTTACCCATAGTAATCAGTACTCATAATAGGAACAGAAGGAGCTAGGTCATGAAGACCTTAAATAAAATGACAGGCTATAGAAATTCTAGTGAAAAATTAAGATGTTTTGAAACGAAGCATGGGAATCAAAAAGAGATGTGTGCAGAAAAGGCCAAATTTGTCTCCAGATTCACGTTATGACCTGTAAACCCCAAAAACACACCTCCACAGAAAAAGGTACCTGCCTAGGGGGTTGGCTTAGGACCCCAGGAACTCCAAATTAGGATAGGCCCTGCCCTGTACCTCCCAAAGGTGGAGATTATTATAATGAGACTGATAATCAATTTATCCATACTATAAATATAACTGTCTTTTCTTTTACTATTCAAGAGATACCTTTCCACTATTCTGGTTCTCTCCCTGTGGTCACCCACAGTATTGCAATAAAACTTGGGAAACTGAGTCACTGAGTCTTGTAATTCTTTGGGGATGACTCATGATCAATATGACCCTTAATTCCAGCCCACATCAATAGGATAGCACCTAAACTCACTGAGGAAAAAATTCCTCCACCAGCACAGAATGATATAGTTAAAGAATTAATTCCCTACCACTACTTAAATCTGAGCATATCCATGATCTTGTTTCCTTTTAGTAATATAATTTATGGGGATTTACACAGGGAAACATGACAGATCTCTCTTGCCCTAAGTTGGGTATGTGACAGAAGGAGACTACACCGATAAATGGGACAATTCTTTTATCCTACTTCTTTTTTTTTTTTTTTTGTGAGGCAATTGGGGTTAAGTGACTTGCCTAGGGTCACACAGCTAGTAAGTGTTAAGTGTCTGAGTCAGGATTTGAACTCAGGTCATCCTGACTCCAGGGCTTGTGCTCTATCCACTGTGCCACCTAGCTGGGACAGTTCTTTTATAAGGAAGCTGCTCTAATCCCCAAATGAAAGGCAGTAGACACATGTGCCTTCATTCCCCAGGGTGATCAGTAACCCACCTGTATTGTATTCCCAATTTTGAGATAATACTAACCAATTTCCTCCTAGCTTAAACCTGTCAAAAATGAATCCCTTTACTTCAATAATTTTTCTTTAAAAACTCAAGCTCAGCCTGAGTTTGGAACCCAGAACCATGAAACACATGTCTTGGATGTAATAATAAAATCCTGCTACATCTTTCCTGAGTCTGCCTAATTTCTTTAGGGTGAAACCCTAAGGAATAATTATTATTAAACAACACCTTCTCTGCAATGTTGCCTTAGAGAAGACTGACCAAGGGCAGTGCAAGATTCAAGGACTTGCTCAGTCGACATCACAGCTAATACGTGTCAGAAGCAGGCTTTGAAATGTGATCTTCCTGGTTTTGAGACCAACAGTTAATCGCTCTGCCACCATTGTATTTTCTTAACCAATTGGGTCCAAGATTCTCTGCATCAAGAGCCCCTATGCTTGAGGAAAATCGCTTTTATAGTCATTGAGGTAGTATTAAAAATGGAGTGAGGTGGCACAATTTCATGATTGGTCAACTCTAGAATGGGGGAAAGGGAAATGTCCATCAATCACCAACGTTTAGTCATCAGACTTTCCTCAGTTCAAGGAATGTTTGGTCCACAGGACTCTGGCACTTTCCATAAGCAGTTATGGATATCAGGCAAAAAAGAACATAGAAAAGGGTAAACTGCCTGTTTGGAAAACAGCTCTCATGGTCTATTCATCGGGGCAAGGTAGGGAAAGACTAATATACAAGTTAATAAAGAATCTTTATAACACCTTTATATGTAGGAATCTATCCTATACATCAATTAAAAGCAACATAACTAGCCATACATAATGGATTAATTAATTCTAACCTACATGCCTCCCAATCTGACAGCATGAATCCATTCAAACTTAATTCTATCCTATCTCAGTAATTCAATCATTGATACTTAGTAAAAAAAAACACAATGAACTAAGTAAGTGCTGATTAAATCGAATAGGGTTTTCAAAGTCATTTTCACCCTATGATCCACAGAGGTGAATCCCAGAAGCCCAGAAGGGTATAAAAGGCCCAGACCAAGGGAATCTGTTTCAGTGCATTATTCTTGGATGCTTAGTTCTAGATGTGGAGACTCTGAAGGAAGCTTTCTCCTATTTCATCAAGGCCAGTAACCCACAGGTAATTTTTTCCTCCTTTTTTTCTTTTGGAATAAGCATAGAAGGCAATGACTCCTGTTCAATAAAGGCCAGAAAGGGATGTTGTTCCAATGTGAAGGGGGTAGAGATCTACTAGCTCAATAAGGAAAAGAAAAAGATAACAGGGCAAAAAGTGCCGCTCACTAGAGTCTCAGGCTTCCTTAAAAAAAAAAAAGCCACTTTTCCTATACAGATTAGAGCAAAGATATGTCTATTTCTGGACCCAGACTATGGCTACAAAATGTACTTTTATCTTTCTCCCCCCAAAATCTCATGCCCTACTATTTGTCTTACAGCTGGGCAGTGGCCAATGGACCCTCAGAGATAAATAAGCACAAGCAGAGAAGGCCAAGGACTTATTCTCCAACTTTGTTTCTGCTCAGGAACATGGCTGAGGCTCCTTTAGCTGAAAACCTCAAGGAAGATCTGACCTGTCCTTTGTGCAAGCACTACTCCAGCCATCCAGTGACCTTAGGCTGTGTCCACAATGTTTGTCGCCAATGCCACCTCAGGGACCGGAGAGAAGCTGACCAACCCTGCCCTTGTCCTGACTTCAGAAGAACCTTTGAGATGATAGAGAGAGACTTGGAGCCTGACCACCACCTAGGGAATCTGGCCAGCATAGCCAGAAACATCAGACCCTACTTACTGTCATTAGAGGAGGAGAGGGTCATATGCGAGCGACACCAAAGGAAGGCATTATTGTTCTGTGAGCATGAGCAATCTCTCATCTGTGCATCTTGTTCCCAATCCCCAGAGCACAGCAGCCATACAGTGTACACCATAAAAAAGGCTGCAAAGGATTCCAGGGTAAGTGTTTCTACTTTGAAGGACCCCAGCTTGCATCCCCTCACTCCCATTGGTGATACTTCTGAGCCAATTACCTGTATCATGAACTGCTGTGTTGGAGACCATGGAGCCTTGTAGTCTCTGCATCTTCTGCACATGTTAGCTCCCAATAGACACTGTGTCACCGGCCTGGCTCCTGGGTGGAGGGACTCAGCTTAGCAACAGAGCTTCACAGTTCAGTGAAATGCATCTTGGTGAATCTATGGATGTTTTTGTTTTGTTTTGTTTTGTTTTATCTAGGACAAACTCCAAAAGTTGTCAGATCTTTGCCATGTAGAAATGGAGATCGTTGAGAACATGTTGTGTGAAGAGAGGCAGAAGGAGAAGATGTGGAAGGTGAGTGTCTTGTTCTCTGAGAGAAAAGTCTCCAGAACAGTTTGTGGCTCTAAGGACTTGAACACAGTTCCAAGGGATCTTGAGGCTCCTCTCAGGCAGTAGACATTGGTGACAATCCTATCCTCCACAAAGCTGTCAGCTGCTTTATCATGAAAGTTGGTTAAGATAAATTAAACCAGGGGGCAGCTAGGTGGCGCAGTGGATAAAGCACTGGCCCTGGATTCAGGAGGTCCTGAGTTCAAATCCAGCCTCAGACGCTTGACACTTACTAGCTGTGTGACCCTGGGCAAGTCACTTAACCCTCATTGCCCCACAAAAAAAAATAATAATAATAAAATAAACCTTGTGATCTTATTAGTATTGGGAATTTGGGGATGAGAAAATTTTATCTATATACGTCGGTACCTTTTCTGACCCTTAGTTTTAGAGAGGAAATCAGAGCAGGAAATCAGTAAGGGATTTGCATTGGGTAATAGGCACGGTTATATGTCAGTGGCAGAATTCAAATCCTGGTTCTCCTGCCTCTGATGTCATCTTTCTACCATATGAACATCACTCTCTGACTAGACTAGAAGGTATGTATTGTGTCATTTGAAATATTGGGGGGAAGCCTGTCTCTGTTCTAAGTTATTGGGGAATTTAGCTAGGCTTTCTAACATATTGCTACTTATAAAGTAGAGGCTATTTGCATCAGTCTTTGGCATTAAGCATTTATTATAAAATTGACCATGTGTGAACCCAGCATAGAATCCCAGGAAGAGGAGCTGGGCAGAGAACCCCGGGGTAAGGTAAGTCAGTATCCAGGGAGAGGTATAGTGAGAAGAGAAGAGAAGAGAGCGACCCCCTCCCCCAAGGACTTTTATCCTCTCATTTAGATGTGGGTCACTACACATTGATCCAACCTAATTGGCCAGTAACATTCAAATCCATTGATTGACATGACTTTGGGGTGCCAAGCTAAGTTAACTTCCTTTAGGTAGTCAGGAAGGTCAATCTACATTTCTTTTGAATTTCTACTGACTCTGGGCTGGCTCTAGGAAACCAGTCAGAGTTCATGTGTGTTTGTGTGTGTGTGTGTGTGTGGGGGTGTCCCTGGGTTCCCCCCAAACCATTATTATTAATTTTCTCACAGTATTTATATACAAAATCTTCCTAATGATGAAGAGGAAGGGAAATTGTTTATTTGTTGGCTTATTTGTTTATTTATTTTGTGGGTCAATGAGGGTTATGTGACTTCCTCAGGGTCACACAGCTAGTAAATGTCAAGTATCTGAGGCCAAATTTGAACTCAGGTCCTCCTGAATCTAGGGCAGGTGCTTTATCCACTGTGCCACCTAGCTGCTCCTGACATTATACTTATTTTTATGTGGATTTGGAGGGCTCAGGATCTTCTCAGAATGACTTCCTTGCAGGAAAAGGGACAAGCTTGGAGGGAGAGTATCATAGCCCAATACAGAAGATTTCATGAATTGCTGAAGAAAGAGGAAGAGCTGCATCTTCTCACATTCACCCAGGAGGAAACTAAGAAGGTCAAGAATGTAAGAGAAAATGAGGTCAAACTCTACCAGCATCTTCAAAGACTAAGGGAGGAGATGGTAGATCTAGAGCAAAAGCGTCAGAAGTCGGATCTTCAACTTCTACAGGTAAGTTGGAAAAACTGTATGATTCAAGACAACTCTATCCAGCCCCCTTAAGATCTGCTGGGTTCAGCAGAATGAGCAGATAAAGTGGGGACCAGGCTACCATCCTATTTTCTTTCACTGCTGGTTTTTCTTTCTTCTGCTGCTGCTTATTCATTTTTGCCTTTTTTGTAACATTTATCACATTCCATGTAAAACCAATTTTCAACATTCCCTTTTTTTAGAATTCAGAACCCAAATTCTCTCTCTTCCTCCCTTTCCTCCCTCCTCTCTAAGCCAGTAAGCAACTTTATAGAAGCAACTTGATTTAGGGGTTATACATTTATAATCATGAAAAACAGGCAAACAAATAGCCTTATTCAATAGAAATACAGTGTATCATATAATTCATTTCTGAATAACAGTAATATATGTTCCAAATTATGATGAAGTATGAGGAAAATGTTCAAATATCATGTAGGTTGTGAGGTTCAGAAGGCAGGGGACAAAGCCATGGATGCTAGCAAGACCAGGGAAATTAGAAGTCAAACTTTTGAGTTTTCCAGTTATGGACAATTTTTGTGGTGAATATATCCCTTCACACTGAGACTAATCCATGACCTGTGGTCAGTGATCTTTACCTGAGTATCCTTCAGGCACAGAACACATTCCTCCTGGTCTTGTGATGTCACAGAGCTTTTTTTTTTTTCCCCCAGGAGAATTTTCTTTCATATACCTCCTTCTATGGCTTCCTTATCCTGCTTTTCCTACTTCTGGCTTCCATTAACCAAGTAAATATACTAGATTATTACTCGGCTGTGCCTTTGTGTGCAAGTTGGAAAATCACATCACAGAAGGGCCAGGCAGAGGGCATATCTTTTCTCTTATAACTCACATTTTCTCTTTTCTCTCTAGGTAGTAGGAGACACTCTAACCAGGTAAGATTAAATTTCAGTTCCTGTTAAGAGGACTGAAGCAGCAGGGTGAAAGTTTGGGGTGGGGGGGCAATATGATCCATACAATAATGCATTCCTTCTGTTGACCAGATCAGAACTGGCCTCTTAACCTGTGAATGGCCCAGAGCCACTCAGTGAGGGCTAGAGATAGGAGAGTCAGCCATCAAACAGAAGTTTAATTCTCAAGGTGAGGGAAACTGATTACAAGCAAGGAGCAGCTATAGACATCCCAGTGGGGAGACCTGCTTTAGTGTGGCTAAGCCTTGATTTTTATACTTGTGGCTAGACAAAGAGTCAAACACTTTACTGTACCTACAGTGGTGAGTCGCAATAGCAAGAATGAGACAAGGTTGTTTAGTGACAAAAAGTCCATTCACAACAAAGCTTCATATCTGGGCCTCTTGGTGCTTGCCCAAGCTTAGGGACCATAATTTCTGTTATTTAGTTGTAGCAGTGTTCATCCAAAGGGTTAGTTAAAAGGATTGCTGTTATGCCAAACTCAGGACACAGCTTGGTTGCTGGGTCTTAGCATTGGAAAATGGGGTTAAATAGTATCTTGACAGTTAGAAAAAAATAATGGAAGGGCAGTGAGGCCAGGTGAGTGCATAGGCCTGTGCTGATCCCCAGTGTTAAATGAGTCTGTCTTCTCTGCAGGTGTGAGTCGATGTTGTCTCATATTCCAGAGGTTGTCACAGCTCCATCAACCATTTTTCAAAATACACTGATGTGGGAAATGCTGAAACACTTCAAAGGTGAGGATTGGTATGGGTACCATTGGATCCCCATTTAAAAGGACTCAGGGGAGCAGCTAGGTGGCACAGTAGATAAAGCACCGGCTGTGGATTCAGGAGGACCTGAGTTCGAATCCTGCCTCAGACACTTGACAATTACTAGCTGTGTGACCTGGGGGCAAGTCACTTAACCCTTATTGTCCCACAAAAACAAGAACAACAGCAACAATAATACAACACAACAAAGGACTAGGGGGTTTTAATAATGACAAGAAATATAGGGTTTAGGCTGGTGGCCAGATAGGGGGCTATGGCATTTTCTTAATCCCAAAAGTAGCTACAAGGCAGCAAAAGGAGCTTGAAATGTTATTTTAGTCCAATGCAATGATTTTTTTTGTATGAAATGTGCTCTCTAGGGTCTCAAGATGCATCTTAGTGGCAATATCACCTTGGAAGGGATACAATGAATGAAGGCACTTGCCTCAAGTAGACAGTAGCACATGCAGCCTTGCATTTGTAATTTTAGTCTTTCTTCTCAAATACCTCTCCTGGGGGATCTTTTCTGCCCAGACAACATGAGTTCAGATGGACCACATTAGGAGGGAACCCTGTACTGTGCCTGCTGGTCCATTAACCTTTTTGTTCTTTCTTTTCAGTGGATATCATTCTGGATCCAGAAAGTGCTTGTCCCCATCTCATTGTGTCTGATGATCTGAAAACTGTCTTACATGGATCCTACCAGCAGAATTACAGATTTGAAAATTGTGTCATCTTGGGGATTCAAGTATTCACATCTGGCATCCACTACTGGGAGGTAGATGTTGGAGAAGGTAGTCTTTGGGCAGTTGGTGTATGCAAAGCATCACTGAGTAGAAATAACAGTACTCTTGACTCTCCTGAGGATATATTCCTTCTTTCATGTTTTAGGAATGGAAAAGCATACACTGTCATGACCATTCCTGACAACCTACAACAACAAATATATTTACCTATCCACAAAGTAGGGATTTTGCTCGACTACGAGGAAGGGGCTCTTTCATTTTATGATGTCTTGCAGAAATGCTTTATATATCGGTTCCCCAAGTTCCATTTTTCTGATTCCCTTCGACCTATTTTTTTTCCTTGTCCTCCCATAGAGGGTAAGGAGATGGGAATTCCAATGACCCTCAACCCATGAAATATTCATGCCTGAAAGTTTGTTCTAAGATATATTCCATATCCTCCCTACTCAGTGTAGAGTGAATATAGGTCTGACTTGATTTGAGCAAGCATTTGGTAAGAGAACAGATATCCATTTCTCAGAACCAATACTGATTTAGCAAAAGAGTCTTTTTAGAAGAAAACAACATCTGTCTTATAAAATAAGTACTCAAGGAAAACTCAGTAGGATTTGTTCACAATCTGGTGGCATATTGGGTTGAAACTCAATTATTTCACTGCAGAAATGACTGTTTTCATTACCTACTGTCCAGGGTGATTATTGGATGCAAAGGATAAAATGTATAAAGTGTTTTGTCCATGTAAAGCTCAATATAAAATGATTGCTATTTTTACAGCAGTTCTCCAACAATGAATTTGTGAACTTTTATAGGCATCCTTTGTAGCTCAATAAAAGTTGAAAATGAAAAAATGCTTCTTCGTGGCATTTATCTCTGTTGGGTCAAGAGGTGTATGATGACCATGCTTAGGGGGAGGTAGAGAATAGACAATAGTGGGGAGGCCTCCTTTTCTTTAGACATATGAGATCAAACAAGAATTGGTTTATTTTACCATGGAAGACTCGAACCCTTGTACGAGTCACTTTTTGGGGAGAGCCTTGGGAGACCTTGTCCACAGAAAAGTTTAAGACATTTCTTGCTTTAGATAACATGAAATATGTGTAATGTGAATTTCTGTAAAATATTATGAAACAAATGCACATTCTAAAATAACACTTATGTTAACTTTATTCTCAGTTATGTGCTCTCTTTCCTCCTCCTTCTGGACTCAACAACAACAACAAAACCCCCTTCCAAGTAAAATCAGAAGTATGGAGTGAAGAGATATATCCCCTTCACCTACAGCCAGATAGGGCCTTGTGTTGAGACCTCTGAGAGAAGGAACCTTTGAGCCCTCAAGTCTGACTTCTTTTTCTCTCTGCTCTGGTAGTGTCTGTCCTTGGCCCCCATGGGTCACCTGCCCTCTCCTTTCTATATTTCTGTCCCAGCTCCAACATGTCTCTCCCCTCCCTTTATGTGCCTATTTCCTCCACCCACTTCTGCCTCCCTCCTTTTCCCCATGTGTGTTGGTAAGTTCACATTATATAAAAATCTTTTTACATGAAGATCTGTGGAGCTTCTGAGAACTGTCTCTAGTCTGTGAGAGGCCTGCCAAAAGTGGGGTCACACAGGTGGGCATCCGATGCCATTGGTCCTTAATCAGTTATCTTTCCATTTACAAAGGAAAGGGCAAATAGTAAATTATACCTAAGCCATCTTAGCACCCTGGACCATGCTATATGAAGGTCTATTATGAGATTTTTCTGTAAGTCACTTCTTATAAAGTTGTTGTTGTTGTTGTTTATGTTTTTTTTTTTTTTAGTGAGGCAATTGGGGTTAAGTGACTTGCCAAGGGTCACACAGCTAGTAAGTGTTAAGTGTCTGAGGCCAGATTTGAACTCAGGTACTCCTGACTCCAGGGCCAGTGCTCTATGCACTGTGCTACCTAGCTGCCCCTACTTCTTATAAAGTTTAATGATTAGGTAGGGATAGGTCCAGGTGCTTTGTCCCATTTGAAATCCAGTAAACTCTGGAGGGTTTCTTTTCATGACACAGGTTAAGCTTATTGGGTATCATGGACCCCTTTGACACTCAAGTGAAGCCTGTGTAATCTCCTTTTTAGAATAACATTTAAATTTAATAAAATAAAACACATGGTATTATAAAGGCAACCAATTATATTAGCATGCAATTATCAAAAGGGGCAGCCAGGTGGCACAGTGGATAAAGTGCTGGGCCTGAAGTCAGGAAGACTCATCTTCCTCAGTCAAATCTGGCCTCACTTATTAGCTGTGTGACTTTGGGCTAGTCACTTAACCCTGTTTGTGTCAGTCCCTCATCTGCAAAATGAGCTGGAGAAGGAAATGCCAAACCACTCCAGTATCTTTGCCAAGGAAATCTCAAAGGAGGTCACAAAGAGACACCCATGCAGTTATCAAAATGTTACAAGAAAAAGTTTATGTACTGTAAGCAAAGGACCTTTGATTTAATGGAAGGTGAGCCTTCTGCTTTGGAGGAAATATTCAGTCCATATCAACCCTAAGACATTGTCACATGGACCACTACTGGTACAAGAGTACTCTATGCCACATCTAGCCTTTCAATCCCCATTTGAAGTCTGGATCTTTGTTCTATCCATGTGAAATATATGCTTTTTTAAATTAATAAAGTATTTTATTTTTTCCATTACATGTAAAGATAGTTCTCAACTTTTGGTTATACAACCTTTCCAATTTCAAATTTTTCTCCCTCCCTCCCCTCCCCCCCCTCCCCTAGACAGCAGGTAATCTGATATATATATATATACACACATAATAACATTAAACATATTTCTGCATTAGTAATGTTATAAGAGAAAAATCAGAGCAATGACGAAAAACCTCAAAATAGAAAAACATCAGCACCAAAAATAAAAGAAATAGTATGGTTCATTCAGCATCTATACTCCACAGTTCTTTTTTTTCCCCTGGATTTGGAGATCCTCTTCTATCATGAGTTCCCTGGAACTCTTCTGTACCATTGCATTGGTGAGAAGAATATAGTCCATCACAGTAGATCAACACTCAATGTTGATGATACTGTGTACAATGTTCTTCTGGTTCTGCTCATCTCACTCATCATCAGCCCACACAAGACCCTCCAGGTTTCTCTGAACTCCTCCTGCTCATCATTTCTTACAGCACAAAAGTATTCCATTGTATTCATATACCACAACTTGTCCAGCCATTCCCCAATTGATGGGCATCCCCTCAACTTCCAATAAATTGCCACCACATAAAGAGCAGCTATAAATATTTTTGTACATGTCGGTCCCTTTCCCCTTTCCATGATTTCTTTGGGAAAAAGACCCAAAAGTGGCATTGCTGGGTCAAAGGGTATGCACAGCTTTATTGCCCTTTGGGCATAATTCCAAATTGTTCTCCAGAATGGTTGGATCAGTTCACAGCTCCACCAACAGTGCATTAGTGTTTCAATTTTCCCACAGCTTCTCCAACATTGATTATTTTCCTTTTTTGTCATTTTAGCCAATCTGATAGGTGTCAGGTGGCACCTCAGAGTTGTATTAATTTGCATCTCTCTAATCATTAGAGATTTAGAGTATTTTTTCATATGGGAATAGATAGCTTTGGTTTCTTCATCAGAAAACTGCCTGTTCATATCCTTTGACCATTTCTCAATTGGGGAATGACTTGGATTCTTATAAATTTGATTTAGTTCCCTATATATTTTAGAAGTGAGGCCTTTATCAGAAGTACTGGCCATAAAAATTGTTTCCCAGCTTTCTGCGTCCCTTCTAATTTTGGATGTATTACTTCTGTTTGTACAAAAATATTTTAATTTAATGTAATCAAGATCATCCATTTTGCATTTTATAATATTCTCTATCTCTTGTTTGGTCATAAACTGTTTTCCTTTCCACAGATCTGATAGGTAGACTATTCCTTTCTCTCCTAATTTACCTATGGTATCACCTCTTATGTCTAGATCATGTATCCATTTTGACCTTATTTTAGTATAAGGTGTAAGATGTTGGTCTATGCCTAATTTCTGCCATACTATCTGCCAGTTTTCCCAGCAGTTTTTGTCAAATACTGAGTTCCTATCCCAGAAGCTGGAGTCTTTGGGTTTATCAAACACTACATTACTAATGTCACTTACTACTGTGTCTCCTGTGCCTAGCCTATTCCATTGATCCTCCACTCTATTTCTTAGCCAGTACCAAATAGTTTTGATGGCTGCCACTTTATAGTAAAGCTCCAGGTTTGGTACCACTAACCCACCTTCTTGTGAATTTTTTTTCATTGTTTCCCTGTATATTCTTGATTTTTTATTTTTCCAGATGAATTTTATTATTTTTTCTAGCTCTATAAAATAATTTTAAGGTAGTCTGATTGGTATGGCACTGAATAAGTAAATTAATTTAGGTAGTATTGTCATTTTTACTCTATTAGCTCTGCCTATCCATGAGCAATTGATATCTTTCCAATTATTTAGATCTGATTTGATTTGTGTGAAGAGTGTTTGGTAGTTGTGTTCATAGAGTTCCTGGGTTTGTCTTGGCAAGTAGACTCCCAAGTATTTTATATTATCTACCATTACTTTAAATGGAATTTCTCTTTCTATCTCTTGCTGCTGGACTTTGTTGGTCATGTATAGAAATGCTAATGATTTATGTGCATTTATTTTATATCCTGCTACTTTGCTAAAGTTGTTAATTGTTTCAAGTAATTTTTGAGTTGATTCTCGAGGATTCCTTAAGTATACCATCATATCATCTGCAAAGAGTGATAGTTTTGTTCCCTCCTTGCCTATTCTAATTCCTTTAATTCCTTTCTCTTCTCTGATTGCTAAAGCTAACATTTCTAGTACAATATTCAATAATAGAGGTGATAATGGTCACCCCTGTTTCACCCCTGATCTTATTGGGAAGGCCTCTGATTTATCTCCATTGCATATAATACTTGCTGATGGCTTTAGGTAGATACTGTTTATTATTCTAAGGAAAGATCCACCTATTCCTAAACTCTCTAGTGTTTTTATTAGGAATGGGTGCTGTACTTTGTCAAAAGTTTTCTCTGCATCTATTGAGATAATCATATGATTTTGGTTGGTCTTATTGATGTGGTTGATTATGTTAATAGTTTTCCTAATGTTGAACCAGCCCTGCATTCCTGGTATAAATCCCACCTGGTCATAGTGTATTATCCTGGTGATCACTTGCTGTAATCTCCTTGCTAATATCTTATTTAAGATTTTAGCATCAATATTCATTAGAGAAATTGGTCTATAATTTTCTTTCTCTGTTTTTGCTTTGCCTGGTTTTGGTATCACCACCATATTTGTGTCATAAAACGATTTTGGTAGAACTCCTTCTTCACCTGTTTTTCCAAATTGTATGATATTGGAATTGTTCTTTAAATGTTTAGTAAAATTCACCTATGAACCCATCTGGCCCTGGGGATTTTTTCTTAGGGAGTTCATTAATGGCTTGTTCAATTTCTTTTTCTAATATGGGCTTATTTAAGGATTTTATTTCCTCTTCAGTTAACCTGGGCAGTTTGTGTTTTTGTAAATATTTATCTATTTCATTTAGATTGTCAAATTTATTGGCATACAGTTGGGCAAAATAATGCCTAATTATTGATTTAATTTCCACTTCATTGGTGGTAACATCACCCTTTCCATTTTTGATACTGGTAATTGGATTTTCTTCTTTCTTTTTTTAAATCAAATTAACCAATATTTTATCTATTTTATTGGTTTTTTCATAAAACCATCTCTTAGTTTTATTGATTAATTCTATAGTTCTTTTGCTTTCAATCTTATTAATTTCTCCTTTAATTTTCAGGACCTCGAGTTTAGTATCTAATTGGGGATTTCTAATTTGTTCTTTTTCTAGCTTTTTAAGTTGCATGCCCAATTCATTGATCTCCTCTTTCTGTTTTTTATTCATGTAAGCAGTTAGAGCTATAAAATTTCCCCTAAGTACTGCTTTGGCTGCATCGGCTGTATCACATAGATTTGGGTATATTGTCTCATTGTTGTCATTCTCTTGGATAAAGTTATTGATTGTTTCTATGATTTGTTGTTTGGCCCATTCATTCTTTAGAATGAAATTATTTAGTTTCCAATTGATTTTCATTCTACTTTTCCCTGGCTCTTTCTTACATGTAATTTTTATTGCATCATGATCTGAGAAGGATGCATTTACTATTTCTGCCTTTCTACATTTGACTATGATGTTTTTGTGCCCTAATACATGGTCAATTTTTGAAAATGTGCCATGTACTGCTGAAAAAAAGGTATATTCCTTTCTACCCCCATTCAATTTTCTCCAGACATCTATCATGTCTAACTTTTCTAGTAATCTATTCACCTTTTTTACTTCTTTCTTATTTTTCAGCTAGATTTATCTAATTCTGAGAGGGAGAGATTCAGATCCCCCACTAGTATAGTATTGCTGTCTAATTCCTCTTGTAACTCATTTAACTTCTCTAAGAACTTGGATGCTATACCACTTGGCGCATACATATTTAATGTAAATATTACTTCATTATCTATAGTACCTTTTAGCAAGATGTAATTTCCTTCCTTATCTCTTTTAATGAGATCTATTTTTCCTGTGCTTTGTCTGAGATAAGGATTGCTACCCCTGCTTTTTTTGTACTTTAGCTGAAGCATGATATGTTCTGCTCCAGCCTTTTACCTTTACTCTGTGTGTATCTCTCTGCTTCAAATGTGTTTCTTGTAAACAGCATATTGTAGGATTCTGGTTTTTATTCCACTCTGCAATTCACTTCCGTTTTATAGCAGTGTTCATCCCATTCACATTCACAGTTATTATTACTGACTGTCTATTCCCCTCCATTCTATTTACCCCCTTTGTACTTTCCCCCCTTCTTTCACCCTATTCCTCCTCACCAATGTTTTAC
Organism: Dromiciops gliroides; assembly: GCF_019393635.1. Taxonomy (NCBI): domain Eukaryota; kingdom Metazoa; phylum Chordata; class Mammalia; order Microbiotheria; family Microbiotheriidae; genus Dromiciops; species Dromiciops gliroides. The sequence goes on along the minus strand of NC_057866.1, from coordinate 171,715,768 downwards.
TCTTAAGAACTGCCTCCCCCAATCAGCCCTCCCTTTTTATCATCCCCCTCTCTTTTCTTTACCCTTCTCTCCCTTGCTTTTGTCCTCCCTTCTATCAGTCCCCCCTTTCCCTTGCCCTTTTGCTTCCCTAAAGAATGTGCTAAGTTTTTTTATCCCAATGAACATATATGTTATTCCCTCTTTGAATCAAATCTAATGAGAGTAGGGTTGAAACAATGTTCACCCCTCATTTCTTTCCCTCTATTGTAATAGGTTTTTTTTTTCACCTCTTCATATGATATAATTCATCCCATTCCACCTCCCCTTTCCTCTCCTCCCCATAGACTCCCTTTTTAATCCCTTAATGTTTTTGTATCATCACATCAAAGACAATTTATATTTATGCCCTCTGTGTAAAGTCCTTCTCTCTGCCCAAATACATTTACAGTTCTTAAGAGTTATGAATATTATATTTCCATGTAGGGATATAAACAGTTTAACCTAATTGAGTAACCTTTTTTCCCCCTCTGTTTACCTTTTTAAACTTCTCTTGAGTCTTGTATGTTAAGATCGAATTTTCTATTCAGTTCTGGTCCTTTCATCAGGAAAGATTGAAAGTCCCCAATGTCATTAAATGTCCATCTTTTACCCTGAAAGAGAATGCACATTTTTACTGGTTAATAGATTCTTGGCTGCAATCCAAGCTCCTTTGCCTTCTGGAATATCATATTCCAAGGCTTGCAGTCCTTTAATGTTGAAGCTGCCAGGTCCTGAGCAATCCTGACTGTGGCTCCATGATATTTAAATTGCTTCTTTCTGGCTGCTTGGAGTATTTTCTCCTTCACCTGATAATTCTGGAATTTGGCTACAATATTCCTTGGAGTTTTCCTTGTGGGGTCTCTTTCAGGAAGTGATGGGTGGATTCTTTCAATGATGATTTTATCCTCTGATTCTATGATATCAGGGCAGTTCTCCTTAATAATTTCCTGGAATATGGTGTCTAGATTCTTTTTCTGGTCATGGCTTTCAGGCAGTCCAATGATTCTCAAATTGTTTCTCCTGGATCTGTTTTCCAGATCAGTTGTCTTTCCAATGAGGTATTTCCCATTTTCTTCTATTTTTTTCATTCTTTTGATTCTGCTTGACTGATTCCTGGTGTCTCATGGATTCCTTATCTTCCAACTGTCCAATTTTAATTTTTATGGCATTGTTTTCTTCAGTGAGATTATTCACCTTTTTTTTCCATTTGGCCAAATGAATTTTTTAAGGCATTGTTTTCTTCAGTGAAATTATGCACTTTTTTTTTTCCATTTGGCCAGTCAATCTTTGTGCTTCCTTTTACAAGCTGCTGATTCTTTTTTCATAGTTTTTGTTTTTCTTTCATTTCTCTCCCCATTTTTTCTTCTACCTCTCTCAATTGATTTTTAAATTCCTTTTTTGAGCTCTTCCAGGAAGGCTTTTTGTTCTTGAGACCAATTCACCTTCCCTCAGGAGGCTTCACTTGTAGGCAATTTGAGGGTATTGTCCTGCCAAGAGTTTGTGCTGCCTTCTTCCCTATTGATACAGAAGCTCTCAATGGAGAGGGCTCTTTTTTTGCTTCTTACTCATTATTGCAGCTTATTTATTTATTTTTTGAGTTGAGATCTGCTCTGGGGGCACCAGGGTCCCCTGTTTTGGGCTTCTTGTGCAGGGGTATAGGTGTTGTGTGACCGGTTTTTTAATCTGATGCCTTTATAGTGTGTGCAGTTTGCCCCCCTGCACTTCCTGTCTGAGTGTGCTCGGTCAGGCACCTGATCCTGCCTGTCCTGTTCGTGGCCCTACAGCTGGCAACTTGCCCTCTCGGCTGGTGCAGGTAGGTTTTTCCACTGTCCTTCTTGGCCACCAGATTTTTTGAGCCAGGTTCCAGGGGCCTCAGTTGTTTGGCTGTGGCCCACAGCTCCTGCTGACTTGCCTCGACCCCCTCAGCACTGGGCTGCTGCCCTGCGCTGGGCCTCCCTTTTGCCTGAGCCAGACTGACCTTTTCCTGAAGTCTTCTAAATTATCTCTGGTTGGAAGACTGTGTCTCTCTGTCTCTTCGCAGGTTCTGTAGTTTCAGAATCCATGCAGAGGCTTGATTTAATGTTCTATTTGAGGGAACAGAAGGAGAGCTCAGGCAGCTTGCTGCTTCCTCTCCACCATCTTGGCTCCACCCCCCAGTACTCAAAATATATGCTTTTTTCAGCATTGTGTATTGTTGGTATTCCCAATTTATTTTGGTCCCTGTACCTTTTAGCTTTCTATCAAACTTTTTATTCCCCCTATTCAATATGAATGGAAATAAACTTCTAGAGTGTTCCAGGCATTTTCAACTCAAGCAAGTAATGAAACTTTATAAAAGGGTATTTGCTAAAGTGTTTTCCTAGGAAATGGTGGCAGAAATCATCCCCTATTCCAGTTTTGTGACAAACTGTACCAAAAATATACACAGAGTCAAAGGAAAGTAAGTTCAAACACTTACTAGCTGTGTGATCCTGGGCAACTCACTTAACCCTCATTTCCCTGCCCCCCCAAATAATGTAACACCATCTCTTTGTACCCCATTAAAAGCTGCACATGAAGAATTATTCTTGTTGTCCTTTGTCTCTATCAGTCAGGAGTTGTGTGGTAATTATGGCAAAGCTATGGTAGGGAAATGACACAGGTTATAACTGTGACCGTCTATTATTTAGAGACACAGTAAGAGAAAGGAAGATTACAGTATGTAACCAAAGATTGCCAGAGCAATAAACTATCTACTTTCCAGAATAGCCATGGGGGGCATTACCCACAGGGCCCACCCCAGTATTCACACAGGCCAGCCTTCAGTGGGATATCCAGTACATTTATCCTGTGTGTCAAAAACTCATTCCCACAGGAAAAAGTCTAATGATAATTCTTTCCTCAATGTGATTTCACACACAGACAACCTATACTCTCACCACTTGGTGGTGATAAGCTTTGTGTTAACTCATGTTAGATAAGCCTGAAAAACTGATTTGGGATAAATTCTTAGGGTTTGTCCAAAGGGAGCCCCTATATGTTCTAGATCGGTTAATACAATGAAAATGTAAGATTGTCCCCTTGGGAGAGATTCAACATCCACGTTTAAACCTAGATAGTGTTGGTTGTGGTGGTAGGTGCCTTCAATCTCTTGCTATTGTGGAGGGTGATTGTGGATGGATTAAGTTTTGGTGTTCTTGAAGTGCAGAAGGGCTAAATGTTGATCAGGGGACTTCACTGTTAGTCATCCATTTGGTGAGTCCTTGGGAGACTGGGCACGTGAGGTTGCCTGTGGTGGGGTGCATTGGCCCAGGGCAGAAATGGAGCAGGTCAAAGCTTCCCTGCCAATATGCAGTGGGGTTGTGTCTGTGAGTAGTTGATAACACTTTCCATTCTGGGAAAGAGAGGGAGAATAAATTTCCACAAGAAAAAGAAAAAAAATCACAACCTAGAGACCATAAGAACACATGTGGTACAATATTATCTACACCAACTCCAGAACTTCAAAAACCCTTTCAAAAAGCCTTCAGTTCTGGAAGAATACTGAGAGGTGGATGTGGAGGACAACATGGAATACAGAGGAATTCACTGAGCTAGAAGACAAGCCTTCCAGTCTCTCTTTCAAGTGCATTTATTTCTGTTTAGAAGGGATCAGATTGAAGAATACCTTGGTAGAGATTTTTCTTTTCTTTTTTATTTATGTAATCAACAAGCATTTCCCTAACATAACAAAAACAATAGTATATGAAACTATAAATTTACTGTGCCCAACTTTTCTTATTCCTGTCAAATAAATAACAAAATTATGAGATATATATGTATATACATGTATGTATGTATGTATTTTTAGCCTTTTTTCTACCTCTCCAATCCCCATGGCTACCATTAGACTTCTTTGTAGCTGTATTCCTGTAGATTAAGTGTTGTTTTCATTTGTGGCCAACTCTTCATGACTCCATTTGTGGTTTTCTTGGCAAAGATACTGGAATGATTTGCCATTTCCTTCTCCAGTTCATTTTACAATTGAGGAAATTGAGGCAAACTGCATTAAATTAATTCCCCAGGGCCACTCAGCTCAGTGTCTGAGGCTAGATTTGAACTCAGGAAAAAGAGCCTTTTTGGGTTCCAGGCCTGGTGCTCTATCCACTGGGCAACCTCTTGCCAGTCTCAAGCTCCCTTTAAACAGGGTCACTTTTCCCCTTCATATTGTATATTTATAGCCCCAGGCCATGGCTACACTACCCCTGGGCCCTTTTCCCTCTACCCTCACTCTCCCTAATCTCAAGCTCCAACATTTACCTTTAAATTGGGCTTTTAAAAGATTAGAGATTTTCTGGTTATAGGCCTTCAAGTTCTAAATACACACACACACATACACTTATACATACATACACACATATACATACATAAACATATATATATACATATATATATGTGTATATATATAGGCTTAGGGAATAACTGACATGCTTCCTTTGCCCATTCCTGCTGTGATATTGAACAGTCTTTAATTGGACACTTTTGCACGTGAAACACAAGCTCATATTGTGTTACCAGGATAACTTAAAGTTTTAAACTCCTGTGACAGGATTGGGCTCAGAATTATGAGTAATTGTAACTACATTGTCATTCAATGTTTGTTACCTTGTAGTTTCCCAGCACTAGGAAGCAGTCTTGCCTCAGACAGCCAGTAACACATGCAGCTTTGTACTTATCAGTTGGCTTTCCCTCTCTGATACTTGTCCTGGGGTATCTTTTCTGCCCAGACCTCACAAATCCAGATGAACTGCATTAGGTTGTGCCTGCTGGACTCATTCAGTCTTTGGGAACTTCGACCACTGAACTTCTTTCTTTCCAATGGATGTCCCCATCTCATCATATCTGATCACTGTCATATGTGGGCACCATTTGCAGACTATTCCTTTCACCCCTGACTGATTTAAAAAGTGGATTAATTTAGGGACTTAAGTTTTCTTATCTTTGCTCCACAATTAGGAGGTGGATGTTGAAGTTGATCACTGGACAGCTAATCTATGCAAGGAGTCACTGAGTAGAAATAAGTGTTCTTCTCCTTTCATATTCTCAAAATGGAGATATGCACACTTTCACGAACACTTCTGCCTGCCTAGAACAACAAATATATTTCTCTATCCAAAGGAAGGTGTCTGGCTAAACTGTGATGAAGGGGCCACGAAATTTCATGGTGCTTTGCAGAAATGCTTTATGTATTGGTTCCCAAACTTCCTTCTCTGAGTCTCTACAACCCATTTTTAGTCCTTGTCCTCCATCAGAGGAAGATAAGGAGAATAAGATTTCAATTGCCCTGAGGTTATGAAATATTCATGCCTGAAAAATGTTATTAACAGGTTTATTCCAGATCCTGCCTAAGGGACACAGCCTCAAGTTTAATATTGGTCTGGCCTGATCTGGTTACTGTATTTCATTTCAAACATTTCTACTGGGTAATTAGTACTGTAAGGGGCTAAAATTCTAGCTGGTTTGTCTAAAATGTCTAATGAGTGGTCACCAATAACTTATAAGCTTTAGCAAGAGTTTAGACTTTTAAGTATTTATTAAGGAGAATAAGAATTTGGTGAAGAGAAAGAGAAAGGCCTAGATTCATCTATCAAAGGGAGAGTCCATTTCTCGCTCCATTCTCCACCCGAGTCCTGAGGAAAGAGAGTGAGAGAGCCAGCCTCACCCCCTCTTCATCCCACAAGCAAACATCACTTCCTGGTGCCAAAGAAAAGCTGCATGGACTTGCCCTCAGAGGCCTTCTCCTCATGGTATCTTTCCTACAGTAAGTCTCCAGCAGGTGGCGTCATTCCAATCATTACAGTAGGGATATCAGAAATCCATTTTTCAGAGCCAATAACGAGTTAGCAAAGGAGTCTTTAAAAAAAAAAATAAAAACTGTCCCACAGAATAAGCACTGAATGAGAACTCAACAGGACTTGTTTGAAATTTGGTGAGGTTTTTTGCTGCAGAAATGAATATAGGGGGCAGTGAGGTGGCACATTGGATAAAGTAATGACCCTGGATTCAGGAGGACCTGAGTTCAAATCCAGTCTCAGACACTTGATACTTACTAGCTGTGTGACCCTGGGCAAGTCAATTAACCCTAATTCCCCGCCCCCCCCCCAATGAATGTAGTTATACTTTCACATAGCCCTGTTGAGGGTGATTATTAGACTCCAAGGAGAAATATATAAAAAGGGCTTTGTCAGTATAAAACCCAATATAAATCTAATGTTAAATGATTGTTAATTTTATAATAATTCTTCAATAATGAATTTTTGAAGTTTCACAGAGACATATAATCACACTTATGAAGTCATAAAAAGTTGGAAATGAAAAATTATTCCTTTTGGCATTTATCTCAGTCAGGTCAGGAACTATATGATGATCATGGCTAGGATATGGGTAAAGTTAATTAGAGACATGAGGTTTCCATGGAGGAATGCTCTTATTTAGACACATGATGAAATAAAGTAAGAATTGGTTTATTTAAAAAGAGAAGACTTGAGCATTGTACCTTTTATTTATTTATTTTTTTCAGGACAGCCATGGGGAACACAGCCACAGAAAACAGTTCAGTGTTGACTGAATCCAGATTATACTCAGTGAGAAACACAGGCCTGCCTACAATGTGGGCCTAAGAATTCAAGCACACAGTGGGGCAACCAGTACCATTGGTCCTTTGCCTTATCTTTGAAATCATCAATTCATTTCCTCCAGGGAAGAATAAATGGTAAATGGTGCCTAAGTTATCTTGGTACCTGGGTCCATACTTTATGGGTTTCTATTATGTAACAATTCCTGAATGTCACCTCTTAAAAGGTTGAGTGTTGAGTGAGGACAGGCTTAGATGCCTCATCCCATTTGAAAACTCTGGAGACTTTATCTTCATGAATGATATTGATGTCATCTATCCCATTTGGCAGTTCAGTAAAGACTATGTAATCAGGAAGACCTGAGTTCAAATTTGACCTCAGATGTAAATTAGCTGTGTGACCCTGGGCAAGTCACTTGACCCCGTTTACCTCAGTTTCCTCGTCTGTAAAATGAGCTAGAGAGGGAAACGGCAAACTATTCCAGTATCTTTTGCAAGAAAACTGAAAAGAGAGCCATGGAGAATAAGGAATGACTGAAATGACACAATAACAACAAAATGGAATCCTTAGAATAACATTTTAAATGGAATAAAATAATATACACAGTACCATTAAAGAAACCAATTAAATTAAAATTCAATTATCAAAATGCTATAGAAAAATTGAATAGACCCCAGCTTAAAAACTCTTGATTAAATGGAATGTAAGGCTTCTGCTTTGGAGGAGTTACTCAATCCTAATCAGAGCACAGACACAGGGACAAGACTTGATACAAGAGTAGTTTGTGTCAATCCATGAAATCCATATCTGTGTTCTATCTATGTTGATGAGTAAAATATTTGAAATATATGATATATTTTTGAAATGCATAATTTTCTCAGCATTAAGTGTATTTATTACAAGTGTCCCTATCCCTTTTCAGTCCCAAGACCTTCCTATTCAATAGGAATAGAAATAAAATTCTAGAGGATTCCATGCATATGAAATCAAGAATCAACATTTAGGAAGAGGTATTTACTAAAGTGCTTCCCTAAGAACAGTTGGCAGAGGCAGAGCCAAGATGGCAGAGGAAAGGCTATGACTCTACCGACCTCCCAAAAAACCCATCCATGCCCTAAAAATAATGCCATAAGACAACTCCCAGAGTAGCCTAACCCAAAGAAGAACAGAGTGAGACTATTTTCCAGCCAAGGATGGCTTAATTAGGCAACTGGGATCCCCTTGTTTTTAGCTGAGAGAGGAGTCTTCTGCACCAGCACCTTCTTTTGAGGCTTGGCCCATGAACTGGTGTGGGGTTTAGCAATTGACCGTGGGGATTTTTTTTTTTTTAATAGATTTGATATCTGTACCACTAACTCTGTGATTCCACATTTTTATCAATTTTTTTTCTCACTTTAACTGGTTGTGAGGAAATGGGTAATGGTCTCCTCTCAATAAGGATATAACCATCACCATTCAAATTACACTCCTCCATACCTGTTTGAAGACAAAGGTCTCAGTCCCCCTTCCCTCCCCTCCAGCAAACAGATCACATGGTTCAAGTAGCCCTGAGATGGTCTCAACTAGGTCCTCTCCAGGGAGGATGAAAGAAATGTCCCTATGTCCACTCCAGTTAGCTAGCTTTCCTGAGTAAACTGTAACCCTTAAGTAATCAGGCCAGTGATGAACAAGGGGAGGGTCCATTTCTAGTTAGGGACTAGGAATTAAAAAGGGGCCTGTGAGCACTCACTCTCTGTACTTGCACTTGCAGGCTGTAGCACTTATTTGTAAGTGTTCATTCTCTTGAGAATGAAAATAAATAAACCTTTGACACATCAATAAATAAGCCTTTGACACATCACTGCTGAGTTCCAGAGAAATATTGAGCAGGAGTTGTTTTCCTCTCACTGGCTCACGAGAATTTTACTGAGATTACTCAACATTCCTTTTCATACTTTTAAGTCTAACTCTAGTTTTGCTATGAATTTCTTGTTTTACTGAAACTTTTTCTTTTCTGAGTACCTGTAGCCATGTTTTGCTTAGACATCAGAAATTTGGTGTTCTGGTTTTCTGTTGATCTTTCCTCCCTATTTTTACCTCCAGCAGAGGCTTGACCTATATCCCAGCACTTTCCTAAGGAGGATCAGGTTCCAGCATCTAGGGGGAAATGAATATTCCCTCCCCTGCTCTCACCAGAAATACTCCAAAAAAGCTGTGCACATCAATCATGAAAAGAAAGGACAATGTGGCCTCTGACTACTGAGACTCAGAAAGTGTGACTGAGACTAAGGCCAAGGCCAAGAACTGAGCAGCCTATTAAGGTGCTGAGCAATTTCTTTGTCCTGTGATTTATTCCCTAGGCTTAGGGGACTAGCTTGGAGAAGCCCCAGGGGTGGGGGTAGAGGTGAGACATGCTCATTTTGGAGAAGGCCTTGGGTCTGTCTGACATTCCAAGGGTCAGCTTTACTCCAAGGGGGAAAACCATAAGCCCATACCTCACAAATAAACAGTTGTGAGTTTTTATCTCAGGTCTCATAAATATCACTATAACTTAGGTACCCTTTGTTATGTATGACATTTGACATCAAATTAGTTCCTTTTTCTCCTAATGAACTTCTACGTCCTGGATGGTTGTAATTATTCCTTTGTTAACCTTTTGATTACCTTGATTTTCCCCCTTTCCCCCCCTTTTTTGCCAGCCAGTCAGTGGAAAGAATTAATTAAGCACTTACTCTGTGCCAAGCACTTAGTGCATTTCTAAACTTCCCTGTAACCTCTCCCCATCCCACCGCCAATCTAACTAATCTACTTTGCTTGCTACATGCTTACCGTGATCGTTTTGCAACTTATGATATGACAGAGACTAATGGCAATAAAAATATTTTTTTTATTTCCAACTTTTAATGAGATTTAAAGTGATGGTCATGGGGCAGCTAGGTGGCGCAGTGGATAGAGCACCGGCCCTGGAGTCAGGAGTACCTGAGCTCAAATCTGGCCTCAGACACATAATACTTACTAGCTGTGTGACCCTGGGCAAGTCGCTTAATCCCAATTGCCTCACTAAAAAAAAAATAAAATAAAGTGATGGTCATACGGTTTTAGTCAGTCACCAGTTCATTTTTGGAGAGTATTTTTTATACAAATAACATTCATTCAACATCATATTTAGATTGATTTTTACAATTAGGAACAATGTTTGATAGATGTTCTTCTTTGATTCAATCAACCTTTTTACAGAAGGTGGGGAAACTGGAATAACAACCATTTCTGTAATGAAAAGCAAAAACAAACAAACAAACAAAACGATCCTGTTTCCTCAAAGGATTTAAGTAAATTTACTTTAAATTAAGCTAATAAATGTCAAGGATAGACTGGAACCCAACATAACACCAGATTATGACCAAGCCCAATTGAGGATTCACAGGGTACTAATTTTGTAGATTGGTTGTCTTTCTGAAAATTCTTTCTAGATAAGTGAGTATTGATGCCAAATAATGGATGTCTGATGTTATCCTACCAATTACCCAGTAGAAGTGCTTTGAAATCACACATCGTGAGCAATATCCTGAATTGGCCAGACATGTATTAGGCTAGCAAAATCCCTACCCTGTGGATAGGAAAATTAACTTGATGTTCAACATAGGGAGGAGTGTTGATGACAAAGTACCTATCTGTATTCCTAAAACACAAAGGAATAAATCCTCAGGAGGAAAGAGGACACCTTCATCTCTACTCAATGACTTCTTACACATATGAACATTGCCTACTGTCTCCCTCATCAGCCTCCCATTAGTGAATGCCCGATGTGAAGACTTGAGCCCCCCAAATGAAACTTTATTCACATTTATCTATGGTGAAAGGTATATTCTTCTGGTAGCTTCCATGTATGGTATTCCTCAGGTAATCAGACAAGATGAGATGTGGACAGGCAGGTGCTTTAGGAACCCAGGATCACATACATTGAAAAGAAAGAATGAGAGGTTGAGTATTTTAGCATCTTAGGGCCTGAGTGAACAGATAGGCTTGACAGAAGGTCCCCAACTAATCTAATTCTTCTGTACCCATGAGATAAGGCCCCCAAATTTCCCTTCAAAAGAGTTATTTGAGTAGGAGAACAAAGTTATTTAAATTGCCCCACAGTCTGTATGTGCCTTGACTATTTTTTACTATCTACCTGTCAACCTAAAAAATCATTAAAGTAATCAACACAACCAAATTAAGGTCTTTAATCAGGGCAAAGGAGTTATAACTCATGATACCACCATAGTAAGATAGGAATACCCAAAGGATGGGGCTGAAAAAAGAGTTTATATAGGTTACAAACAACAACAACAGCACATCTTGGTGAAAAGGCTATCTTTTAGGTTAATTAACAAGTTGAAAGTAAAGAGATTATTTTGGGGAGATCTACTAAATTATCAGAGGCTGAAGTTTGACAAAGTATGGTCAGCCCCAGGCAATTCATTGGTCTGAGCAAATGAAACTAAAAGAACTCAATCAGTTCTCAGTAAATTGTGTTTATCATTTCCTCTTCTTGGTCAAGACAAATTCTGGAATTCCATATATGACCAAAAAGAAACACCAAGAGTCTGATATCTTGATGTTTATAAAGAGGGGAAATTTTATACATATTTACCAATTAAAAAAAAAATTTGCTGGGGCGGCTAGGTGGTGCAGTGGATAAAGCACCGGCCCTGGATTCAGGAGTACCTGAGTTCAAATCCGTCCTCAGACACTTGACACTTACTAGCTGTGTGACCCTGGGCAAGTCACTTAACCCCCATTCCCCCCCCCACACACACACACACAATTTTTTTGCTAATGGGAAGACATAATACAGAAATAGTAACTAGTGTACATTCAGTAGGTGCTACTGGAACATAGGTTGCAAAAAAGTTTTAAATTAATGTAAGATGGGGCAAGGAACAGAAGATTCTCAGCTCACAGGTGGTGTGTCTTGGGAAAGTGGTATACTGGGCTGTCATCTGCTTTTTTACCCCTGAGTTACTAGGAGATCCATTTGGGGATTGGAGCTCCTCTTCAGATGAGAGATGTATCTATCCAGTTGACAACTTATCTTTTTTTGTGTGGGACAATGAGGGTTAAGTGACTTGCCCAAAGTCATACAGCTAGTACGTGTCAAGTTTCTGAGGCTGAATTTGAACTCAGGTCCTCCTGAATCCAGGGCTGGTGCTTTATCCACTGCACCACCTAGCTGCCCCAACAACTTATCTTCAATTTTGTGGCACAGGGGGTTGTCAGCAGGACTTCGTAGGGACCTTTCTACCTGGGTTGTAGGGAATCCCTCCATAGGTGCTTTTTCCAATAGACCCCATCTCCAGGTTCCAGGTTCAGGGTAGGCTGATTTAAGGTTGAGTCTATAGAAAATAACAGAGATAAGATGGTTAGGGTCTCCAAAAGTTTGGGTGAGTCCTCTACTATAGGACAGAAGGGAGATCTTGGTGGTGAGGGAGTTGCTGGAGGAAGAAAGAAGGGGCATAAGATGCCTACTGATGATTTCAAAGGGTGAAAGGAAATATTTACCAAAAGCAGTTTCCCTAAGGTTCCAAAGAACTAGGAAAAGGGCTTTTGGCCTGGGCAGACCCAATTTGCCAAGCTGAACCCGAATAATTCCACTTATTCATTCTAGCAAATTGGAGGAATGGGGGTGGTGAGCACAGTGTAAATACTAACCACACAGCTAAAAAATGGGAGATGACAATGGAACCAGTAAAATAAGTGCCCCTGTCACTGTGAATTTCCTTAGGAATTTCTCAGGTAGGAAAAATCCTTTCTAATAACCATTTGCCTATGGCTGTTGCTGTGGTCTGTCTACAAGGAAAAGCCTACCCAATGTGAAAACATGCAAACCATAACTGATAGGAAGTTATAACTAGAAGAGTGTGGGAGATGAATAAAATCAATCTGCCAGACTTTGGAAGGGGGCCTCAGGAAGAGGGAAATTTCTGGGGGGAAGTCTTAGGGGCTTGGTAACATTATATTTGAGACAGATTTCACATTGTAGATAAACATCATGTACAGCTTGCCTCATTTTCCCCCACCAAGATTTGTAGCCCAAACTAAGCATCTTGCAAGGACTCCAGTGACTTAAAGAGTGCAGTGAATCCCACTCATGGCCTTTTATTTTTGGGCCAGCAGAATCAAGAGTAATTCAAAATAGAGACCCCAGTGGGTGACCATCAGTGTTGTGGGTGAGACTTAGTCAAATCTTGCCAATTTTCCAAGTATTTGCAATCACGCAGTCCTTGATTTGAAAACAGACCCCAGTGGCCATCCTTTTGGGATCTGTCAGAACAGACTCAAGTTATCCAGTCTTCTATGGACATAACAAGATCCTAGATCAAAGAACTTCAGGAACTCAAGTGAAAAAGTCTGGAGTTCTGAATTTGAGACACCCACTTCCCCAAGTTAAGCCACTGAATTTGAGTCTGAACTAGAACACAATGCATTCCTACTGGTGCCAAGCATCCAAAGTAATAAATGGAGTTAAGCTGCATGGGGGTCGGAGGATTCTTCAAATCCTGGACAAGTCCCCAAATATATCACCTGAAAAATTATTAAAGCAACCAACATTACAAAATTAAGGTCTTTAATCAGGGCAGAGGAGTTAAAACTGGTGATACTGATATAGGGGGTGGGTTTAATTGATCAAATTGATCATGAGATGTCCCAAAGAATTACAAGACTCAGTGACTCAGTTTCCCAAGTTTTACTGCAATACTGTGAGTGACCACAGGGAGAGCACCAGGGAGGTATCTCAAATAGGGGGATGAAAATGGTTAGATTTATACTGAGAAAAAGTAGATTATCTCCTCATTATCTTAATGTCCTCCTTGTGGAAGGTACAAGGGAGGACCTATCCTAATTTGGAGTTCCTGCAGGCTTAAGCCAAACCCTGAGGCAGGCCTTCAGGACCTCCAAGAGCCCTTAGATTAAGTGGCCAATGTAGTCACAGATAATAAGATAGCCTTAGACTATTTACTTTCTGCCAAAAGTGGGATATACAAGATTCAGAATACTTTGTGCTGCATGTATATCATGGCAGACACAGCCCATTGTTCTCCAGCTCTCCATACTGGACTTCAGGGTATTCTTCATACCAATAGTTTTGATCATTGCATGCATCTTGCTGTGTGGACCTTGTATTTGTGATATTGTCACTGCTTTAGGTGATTCTGGGATTAAACCCTTCACTGAAGCCACAGTAATGCCCTTGGGACCCTTGGACTGCACCCACCAAACTTTTCACTCCCTCTCTCTTTAATCAACAGGGACATCCCTATGCCCCATTTTTTAGCCTTGAAGAAGTTACAGAAGATGGACTTTTGCCCCTTTCTCCCCAGAAATAAGGAGAGGGGGGAATGATGTGAGAATGCAGTAGGACCCCAAGAAACCTAAAGATCCCAACCCCCAAGGAATCATGGGAAAAGTACTTCAGGGAGAAGGTGGGGCTGAGCATGACCTTGATAGGCTGATAAGCAATATCAAGGTCTGCAAGATGATTTGCAGGATATGGATGGATGCTGCATATCTTATTGATACCCCATTATTCAAAGATCCTCTCACAGTTATCTTGCCCTTCCCTTCCCTTCCTGTCTTTTCTAAACATCTAAGAGAAGACCAAGTCTTCTCTTACTCCAGTGGGGAAGTCACCATGGTGATCTGTACCCTGGCCATTATTCCCCCCTCCTGACAAAGCTCTTTTTTATTTTACAAGATTCATGATCAGCCTCCAATTTGGGGGTGAACTAGCCCCCCCCCATTCCAGGTTAAAAATCACCCCAACACCCTCCCACAGGGATTTACTGAGTTTCACAGGTGTTAAAAATAAGCCTTCTCTTCCTTAGACTTTAAAGACTGCTTTATTACAGGCTGTTGGTGACATGCTTCACTGTTTCTCCTCTCTTCAGCTTTCGGTCAGGGATTCCATTTATCTTCTCAAAGGGTTGGCAACATGAGGACATATGCTCCCCTGCTCCCAGACAAACTTCAGTTTGCTCTCACCTCTGTAAAATCTTTGGGACACTACATCTTGCCCTCTGGCTTGACTTGTCCTTCCTTAAGTGTGGTGGCCTCCTAGTGTGTGTGTGTGTGTATAAAATATATGTGAAACAAGCAAAGAGTTTGACTTACCGAATGCTTTAAAATTAATCTTTAATGTTTTCCTCATATTTCTCCTGGATCTTTTATATCAGTTTTTTCATTGAGTTCTATCCTTTTTGTTAGAAACAACTGAAATTCTTTCAGTTGACAAATGTCCATTTTTTTCCATTCAGGATTTTATTCAACTTTGCAGGGTAAATGTTTCTTGACAACCCCAGATCTTTGCTCTTCAAAATATAATGTTCCAAGAACTACAGTATTTTAGAGTAGAAATTACTAAGCCTTGTGAAATTCTGGCTTTATTTTCACAGCCTTTAAATTGTTCATTTATTTTTGCTTTACTTTTTGCCTGGATTCTCAGGCCCACACATTAGGCAGATCTCTGTTTCTCATAGATTGTAGACTGGGTTCAATCAAAAGAGAGCTGTGTCTTGTGGTCCATATCCACTAAAGACCCCCTGAAAGAGTGATTTCTCAGTGCTCAAATATCCCATGATCAAATCCCCACTTTTTGCTTTATCTCATCACAGACCTGAATAAGCATGGGTCACAACTGGAATTTCTATTTTCTGCTTCCCCTATTATATACTGACCATGATCATCATGAAACTCCTGACATACTAGAGATAAAGCAGTAAGTCATTTCCCCCAAAATTTGAATGAGGTACAAAATGTTGGTTCCACATCTTTATTGAAAGGGAACAGCTCATTTTTGGAGATTGCCTCTACAAATCACAAACATTAACATCATTTTGCATTGGATTTCAAACTTACACAGGACTTTAGATACATTATATCATTTGAATCTTATAATCATCCTTGGATGCTAAGTGGCAAAGGTGAAACTATACTTATATATCGAGTGGAAAAACAAAAAACCAACCTTATCTTGTGTCTTTGAAGCAATGCATATATTAAATGACAAAGCTTAACTTGAACCTACTAGAACACCAGATTTTTGACCAAGCCTTATTGATGACTCATATTGGAGGTTTATATTGGAGAATAGTTGTCTTTCTGAAGAGGCTCCTTTGATAAGTCGGTATTGCTAGTAAATAATGTTTCTCTACCAATCACCAACAGGAATGCTTTGAAATAACACATCCTGATCAGTAAGCAGAGTAGACCAGACACATATTAGACATAGATCTGTGTCTCTCCAGAAAAGCCTAGGAAAGTGACAAATAGGTGACATAGTGATTAGAGTGCCTGCCCTGAGGTTAGGATGACCAGCATTCAAATCTGGCCTCAGATACAAATCTGACCCTGGGCAAGTCACTTTACCTCAGTTGCCTCAAAAAAAAGGAAGGAAGGAAAAATGGGAGGGAGGCAGACAGAGAGGAAGGAAGACAGAAAGAGAGAGAGGAAGGAAGTAAGGAAAGGAGTAAAAAAGAAAGAAGGAAAGATAGAAAGAAACTCAAAGAAGAAGGTATTTTAGGCAGTAATATTATAAAGACATGAGAATCATTGGGATTCCACTCTCTTCCCCTTCTGGAGGACAAGGAGAAAAGAAGGGTCGAAGAGGCTCAGAGAAAGAAACGTTAGGGAAACGATAGATGAAACATTTCCTCAAAGCATCATAAAATGAGATGGTCCCTTCATCACAATCCAGAAAAATGCCAACCCTGTGGATAGGGACATAGAATGAATGTTCGAAGTAGGGGGGAGTGGTCCTGATAGTGTGCATATACCCATTTTGAATGTATGACAGAAGTAATGCATCTTCATCACAGGGAATATTGACATCTCTCCTCAGTGACTCCCCACATACACCAACTGTCCATTGCCTACTGTCTCCTACATCAACCTCCCAGTAGTGTGTTCCAGATATGAAGATCTGACTTCCCAAAATGATACTCTCTTTAAATCGATCAGGTGTAAAAGTTACAGCCTGCTGGTAGCCTCCATGTACAACAGTTTTCAGATCCTCAAAGACAATGAGATATGGACAGGCACTTTCAATATCCAGGGTCACATCCACTGAAAATAAGAGAGAACAAGCAGTTGAAAGGTTTAGCTTTTCTAGATCTAGATAGATAGATAGGCACAGCACAGGGTCTCCTATTCCAGGTTCTCTCTACCTATGAGCAAATTTTGTAGAAAAAAATATCCCTGCATCATGACAAAGTAATAATTTGGGGGCTCCTTTGGCTGATCTGTAGCTAGTCTGGCAGGAGGTGGGGGTTGGGGGGGGGAATGAGAAAATTTCAAGGCTTCCCTGGATGCCCATCCATTCAACCTCCATTAAGCCCTTGAGGAATAAGATTCTCACCTTTGAAGTATGTCAGTATTTCACACATCAAAGTATAATGAAAGGAGATCCTTGGAGTGCTGACAGTGTCTGGAACATGACCCAAGAGTGACTCAGACCTGCAAAGAATACAAATACATTTAACCTCAGTGATGGGCACAGGCACTTGGTCTCACTGCCCTTCTTCCTGTCAGACAGATCCTCCATCTAATTAGTACATTATTCCATAGCTCCTCTATATATTTCCATGCACAAACCTCCTGCTGCTCTTGCCCTCTGAGACCTCAAATTAAATCTTACCTTTTCAGTGTATCTCCTACCACCTGTGGAGAAAGAGAAGAAGATAAGGTGAGTGCTAGACTTTGCTATGCCTTATACACTGGCACTTCTGTGCTGTGATTCTCCATTTTGCCCACTAAATAACAAGTACTGAATATAATTGACTCATTTCCCATGGACTTCACTGACCTACATTCATTGTGTCTGGAGATTTTCCTCAAAAGAATTGTCCAGATGTGGAAAGCTCAAGAACCTTTTGCTTACACCCTTGTTTGATTTCTAACACATTTCTCTCAAGTTTTCATAAAACATAGGACTTCGATCCTTGCCTTCTGAACCAGAGCACGTGCAACATATATTGATTTCTAGCGGGTGTCACATGAGCATTATGAGGAACATGTTCTACTCCTATGCCCTCCACCTCTACTGAATTGTCAGCACCAGGGTGTTTTCCTTCATACTAATGGTCTACTTGGATTTTTGAATTAGGAAATCCGATTGTTGTCCTTTTGGAGGGTTGGTTTTTCTTTTTCTTTTTTTCTTTTTTAGCTATCATATTTTCAGACCCAACATAAGTTGAGGAGAACACCCAAGTAATGATCTTTTCCTTATCTATTGTACTCTTGAATATATGAGCATCAAGACTCTTAGAATTCTGTGTAAACTAAGAAGCAACGAGATTCTTAGATACTGCAATTAATTTCATTTATTTGCTCATTCTTTGCTGGGTTTTGAAGATCTTAGGGAACTGTGCCAGTCAAGTGTTACTGGATTATTATATAATTTCCAGTTCATACCTGTAGTATCTGGACGTTGGTTTTCTGGCAATTTTTCTCAACATCTGTGACCACCTCTCTCAAGCTTTGAAGCTGCTTGGAGAGTCTGGCCTCACTTTCTCTTATACTCTTCAGGTAGTCAATTTCATGCCTGGCCAGCATTTCAAGATGACCCTCTTCTTCTTGCTGTAGCAAATCATGGAATCTTTTGTATTCGGCTGTCAGACTCTCTCTGTAGGCATGGCTCTTTTCCTTGAAGTAAATACGTTAGTCTTGATAAGGTTCAAAGGCTTCTCGATGTCCAAAAGAAAACATGGCCCTGATCTCTGCTTCATAAGTGAGACTTTGTGCATAAATAAGCATTTATTTATGCCTTCCAACTACATTATCATCTATTTTGAGAGGTCTGTTAATTTATAGGATAAAGAGATGTCTTTACAGTCAGGAAGACCAGATCTTCCAGGTTCTACCTCTGGCACACAATAACCTAGTGAGCCTGTATAAATCCAATGACATTTAATGGTCTATAGAAGTTGTGCTTAAATCAAATAGAAATGGGTCCTTGCTGCTTATATATTGACTCAGCTTCAAATCAACATTATCTATGTTGTATTGTATTTTCTTTTGTTGTTGCTAAATATTTCTCAATTACATTTGACTTTGGGTTCAGGTGAACTCAGGAATTTTTTGGGCTGCTTGCTGCCCAGTTGGCCTTGAATGGAACATCTCTGCAGCCAGGCAATTCTCTAAGACTAAAAGTAATAAAAGGTGGGTACTTGTGTTGGCATTCAAAAATTCCTAATGAAATCACAAACCCCAGTGCTTCTCCTGGATAACTTTTTCTATAGTTGAAAGTTTTTAAGAGGTAAAATGGCATGAATTTCTACTCCCAGAAGGGAGCCCAGAAACTTTCCCTTGGGATTGTCCTTGGAACTTCAGACTGTCCTGAAGATTCTGACTCCAATAGAAAGAAGCTCTACACTTACCTTCCAACTATCCTCTTTCTTCCTCTCTTCAGTCAGCATCTTCTGAACTGTCTCCATTTGTATCCAGCAAAAATCCAAAGTCTTTTGGAGCTTGTCCTATGGAAACACCACCATTAATTGACCCATGATGCTCTTGCCTAGAGTAGATCGGCAAAGCCCCACCATATTAGGTCATGGAGGCCAGTGATTCTTAAAAGTGCCTATTGCTGTGTGTGGCCTTGGAGCTAAAAGGTACAGCTGATGCAGATACTTCAGATGATCCATGGCTTCTAGGCCAGCTATATTTGAAACAAATGATTTGTTCAAAAGAACCACCAGTGGGAGTGACTGAATGCAATTCCTTCTCTGAATTGCTTCTCCACAGAAACCCAAAGGAATATAAATTTTGACCACTGAAACCTCACAAGAAATCATGGGTTTCATTCCTTACTTATTCTTTCATTAAAACAAACAAACATATGGCCAATTAACTCTCTTGTCCCAGGTAGCTTCATTTATGATTTCTTGAAATAGGGCTCTGGAAAAGCAGGCTTGATAAAGCCTAATGGGATTCAAATGGATCTACTTGACCATGCCTTAAACCAAAATCACTCTGTCTCTCACTGATGGTCCAGGCCTTACCTGTTGGTTCATTGTTTGGGCTGAATGGCTCAAAGTGAGTGTAAATAGCAATTGTTTCAGTTCTAGTCAGAAAAGCCCAAGGTCTTCCCCTCCCACAATGACTTCTTTTTGAGTAGGTAAAAGAGGTAATTTCCTTCCCTCATTTCTTATCTAGAGTTAATCACTGGACCCAGATGGCTCTGGATGAGCGAGTGAGACTGGTGATTCTCTACAGCTCTGCCTCACTTAAATCCAATCCATCTGCAGGTCAAGACATGACCTTTCTGCTGTCTTTGGTCCTCTTTGAGAACAGGACAAACAACAAGAAATAAAAAACAACAATCTCCATAGAAACACTTACCCTAGCATCCTCTCCAGCCTTTTGTATAGGCCATATTGTATGTCTGCTGTGTTCTGGGGTTTGAAAGCAAACTTCACAGAGCAGGACTTGGTCCTCCTCACAGAACAGGTTTTGCTCTGTCTCATGCCTGTCACATTTCATGATTTCCTCTTTAATCTTCAGCAAGTAGGGTTCCACTTGTCTGGCCATGCTGGACAAATTTTCGAGAGAGTGATTGCACTCCAGGTCTCTCAAATGGAAGGGTCTTTTGCACTCAGGACAAGGGCAGGGTTGGTCAACTTCTCCCCAGTTCCTGAGGAGGCAGTGGTGGCAAAAGCTGTGGCCACAGCCCAAGGTTACTGGGTGATTGAAATAGTCCATGCACAAAGAGCAGGTCAGCTCTTCCTTGAGGTTTTCAGCTAAATGAGCCATGTTCCCAAGCAGAAACAGAGACTGATGCAATTTCCAGGAAGTGATGGAGAATAGGTCCTCAGCCTTCTCTCCTTGTGCTTATTTATCTCCTAGGGTCCTCTGGACACTTTCAGTTTCTCACCTCTGAAAGAGGAGCATCATTTTACTCAGGTTGAAAAGAGAAAAAAGCAAGGGCAAATTAGTGAATGGACTAGGCCAAAGTAGACTAAAGACCATGCCTTCAAAGATCTGTGGTTGTAGAATTTAAGCTCTCTTTCCCAAACCCACAATAGTCTGAATCAGTCATTCTAGTGAACTTAGAAGTCCCCTTCCCTCTTTTTCCAGCCTCATGGATTAAGTTGTCTCCCTGCTTCTACCTCTCCCCTCCAACCAGGAAGTCTAACCAATGCCTACGTTCTCTTGGAGATAATCTTTAGAAATAAAAAGGAAGCATCTGTTATGCACAGCTGGATACTTTTGACCCAGTAATACCAGTACTAGGTCTGTGTCCCAAAGAGATCATAAAAAAGGGGAAAGGACCCACATGAACAGAAACATTTATAGCAGCTTTCTTTGTGTTGGCCAAAAATTGGAAATCGAGGGGATGCCCATCAACTGGGAAATGGAATACTATTGTACGATAAGAAATGATGAGCAGGAAGATTTCAGAAAAACCTGGAAAGACTTCAGTGGACTAAGTGAAGTGATCAGAACCAGAAGAACATTGTCCACAGTAACTGCAACGTTGTGTGATGATCACCTGTGATAGCTGAGCTCTCCTCAGCAATGCAATGATCCATGACAATTCCAGACAACTCTGGATGGAAAATGCTCTCTACATCCAGAACAAAAAGAACTGTGGTGTATGAACGCAGAACTATTTCTGCTTTTTGTTGTTGTTACTTGTTTTCATTTTTTGAGATTTTTTCCCTCTTTTTTGGAATCTTTTTTCACAATGCTTCTGATACAGAAATATGTTTAATGTGATCGTGCATATATAACTATATCACATTGCGTTCTGTCTTGGGAAGTGGGGAAGGAAGTGAGGAGGAGAAAAATTTGGAACTAAAAATCTTATGAAAACAAATGTTGAAAACTATCTTTATATATAATTTGAAAAAATAAGATGCTTTTAAAATTGAAAAAAGAAGCATTTGCTGAAACATTTTATGAAATTTTAACAACTCAAACTCCCCAAACAATTCCAAAAATTGTTGCTATATATTAATGGTGAAACTACTGTGTTTCACAAGCATTTATGGAACATTTAGTAATATTTTCCCATTAATCTTTGTCCATGTTGTGATGTTTTGTAGCATGTAACATATTATGTGGTCACCTTCTTTCTGTCCCATGTTTGGGGAAAATTAGCTGGGGTTCCTAATATATTGCTCCTTATAAATTAGAAGCTTTACCACCAGTTTGGGGCATTAAAAATTTATTAAAGTATATGTGGCTCAGAAAGTTTAAAGGCCTATCTAGCCTAGAGGAGAGAAGAAATCCCAGCCTGGGCTCCTTCATCCCCCAACCCCTCCACCACCAGCCCATCTGAGAATATGTCTGCCCCAGAAGCTTCCTCTGGGTCCCAAGGAAAGGCGGCGCTTCCACAATGTGCAAAGCTAATTGGCCAGCATCATTCGAATCTATTGGTTTACTGGACTTGAGGGTGGTCCATGAGCAGAACATGCTGAGGTCAGACTTCAGAGAACACACCCTCTGAGGAACAGGTGTTCATGTAGGTGTGGTTTTAATTAAGTTAACTTTAAGTGAGTTAATTAGTAAAGTGAGTCTAATCAATCTTTTTTTTTTTTTTGGTGAGGTAATTGGGGTTAAGTGACTTGCCCAAGGTCACAAAGCTAGTAAGTGTTAAGTGTCTGAGGCTGGATTTGAACTCAGGTACTCCTGACTCCAGGGCCGGTGCTCTATCCACTGCACCACCTAGCTGCCCCAGAGTCCAATCAATCTTAATATTATCCCCTCAAGGGGAGGGGGGCCTCTGGACATCCCAAAACACATTTTCTCAATAGTTTTAAACTTGAAATTATTCTAGTATCATACCTAGTACATGGTCTCATCCTTCACACACAAAATTCATAATCAATAGCTTCTCAGATATCAGTGTAGGATGAGGCCAGAGAGAGCATGTTAGCCAACTTCTTTATTTGACATTTAAGACTTGGAAATTCAGGAAATCTTAAAATCTCCCAATTTTAAGCTAAGTAGTCACCTATCAGGTTAGGGAAAAACAAAGCTGAATAACATTTTGTCACCAAATCTGGGGTTAGAAATTAAAATATCTTTGCTATAATCTTGATTTTTCTTTTTCAGAGCACTGGGGGTTAAGTGACTTGCCTAGGGTCACACAGCTAGTAAGTGTCAAGTGTCTGAGGTTGGATTTGAATTCAGGTCCTCCTGACTCCAGGGCAGGTGCTCTATCCACTGTGCCACCTAGCTGCCCCTGCTATAATCTTACTAAAAGTTGCTCTGTCCTCAGGTGAACCTGACACTCTCCAGGGATATTCTCTGCTTTGATATCTCCTTCTTTCTTTAATTGAGCTGGTAGCTTCATACTCCTTCACCTGGAATGAGCAACCTCCATGGCTTTTCTTGGATAGGAGTTGCTGCCTGAAATTAGTCAAACAAAATCATTCCAACGTGGGGATACTTACCTTTACTTCCACAGATCTAGGTTTCCTTCAGGCTCTACAACTCCAGATCTGAGTCTCCAAGAATCAGACTCTGATTTGGATCATTCCATTGACCTGGCCCTTTATAGCCTCTAGGTTCCTAGGCTCTACCTCTCTTGTTCACACCTGAAGGATGTGATCTCCTTAACATCCTTGGTTCCTGGGCTCTGCTTTAGATGGAAGTAGCAGGGAAGAGTTTGCACCTGAGGGAGTTTCCAATCCAGAGCTTCACAGGGTACTGAGTTTAAATCAGCCTGGAAGGTGTGACCTCCTTAACATCCTTGGTTCCTGGGCTTTGCTTTAGATGGTAGTAGCAGGTCAGAGTTCAACTTGATGGAGTTTCCATGCCAGACCTTTACCAGGTACTGAATTTAAATCAACAAACATTTCATGCTTCAATTTTTCAATCTTAAAAGTATATTATTTTTCAAATAATATATAAAGATAGTTTTCAACATTAGTTTTCATAAGATTTTTAGTTTCAAATTTTTTCCTCCTCCCTTCCTTCCCCTCTTTCCAAGCCAGAAAGCAATCTGATACCGATTATATATGTACAATAACATTAAACATATTTTTTCATTAATAGTGTGAACAAAGGATCCAAACAAGAGTGAAAAAAATCTCAAAAAACAAACACAAACAACAACAAAAAGTAGGAAGAGTTCTGCGTTCATACACCACAGTTCTTTTTGTTCTGGATGTAGAGAGCATTTTCCATCCAGAGTTGTCTGGAATTGTCATGGATCATTGCATTGCTGAGGAGAGCTCAGCTATCACAGGTGATCATCACACAACGTTGCAGTTACTGTGGACAATGTTCTTCTGGTTCTGATCACTTCACTTAGTCCACTGAAGTCTTTCCAGGTTTTTCTGAAATCTTCCTGCTCATCATTTCTTATCGTACAATAGTATTCCATTTCCCAGTTGATGGGCATCCCCTCGATTTCCAATTTTTGGCCAACACAAAGAAAGCTGCTATAAATGTTTCTGTTCATGTGGGTCCTTTCCCCTTTTTTATGATCTCTTTGGGACACAGACCTAGTACTGGTATTACTGGGTCAAAAGTATCCAGCTGTGCATAACAGATGCTTCCTTTTTATTTCTAAAGATTATCTCCAAGAGAACGTAGGCATTGGTTAGACTTCCTGGTTGGAGGGGAGAGGTAGAAGCAGGGAGACAACTTAATCCATGAGGCTGGAAAAAGAGGGAAGGGGGCTTCTAAGTTCACTAGAATGACTGATTCAGACTATTGTGGGTTTGGGAAAGAGAGCTTAAATTCTACAACCACAGATCTTTGAAGGCATGGTCTTTAGTCTACTTTGGCCTAGTCCATTCACTAATTTGCCCTTGCTTTTTTCTCTTTTCAACCTGAGTAAAATGATGCTCCTCTTTCAGAGGTGAGAAACTGAAAGTGTCCAGAGGACCCTAGGAGATAAATAAGCACAAGGAGAGAAGGCTGAGGACCTATTCTCCATCACTTCCTGGAAATTGCATCAGTCTCTGTTTCTGCTTGGGAACATGGCTCATTTAGCTGAAAACCTCAAGGAAGAGCTGACCTGCTCTTTGTGCATGGACTATTTCAATCACCCAGTAACCTTGGGCTGTGGCCACAGCTTTTGCCACCACTGCCTCCTCAGGAACTGGGGAGAAGTTGACCAACCCTGCCCTTGTCCTGAGTGCAAAAGACCCTTCCATTTGAGAGACCTGGAGTGCAATCACTCTCTCGAAAATTTGTCCAGCATGGCCAGACAAGTGGAACCCTACTTGCTGAAGATTAAAGAGGAAATCATGAAATGTGACAGGCATGAGACAGAGCAAAACCTGTTCTGTGAGGAGGACCAAGTCCTGCTCTGTGAAGTTTGCTTTCAAACCCCAGAACACAGCAGACATACAATATGGCCTATACAAAAGGCTGGAGAGGATGCTAGGGTAAGTATTTCTATGGAGATTGTTGTTGTTATTTCTTGTTGTTTGTCCTGTTCTCAAAGAGGACCAAAGACAGCAGAAAGGTCATGTCTTGACCTGCAGATGGATTGGATTTAAGTGAGGCAGAGCTGTAGAGAATCACCAGTCTCACTCGCTCATCCAGAGCCATCTGGGTCCAGTGATTAACTCTAGATAAGAAATGAGGGAAGGAAATTACCTCTTTTACCTACTCAAAAAGAAGTCATTGTGGGAGGGGAAGACCTTGGGCTTTTCTGACTAGAACTGAAACAATTGCTACTTACACTCACTTTGAGCCATTCAACCCAAACAATGAACCAACAGGTAAGGCCTGGACCATCAGTGAGAGACAGAGTGATTTTGGTTTAAGGCATGGTCAAGTAGATCCATTTGAACCCCATTAGGCTTTATCAAGCCTGCTTTTCCAGAGCCCTATTTCAAGAAATCATAAATGAAGCTACCTGGGACAAAAGAGTTAATTAGCCAGGTGTTTGTTTTAATGAAAGAATAAGTAAGGAATGAAACCCAAGATTTCCTGTGAGGTTTCAGTGATCAAAATTTATATTCCTTTGGATTTCTATGGAGAAGCAATTCAGAGAAGGAATTGCATTCCGTCACTCCCACTGGTGGTTCTTTTGAACAAATCATTTGTTTCAAATATAGCTGGCCTAGAAGCCATGGATCATCTGAAGTATCTGCATCAGCTGTACCTTTTAGCTCCAAGGCCACACACAGCAATAGGCACTTTTAAGAATCACTGGCCTCCATGACCTAATATGGTGGGGCTTTGCCGATCTACTCTAGGCAAGAGCATCATGGGTCAATTAATGGTGGTGTTTCCATAGGACAAACTCCAAAAGACTTTGGATTTTTGCTGGATACAAATGGAGACAGTTCAGGAGATGCTGACTGAAGAGAGGAAGAAAGAGGATAGTTGGAGGGTAAGTGTAGAGCTTCTTTCTATTGGAGTCAGAATCTTCAGGACAGTCTGAAGTTCCAAGGACAATCCCAAGGGAAAGTTTCTGGGCTCCCTTCTGGGAGTAGAAATTCATGCCATTTTACCTCTTAAAAACTTTCAACTATAGAAAAAGTTATCCAGGAGAAGCACTGGGGTTTATGATTTCATTAGGAATTTTTGAATGAGCTAACTCCTCTGCCACCACAGGACCCGACTTTTCAGAAGTTTTAGTCTTGGAGAGTTGCCTGGCTGCAGAGATGTTCTATTCAAGGCCAAGGGGTCAGCAAGCAGCCCACAAATTTCCTGAGTTCACCTGAACCAAATTAAAATGTAATTGAGAAATATTTAGAAACAACAACAAAGGAAAATGCAATACAACATGGATAATGTTAATTTGAAGTTTTCTGAGTCAATATATAACCAGCAGGGATCCATTTCTATTTGATTTAAGCACAACTTCCATAGACCATCAAAAGATCAATGGATTTAGACAGGCTCAATAGGTTATTGTGTGCCAGAGGTAGAACCTGGAAGATCTGGTCTTCCTCTTTATCCTATAAATTAAAAGACCCCCTAGAGTTAGATAATAAAAATATAGTTGGTATGCATAAATATATGCTTATTTATGCACAAAGTCTCACTAATGAAGCAGAGATCAGGGCCATAATTTCTTTTGGATATTGAGAAGCCTTTGAACCTTATCAAACCTAAGGTATTTACTTCTAGGATAAGAGCCAAGCATACAGAGAGGGTCTGACAGCAGAATACAAAACGTTCCATGAATTGCTGCAGAAAGAAGAACGTTGAAATGCTGGCCAGGCATGAAATTGACCACCTGAAGAGTATAAGAGAAAGTGAGGTCATATTCTCCAAGCACCTTCAAAACTTGAAAGAGGTGACCATACGTGTTGAGAAAAATGGACAGAAACCTAATGTCCAGCTTCTGCAGGTAAGAACTGAAAATTATCTAATAATCAAATAATACCTGACTTATTCAGTTCCCTAAGATCTCCAAAGCCTAGAGAAGAATGAGCAAAAAACAAATGAAATTAATTGCAGTGTCTAGGAAGCTGGTTGCATCTTAGTTTACACAGAATTCTAAGAGTCTTGACCCTCAGATATCCAAGAGTACAATAGAGAAGGAAATGATCATGACTTGGGTGTTTTCCTCAGCTTAAGTTGGGTCTGAAAATGAGAGCTAAAAATAATTTAAAAAACCCTCCAAAAGCACAACAATTAGATTTCCTAATTCAAAAATCCTAGTAGACCATGAGCATTTAATATGAAGGCAAATAGCCTGGTGCTGACTCTTCAGTAGAGATGGAGAGCACATCCAACCCTTCCTAGGAGTAGACCATGTTCCTCAAAATGCTGATGTTCCACCCCCCCGGAAATCAATATATAATGCACGTGCTCTGGTTCAGAACGCAAGGGCCTAAGTCCTAAGTTTTATGAAAGCTTGAGAGAAACATGTTAGAAATCATACAAGGTTGTAAGCATAAGGTCCTTGAGCTGTCCACATCTGGACAATTCTTTTGAGGAAAATCTCCAGACACAATGAGTTTAGGTCAGTCAAGTCCATGGGAAATGAGAGTCAATTATATTCAGTACTTGTTATTTAGTGGGCAAAATGGAGAATCACAGCACAGAAGTGCCAGTGTATAAGGCATAGCAAAGTCTAGCACTTATCTTCTTCTCTTTCTCCACAGGTGGTAGGAGATACACTGAAAAGGTAAGATTTAATTTGAGGTCTCAGGGGGCAAGAGCAGCAGGAGGTTTGTGCATGGAAATATATAGAGGAGCTATGGAATAATGTACTAATTAGATGGAGGATCTGTCTGACAGGAAGAAGGGCAGTGAGACCAAGTGCCTGTGCCCATCACTGAGGTTAAATGTATTTGTATTCTTTGCAGGTCTGAGTCACTCTTGGGTCATGTTCCAGACACTGTCAGCACTCCAAGGATCTCCTTTCATTATACTTTGATGTGTGAAATACTGATATGCTTCAAAGGTGAGAATCTTCACTGATAACAATGAACTTACATTTCAAAGGACCCATGGTATTCCTCAAGGGCTTGATTAATGGATCTTGAATGGATGGGCATCCAGCCTTGACATTTTCTCATTTCCCCCTCCCCCCAAACCCCCTACTTCCTGCCAGACTAGCTACAGATCAGCCAAAGGAGCCCCCAAATTATTACTTTGTCATGATGCAGAGATATTTTTTTCTACAAAATTTGCTCATAGGTAGAGAGAACCTGGAATAGGGTACCCTGTGCTGTGCCTATCTATCTATCTAGATCTAGAAAAGCTAAACCTCTCAACTGCTTGTTCTCTTTTATTGTCAGTGGATGTGACCTTGGATGTTGAAAGTGCCTGTCCATCTTTCATTGTATTTGAGGATCTGAAAACGGTTGTACATGGAGGCCGCCAGCAGGCTGTGACTTTCACACCTGATCGATTTAAAGAGAGTATCATTTTGGGAAGTCAGATCTTCAAATCTGGAACCCACTACTGGGAGGTTGATGTGGGAGACAGTAGGCAATGGACAGTTGGTGTATGCAGGGAGTCACTGAGGAGAGATGTCAATATTCCCTGTGATGAAGATGCATTACTTCTGTCATACATTCAAAATGGGTATATGCACACTATCAGGACCACTCCCCCCTACCTCGAACATTCAATCTATGTCCCTATCCACAGGGTTGGGATTTTGGTGGATTGTGATGAAAGTACCATCTCATTTTATGATGCCTTGAGGAAATGTTTCATCTATCATTTCCCTTACTTTTCTTTCTCTGAGCCTCTTTGACCCTTCTTTTCTCCTTGTCCTCCAGAGGGGGAAGAGAGTGGAATCCCAATGATTCTCATGTCTTTATAATATTACTGCCTAAAATAGCATCTTCTTTGAGTTTCTTCCCTCTTTTCTTCCCTCTCTCCTGCCTGCCTGCCTCTCTTTCAGCTTCCCTCCCTTCCTTTTTTTTTTTTTTTTAAGGCAACAGAGGTAAAGTGACTTGCCCAGGGTCAGATTTGTATCTGAGGCCAGATTTGAATGCTGGTCATCCTAACCTCAGGGCAGGCACTCTAATCACTATGTCACCTATTTGTCACTTTCCTAGGCTTTTCTGGAGAGACACAGATCTATGTCTAATATGTGTCTGGTCTACTCTGCTTACTGATCAGGATGTGTTATTTCAAAGCATTCCTGTTGGTGATTGGTAGAGAAACATTATTTACTAGCAATACCGATTTATCAAAGGAGCCTCTTCAGAAAGACAACTATTCTCCAATATAAACCTCCAACATGAGTCATCAATTAGGCTTGGTCAAAAATCTGGTGTTCTAGTAGGTTCAAGTTAAGCTTTGTCATTTAATATATGCATTGCTTCAAAGACACAAGATAAGGTTGTTTTTGTGCTTTTCCACTCGATATATAAGTATAGTTTCACCTTTGCCACTTAGCGTCCAAGGATGATTATAAGATTCAAATGATATAATGTATCTAAAGTCCTGTGTAAGTTTGAAATCCAATGTAAAATGATGTTAATGTTTGTGATTTGTAGAGGCAATCTCCGAAAATGAGCTGTTCCCTTTCAATAAAGACATGGAACCAACATTTTGTGTCTCATTCAAATTTGGGGGGGAAATGACTTACTGTTTCATCTCTATTTTGTCAAGAACTTTATGAGGATCATGGTCGGCATATATTTGGGGGAGGTAGAAAATAGAAACTTCAGATGTAGGCCCTGCTTATTCAGGTCTATGATGAGATAAAGCAAAAAGTGGGGACGTGATCATGGGAAATTTGAGCACTGAGAAATCACTCTTTCAGGGGATCTTTAGTGGATATGGACCACAAGACATGGCTCTGTTTTGATTGAACCTAGTCTACAGTATATGAGAAACAGAGATCTGCCTAATGTGTGGGCCTGAGAATCCAGGCAAACAGCAAAGCAAAAATAAATTAACAATTTAAAGGCTGTGAAAATAAAGCCAGCATTTCACAAGACTTAGTAATTTCTACTCTAAAAGACTGTAGGTCTTGGAACATTATATTTTGAAGAGCAAAGATCTGGGGTGGTCAAGAAACATTTACCCTGCAACATTGAATATAATCCCGAATGGAAGCAAACATGGACATTTGACAACTGAAAGAATTTCTGGTGATTGTAACAAAAAGGATAGCTCAGTGAAAAATTTGATATAAAAGATCTAGGAGAAATATGAGGAAAACATTAAATATTAATTTTAAGGCATTCACTAAGTCAAACTCTGCTTATTTCATGTATATTTTATACATACAAACATTAGGAGGCCATAAGGTGGGGGCAGTACATGAAAAATCAGGGATCCAGAGAGGACAATACACAATCCAAGGAATGCCCATAGCTGATCTTTAATATGGGGCATAGGGAATTGTGGCATAGGAAATTGAATGATAGACTTAAAGCAGGACAAGTCAAGACAGAGACCAAGATGTGGTGTGTCCCAAAGATTTTACATAGGGGAGAGCAAACTGAAGTTTGTCTGGGGAAGGGGAGAGGGTGGGGGAGCTTATAGCCTCATGTTGCCAACCCTTTGAGAAGATAAATGGAATCCCTAACCAAAAGCTCAAGAGAGGAGAAACAGTGAAGCAGGTCACCAACAGCCTGTAATAAAGCAGTCTTTAAAGTCTAAGGAGAAGGGGGCTTGTTTTAACCCCTGTGAAATTCAGTAAATCCCTGTGGGAGGGTGTTGGGGGTGATTTGTAACCTGGAATGGGGGGGGCTAGTTCACCCCCAAATTGGAGGCTGATCATGAATCTTGTAAAATAAAAAAGAGCTTTATCATGAGGGGGGAATAATGGCCAGGGTACAGATCACCATGGTGACTTCCCCACTGGAGTAAGAGAAGACTTGGTCTTCTCTTAGATGTTTACAAAAGACAGGAAGGGAAGGGAAGGGCAAGATAACTGTGAGAGGATCTTTGAATAATGGGGTATAAATAGGATATGCAGCATTCATCCATATCCTGCAAATCATCTTGCAGACCATGATATTGCTTATCAGCCTACCAAGGTTATGCTCAGCCCCACCTTCTCCCTGAAGTACTTTTCCCATGATTCTTTGGGGGTTGGGATCTTTAGGTTTCTTGGGGTCCTACTGCATTCTCACATCATTTCCCCCTTCTCCTTATTTCTGGAGAGAAAGGGGAAAAGGTCCATCTTCTGTAGCTTCTTCAAGACTGAAAAACAGGGCATAGAGATGGCCCTGTCGATTAAAGAGAGAGGGAGTGAAAAGTTTGGTGGGTGCAGTCCAAGGGTTCCAAGGGCATTACTGTGGCTTCAGTGAAAGGTTTAATCCTAGAATCACCTAAAGAAGTGACAGTATCACAAATACAAGGTCCACACAGCAAGATGCATGCAATGATCAAAACTATTGGTATGAAGACAACCATGAAGTCCTTTATGGAGAGCTGGAGAACAATGGGCTGTGAGTGTCTGCCATGATATACATGCAACACAAAGTATTCTAAATCTTGTATACCCACCTTTGGCAGCAAGTAAGTAGTCTAAGGCTATCTTATTATCTGTAACTACATTGGCCACATAATCTAGGGACTCTCAGAGGTCCTGAAGGCCCAAAGCAGTTTTGTTAAAGATCGTTTCAATTGCTACAGTCAGATTAGTCAGGACTGCCTCATTTTCTAGGTAGCCCACCAAAGGAATGGCAAGGGCTGCAGGTTTATGGATCCACCACAGAAAATTGTCCCAAGATCTGCTTTTTGTCCTCTGCCTTTCTTCAGGATGGAGAGGGCTCAGAGGGTTCTGATATAGGCATACATGAGGATCTTTAAAAAGCACAATGCACTGACCATAATAAATGTAGAGGCTGAGGCAAGAAGTGGCAAGGAGCAGGGACATAAAAGCTTCCTCAGGAGACTGTCCTGGCACAAAGAATGCTGTCCCTGCCGGAGATGCCAAGGGGCTTGTCTAGTGACTACAAATAAACCTATATCTTTGAGAGATGATAGGTTGCTTGCTTGACTTTAACAACATTATTCCCCCATTCAGAAGAATTGTTGCAGGAGACAAGCATCCCAGATCTGAGAAAGGGTGTTTCCTGAAGTACAAGCATAGCATATGGCCTGGAGGCATTAAGGCCATGAGCTGGGAGCTGAGAGTTCTCTGCTCTCTGTGGGTGTCTCTTACATACCCAGCAGTCTGGAGGGCCTGCCTTAGCTCCTAGTTCTCCTAATTGAATCAGGGCATTATCACTCCAGATAGCAGAGAGTGCATAATTCAAAAGGTATGGGAGAGGCCAGAGGATGGTGAGGGGAGTGGCCATAAGCGGGATGGTCCTGAGGCAGCAGGCAGTGTTAAGAACAAGAGCCACAAGGAACCAAAGGGTCAAAAGTAGAAATAAGCAGGGTATACAGAAGAGGAAATACTCATTCCAGGGTGTCTGTCATCAGAAGAGAAACTTGAGATCCTCCACCAGTTCACAGGGATATAGATCCTTCTTTTCCCCACCGTTTGATTCTGAGGGGATAAGGGGGTTATTTAATTCAAGAAACATGAGTTCATGTATTCTTCCCCTTAAGCTCTACAGCTGTGGGTGGTGAGACCATGACTGATGAAGACCCTCCCATCAAGGCATTAGTTGGTTGTGTCCCTCTGTTTTCCAGGTTTTCAGAAACTCTAGGTCCCTGGGTTGGGCTGGGTACTTGTTGCAAGGTGATAGGTGAGTAAAATCTATCTGTCAATGTTCCCCAGCAGCCCCCCTTGTCTTTGGATTCACTTAAGGAGAGGGGAGTGTTTGATTGCCCCAGTGCTATTGGTTTGGACACATAACACAGGAACTTCAGACACTCTGGATGGTCTTAGAGATGTCCTGCCCTTAAAAAGAGTTGTTAATCAAGTGATTAGAGCTTCCCTTCCCAGGTGAGTGGAATTTTGAAGTCTCATTGCAAAATTCTACCTCATATTCCTGGGGAGAAGCAGCAAACCAGAATGAGAGTGCCCCCATCCTGTATCCTCAGGAAGAAAAACTTGACTTTTAGCCTGTTTAGTCTCCTCCTTGGCTTAGGAAGGGGAGATACCGTGGGGAAAAGTATGGTTCAAGCGCTATGGTGGACTGGTGAATGTACGTGACAGCTCATTTAGCAGCAAGTTCTGCCTTGAGATTCCCTTGTACTATGGAGTATCTAAGTTAAAGTGATAGTTATGAAACCTGAGATGAAAACTCACGAGTAAGGGTTAGGGTTTCCCCCTTGGAGTAAAACTGTTCCTTGGAAGGTCAGATAGACCCAAGGTCTTCTCCAAAATGAGCATATCTCATCACTACCCCCACCCCTGGGGCTTCTACAGTCTACTCCTCTGAGCCTAGGGAAAAATCACAGGACCAAGAAATTGCTCAGCACTTTGATGGGCTGTTAAGTGTTCTTATTCTTGGCCTTGTCCTTAGTCTCAGCCACACTTTCTGAGTCTCAGCAGTCAAAGCCCACAGTGTCCTTTCTTTTCAAGATTGATATGCACAGACTTTTGGGAGTGTTGCTGGTGAGGGCAGGGGATTGTATAGTCATCTTCCCCTGTATGCTGGAACCTGATCCTTCCTAGGAAAGTGCTGGGATATAGGGGAAGGCTCTGTTGGAGGCAAAAATAGGGATGCAAGATCAACAGAAAACTAGAACACCAAATCCCTGATGCAGTCTAAGCAACACATAGCTATAAGTAATAAAAAAAAATTTGTTTCAGTAAAACCAAAAATGCATACCTAAACTAGAGTTGGACTTAAAAGTATGAAAAAGAATACTTAGTAATATCGGCAAAATTGTCATGAGCCAGTTAGTAAAAGAAAACAAAAACAATAACAAAAACCAAGTTGATAAAAATGTGAAAAAATCCAAACTCAAAAACATTGAACAAAGGTTGACAAACTCAAAATTTAGTACAAGACACCTAAACCATTGACTTACTCTTTGAGTGATATCCCATCCAGCCCATCCAGGCTGCTCCAAAGAATCTTACCAGAAGACTTCA
This sequence comes from Dromiciops gliroides, assembly GCF_019393635.1. Lineage (NCBI taxonomy): Eukaryota > Metazoa > Chordata > Mammalia > Microbiotheria > Microbiotheriidae > Dromiciops > Dromiciops gliroides. The sequence goes on along the minus strand of NC_057866.1, from coordinate 171,681,802 downwards.
TTCCATACTAGATATTTGCAACATTCCAATAAGAAACAAATCCCCAAGCAACAACAATTATCAGCAACAATGAGAACTAATCATCATGTAAAGGAAGAAATAGAACATTTAGGTTTAGAACATATCAAGGAAGAGTAAAAACTGAAAGGTTAAGAAAGAAAGAAACAAAGGAAAGGAAAGAAAAGAAAAGAAAAGAAAAGCTAACAGGAACATTCAACCATGCTAAAGAAGCATAGTAAAAATGTTCCTCTGGATGAACCTCCATTGTTCATTCCAGATATTGTATCTACTGTAAAATGAGAAAGCTCATTTTATGCATATATAGAGACACACCTCTTGTCTCTTCACCTGAAAACAAGTATATAAGTGGGCACCCCGCAAACAAAAAACCACATAGCAACAGGTGTCTGTGTGTGTGTGTGTGTGTGTGTGTGTGTGTGTGTGAGAGAGAGAGAGAGAGAGAGAGAGAGAGAGAGAGAGAGAGAGAGATGTTAACATTTAAAAAAATGTTTTTGGGAATCATTGTGTGCTCATTTATTTCTTTGTGTACAAAGGAGTACTTTTAAAGTTTTTGGTAAATCAAAAATTTAACTTGAGTTTGTTAGTAAAAAGATTGAGTTGACTGTAAAAAAACTAAATTTAATTCTGTTTAGAAGTCAATTTACACCTGAGTTAGGCAGACTCATTTGATGCAATTAGAGGCTTTTCATGGAAACTGCAAGAAATGTCATGTCCTAAGTACCAAAGATACATCCATCCCATTTCAGATATGTATGGCCCAGTTCTGAAATCAAGAGGAAGTCTGGCCTTTGCCTTATTTAAAATAGAGGAAATCTTTAGGGAACTCTCTAGATTCCATTCAAGAAATTCTATTTAATGTTTTGCATGACTACACATGTATAACCCATAGGTAATTGCTTGCCATCTAAATGTGGGTGCTTTGGGGGGGAGGGAGAACTTTTTAAAACTAATGTTAATTGTTTTTACATGTAACTGGGGAAATCCTAAATAAATTTTTAAAAAGAAATTCAATTGAAGTCAACCTAAGAAACATTTATTTAATAAATATTAAGTTCAGGAAATGTTCTATATACTGGCCATATCAAAACAGGAAGAAAACACTCACACTTCTCAAGGAGCTGACGTGCTACTTGGAACAAGTGGAAATAGAGGGTATCCAAAAATAAATAAAAGTAAAATCTGTGATTATTATTGTTATTGTTTTCACTAGACCTGACTTCAGATGTGTAGCATGATCTTGGTTTACTGCTTCCTCTATCATAGACCTCCATCTTACAACTTAGAGAATCTAGGCCACTGTTTGTTCTCTCTTTGTCTCTTTCTGTCTTTGTCTCCATCTATCAATCTATCTCTATGCATTAATCTATATGTATCTATCCATCTATCTATCTATCTATCCATCTATCTATCTATCTATCCATCCATCTATCTATCTATCTATCTATCTATCTATCTATCTATCTATCTATCTATCTATCTATCTGTCTATCTGTCTATCTGTCTATCTGTCTATCTGTCTATCTGTCTATCTGTCTATCTGTCTATCTGTCTATCTGTCTGTCTATCTATCTATCTATCTATCTATCTATCTATCTATCTATCTATCTATCTATCTATCTATCTATCTATCTATCATATATCTACTATCTAACATCTATCCGTTTATCTTGGTTATTACTATTGTCATACTCCAAGGGGGGAAAATAGGAGCAGAATTGTCTTCACTTTTGCTGACTTGGAGGAACTCAGATGTATATATGCATAAACACATGGCAGGTACCATCCAGGAGCTAAAATATCAAAATATTTTTATAACACTTTTAATCTGAGTACCAGCATTGTAATAAACTTGGTGAGTTTTATAAAATGGGCATTTAAATGCTTCTTCATTCATAACAATCTTGCACTGAACTTTGTCACCCACAAAATTCTCTAAGAGTTTTAACTCTTGGCTAAATCGCTTCCTATGTTTAGATTAGAAATACCCCAAGCTGTATTTATCTTTAGCTAAATTCAGTAGCTGACAGAAACATTGTTAACAACAAGCTAAATGGTTACTACTGTTACATACACTCTCATACATATGACATTCAAATATCAACTAAATCTTTTAAAATACCACAGGAAGCAGAAGTCTTGAAACCTTCCATATTACAGAATACTTATTTGCTCTTGTTGTCTCAAAAATTTTACCTTAACTCTTAAATAATTTAGAACTCCAAATTTAAATACAACTTAAATTAAATTAATTCCAGTTCAATTCAGAAAGATCTAATCCTCAAAGGAAAATAAAGATCAGAAGACACTTTTAATAAGAAGATAGCCTATGATACACAAATGAATTTATGGAAAAGTTACCAAGTAGACTTTAATTGTAGCAAAAACTTGAGATGGGATGTATAGATAGACTTAAGTAATAAATTTCAAAACATTGAAGATCAAATAAGTTGCTTATAATAAAACCTGTTTGGCCTAAGGATATGCTGTACAAACAGCTGTTATTTCCACATTAAGTAATAATCTTAAATAAAATTGACTTTTCCATTGATATAACAAAGCATTCCATAAGATATGCTTCTCAAAGAAAACTGCACCAAAATTCTTTTCTAGTTTTAGTTTTAATAATAAATGTAATAAATTTTGGTCCCATAAACTATTGCATCCATACCTATTTATGCTTATATCATTTTGAAAGATCTAAGGAATTTATTTTATATTGAAATACATATTTAGTTATAGGCAAATATTAATTTATTAAGTTGTTTAGGATCTAGAAAGAACCTTAATTCTATGCTGAATTGCTCAGATGTTGTTTTGTTTTTGTAAACAAAACAATCTTCTATATATTTTTTAAGATAAACTTCATTGTAGTTATATCATTGTCAGTCCCACTCCCACACTGAGTGAGGTAACATTTACAGCTATTCAGAAGGAAATGACATTTACTTGTAACTCCAACACTATTTATAATAATTTGAAATATTTTAGGGAATAATCAAATACAATAATTAATATGTATGTACTGTTAAATATCTTTATTTTAAAATATAAATAATATTTCATTTTTTCTAATTACATGTAAACATAATTTTCAACATTTTATTTTTCTGGGCAATGAGGGTAAGGTGACTTGCCCTGGGTTATGTCTGGGGTTGGATTTGAACTCAGGTCCTCCTACATCCAAGTCTGGTGTTTTATCCACTGCGTCATCTAGTTGCCCCATCAACATTCTTTTTTAAAACAATTTTGAGTTCTGAATTTTTCTCCCTGACTCCTTGCCTCCTTTCCCCCATCATCAAGACCACAAGCAATCTGATACAGGTTATACACATGTAAATATGTTAAAAATATACCTACATTCGTCATGTTCTGAAAGAAGATACAGAAACAAGAAAAACAAACAAAAAAAACAAAGTGAATGTAGTTTGTTTCAATCCACATTCAAATGTCATTCTTGCTCTGGATGTGGAGAGCATTTTAGATCATGCGTATTTTGAAATTGCCTCGAATCCTTGTATTTTCTGAAAAGAGCTAAGTCTATCTTAGTTGATCATCACAAACTGTTGCTGTTACTGTGTATGATGTTCTGGTTCTGCTCATTTCACTTTCTATCAGTTCATATATCTTCTCAGATTTTTCTGAAATCCTCATTTCTTATAACACAACAGTATTCCATTACATTAATATACCACAGCTTATTCAGCCATTCCAAACTGATGGGCATCCCCTCAATTTCCAACATTTTACCACCATGAAAATGGCTGCTACAAATATTTTTCATATGTAGGTCCTTTCCTCTTTTTTAGGATCTCTTTGGGATACAGACCTAGTAGTGGTACTGATGGATCAAAGGGTATATACATATTGCCCATTGGGCATATTTTCATGTTGCTCTTCAGTAAGGTTGGATCAGCTCACAATGTTGCCCAATTTTCTCACATTCCCACCAATATTTATCATTGTCCTTTCCTGTCATATTAGACAATCTGATAGGTGTGAGGTGGTCCCTCTGAGTGGTTTTAATTTGCATTTGTCTAATGAAGTGATTTAGAGAATTGTTTCATGACTATAGATAACTTTAATCTCTTTTTTGAAAACTGGCTGGTCACATCCTTGGACCATTTATCAATTGAGGAGTTGCTTGTATTCTTATAAATCAGACTCCGTTTTCTAATATTTATGAAATGAGGCCTTTATCAGAAATATTGCCATAAATATGTAAGATATTTCCCATGTGTATTATATTATAATATTTCTATGTAGGCAGCCCAATGGCACCTAAAAATCAACTTCTGAACCTTTGAACCTATATTCATCTCCCATCAATGGGCCCATCCACCAAACTAATCCTTTTATAGCAAGAATCTCTACCTCAGGTGTTGGTCATTAAGATGAGGATAGTGAACTATTGGTGATTTAAATGAAAGGCCTAATTAAAGATTCAAAAAAAGTGGTTTTAAAGCACTTTACAATTTATGAGTTTCAACATTGTATCAGAAACTACTACTGTCTCACCATTACACTCTAACAAATATGACACTGATCTTTATTCTTGTCTCATTCTCCTTATTAGGGTGATTAAGAACAGTTCCCATTCTATTTCCTCAATGACATACTTTTTTCAGAAAAGAATACTTTAAAAGGATTTGCTGAAGTGAACTCCCTGAGTTGTGAAAATTTTGCCTTGCTCACTCAGCCCCAGGTGTGAATGCAGCTCTGGTGCCATATTCTAAGACAGAGGGTGGAGCACCGAGGTGTGAACCAGGTGAGTTAGCCCTTAGCATGTGTGAATCTAGGCAGGTGGAGCCTGGGGGCTCTGAGGGATATAAAAGGGACCCACCATAAACTTCAGGGTCAGACTTTGACTCTTGAGAGCTCATATCTGGAGCCACAGATCCTGAAGGAAACCAACCAGGTCCACAGAAATTAAGGTGAGTTTCCCATCTGGAAATGTTTGGGGATAATGATGCCACTTCTTCAGAGAAGATATGAAGCTTACAATGTTCTGAGACCACTGGGAGTTGAATCAGTTCAAGAAGGAAAGTATTGAGGGATTTTTTCTTCCATCATTCCAGGAGATTCATTGGGCCTTTCTCTTTCTCCTCAGGAACATGGCTGTAGCCCATTTAGCTAAAGACCTCCAGGAAGAGGTGACCTGCCCTGTGTGCATGGACTACTTTATCCAACCAGTGACCTTAGGCTGTGGGCACAGCTTTTGCCGCCTGTGCCTCCTTGGGAGCTGGGAAGAAGTGGACCAAGCCAGCTTTTGTCCGGATTGCAGAAGATCCTTCCAGATGAGAGACATAGAGCCCAACTATCGACTAAGAAAGCTGTCCAGTATAGCCAGGAACCTCAGACCCTACTTGCTACATATCAGAGAGGAAAAGATCACCTGTGAGAAGCACAAGGAGGAGCAAACACTGTTCTGTGAGGAGGACCAAACCTTGCTCTGTGCTTCTTGTTTCCAAAGTCAGGAGCACAGGAGCCACACAGTGCAACCTCTCCACAATGCTGCCGAGGCTTCTAGGGTAAGTGCTTCTAAGCAGAAGGAATCCAGAGAGGATGACTTCATTCCCTCTGTTGGTTCTTTCTATCCAGTTCTTGGAAGTGATAAAACAGAAATGGAGGCCACACAGCTATCTATTCTAAAGGCAAAAACTTACTGAAAGGTCCTTCAAATATCACTGTGGCCCCAGGTAGGAGGTGGGGACGTCTTTGTTGAGCTAACACAAGAGCTCCCCAGAATATGGAGAACACCAAGGGTGAACCTATGGTTTTATTTCCCCAGGATAAGCTCCATGAAACTGCCAATCTTCTCTGGAAAGAAGTGGAGACAATTCAGAATAAGCTGTCTAGAGAGAGAGAGAAAGAAAACATCTGGCATGTAAGTATCAGGTCATTTCAAGGGAGAGGAGAGGACCTCAGAAGCTATCTGGAGCTACATTAGCACAGTCCAAAGTGAAAGTCTTTAGGGATCTCCTAGGGATAAGAAATTTCTGTTAAATCTATTCCACAAGATTACAGCCCAAAGGGGAATCATTTTCTCCAGAATAATAATGTTCATTTATACAAATTATCCTTTAAACATTACTCTCATATTATTCAGTGAAAAGAAATTTTATCTCCCTTTCCTTCTCTTCCATCCTGACCTCCTGCCAAAAAAATAACCCCTCCCCCCAAACCCAACCAACCACAATTTAATGACAAAAATCTACAGTCAAGCAAAAAACTGCCAAATAAGCCATATCCAAAAATGTTTGTGTTTTACTTCCTCACCTCTCTGTCTGCAGATGGGTAACACATTTCATCATTGGTCTTGTGGATTGTAGGTGACCATTGCATTGCATAGAATACTTAAGTCTTTCACAGTTTTCTGTCTTTATGAGGTTCTTGTTATCTTAGAGATTGTTCTTTTGGTTCTCTCACTTGTTCTTCACGTTGAATTTTGTTATTTTTTCTAGCAAATTTTGGACTGGTACAACATTGAATAAGTTACTTGGCTCTGCCTACACATGAGAATTTCTTATTTATTTTATCAGTTAGGTCTTTTTGTGCTCCTATAAAGTGTGTTTCATAACTGTACTTATACAGTTCCTTTATGTGCTTTGGTAAGTAGATTCACAATTATTATATGCAAAGGTTATATAAAAAGACTTCACAATGATGTAGAAGAGAGGGCCATAGTCTGTTTTTGACACTGATTGAGAAACTGCTGGTCTTAATGAGACTAAATTATTTCCTTGCAGACCCAGACAAGTGCTTGGAGGGAGAGTCTAAGAGGTGAATATCGAAGATTGCTCAATTTCCTTAAACATGAAGAGATGTGGAACCTTAACAGACTGGCCTGGGATGAAAAGGAAAACCTGCAGAAGTTAAAAGAAAGTGAAGACAGACTCTCACAACACCTTCAGAAATTAAAGGAGGAGATCATGAACATTGAACAAAATTGTCAGAAACCCAGTCTTGAACTTTTAAAGGTGAGACTTGGAAAGATATTGAATAATTCAGGTACACTTTCCAATTCAAAAAGCCTAGAAGCCCAGTGGTATTTTAGTGACAGGGTAGTGAGCCTGGTATAGACTTTCCAGGAGCACCTGAGCAAACTGATCAGTGCAGTCCCATAGATGAGATGTCCCTGATGATGGTGAGAAAAATGAAGTTTCACCAAGCAAATATTCAATTTATTACAAGTGTGCTGGTTGCCCTGAGAGGAATTGACTAAAGAGAAATGTCTTAACAATTAAATGGGAATGGGAATGATTTCAGCAAAATCTTTAACATCTGAGCTATTGTCTGATTGTAGTTCTCCCAGGTTCCCTGAGGAAAGTGGGAAATGGGTAATGCTTGATGATTCTCAACCCACAGTGCAACCATTGGCCATTTTCTGATGATAAGACTTAGATCTTTTTTTCACATTCACTAGGAGAATTTGACAAAAACAAATTCTGGAAGTGTTGTCCTGACTTTTTGTTCCATTGAGATGAAAATGTGTTTTCTGAATCAGCCTTTAGCTAGTGAGAATTATGAGCATGGCAGGACACCATGTCACAGGAGTTCCTGGGCCCAGGGCACATGAAAACACACATTAACTCCTTATCTCTTTTTCTCCCCAGGTCGCAGGAGACACATTTAGGAGGTAGGGTTCTCTTTTGGATGGCTTGGTTCTTGTGGGTGGGGGCATAGAGAGGAATCATGTAACAAGGACTGATTAAGTAGAGAGCCTGTCTTAGGCAAAGCAAGGTGCCAAGGCCCATGGAGGGTCTGTGCTAATCATCAATAATAAATGATATTTTTCTCTTTTTAGGATTAAGTCACTGTTGAGTGACCAACCAGAGTCTGCCAGGAATCCACTGACCATCACTTGCATCACTGGGATGTTTGAAATGATGAATAGATTCAGAGGTGAGCATCAGTATTAGTGGCATTGAAAGCCCATATAGATGTGTAGTTTAACCCATGGGGATTGAGGTATGTGGACAGAGAAGCCCTGGCACTTTTTCAGTCCTGGACCTGGCTCCAGAGGGACACAGTGAGGACCCAGATCATTCCTGTGTCAGTATGCAGTGATTTTCATTGATATAAAACTGGCTTTCTGTATTCTGGTGCTTGTTCTTGGATATTAAGTGAGGTCACAAGTGTTACACTCAAGGTTTCTGGCTTAGGTAGACAGTAACACATAGAGTCTCTAAGCATCAGTGGTATTAGAGGATGGGAAGAGAGTATTTATAGTTCTGAAAACTAGACCATCGTCCACAGTTATTGGTGCTGGAAGATTTTATACACCCTTCCTTTCATCTGTCCAGCTGGATTGATTAGTGGGAATGTTCTACTGGATCTAGAAACTCATTAAGGTTTTGAGAACCTATTCATTTTATGTATGTGTGTGTATGCATGTATGTATGTGTCTTTGTATGTATGTATTTATGTATTTATTTATTTTTGCAGTGAATGTGACCCTGGATCCTGAAAGTGCCTCTCCCTATCTCATTGTGTCTAATGATTTGAAGACAGTCAAAAATGGAGGATGCCTGCAGAATGTACCTGTCAGCCCTGCCCGATTTGAAGATGAAATCATTTTGGGGGCTCAAGTCTTTACCTTCGGTCTTCACTACTGGGAGGTGGATGTAGGAGACAGTAAGCAATGGACTGTTGGTGTGTGTAAGGAGTCACTGAGCAGGGATTCTAGTGTACCATTCTTCCCTGGGGATGCATTTCTGATCACATATATACAGAATGAGGATGGTTGCACTGTGATCAGCAATTGCTCCCACATATCACAAAAGTCAGTCTACCCCATCCATAGGGTAGGGATTTTTCTAGACTGTAATGAGGGCATGATTTCATTTTATGATGCCCTGGAGAGATACTTTATATTGAGTTTCCCACTGTTCCCCTTCTCAGAGCCTTTGCGACCTTTATTTTCTCCTTGTCCCCCAATAAGGGGGGAAGATTCAATTCCAATGTCCATCATCCCATAATGCATTCCTATATCATGTATCCCTTATCTCAGATACTTGTTGAGATATTCAGCTCCAAATTCTCACCTATGTTCATGATGGATGATATAAAAGCATTTCCTCCATAGTGATTGGAAATCATTCAACATTCATCATTTGAGGTCAAACCTATTTAGGCAAGTATAAGTTAAATTAATAAATAAAGGAGAAAGAAAAGAAAAATATCTACCAAGTTACTGTCTATTCTAACAACTTCTAAGCAGAAATAAATGTATCTCAGAGAAAGGATGGAAGGATTCCACCTCAGTGATTTTCTCTGTATGCCATATTGCCATCCACATCCAACTCTCAGTATTTTCCAGATCTGAAGGCTTTTAGACAAAATTGATTGAAGGTGTAGAGTAGATGTAGACAACATTATACTACATGTATTCTTATTGACACTGTATCTAGATTGTGATTTGTTTCATTTTCTTCTGGAAATTTATTTATTTATGCCTCCCTTCTAATTTTGGAAGTGTTTCTTCTGTTTGTACAAAAATATTTAATTTAATATAATAGAAATAATCCATTTTGCATTTCATATATAACACATTTTTAGGTGTATTGTTCAGAGGAGAGAGATATTAAAACAAAATTATCTTCCTCAATTGTTTTCTTGGTTCTTCTTGGCATCTCTTCAGCAATTAACACTGCTGACACCATACTTCTTCCTTGACACTCTTGCTGTGCTTTCATAACCACTTTCTCCTGGTTCTACTCTTTTAGACTGTTCTTCAGTTTCCTTTAGATAGCTCATTTTCCATATCCTGTCATCTCTATGTAGATGCACACCAATGCTTTGTCCTAGTTGCTTTTGTCTTGCATTCTCTCAGCAAACACCATAGAGTCCACTATTTTGTCTATGTGGATGATTCCCAGATTTATATATCTAATTGTGTTTGTGAGGGGGTGGGAGATAAAAATCATAATTACTTTGCAACATCGTCATTGACTAATCTGGTAGCCTAATAGGGAAAAGTAAGGAGAAATAATACATTACCAGCTTATGAAAGGACACGGTAAAACATGTTGTCCCATCCTCTGTTATAACACCTACTTGCTGTTCTTGGATAAGAGACACTACAGTTTTGTCTAGAAGGACTATCTTGACAATTGTAAAATTATTTGGTTTCTTCCCTTATTCTCCTGCCTTTGAATGGGGACTATTGTTGCAATATTGTCATTTGCATTCACAATGCTATTCCTTTCTCCCTTGACTGATCCCCCTCTTCTCAATGAATCCTTTCCCCATGAAATGTTTTATTTTCATATATCAGTTTCTAAAGAATGCCCCTGATTGGCTATGTAATCTAAGTGAGACTGAAAGGTCATAAAAATCAAACATATGGTCCAAGATCTGAATTTGCTACCAGTAAAATTTGATGCCTCCCTATAAATTTCTTTACATTTATTTTAGCCTCCTATTTTTTACTTTGGCTATCTCATCTACTCCCATGGTTTCAATTTCCACCTTGACAAAGACTCCAAAATTGTTTTATCAAACCAAAACTCACACTGAACTCATAATTATTTTTCCAACTACCTTTTCAATAACTACTCATGTATCTAAAAGGTATCCCCCCAAAACATTGGAACATTATAACTCATCCTCCTCCTCCATAAATTTGAACATCTACCTAATGTACTATTTGTATCATGAATCTGTTGTACTGTGGCTTTTGATATTTAAAACTGATATCTTGAAACATTTAATGATTTACTCATATGACTTTTAATTTGTTTAAAAGATGATTATTAGAAAGTCTTTTTGGAAATATACCACAAGATATCAGGAATTACTATTTGAATATATCATATTCTAATTATCATCACATTAATAATTTGTGGACATATCTTTTTCTCTCTGTCCTCCCTTAGTACACTTAAAAGCAGTTCTGACTCTTGAATTTTGAGGATATAACCTAGTGCCTTACATGTAAAAAACATTTAAAGTGCTTGTTGCATAATGTTATTGCCTCCAAAACTTCAGGTCAGTTGTGAATATGTGTCTGGCATGTGGTTATTGAGAAGAGCTTTTAATCATAGTGAGACACCAGCACAGTCATACTTTGTAGGTGTGAATCCAGACAGATACTAGGGACTCCAAATTTATTTCAGCTCAGGTCTAGAGCCTGACTCTTTCTAGCTTACATGTGGAGGTGCAAACTCTGAAAGAAAGCACTTAGAAGTAAAGGTAAGCATCCTACTTGGGAATATTACTTTTCCTTTTTAATGGACATGAGGAAATAATAAGAGTCACCATCTCCTGGGCAGGAAGGTCATCACCTTGTTTCAAGGTGCAGAGTCTATTAGGATAGCAGCACAAACAGAAAAAGGAGGAAAGGATAGAAAAAATAGTTACTGGAGAGGTTCAGGCTTCCCCAAGGACAGGGCAAAGATTTCTATTTGGAATATAATAAAGACAAAGTTTATTTCTGGTTCCATACTTCTGTTTAAAAATGTGTTCGTTTTTCATCACTAATTAGCAGCTCCAACATTTAACTTAAAACTGGGCTTCAGTGAGATTTGGTTTCTCCTTTACTGAATTATGGGTCTCTATGCACTCATTAGAAAAATAATCATTTGGATATGATCATTTCTCAACCTCTTTCTCAAACAGACTTCTCTGAACCAGGGAATACAGAGGGGAATTTAACACGTGAAAGGCAGGGACCTGTTCAGATGTTCAGAATGTGATGTTTTCAACTGCTTTCATAAATTTGGCATAAACATTTATTAAATGTCATGAATTACTTTTGTTGACCACTTAATATTTTAAAATAATGATTTCTGCTATTAGGAGAGTTTGAGCTTTTTGAAATAAAATTTGCCTGGGCGGAAATCTCCTTTTTATCTTTGATTAATGGCTTCCAAGAGAGTGTAGGTGGAACACTAATCAGGTTCCAGATTGTGTGTAGGAGGAAGGGATGGAGCGGTGTTTTAGCAGACAATCAGGGGCCCCCACTTGAAGATTGATTTGGAATTGATTTAATTGGGTGAGACTGAGAGACTGACTGAGAACCTACTTAAGGATGATTAAGTCTAGACCGACCCTGGCTGGCTCTGAGTGGGGTGTTGTTCTCAGAGGCTGTGGACTACAACACTAACACAAAACCACCCTCAACCAATCAGCTTGATGCACCTCCCCTTTTCAGAGAGGGAAACAGGAAGTAGGAAAGTGAGGCGGGCTCCCTGGATCACCCTTTTTTCATCCATGACTTTGGTTTTGTGGCAGACAGAAAAAAAGATAGGAAAGTAGATAGACTTTTCTGGAGTTACGGTAGTACATGTGTTATCTTTACCCTTTAACAAGTACTTAAAAGCCTAAACTCTTACTGAATTTATCAGTAAATCTTAGCTAGTTTCTTCCCCACAACTTGGGGAGGGGGCCGGTATGGACGCACATTAGATTTTAAACTTCACAGTTTGGTGAACCACGAAGAGGAAAGCTGGAACCCAATCTTCTGATCTTCAGGTTGGGTAAGAAATTTTCCCCTAGCCTGTCCCTTTATATTCCAAAGTAGTGCTGAGTACTGGCTGTTTTCCCTTTAGATTTTCAAACGGAAATTTTTAAACTTCCTAAGTACCCTTTTTCTAACTTTAGTTTTTGCTAATCAGACAAGCAGGGGAAAGGTCATGTTTACCCTTAGTCAGTTTGAATTTAATGATTTTTTTTTATTCCCATTCTTAGTCTTGCCCAGCTTTGTTATGTGGTATGGAAAGTTCTGAATGTCATGGAGAAGATTAGAATGAGTGGTATTCCCCAGGATTCCCCATAAGGAAAAGCTACTCATGGATTGTGATGAGGGAAAACTTACAACAAAAACAACCATGACCAGAGGAAAGCTTATCAAACTGTGCTGTATGTGGCATAGAGCATTACAGGAAGAATGGCCTAAGAACAGGTCCACCGTTTTCTTGTAATTCAAGTAGTGAATGGAGTGGTAATGTTACTGCTCTTTTGAAATCCATCTCTTGTTCAATCTTTTACCCAAAGGGATGCACTTTCACAAGGCTTCAGTTTTAATTACCACCTGCTTAAGCCCATATGTTAATTATGGTGAATGTACCTTGGGCTATTTGGATCCCAGAGCAAGAATCCTATCCCCTCTTCTCATACTAGAGTAAAAAAAAGAGGAACCTGGGATAATTTTCTTTGGTGGGTCCAGAAGACTGCCACCCTCACTATTCCCTAGGTTGGGTGTCTTGAACATGAGGCTGTGCTTACAAATTTAACATTGGCAATAGTACAAATTTCTAATTTCACTACATTAGGGTTACAAGAATTGGAAGAATCTTTAAATTCTCTGTCAAAGGTGTTGGCTGAGGAAGGCAGAGTCTGTATGGTTCAGAGCACTTCCTGCTTTGTGTACATCGACAATTCTTGTTGAAAGTTGAACACTATGTACTGAGGTTACGCTATGTCTCCACCTGAATGGTTGAAACTCATTTGCAACTATTTACTTTGTCCAGTTTTCGTGGACCTCTTGGATGTATTCTGTATTAGGATCCTTGTTGCCCCTTGGTCTGTTAATCCTTTGTGTCTTGTGTTGTGTCCCTTGCATTTGTAATCTTATTTCTTCATTTGTGGCATCCCATATAGTTTCCATACATCCCTTAGGGAACACCATGAAGGCTTTTTACTCTATCTCCTAGATCTCTCTCTACTCATGGACCCCCATGGGTCCCTATATCATCCACACTCAGCAGGAAGCTGATATGGAAGAAATTACCTTTGTCCCTTTTCCCAGGGTATATGAAAAGGGGGTAGTGATGGAGGAGACTAAAAGGATTAACAGATAAACTAAGATCTAAGTTCTTATCCACCAGAGGGCTTGAGTCCTTATCAACAAACATTATCAACAGAAGTTTAAGGAAATGGTAGCCAGGGACGATAAACCATTAATAGCCATTAATATTCCTGGATGACAGGAAACAGAAACTGTAACTACAAACCAGATCTTGGCATGAAGCCACCACAACATAGGAAAGTGAGAGTATTCAGAAGAAGAAAGGTAATAAACACTGTTCAATACTCTAGAGAAATAATAGGTAACTGAAGAGAGTAAGTAGTTTTCATTGAATGATGGGAATGGAAGGTGTTTAAACAAAGGGTTTAGAAATGAGTTGGAGGTGAGAATGTGGAAGCAATAAGTATAGAAACTTTACACTTTTTTCCCATTTAGGTATCTGACTGAGAAAAAGAATGGAAATATAAGACAATAGCTTGAAGACCAAGTAAATGGGGATTTCTTTGTTTTTATTAAAATATGTCAGATGTGGATGAGTTGATAGGCAGCTGAAAATAAGTCAGGCTAAATTTTAGGAGAAAAGGGAATATGGAAGAAACAATCATTAGGAAGAGATGACAAAAAATGGAATCAAGGTCACGGTAGAGACATAGATATTGCAGAGATGAAGAGCACATGCTTTTTTGACTGGAACAAAGAAAGGGAAGATAGGGGTTTCTTCTGAGGTGATTTGAAAAGTATAGTTGGGGAGGAGAAGGATTTCAGGAAGTATGATCTCCATTTTTTTCAGTGAGATATAAAAACATATCCTTCCCTAGGAGGAAAGGGGAAGTTTGGTAGAAGAGGTCATTTGAGAAGTTTGAGGCCCTAGAACCCCATATATAGAAGAAGGAAATCTCCCAAATTTCCACCTTCATGCCAACCTACCATTTATGGGCTTCTTGGAAAATATCACATTTTGAACTCAGGTCCTCCTGACTTCAGGGCTGGTGCTCTATCCACTGCGCCACCTAGCTGCCCTCAGTATATATCTTTTTAGAATAGGTGTTTAGTCCCCTTCCTGTCCTTTTGTGTTGGGGTGCCCAGTACCTCTACTGTTACTCTTGTTTGTGCTGCTTCCAGCATAGCAGTTGCAAACTCAGGGTCTGCAGACCTCTCTATCTATTTTCCTAAGATTCCCTGGCCTGGAAAAATGACTCACTGTGACTTTTTGTTGGCTTTTCAGCTCAAAATTTGATTTGGCAATTTCTGTGGTCATTCTGTAGGAGAGATTTTGGGGAAATTTTGGCAGTTGTGATCCTTCATTCTGCTATCTTGACTCCCTAAAACAAGGTTTCTTAAAAGGTGGGTTGTGACCCCATATGGGTGATGTAACAGAATGTGGGGGTCATGAAAAATTTGGCAACAGTAAAAGGCTATATATTCCTATTTTATTTCCTATATACCTGGAGTCACATAAAAATTTACTGGGTGCAAAGGGGTTCTGAGTGGAAAAAGTTTAAGGAGTCTTGCCCTAAAATACATATTCAGAGACAGTCTCTGCTCTCAAGGAGCTTATATTCTATTAGGGGAGACAATAGAGATACAGGAGTAGTTACCAAGAAAGTGAATACAGGTCTATAAACTTCTTTCTTTCTTTTTCTTTGTTTGTTTTTTGTTTGTTTTAATGCAATCGGGGTTAAGTGACTTGCTTAGGGTCACAGTTAGCAAGTATCTGAGGCTGGATTTGAATGCAGGTCCTGCCTCTAGGGCAAGTGTTCTATCTACTACACCCCAACCTGTAAAGTTCTAGCAGAGATGGTGAGTGGGGCCATTGAGGAGGACATGGACATATCCCTTCCAGGAATAATGACAGAGTTGATTTGATCTTGATTCCCCCACTGGAGACGAGCAGTGAGGGTAGGAAGGTGAGGAAGCATATGTGAAATCTGAATGAAATGGTGGGGGATCCACCAAACCCTTTATTTAAAAATGAGTCAATTGAAGCAGACTTTATATTAGAAATAGAAAAGTTAAGGAGTAAAGAAATAAAGTGAGTGATTGGGTAGTGGCTCCTTTATTCCAGACAATTAAGACTCAAGTATACACTATCAAATTGTAGGGGAGAGGGAAGAGTAGGAGACAAAGAAAAAAATTTGGAAGTCAAAATTTTATTTTAAAAACCGAATGAGGGCAACTAGATGGCACCGTGGTTAAAGCACCAACCCTGGATTCAGGAGTACCTGAGTTCAAATCAGTCCTCAGACACTTGACACTTACTAGCTGTATGACCTGGGCAAGTCAATTAACCCTCATTGCCCACAAAACAACGACAACAACAAAAACAAAAAGAATGTTAAAAATTGTCTTTACGTCTCATTTGAAAAAAAATACACGAAAAAAGAAATATTTCTCACAACTATCTGCCATTTTACTCTTCAATTTTTTGGCACTAAGGTATTATTGCTCTTGCTGCTATGTCTTTTCATGTGAAGGAGATCTACCCATCAGTGGCTGAAGAGATTTTGAGTTCTTTTGGTCCCTTCATTTGAGTAATTGCCTTCTATCAGGTAATTTCCATTCAGTACCCTTTATTCCCATTCATAACCCATGTTTTAAAGTAGCCAAAAGAGATTGGAAGGGGGAGACCTAGCTTAACAGAACAAGAGGTCTGGAAATGATGTAGACCACAGGAAGTCAAAGGGCACTGTAATCTCTAACTCCATGCTCTAGAGCAGGGCTTCTTAAACTTTTTCCACTCATTACTTCTTTTTTATTGGGTAATAAATTTGTACATGACCCCGAGTATGTAGGTGTATAAAATAGGTACACACAACCTTTTACTGTTGCTAAATTTTTTTTGCAACCCCCACACTCAGTTACATGAACTCATGTGGGGTAATGAACCACAGTTTATGAAGCCTTGTTCTAGAGGAAACCTGACTAAGAAAGGCTATTGGCAAAGGAAAAAACACTTAAGGAAGTCCCCCTAAGTCACTCACAACCCAACCTGCTTCTATTCCTTGTCCTTTGTGTATTCCCTACATTTTCTAAACCCAAACCTGACTAGCTACAGCCCTGAATTACACATTTGTTTTCTTTCTTTCCTTCTTTCTTTCTTTCTTTCTTTCTTTCTTTCTTTCTTTCTTTCTTTCTTTCTTTCTTTCTTTCTTTCTTTCTTTCTTTCTTTCTTTCTTTCTTTCTTCCTTCCTTCCTTCCTTCCTTCCTTCCTTCCTTCCTTCCTTCCTTCCTTCCTTCCTTCCTTTCTTTCTTTCTTTCTTTCTTTCTTTCTTTCTCTCTCTCTCTCTCTCTCTCTCTCTCTCTCTCTCTCTCTCTCTCTCTCTTTCTTTCTTTCTTTTTTTGCAGGGCAATGAGGGTTAAGTGACTTGCCCAGAGTCACACAGCTAGTAAGTGTCAAGTGTTTAAGGCCGGATTTGAACTCAGGTCCCCCTGAATTTAGGGCCAGTGCTTTATCCACTGGGCCACCTAGCTGCCCCAGGCTTACTGTTTTATTTAAATTATTGGATCTCCAACTGTTTTTAGCTAAATTATTGGGGGACTAGACTGAGTTTACTAAGATTATTACAAAATTATATATTAATGGTTATTTATATATTAATTACTATTACACCCATTTTGGCACTATTTATTATTTTTTTCTGATAAAATTATTTTATTTTTTTTCCAGTTACATGTAAAGATAGTTTTCAACATTTGTTTATACAATTTTTTCAATTTCAGATTTTTCTCCTTCCCTCCCCTCCCTATCCCCTCCCCTAGATAGCAGACAATCTGATATAGGTTATATGTGTGTGTGTGTGTGTGTGTGTGTGTATGTATATGTATATACATATATAATAACATTAAACATATTTCTGCATTAAGCATGTTATAAGAGAAGAATCAGAGCAATGAGGAAAAACCTCCAAATAAAGAAACAAAAGCACCGAAAACAAAAGAAATAGCAGGGTTCAATCAGCATCTATATTCCACAGTTCTTTTTTTTTTCTGTATTTGGAAATCCCCTTCCATCATGAGTCCCCTGGAACTCTTCTTTACCATTGCATTGGTGAGAAGAATCTACTCCATCACAGTTGATCAACACACAATGTTGATGATACTGTGTACAATGTTCTGGTTCTGCTCCTCTCATCATCAGTTCATGCAAGTCCTTCCAGGTTTCTCTGAACTCCTCCTGCTCATTGTTTCTTACAACACTATAGAATTCCATTACATTCAAATACCACAACTTGTTCAGCCATTCCCCAATTGATGGGGAACCCCTCAATTTCCAATTCTTTGCTACCACAAAAAGAGCAGCTAAAATATTTTTGTAACTGTGGGTCCTTTTCCCTTTTTATGATCTCTTTGGGAAAAAGACCCCAAAGTGGTATTGCTGGGTCAAAGGGTATGCATAGCTTTATAGCCCTTTGGGCATAGTTCCAAATTGTACTCCAGAATGGTTGGATTGGTTCACAGCTCCACCAACAATGCATTAGTGTTCCAATTTTCTCACAGCTTCTCCAACATTTATTATTTAGCTTTTTTGTCATATTAGCCTATCTGATAGGTGTCAGGTGGTACATCAGAGTTGTTTTAATTTGCATCTCTCTAATCAATAGTGATTTAGAGCATTTTTTCATATGGAAAGTGATAGCTTTGATTTCTTCATCAGAAAACTGCATGTTCATATCCTTTGACCATTTCTCAATTGGGGAATGACTTGGATTCATATGAATTTTTTATCTATCTATCTATTTATCTATCTATTAGAAATGAGACCTTTATCAGAAGTATTGGCCATAAAAATTGTTTCCCAGCTTTCTGCATCCCTTCTAATTTTGGATGTATTACTTCTGTTTGTACAAAACCTTTTAATTTAATGTAATCAAAATCATCCATTTTGCATCTTATAATATTCTCTGTCTCTTGTTTGGTCATAAACTATTTTCCTTTCCAAAGATCTGAAAGATAGACTTTTTCTTCCTCTCCTAATTTATGTATGGTATCACCTCTTATGTCTAAATCATGTACCCATTTTGACCTTATTTTAGTATAAGGTGTAAGATGTTGGTCTATGCCTAATTTCTGCCATACTATCTGCCAGTTTTCCCAGCAGTTTTTGTCAAATACTGAGTTCCTATCCCAGAAGCTGGAGTCTTTGGGTTTATCAAACACTACATTACTAGTGTCATTTACTATTGTGTCTCCTGTGCCTAGCCTATTCCATTGTTCCTCCACTCTATTTCTTAGCCAGTAGCAAATAGTTTTGATGACTGCTGCTTTATAGTAAAGCTCCAGATTTGGTACAGCTAACTCACCTTCCTGTGCATTTTTTCCCATTATTTTCCTTGATATTCTTGACTTTTTGTTTTTCCAGATGAATTTTGTTATTATTTTTTCTAGCTCTATAAAATAATTTTAGGTAGTCTGATTGGTATGACACTGAATAAGTAAATTAATTTAGGTAGTATTGTCATTTTTACTCTATTAGCTCTGCCTATCCATGAGCAATTGATATCTTTCCAATTATTTAGATCTGATTTGATTTGTGTGAAGAGTGTTTGGTAGTTGTGTTCATAGAGTTCCTGGGTTTGTCTTGGCAAGTAGACTCCCAAGTATTTTATATTATCTACCATTACTTTAAATGGAATTTCTCTTTCTATCTCTTGCTGCTGGACTTTGTTGGTCATGTATAGAAATGCTAATGATTTATGTGCATTTATTTTATATCCTGCTACTTTGCTAAAGTTGTTAATTGTTTCAAGTAATTTTTGAGTTGATTCTCGAGGATTCCTCAAGTATACCATCATATCATCTGCAAAGAGTGATAGTTTTGTTCCCTCCTTGCCTATTCTAATTCCTTTAATTCCTTTCTCTTCTCTGATTGCTAAAGCTAACATTTCTAGGACAATATTAAATAATAGGGGTGATAATGGACATCCCTGTTTCACCCCTGATCTTATTGGGAAGGCCTCTAATTTATCTCCATTGCATATAATACTTGCTGATGGCTTTAGGTAGATACTGTTTATTATTTTAAGGAAAGCTCCCCCTATTCCTAAACTCTCCAGTGTTTTTATTAGGAATGGGTGTTGTATTTTGTCAAAAGCTTTCCCTGCATCTATTGAGATAATCATATGATTTTGGTTGGTTTTCTTATTGATGTGGTTGATTATGTTAATAGTTTTCCTAATGTTGAACCAGCCCTGCATTCCTGGTATAAATCCCACCTGGTCATAGTGTATTATCCTGGTGATCACTTGCTGTAATCTCCTTGCTAATATCTTATTTAAGATTTTAGCATCAATATTCATTAGGGAGATTGGTCTATAATTTTCTTTCTCTGTTTTTGCTTTGCCTGGTTTTGGTATCACCACCATATTTGTGTCATAAAACGATTTTGGTAGAACTCCTTCTTCACCTGTTTTTCCAAATTGTATGATATTGGAATTGTTCTTTAAATGTTTAGTAAAATTCACCTATGAACCCATCTGGCCCTGGGGATTTTTTCTTAGGGAGTTCATTAATGGCTTGTTCAATTTCTTTTTCTAATATGGGCTTATTTAAGGATTTTATTTCCTCTTCAGTTAACCTGGGCAGTTTGTGTTTTTGTAAATATTTATCTATTTCATTTAGATTGTCAAATTTATTGGCATACAGTTGGGCAAAATAATTCCTAATTATTGATTTAATTTCCACATCACCCCTTTCATTTTTGATACTGGTAATTTGGTTTTCTTCTTTCTTTTTTAAAATCAAATTAACAAATATTTTATCTATTTTGTTTTTTTTTTTCATAAAACCAGCTCTTAGTTTTATTGATTAATTCTATAGTTTTTTTGCTTTCAATTTTATCAATTTCTCCTTTAATTTTCAGGATCTCTGGTTTAGTATCTAATTGGGGATTTCTAATTTGTTCTTTTTCTAGCTTTTAAAGTTGCATGCCCAATGCATTGATCTCCTCTTTCTCTTTTTTATTCATGTAAGCAGTTAGAGCTATACATTTTCCCCTAAGCACTGCTTTGGCTGCATCCCATAGATTTTGGTATGTTGTCTCATTATTGTCATTCTCTTAGATAAAGTTATTGATTGCTTCTATGATTTGTTGTATGACCCATTCATTCTTTAGAATGAAATTATTTAGTTTCCAATTGATTTTCATTCTACTTTTCCCTGGCTCTTTCTTACATGTAATTTTTATTGCATCATGATCTGAGAAGGATGCATTTACTATTACTGCCTTTCTACATTTGACTATCATGTTTTTGTGCCCTAATACATGGTCGATTTTTGAAAATCTTCCATGTACTGCTGAGAAAAAGGTATATTCCTTTCTATCCCCATTCACTTTTCTCCAGACATCTATCAGGTCTAACTTTTCTAGTATTCTATTCACCTCTCTAACTTTTTTCTTATTTATTTTGTGGCTAGATTTATCTAATTCTGAGAGGGGAAGATTCAAATCCCCCACTAGTATAGTATTACTGTCTAATTCCTCTTGTAACTCATTTAACATCTCCTCTAAGAAACTGGATGCTATACCCTTGGCACATATATATTTAATATTGATATTGCTTCATTATCTATAGTACCTTTTAGCAAGATGTAGTTTCCTTCCTTATCTCTTTTAATGAGATCTATTTTTGGCTGTGCTTTGTCTGAGATAAGGATTGCTATCCCTGCTTTTTTTACTTTGGCTTGAGCATAATATATTCTGCTCCAGACTTTTACCTTAACTCTGCATGTATCTCTCTGCTTCAAATGTGTTTCTTGCAAACAGCATATTGTATGATTCTGGTTTTTAATTCACTCTGCAATTCACTTCCATTTTATAGAAGAGTTCATCCCATTCACATTCACAGTTATTATAACTAGCTATCTATTCTTCTCCATTCCATTTACCCCCTTTGTACTTTCCCCCCTTTATTCACCCTATTCTTCCTCACCAATGTTTTGCTTCTTACCCCTGACTCCCCCAATCTCCCTTCCCCTTTTATCACCCCCTCCCTTTTCTTTACCCTTTTCTCCCTTGCTTTTGCCCTCCCTTCTATCAGTCCCCCCTTCCCCTTCCCCTTTTACTTCCATAAAGAATAAGATAAGTTTCTTTATCCAAATGAACATACATGTTATTCCCTCTTTGAATCAAATCTAATGAGTAGGGCTGAAACAATGTTCACTCCTTCCTTCTTTCCCGCTACTGTAATAGTTTTTTTCACCTCTTCATATGATGTAATTCACCCCATTCCACCTCCCTTTTCCTCTTTTCCTGATAAACTACCTTTTTAACCCCTTAATTTTCTTCATATCATCAAATCAAAGACAGTTTATATTTATACCCTCTGTGTATAATCCTTCTGCCTGCCCAAATGCATATACGGTTCTCAAGAGTTATAAGTAATATTTTCCCGTGTAAGCATGTAAACATTTTAACCTTATTGAGTAACTTTTTTTTCTCTGTTTACCTTTTTAAACTTCTCTTGAGTATTGTATGTTAAGATCAAATTTTCTATTCTGTTCTGGTCTTTTCATCAGGAAACCTTGAAAGTCCCCAGTGTCATTGAATGTCCATCTTTTCCCCTGAAAGAGAATGGCCTAATAGATTGACTGCAGTCCAAGATCCTTTGCCTTCTGGAATATCATATTCCAAGCCTTGCAATCCTTTAATGTTGAAGCTCCTAGGTCCTGAGCAATCCTGATGGTGGCTCCATGATATTTAAATTGCTTCTTTCTGGCTGCTTGGAGTATTTTCTCCTTCACCTGATAATTCTGGAATTTGGCTACAATATTCCTTGGAGTTTTCCTTTTGGGGTCTCTTTCAGGAGGTGATTGGTGGATTCTTTCAATGACAATTTTATCCTCTGATTCTATAATATCAGGGCAGTTCTCCTTAATAATTTCCTGGAATATGGTGTCTAGACTCTTTTTCTGATCATGCCTTTCAGGCAGTCCAATGATTCTCAAATTATCTATATTGGAACTGTTTTCCAGAACAGTTGTCTTTCCAATGAGTATTTCACATTTTCTTCTATTTTTTCATTCTTTTGATTCCGCTTGACTGATTCCTGGTGTCTCATGGATTCATTATCTTCCAACTGTCCAGTTTTAACTTTTAAGACATTGTTTTCTTCAATGAGATTATGCACCTTTTTGTTTTCCATTTGGCCAGATAAATTTTTTAAGGAATTGTTTTCTTCAGTCAATCTTTGTGCTTCCTTTTCCAAGCAGCTAATTCTTTGTTCATAATTTTCTGGTGTTGCTTTCATTTCTCTCAATTGATTTTTAAAATCCTTTTTGAGCTCTTCCAAGAAGGCTTTTTGTTCTTGAGACCAATTCATCTTCCTTCTTGAGGCTTCACATGTAGGCAATTTGGGAGTATTGTCCTCATCTGAGTTTGAGTTTGCCTCTTCCCTGTGGATACAGAAGCTCTCAATGGTGAGAACTCTTTTTTGTTTCTTACTCATACTACAGCTTATTTTTTTAAAGTTAAGGTCTGCTCTGGGGGGCACCATGGTCCCTGTTTCAAGCTTCTTGTGCTGGGATATAAAGGCTGTGTCACTGGCTCACTACACTGAGGCCTCTATGGTTTGTAGATTTTTCACTGCCCTGGACTTCCTGTCAGCGTGGGCTGGGATCAGTGGGCCTGGTGTCGCCTGCCCTGTGTTTGGCCCTCCAGCTGGCAACCTGCCCTCTCGGCTGGTGCAAGTGGGTTTTGCCACTGTTCTGCTGTGCCAAGAGCTTGTTGTGCCAGAATTGAAGGGCTTCAGTTGCTCGGCTGTGGCCCTCGGCTTCCTGCTGCCTTCCCCCGACCCTCTCCCGTGCACTGTGCTGTGGTGAGCTGAGCCTCCCTTTTGCCCGAGTGAGACTGACCTTTCCTGAAGTCTTCTAAATTATCTCTGGCTGAGAGACTGTGTCTCTATGTCTCTTCGCAGGTTCTGTAGTCTCAGAATCCATGTAGAGGCTTGATTTGATGTTCTTTTTGAGGGAACAGAAGGAGAGCTCACTCTATTTGCTGGCTACTCTCCGCAATTTGGCTCCACCCCCTATTTATTATTAAGGTATATTAAATATTAGTAAAGTATTGACTACATTGCATTTAACAAAGGCAGAAAAATCCCCAGTGCCATTTTGTCTCTACATTACCTATACTGGTCTAAGAGGAGAGTGGTCACCAATAGGACAGCATTCTAAGCCTATAGTGCAAGCCAAGAATGGTGCTCAAGTCATGGTCTTAGGCTTTTTCCACTTTTTCAAATAGAGACCACTCCTTACATAATGATCAAAGCTAATTGGCTAGCATTTTTCAATTCTATTTGTTCCCATGACTTGAGGGTGGTCCACATTAAAATGAGTTGTGATTAGATCAGGGTCTCATGGGAGGGACCCCTGGAAGGGCAAAGTCAAAGTCCAGATGGTGTGCTGGTTTAATCTTATTGATTTACTGAACGAATTACAAAGAGTCTATTGTATGCCCTGCACAGGATTAGAATTCCCTCCTAAAAATTGACCTCTTAAGTGGGGGGAGAGGGGAGAATAAAGGGTCCCTCAAAACCCATTATTAATAATTATTTTCTCACCATAGAAAAGGGAAAAGGACCCACATGCACAAAAATATTTATAGCAGCTCTCTTTGTGGTGGCAAAGAGTTGGAAATTGAGGGAATGCCCATCAATAGGGGAATGGCTAAACAAGTTGTGGTATATGAATGTAATGGAATACTATTGTGCTGTAAGAAACGATGAGCAGGAGGACTTCAGAGAAACCCAGAAGGACTTACATGAAGTGATGCTGAATGAGAGGAGCAGAACCAGGAGAACATTGTACACAGTAACATTGTGTGTTGAACAGTGGGGATAGACTTGGCTATTCTCAGCAGTGCAACAATCCAAAACAGTTTCAAAGAACTCGTGATAGAAAATGTTCTCAACATCCAGAAAAAAAGAACTGTGAATTATGAATGCAGATTGAATCATACTGTTTCTATTTATGGACTGTTTTTTTTTCCTTCTTGTTTGAGGTTTTTCCTTCATGCTCTGATTCTTCTTTCACAAAATGACTAATATAGAAATATGTTTGATGTGATTGTACATATACAAACTATATCAGACTGCTTTCTGTCTTGGGGAGGAGGGAGGGAAGGGGGGGGGATAAAAGAAAAATTTGGAACTAAATATCCAGTGAAAACAAATGTTGAAAACTATCCTTATATGTAATATGTAACTGGAAAATAATAAAATTAAATTTTAAAAATAATTGTTCTCTCAAATACTATTCCCTAACCTTCCTTCATCCTTGGTTCATTTGTACTATTGATTTTATCCAGGTCAGGGAGATCCAATACTATACTTCCGGGCCAAATTCCTTTCCATACTGTAAGAGCTAGATTGTCAACTCCTTCAAGAAGACTGTGTGATCCTTCAACTGGTTCTAGTCTCTCCATGCTCTGAACAATACACATAAAGGTTTATGAGAAAAAACAAGGGTCCTAGCAGGAGGAAATTCTGCAGGCATTGGAAGGAAGGTCAGGAATGAAGTGTGCTGGTGCATTCTAGGGAAAATCCTTTCATCGACTTGAGAAAATCTCTACCATTTGAACAGGGCAGGGTACATGCCCTCAATGGGAGAGGGGATGATTATTTTTAAAAATAAGTGTGTGATTTTAAAAAATGTCTTCTTTTGTATTCCTTTTCAGATTATTGTGTATACATCCTAAAAAAATATTTCATACTAAATTTGTTATTTTCCTCCCTTTGGAATGCATTAATGTGTATTCTCTGAGGCATTCATTTTGGGAATGATTAAGCTTCTTAGGAGCTGTCCTGCTTTGTTCCATTATTATCACTCTCTGCAAGATGATGATAGAGATAGAGATGAAAGAGATGAAGGGGATGATTGGTGGAAAGAGATTAGAGAGATAGAGATAGAAGATAAAAATATCTAGATATGTATATTATATAATATATACCGAGATATGTGTATATAATATGTAGATAG
Source organism: Dromiciops gliroides (assembly GCF_019393635.1). NCBI lineage: Eukaryota > Metazoa > Chordata > Mammalia > Microbiotheria > Microbiotheriidae > Dromiciops > Dromiciops gliroides. The sequence continues at coordinate 171,656,058 of NC_057866.1, read as the reverse complement.
GTAGATAGATTCAGATATGTATATCTATAGATATATCTTTTAGAGAGTGATAATGAAATGGAAGGAAGGACAAATGGATGGGTAGATAGATAAATAGATAGACAGACAGACAGATATAGCTCCAATGATCTGTTCTTTGACCAACTCATTCCTTAAAACGCCTTTATTTATTACCCCAGTTTGTTCTCAAGCATCCATTCTCTATCTCCCACAATTATATATATCATACTTTTTACACAGTTCCTTGTAGGAAAAATTAAAAATTCTTTTAAAAATTTAAAGACATTCAAAGTGATGGACGTACATCTTTATTGAAAGTAACCAGCTAATTTTCAGAAAATTTCTGTACAAATAACAATTATTTCACATCACAGTTAAATGGAATTCTACCCTTACAAAAGACTTTTGATATGTTATTTCCTTAAGTATCTTACAATTATCCTTTTGAATAGGGGAGAGAACTATTTCTCATTTCTATGTACCCATTTCTATAATATGAAAAACAATAAAAAATGACAACCTTGAGTCCTTAAATAGAACATGTGATTTTCTTAAAGTAAAGCATCTATTAAATGAAAAGGCTAGACTTAAAACTGTTATAATACTAGATTTGGAACAAGCCCAGCTGAGGACTTACTGAATGCTTATTTGGCAGGATAGTTGTTTTTCTGAAAAGACTCCATTTAAAAAATTAGTATTGGTATCAAATCACAGAAATCTACTGTTTCCCCACCAATCACCCAAAATATACACTTTGAGATAACAAATTACAAAGAGTATTGAAAGCTGTTCAGACATAAGTTGATTTTGGAGCTTTGATTTCTTGAGACATGAATATTACAATGCCTCCAAATTAGAAATATCTCAAGGCCTAATAGTCATTGGAATTCCATTCTCTTCCCCTACTGGGGGGCAAGGAGAAAAGAGGGGTTGAATTAACCCAGAGAAGGGGAACGGAGGGAAACGATATATAAAGCATCTCTCTGAGGCATTATAAAATGAGATGGTCCCTTCATCACAATCTAGCAAAATCCCAACCCTGTGGATAGGGAAATCAACTTGATGTTCAAAGTAGGGGGGAGTGGTCATGAGAGTGTACTTATTTCCTTGCCTAATACAAGCAAGAAGGAATACATCCTCAAAACCTAAAAAGGGAACTTCTACTCTCCTCAGTGTCTCCTTGCATACACCAACTGCCCATTGCCTGCAATCTCCCACTTCAACCTCCCAGTAGTAGATGCCAAATGTGAATAATTGAGTCCCCAAAATGAAATTATTTTCATATTGGTTCAAGGAGAAATGTCTATTATGTTGGTTTCCTCTATGTACAACAGTCCTCAGGTCATCAGACAGGATGAAATGTGAAGAGGCATTTTTGGGTTCCAGGGTCACATCCACTGGAAAAAAAAAAAAAGAAAAAGTAGTTGAGTGATTTAGCTTCTTAGGGTGTGAGTGGACAAACAGGCTCAATATAAGGTCCCCATTAATCAAAGTATACTCCATGAAATCAGAGCAGAAAAGGTCCCCTAAAGAATAGTTATTTCAATAGGAGAAACAAGCCATTTTAAATTGCCTCACAGCCTGCATATGACAAATATCAGAGTATATGTATAACTATCAATTGAAGGGAAGTGCCTGTATCACTTCCAAGCTGATATAACTCATATAGAAATACTTCCAGATCCAGAGGAATAAATTTTGCAGGAAAAAAAAAAACCAAACAAAATCTTACATGGTTACAAAGAAATCATCTTGGTGTTCCTTTGGCTGCCTCTTGGTGGTCTGGGGTTAAGAAAGTGTCACAGTTTCCAGGATGCTCACCCTCCCAACCACTATTAACCAAGTCATTAAGGAAGTAACTGGATACTTTGAAATGTAGGTTTGGTGACTCCAGTGCTGATTCTTACCTTTGAAGTGTTTCAGCATTTCCCACATCATAGTATTTAGAAACAAGATCCCTGAAGTGGTGACAGTCTCTGGAGGATGGCCCAAGAGTGATTCATACCTGCAGAGAGGACAGACTCATTTATCTCAAGGGATTGGCATAGGCTTCTGGTCTCCTTGCCCTTTCCTCCCATAGAACAGACCCTCCAAATTACTACTTAAATTCCATAATCCCACCAACAAACTTCACCCTGTTGTTCCACTCTTTTTGTTTAGTTTTGTTTTAGTTTTTGTTTTTTTGCAGGGCAATGAGGGTTAAGTGACTTGCCCAGGGTCACACAGCTAGTAAGTGTCAAGTGTTTGAGATCGGATTTGAACTCAGGTCCTCCTGAATCCAGGGTTGGTGCTTTATCCACTGCACCACCTAGCTGCCCCCTGTTCCACTCTTTTTAACAGCAATCAAAATGGAATCTTACCTGGTCAGTATACCTCCTACAACCTGGAAAGAAAGAAAGCAAGACAGGGTGAGTACTAGGCTTTAACATGGGCACTTCTGTGGCATGATTTTCATCTTGCCCACAAAGTTACATATACTGAGAACTGACCCTCCCTCATTTCTCAAATAGCTGTTGGACCTAGGTTCATTGTGGTTTGACATATTTATGAAGAGAATTTACCAGAAGTGGAAGCTCAACACCATTAGGCTAACACATTTTAGTTTGATTTCTAACACATTTCCATGAAGTCTTACTAAAACATAGACCTTAATTCCCTGCCTGTTCAACAGGATATAGGAAACATATTTTCCTATTTTCCCAGCATCATTAGCAACATACATTACTGTTATGAATAGCTGAATGGCCCTCTCCAACTCTATCAAAGAGTCTGTATCAGGGGATTTGTAAGTGTGCTAATTCCCCACAGTCAACTAGACTTTTTGATTTAGGAAATTTGCTCATGTTGGTATTGGTGAGGGTCTTTCCTTAACAGGTGACCTTTCCTATATATATATATATATGTGTGTGTGTGTATATATATATATATATATGTTCAACTATACTCAGAAGAATAATTTTCCAATAATTGTCTAATCCTCATCTACTGTACTGTGGAAAAATCCAGAAACCAGACTTATTAGAACTCTGTCTAATAAACTAGGAAGTCCCTGGATTTCCTAAGGTTACCATTCATCTAATCTGTTTTTTGTTCATTCTTTGCCAGGCTTTGGAGGTCTTGGGGAGTTGGGTAAGTAACATGTTAATGGATTATTAGACACTTTTCCAGGTCTCACCTGCAGAAGCTGAGTATTGTTTTTCCAGCTATGTTGTTCAACGTCTGCTATCACCGCCTTCAAGCTGTGAACATACTGGGAGAGTCTGGTCTCACTTTCTCTTACATTCTTCAGGTTGTTCTCTTCCTGATGGACCATTGCCTGGGAATGAAGTTTCTCTTCTTTGTTCAGTAATTCATGGAATCTTCTGTATTCAGCTGCCATACTCTCCCTCCAAGCTTGGACCTTTTCCTGCAAGGAAGTAACAGTCCAGTAAAATGCAAAGGCCTATGACTCCATGTCACAAGGGCCTATCCTCCTTTTCTTTAGGAATTTGTTTTCTTGTGTATAAATATCCTTTAATGTGAGAAATAATTCGAGGTAGTTTCTCAGAGCCAAGAAGACATGGGTTCAGGACCTGTCTCTGTCATATACTGGCCTAGTGATTTTCTACACATCCCTTAACCAATTCTGGCTCTTTGCAGTTCTCTAAGACTATAGGTTTCAGAGAAGCTGCTGATCTATATTGCTATAGGGAAGATACAAATCCAAAAGTTCAAATGCCAATAAAATCAAAATCCTTTTTGAACATATTTTTTATACTTAAAAGACTGACATCTTTGAGGGGGATGTCACTAGCACCAATATCTACTGCCTGATAGGAACCTCAAGCCCTTGGGACTGTGCTAAAGTCCTCAGAACTTCTGACTGTAATGAATGTTGACTCCCCTCTCAAAGAGCAAGACACTTACCTTCCAAGTCTTCTCTTTCTCTATCTCTTCTGTCAGCATGTTCTGAACAGTCTCCATTTCTTTCTGGAGAAGATGCAAAATCTTTTGGAGCTTGCCCTAAGGAAAAAGAGCCACATCATTTAACCCATGATGCTCTTCCCTGAGGTAGATCAGCAAAGTCCTATCAGATCAGCACAGAATGATCAATGATATTTAGAGGGCCTCTGGCTATTTGAAGCCTGGGAACTAAAATGTAGACCTGACCTAGAGGTCAATCAGGAGGTTCCAGACTTCAAAGCAGCTGTTTCTGATATAAGTGATTAGCTCAGAAGATCCACCAATTGGGAGAGAGAGAATGCAACCTAGATAGCTTTTATATATAATAGTTTCTTTCTTTCTTTGTTTTTAGATGGGGAAATGAGGGTTAAGTGAATTGCCCAGGGTCACACAGCTAGTGTCCTCCTTAATCCAGGGCCAGTTCTTTTTCCATAGTGCCACCTAGCTGCCCCTAATAATAGTTTCTTTTTTTGGCTAGATAGCTTTTACCTAGAAACACTTACCCTTGAGTCCTCTGCAGCCTTTTGTACAGTGTGTACTGTATGGTTGATGTGCTCCTGGGATTGAAAACAATATAGACAGAGGAAGGATTGGTCCTTTTCACAAAACAAATTTTTCTCCTCCTGATGTCTCTCACATATGACCTTTTCCTCTTCTAATTGCAGCAAATAGGGTCTCAGGCTGTTGCCTATGCTGGCCAGCTTCCCTAGGTGCTGGTTGTACTCCAGGTCTCTAACATGGAAATGTTTTCTGCACAGAGGACAAGGGGAGGGCCCATCAGCTTCTCCGCAGATGTTGAGGAGGCACAAGTGGCAAAAGCTGTGGCCACAACCCAAGGTCACTGGGTGTCTGAAGTAGTCCATGCAAACAGAGCAGGTCAGCTCTTCCTTGAAGTTTTTATCTAACTGAACCCTAGCCATGATCCTGAGGAAAAAACAAAGGACAAATGAATCTCCTGAAGCAATGGAGGGAAAGGTCCTCAGCATCTTCCTTCTTTAGCTGATTTACTTCCCTCAGTCCTCTGGACCCTTTCAGTTTTACAGTAAATGGAAACATTAATCAGATTATGAGCAATGCCTACTTTCACATTCTCTCCATTGGCCAATAATTATAATGGAAAAATGATCTGTCCTATTGGGGAAGCATAATACCTTTATTTTAAGCTATTTCTTCCAACTTCTGCACCTCTGGATTTTCAACACATGTGTGCGGGACACTCTGATGTGAAAACTGGACTGGTTCTTCTCTCTGGATCTCTGTACCAGACAGCTCTTTTGCCACTAACACAAAGATGGTCTTTCTGGGTTTAGGGTGCCTCTGTCAACTCAGTCTTAGAGTTTGATACTGGTTGGCAAGCCTATGGAAAGATAATATATTAATACACCAATCCTCTTTATAGACAGAGTTGCCTTGACATAAAGCCATGGTGGAAAAATGGGTACCCAACATCAAGTTGCAATTTAAATCTTGACTATACTACACATTTAAAAGAATTACCTTAAAACATCTCTTTCCTCTTTATATATGCTCAGTTTCTACCCATCATGTGAAACAATTCAGCTGTCACTCGTCTCAGAACCCTTCTCTAATAACACAAGTCTATAATAACTTGTTCTTAGAGAGAACTGGACTTTTTGCTCAATTAAATGCAGTCTGTGCAACAGTGGAATCTTCAGACCCCTTTCCTATGTTTACATTTGTGCCAGAAAATTTGCCTCTAACCCTACTTTTCCTGAAAACCCAACTTAAACCTTGTCACCCTCCCTCCTAAAAGGGATGTGTCTTCCTTTTCTTCTCTTCCTTTTCTATCTTTTCTAAAATTAACTTTCCTTAAATTACCCACCCTCTAACCTAAGTCATCCAAGACTACTCTAATCTTCATTGAAAATTGAGAATATCCTTGCTTGACAAAATAAACAATTACTGAGATTTAAAACAAACAATTGGAAACATAAGCACACAGATTCTTTAACTTTTTCAAGAAACTGAATATTTTCTAAGTAATTTTTATATCTTAAAAAGGCAAAAAAAAAAAATCCTTGCTCTGTACAAAATAAATGTTTAATGGCCATTTAATGTCAAAGGCTCTGAACCATAAACTTCTAGTATTCTAATATCCTTGTCCATGATAATGCATTTTCTTTGTTAGTGGTCACAGTGGCAACTGTTTATCATGGACAAGGACATTGGAGTGTGAGTGTGTGAGTGTGTGTGTACACACACACACACACGTATGTATGTATGTATGTATGTATGTATGTATGTATGTATGTATGTATGTATGTATGTATGTATGTATGTATTCCTTAGATGGAACTTACCTTGGCTCCTCTGATTTAGGAAATTTCCTTCAGACTCTGTAGTTCCAGGTCTTAGCTCCCTGGACTCAGCTTCTGATCCTGGGACACACAGGGCTGTCCTTTTATATGCCTTTTGCCTCCTCCCCCATCCAATCAAATCCAACCCTCTGGATTCACACGTAGTAGATGCTAACTCATCTGGTTCACACCTCGATGACCTCAGGCTCTGCTTTGTTATTTGGTTGCAGAGCTTCATTCAACTCCTGGGTTGGAAGTAATTAAAGCTTCACACCTCATTGATTTCCTCTGAACTAACCCTTTGAAATGCCTTTTCCCCTTCCTTGGATGCTTTTGTACACATTTTACAATGCCCATTTTTTTTGTTTTTGTTTTTCAGGGCAATGGGGGTTAAGTGACTTGCCCAGGGTCACACAGCTAGTGTCAAGTATCTGAGGCCAGATTTGAACTCAGGTACTCCTGAATCCAGGGCTGGTGCTTTATCCACTGCACCACCTAGCTGTCCCCTACAATGCCCATTTTAAAGATAGAGACCTGAAACAGAGATCTATAATAGAAATAGAGAAGGTAGGTAGATGGACAAGTTTATGTGGGAAGAGGATCTATGTGATGCAATGCTGTTGCCTCTGAGGTAATGTTGAGAAAGGCAGTTGAAAATCTGTGGCAGTAGTTCAGGTGAAATATTAATTGTAGAATCTGGGCTGAAGTAAAACTCTGAACCTTGAGAGTGGATCAGATAGCCAAGGGTAGGGATTTCTATATTCGTAATCAGGCATCATACATCCCATTTGCCACACACAGGTAAGATTTTGTTAGGAGAATGACCATTAAGGAAAGGAATTCCCATACTGAGCTCAGGGTAATGTTTTCAAGTATTGAGAAGGCTTTTAAAGAAAATTGTCCCAGTAAACTCATCTCCTCTGGCACTTTATAGATAAAGTAGGAACTCTCAAGCTTCTTCAGCATCAGATTATTACTGAATTGAAGAGACCTCTAAGTACCATGAGTGAGCAAGCTAAATATAGCAGACCAAAACCAGGGGACTTATAAAAAACTTATAAAAGACTTTTATAAGGCCAAGGCCACAGTAGCATAAGGTGAAAAGTCCAGACCTACAAGACCCTGACAATTTTCTATTTAAGCAAAGGGGAAAAGTAGACACAATTTCCTAGAATTGAGTATCTTCCTACATTTATAAAAAAATACGTAAGCGACAGTTAAAATATATATATATATATATATAGATAGATAGATAGATGTTCTAAGTCATATTAGCGGTCCCATCCCAAGTAGCCTTCAAACAAAGGGTCATGAAAATGCTAAGTAAAAGATTTTCTCTTCTGTGACTTTAAGGAAAGCTGTGTTTAATGTGTATTTTTTGCTTTATGCAATGCAAGACAGATGTCAAACACTCCTGGGGCCCAAGTGTAAACTGAACAGGATTAAATATAATTGGGAAATATTTAAGAAAATCAATAAAAATACAATAAAAACAGATTGCATTAAAACAAAACCCTAATCTATATGCCTCAGCAGGAATTCTAATATATGGAATAGTATCATCCATGTATTTTTATTTATTTATTTATTTATTTTTTAGTGAGGCAATTGGGGTTAAGTGACTTGCCCAGGGTCCCACAGCTAGTAAGTGTTAAGTGTCTGAGGCCGGATTTGAACTCAGGTACTCCTGAATCCAGGGCCAGTGCTCTATCCACTGCGCCACCTAGCTGCCCCGTGTCATCCATTTATAATAGAATTTTACACTACTGATGCAGAGTACATTCTGTTAGCAGGTAAATCTAGCTGACCTTAGTCTGTGGTCTGATCACCCAATGGAAAAATGGCGAAAAGAGTGAGAACACTTCTTCTAAAAGTTTCAAAGCTTTCAATGTATATCTTTTTATCACCATGTTCCTAATTCTTGACAAATTCAGAATTCATGTAGAGAAAGACTGAGAAGAGCAAAGATCCTTGCTTCATTTGTAGATATCTACAAAGGGCAAGCTAGGTGGCACAGTGGATAGAGCACAGGTCTTGGAGTAAAGAGGACATGAGTTTAAATCCAGCCTCAAAAACTTGACACTTACTTGCTAGCTGTGTGACCCTGTGCAAGTCACTTAACCCTGATTGCCTCAAACATCCAGGGCCATTTCTAGTCATCCCGATCTATATCTTGCCACTGGGACCAGATGGTGCTGGAGGAGAGAGTGAGATTGATGAACTTGCGCAGTCCTAGCTCACTTTAATTCAATTTACTGCAAGTCTTGATATCACCTCCTATTGTCATGGTCCCCTTTGAGAATGAAGGACAAATAACAACATGTTGAGAACAAAAGAGACTAAGTTTGTCACCTTTAATGTAAATGGTTTAATGTATATTTTAAAATTTTTATGGGAGTTTATGTGAATGGCTTCCATGTACTGAAATACAGGGGTTATTTGAGGGTGTGAGGCTCCTTAGAATTATCAAAAGTAGAAATTTCGTAGCTTTGTGGACAAAAAGCATCACTTTCTCCTTTAACTGAAAAGGGAAATGTATTGTTGCTTTGGTATAAAGCAGGAAGGAAATTTCACAGATTACAGAATGCTCATCCCTAAATAGAATTAAAACTAGGTTAAAATTTTTATCTCTGATTCTAGAAAGTGAGAGGCTGGAGGAGTATAAAAACACAGATTTGTTTAAAAGAAAAATGTAAATATTTTGGAAAAGTGCAAAATTTCATTTTGCTAGAGTGATTCCTTTTCTACTGTGCTCTTCTGTAAATAAAAGGGGAATTTAATCTCTTAAATAAATTTGAAGCAAAATCACCAAAATGTGAAATAATCCATGAACTTTCATTTTTTTTCAATCTGAAACCCAATTGGAAGCCTTTTATTTAGCACCATGAGAAATTACCTGAAAATCTTGAAATTTCATCTTTGGGGAAAATTAAAATCTTGTTCTGAAAATCTGAGAGAAAAGTATGATTTGCAAAGCAGAAATTCAATGAAGGAAAAGGAAACCAGTCTTTTTTTTTTTTTTTTTTTGGTGAGGCAATTTGAGTTAAGTGACTTGCCCAGGGTCACACAGCTAGTAAGTGTCAAGTGTCTGAGGCCGGAATTGAACTCAGGTCCTCCTGAATCCAGGGCCGGTGCTTTATCCACTGCGCCATCTAGCTACCCTTGGAAACCAGTCTTGAAAACTGTTTGGGGCCTGATTTGGAAACCAAGTACAGCCCTGAGAAAGTAGTGATGCTAGAAAAAAAAAAACTAGGCTCTTGAATCAATACATAAAAAGAAGCCCCATTTGTGATGTTCCAGGCTCATCCAGAGTCTTCATGCTAATGGTGATTAAAGCAATGTTCTAGGCAACAGGTAGCAAAGGGTCAGAGCTCTTGATCAAGGAAGGAAAATGGGCTAGAGTCCACCAGTCAGACCCAAAAAGAGCAGGTGCATACCTGAGTGGTCTCAAACCCCATGCGTGTAAGAAGGGAGAATGAGAATGAAGTCTAACATCTTTGGCAAGTGAGTTGGCCATGGTTCATTCCAAAGGCAATATAATATTTTCTCTCACTCTCCCAGCAGTTCTGCCTTGACCCTTGAGTCTTTCTTTCACACACATACAAACTTTTACTCTCAAGCCTCCCAAATTTTTCTGGTGAGATACATTCAAATTAAGCATGCCTTTGCTGGGATATCCAGTGATTATTTCTGTTGCATCCATACTTATGGAATGAGATAATAGTTTATTTAGGGGCTGGGGAAAGGAAACCAAGAGAGAAATCCTTGGACTTCTCATGAGGAGAAGGCATAGCAGAGAAGCTTGGCTCTGAGCTACCTATGTCCTTGAGCAGGAGACTGGAAGGTACTTTTATAGAGGCCTGATGGGGTTGAAAAGTCCCCCCCCCTTTTTTTTTTTTTGGTAAGGCAATTGGAGTTAAGTGACTTCCCGATGATCACACAGCTAGTAAGTGTCAAGTGCCTGAGGCCAAATTTGAACTCAGGTCCTCCTGAATCCAGTGCTTTATCCATTATGCCACCTAACTGCCCTGATGAGTTCCCTTATTAAGGGAGGACCACCCCCCACTGGCTTTTCCCTGACTTCTCTATAGCAATGGTTGTTGCCCACCATTTCCACCCATTGGATAAACATTTGTCTTGCCTGCTGGACTAATAACCAAGGAATTGATAACTCTTTCCTCTGGTCTTATTTGGTTCCCTTTTTTTCCTGTCCACCTCATTCCCCATGGAGGTAACTCTCCATCCTGGGCCTGCTTTTCTGAAGTGGTTCTCAGTCATCTCTCTGAAGGGAACTAGCTGGCTGGTGCCATACAGTGGGTACTGCTGCACCTCAGTCAGCTAGACTTGAGTCCAAACCTCCTCAGATCCCTCTCAGTTCTGTCAAGTGACTTGATATCTTGCCCTCTCAGTTTCCTCATCTGTATGTTCCAGACACTGCACTGGACTCCAAAGGACAATAAGTGTTGTTCCTTCAGCAAGTTTATCTAAGTGTTGGGGAACTGCTCAGCCCAGAGGTCTTAAAAACCTCCTGGATAGTAGTAATAATAAGAGCTGGGGGCAGCTAGGTGACGCAGTGGATAAGCACTGGCCGTGCATTCAGGAGGATCTGATTTCAAATCCAGCCTCTGATACTTGACACTGAACTAGCTGTGTGACCCTGGGCAAGTCACTTAACCCTTATTGCCCTGCAAAAGCACCCAGGTGCCAGGCACTGCTAAGCACTTGGGAAATGGAATCCTCACAGCAGCCTTTGGGGTAGTTGCCATTATTCTCCTTTTATAATTGAGGAAAGTGAGACAAGCAGGTCAAGTGACTTGTTCAAAATCTCACAGAGAACATATCTGAGATCAAATCTGAACTCAGTTCTTCTTGCCTCCAGGCCCACCTAGCTGGAATCCCTGCCTGAAGATAAAGTAGCATCAGCTCACTGCAGTTACTCTGTGGGGAGAATTTCGAGGGAACAAGGGGAAGTAGAGGCATAAATAAGGTTTTACACAGTCTTAGTCCATTTGGGGAGGCTGGGCAGCCACTTTGCTCATTGTGGTGGTTGTATATAGAGATAGGATGTCAGGTGATTTGGGGAGAATGTTAACCTTCTTCTCAGGAGTTGCAAAGGTTGTTTCAATGGGATGTTTTTTCATGCCCAGAATATCTGGTGGGGCCAGAGGAGGTAGGTCTCTAGCTAGTTTCTTTAGAATATCTTATTGGTGACTCCCCAGTTATTGGAGACTTCCCTGACTTCTGTCTCTGTTTTTTTCAGCAACAAACATTTATTTGATTTTCCAGTTACATGTAAGGGTAGTTTTCAATATTCATTTTCATAAGATTTAGAGTTCCAAATTTTTCTCCCTCCCTCCCTTTCCTCCCCCCTCCACAATATTGCAATCAGGTTATATATGTACAATACACAAGTGTTCTTTTTATCAGTTCTTTCTATAGGGGTGCATAGTAAGCTTCCTCATTAGTTCCTTGGGATTTTCTTGGATCATTGCACTGCTGAGAGTAGTTAAGTCATTCACAATTGCTCATTGAACAATACTGCTGTCACTATGCACAATGTCCTCTCAGCTCTGCTCACTTCACTATACATCGATGTTCATTAGTCTTTCCATTTTTTTTTTTCAGGGATCATCCTGTTTGTCATTTCCTGTAGCACAAGACCATTCCACTACAATCATATAGCACAGCTTTTCCCATCATTCCTCAATTGATGGAGATTCCCTTGATTCTCAATTCTTAGCCTCCACCAAGAGTTGCTATATATATATATATATATATATTTAGTGAGGCAATTGGGGTTAAGTGACTTGCCCAGGGTCACACAGCTAGCAAGTGTTAAGTGTCTGAGGCCGGATTTGAACTCAGGTACTTCTGACTTCAGGTCCGGTGCTCTATCCACTGCGCCACCTAGCTGCCCCTATAAATATTTTTATAGAATTTTTCCCCTTTTCTTTTTTTCATGATTACTATTGTAACTGTTTCCCTTTTGTACGTCCTTTTCCATTTGGCCAATTTGACATTTCAAGCTGTTGACTTTTTTCTCATGTCTTTCCTGCATCACTCTCATTTCTCTTTCCATTTTTTCCTCTACCTCTCTAACATTATCTTCAAAGTCCTTTTTGAGCATCTCTATGGCCTGAGACCAATTCGTATTTTTCTTGGAAGCTTTAGATATAGGGGCCTTGATGTTGACATCTTCCTCTGAGGGTGCCCTTTGGTCTTCCTTGTTACTGAAGAAACTTTCTATGGTCCTCACCTTTCTCTGTTGGCTCATCCTGCCTTTCTTTTACTTGACTTTTAGCTCCTTAAAGTGGGGCACTGTTTCCAGCCTGCAGTATCCCAAGCTTCAGAAGTCCCAGGTGGTATGATTTAGGAGGATCAGGTTCTTCACTTGTCTGCCTGTTCCCTGGTCTGTAGATGACCCCAGACCAACTTGCTAATCAACCAGCTTTGTGTGTTGTGGTTTGTTAGCTCGGACAAGCCTGTACCCCTCACCCACCTGGGCCACTGCTACTAGAGCCTACCTCCTGGTTCTCAGCAGGGGGTGTAAAATCCAAGTTCTGCCTTAGCACCAGCTTAGACCCCTGTAGTCTCCCCCCTGCCCAGGCTTAGCCCACTCACTAGACTGTGAGCATAGTTCAAGACAACACTGGTGCTTCAGCTGATTCAGAGGCTCTGGGGGTCTGCTTCTCTGGTGAGGCCTTCCTGGGACTGGATTCTGTGTTAGGGGTGACTGTGGGGTTGGGCTCAACTCCTGTATCAGCACAGCAGCTCCCTTCCTTATGACCTTCCAAGCTGTTCTTGGTTAGAAGATGATTTCAGCACATTTTTTCTGTGAGTTTTGCTGCTCCGGGCATTTTCCTATGGCATTATTTGGATGTTTTTTGGAGCAATCGTGTCATGAGTTCTCCATCCATACTTATGAATTTCCACACTGAGGAAGAGAAAAGACTTCATTCAGACTGGACTTGGTCTGTGCAGTACTTCAGGAAAGCCTTTGCCCTTCCTCTTCCCCAACTCCTGCAATAAACTGGGACTGCCCTATTTTAAGAGAATGGACACCCAGAACCATACAACAAGGGTTCAATTGAACTAAACCAAAAGGTAACAAGGAAGTGAAATAGTTAAAGATATAAACTTATTTGAGGTTTCCACACGCTGCTTTTATTTATTTATGGCTTTTTGTGCTTAAAAAAAATACTTTCACATTAGTAATGTTGTAAGAAAAGAATTGGAACAATTTTTTTAATTGAGAAAAACCTACAACAACAACAAAAATAGTATACTTCAATCTGCATTCATATTTCATAGTTCTTTTTCTGGATGTGGAGACCATTTTCCATCATGAGTTTTTTGGCATTATCTTGAATCATTGTGTTGCTGAGAAGATGTATGTCTACCACAGTTGATCATTCTACAACGTTGTTGATACTGTGTACAATGTTCTATTGGTTCTGTTTATATTTTACTCAGCATCAATTCATATGGCTTTCCAGGTTTTTCTGAAACCCACCTGCTTATCATTTCTTACAGCACAGTAGTATTCCATTACATTCATATAACACAACTTGTTTAACATTTCCCAACTGATAACCATCATCCCCATGAGTTCCAATTCTTTGCCACCACAAAAAGAACAGCTATAAATATTTTTGTGCACATGGGTCCTTTTCCCTTTTTTATGATAGCTTTGAGATATAGACCTATTAGTGGTATTGCTGTGTCAAAGGGTATGCATAGTTTGATTGCCCTTTGGGTATAATTCCAAACTGCTCTCCAAAATGGTTGGATCAGTACACAACTGTACCAACAGGGAATTAGTGTCCCAATTTTCCCACATCTCCTCCAACATTTATCATTTTCCATTTTTGTCACATTAGTCAATTGGATAGGTGTGAGGTGTACATCAGGGTACTTTTAATTTACATTTCTCTAGTCAGTAGTGATTGAAAACATTTTTCATATGGCCATAGATAGCTTTAATTTCTTCATCTGAAAACTACCTATCCTATTTTCCCCCTTGTTTATACTTTTCTTTCTCTTTTGCCCCCTGTCCCTTCCCACCAGTTTTGCTTCTGACTACCACCTCCCTCAATCCACCCTCTCTTCTATCATTCCTACCTTCCTTTCTCATTGCCTTTTTGACTCCATTTTTACCCTTTCTTCTATCAGCACCCCACGCTTTTCTTTCTCCTCTTACTTCCCTATAGGATAAAATAAAATTTTATATCCAACTGAATGTGCATGTTATTCCCTCTTTGAGCCAAATCACAGGACAGTAAGGTTGAAACAATGCTCACTCCTCCCTTCTTTCCCTCTATTGTAATAGGTCTTTTGTGCCTCTTCAAGCTTCTGCTTATAATAGAGTGTAGAATGCAACTTGGTTGGAAAGATACTAACACAAAATTAATGAAATGCCCTTTTATTAAACAGAGATGTTATTCAATAGCATTCAATTATAATTAAAAATAAAAGTAACCCAGTCACATGTTAGTCCTATCATATATATATATATATATATATATATATATAATTATTGTCAATTTCCTGGAAGAAGTCTTTTACAAAATGAAGAATTCAGGAACTGATGATGCAAGAGTCTAGATTCAAATTGCATTGATATGAATAGCTTCATTGCTTCTAGAAAAACTAATTATGGATACATGTTTTTCCTCTTGGACATCACTATGTTCCTCATCCAAGACTTTGGATTTTAAGTATTATGCTGCTATCATACACATTTGTTCTGTTCAAATGCCAAATTTTTATAGGTACAAGTTGTCAGTATACACGATTGTATTTGTATGCTAGGCCCATTACGTGGGGGGTGGTGAAATCAAAGCTAATCATTTAGTAGATGGTTTCCTTAGGTGATTGGTGTTGCCTGCAATATATTCTATGTAGAAATGAAAAGTCAGGTTTCAGTGTAGAAATGAAATAGTATTTTAATTGTCCTTTATTTTTGATGACCTAATTAAACAAGTCTATTTGGCTTATTTAAGATTGGATTCAATTAATAGAAATCAATTCAATTCTTACCATTGATTGTTGAATTTAGCAATAGTTTTCATCTTAAACATTTATTACTTTAAAGCCTTACTCCATAGGAAAGACTAAGGGCACCAGCTTCCTCAAGAATGAAAGTCAATATTTAAAAGACTATAAATAAGGGATATGCGGGGGATGCTGTAAAATGCCATATGTCCACATTCATAATCAAGAAAAACACCTAGGTTGTGCTAAGGTTCAGATATTAAAAAGGCTTCCATCGTGTCATGAACCCAGAGAATGAAACCATCACCTCTTTTAAAGCCTGTAAGAGAGAACACATCTGCAGGCAACAACTGGTCCTTCCTATCAATGGATTCTCTACAGATCCCTGGTGACCATTCCGTCTTGTTTCCCACCTCCACTTCCCAGTAATGTCTTCACCTGATGAATTTCTGAGCACCAGAAACAACAGCAGCAGGGTTGTCAGGAACATCTTGCTGAATCCTTCTGTCACACATTTTTTTTCTTTTTTTTGGCAGGGCAATGAGGGTTAAGTGACTTGTCCAGGGTCACACAGCCAAGTGTCAAGTGTCTGAGGTCAGATTTGAACTCAAGTAGTCCTGAATCCAGGGCCAGTGCTTTATCCACTGCGCCACCTAGCCGCCCCCTAACTGTCACACTTTTGAGATCCTTAGGCTACAGGAGAGAGCTACTGGCTCTTTCAGGATCCAGAGTTATATCTCCTGAAAGGAGAGGAAGTGTTTTAGATATGGAATTTCTAGACTTCAGAGGTCAGTATCAGAGTCTGGAAATAATATTCAGGAAATCGGGTAATTGCCTGTCATTATCTTTGTCCCAACTGGGTTTACTCTAAATCATTATTTGGAAATCTTCAACACATTCCCTGAATTCCTTCTTTCATTCACTTATGCATGCATGCATAATTCATTGTCCATTTAAGAAGCATCCTCTATCTACTCATAATATCATGATCATGACTTGATTAACATCAGAAAATAGAAATGCTTAAAACTAGAAGAAACTTTTGTTATGATGCTTAGTTCCAATTGGGTATAATACGGGTTATTATTTAGAAATTTTCACGAACACATTCCCTCAACTGTGCATTAATTCATTGATTCTTAGGTATCTTTTATCTTAAAGCAACATGTGCTTCCTTGGAGGATTTTCTGAAGGAAGGAGTTGCTAATGTCATTCATGTAGATACAAATGTGTGTGTGTGTGTGTGTGTGTGTGAGAATTTGTATATGTGTATAGGTGTGTACACACATACATGTGTGTATGTGTTTCTATGCATATGTATGTATGTATATACACATTCATACAGATACATACAGATATGCACATTTGTGTGTATATAGGCAAACATATCTCATCTGTTATCCATTGAGTCTTGGTAGAAATTGTTTGGTCTGAAACTTTATTTCAAAATATATTGCCTTCGAACATGTTTGATAGATTCTGCTCTTCCAGTGGTCCCAGTGCTCATGGAGCTGACAATCTATAAGACGAAATATTTTTTAAATATGCAATAAAACTCAATCGATATGAAATAATTATGTTGCACTGTGGGATATTATCAGAAGATTAAATGGTTATTCTTGTCTTCTGAAACAAGAAAGGAAGAGAGACATTGGGGATCTAGATTCCAAACATGGATGTAATTGGGTCACTAGAAAAGTTAACTCTCCTGTGGATTCCTCCACCAGAACATGCACTGACCCACCAGTCTGTTAGCAGGGCACAATTACAACTTTGATCAGTTCAAGGGGGGCACAGTTATAGGAATCACCGGACAGTTGTGGGGATTTAATGTAAACCCCCTGGCCATCATGTCATCAGGTAGCCAAAGCCAGGATTGCCTCACTATAGTTGTCCTTCATGTCCATCATATTTACAGACATGGTACATAATGTGTGAATTTAACATCGGAAGGGATTCTGGAGTACAGACACACTAATTCACTATTGGTGGTACCATGATTTGACTAAACTTAAAAAAAAAAAAACTATATGAAGCCATGCAAAAAACATTAGCAATACTAAGTATTTTATTTGACCCCTAAATGTTTCTTATGGTTTCGTACCCAAGGAGGACATTGACAAGAAAAAAAAATACTCCAACTGTATGACAATACTGATAGCAGTACTTTTTATCAAGGGGAAAAGTAGATGACAAATATCAAACCCCACTGTTGGGGAATGGCTGAGAAAGCAAGGGAATCTTACTGTGGAAGGTCCTCAGCAAGTCCCTCATCTCAAGGACTTGGCACTGAGGACACTCTTGGGAAGCAGCCTGTGGACACTGATAAGTATCAGGGCCTCATGCCTATGAAAAGGACTGCTAGCTAACCTTCCTGCTGGACAAAAGTCTTATGATTTACATATTGATCTTAACCTAATCCCTGATCTATGTCATAGATAAGTTATACTACCAGACTACATCATCACAAATGCTGTATTTCTGAATTGTTTTGACGAATGTAAGCTTACCTTTCCAATGTGCTTCTTGCATCCTGAGGGGAGAAAAAGAAACTAGTTTATTCTCTTGAGCCTTTGACAATTCCTAAGATATCATCATTTTTAGAGATCATAGAAATCTTCAAAGTGTCCATTCCCCTGAAAGTTACTACTCACACACAACACAAATGTTATAGAGCTTCAGAAAAGGGGTTTTCAACCATATTCTGAAACCTCTTTAGGTAGATTAGATCAAATTCGGCCTCTCCTAAGATCCATTGAGACCAGAATCTCCTGCTCCTTCCTTCCTCCTCCTTGCAAAGAAAACCTACTCGACAAAACCTGCCTCTTCCGCAGAATGGGAAGGCAAATGCTGGTGAGATCAGAAGGGCCAGTGGGTGCTAAGAGATTGGGAGAATGTGTCAGTTCCTATCTGAGAATTGAGGTAGTGATATAGAGTTGACAACAACTTACCAAGTTTTGAATTCAGTCAGGCCTGAATGAGAGCTTCAGGAGGCTCAATTCTTTTCTTTGTGCCCTCAATTCAAATCCTTCCCATCTCCTCTGGCAATTGGACTTTTTAAAAATGATCTCCTCTCCCTAATTCTCAATCTCTCTTAATCTTTCCCTTCTACCTGTCAAGATATACAAGGTCCCCTCTATTTTGGAACACCATCACTTGAACCTACAGTCTCACGTGAAATCATTTTTTTAATTATACTATGTTATGGGAATGCTTGTTTTATTCCATAAATTAAAAATAAGATAAATAAAATGTAAAACAAAAAGTAAAGCAAAAAGAGAGAAAAGGCTATCATTTTAGATTTCTCAACTTTTCCAAAAACAAATTCTAAAATCTACCTATTTACTCTCATTGTCTGTACTTCCTTTCCTCTCTCTTGTTAAGTTCTTGCAATCTAGCTTTTGCCCTCATGATCCCAGTGAAACTATTCTCTTTAATCATTTAATGACTTTTACATTCTAAAATCTTTTACGTTCTTCTAAGTCTATGCTTTGAATTTTCAGCAGCATTAGGTAATGCTTGTGTGGATTATGTAATAATATCATCAGATTGCATAGAACTTGTTGAATGTATAAATTAAAAGATTAGATTTAATAGATTAGTATCAATTAATTCACTTAAAGGAGGGTACCTGAGGTATCTATAACAGACCCTATGATATTTCATATTTTTATCCATGGTTAATATGGAGTCATAGATGACATATTCATCAAATTGTCAGATGACTCAAATTGGGGAAATCGAACACACTGTTATAAATTCAGGAATTAAAATACCTAGAAAAGGTATGTATAGAATTATTTTTATATATACATATTTGTGTTTTGTGGTATTCATCTCTAGAACAAGTGGGGAGGGAAGAAAATGGAAAAAAAAGACATTTACATGATAACTATTATATATTTGAAAGGTACATAATAGATTTGCAGTTTCATGTGCCGTCATCTTTTATATTATACTTTGTTAGAGAAATGCTTATTTTATTGCATAAATTAAAAATAGATAATGTTTGAAAACATTAGATGGAAGCTCATAGGATGATTGGACAGATATTTTTGAAAAAAGATCTGAGGGCTTTTATGTATTAGAAAATCAAAATGAATCCGGCCTCTACCAAACTGCCATAAATGGGAACACATTTTGCAGAAATGTAGAATTAGACAGAAAGATATTAATATGAGATTGGGGGATTTTAGATATTGAAATTTTAAAAAATGTTCTGGATTCACTCTGAGAAATAATGTCTGGATTCACTCTGAGAAAAAATGTAGATGCAATAGCATAAAGGTTTTTATGCTATTGCATCTACATTTTGAAATTAATAATATGGGTTTATTTTCATAGAGATTTTCATTCTTTTAATATTGTCTTTTAACTTGTATTAGAATATGTTCTGATTTTTCACAAAGGTAAAAGCATCTAAATAGTCTAAGTTCATTTATATTTTCTATTTTTTTAAATCACTAGGTTATTGAATTTCATTGTCTTTTATTCTTCCATGTGTATTTTGTTCTATTCATATATCTATTTTTGAACCAATGAAAGATGGTCTTGATTTCATAATACAATATTAATTTTGGAAGTATTATTCTCCCATATTCTAAATTGTTTGGGTTTTTCTACTGATTATTTGATCAAATTCCATAAAGTATTTTATTGGTAAACTGATTGCCATAAGAATAGATTAATTCTAGGAGTATTATTATTTTTACCAAGCTTAAATATATATATATATAGAGAGAGAGAGACACACACACACATATTTCATCTGAGGTCTATCTCTTTACTAATATCCTTTAATACTTAATGCCCCCAAATTGGTGCAGTAGCCTCTAATTTCTAAGTAACAAATATATTATAAATCCCAGCTAAATGCCCTAACACTTGGAACAATTATATGGCGGCCACATATAATTTTATTTCCTACAATCCTGGCCATTATTATCCTGTCCCTGCTTTTTCTTTTACAGCAGATTTCTATAATCAGAGCAGTAGAAAAAAAAATGAGCACAATGCAATCAGTAAGCTCTTACTGCTTTCGGTCTAAATGTGTGTTCAATTGATATGCCAAACAACTAGGTACATTAATACACAGGTTTTCCATCTGTCTGCTAATGCTTATATGGTATGTTGATAAGGTTAAATGAACTGAGTATCTTTTTCGTTCAGAAGAAATTGAAATTCATCCCCATTGCAAACACATTTTGATAAGAGGGAGAATGGTAACTAGGAGGATTTATGTAGGCTAAATTTAGTTATGCTTTTCAGGTTTTCCATTTGGAAAGAAAGAGGAATATTGACCTCAAAAAAATTCTCCTGTGAAGCATAGAAAGTGAATTCTGGACCTACTTGAGGCCATAAATCTGCCCAGTCAGATCTCTGTTATGCACTGCCAAGGGAACCAAGCTATCAACTCCATAGCACAAGGGAATCTCAGGGCAGACCTTGCTGCTAGATCAGTTGGCAGGTCCATTCACCTGTCCACTCTAGCCCTGGTCCGCTTGTACCCTACTGTACCCCAAAGTATCTTCCTTTCCTATACTGAGGATACAGGACAGTGGCACTCTTCTTCTCGTTTGCTGCTTTCCCCCCAGGAATATGACTTGGAAATTTGTAGTGGGCCTCCACAATTCTACTCACCTGGGTAGAGAAGCCCTAACCACTTTAGTAAAGTTTCTCTTTAGAAGCAAGGACATCTCTAAGACCATCTAGGATGTATGCAACTCCTGTGCCCTCTGCACCCAAACATACCACTAGGCCCCTCAAACCTCTTTCTCCTTAAACCAATCTAAGGAGAGGGGAACTACCAGGGGAAGGTTTTATAAGGTACTCCTTGTTTTTTGTTGACACCTTTACTGAATGGGTGGAAGCCTTTCTGAGTATGAAAATAACATCCAGTCCAGTCAGAGGATCTAGTGTTTCTGAAAAGTTGGATAACTGAGGTGTAGAACCAACTAACACCTCAATGGGAGGTTCCCTACCAAGTTACATATATTCCTGTGAACTGGTGGAGGATCTTAAGTTTCTCTTCTGCTGACACATCCTGGAATCTTCTCCTTTGTAGCCTCATTTTTTCCCCTGTGAGCCTGTTGAAGAGCTAAGGTTCCTGTTTTGGAAAAAGGGACACCCCCAAAGTGAACTTAACCCTGTGCCTCTTGCTCAGGTTTGAATACTACCTGCTCCTATCCCCTTCCCACCTCCTTGACCCTGTATGCCACCTCTCCTTTGTTAGCTACCCCCTTTTGGAGTACTTTGAATAATTCTTTGTTTTTCCTAACTAGTGAGCCTTTTGTCATGTTGGTATCTAGCTGATTATGAATGGTCTGGTAGAATGGGGTATTTTTGTTTATAAATGTTTCGATGAACCTTGTTGGAGAAAATATAATTTTACATATAATATGCCCATATCAGGGCATCTAAGTGGCACAGTGAATAAAACACTGGCCTTGGATTCAGGAGGACCTGAGTTCACACCAGGCCTCAAACACCCGACACTTACTAGCTGTGTGACCCTGGGCAAGTCACTTAACCTTCATTGCCCCTGTGAAAAAATATGACACATATCTACTGTCAGGATTGCACAAGTAAAGAAGCTTGCTTTAATCATGTGAAAGAAACTTTCTCTACTAGCAACTGTAGTTATTAGAGTCCTAATTATATGCTGTTATACCTTGGACCTAACTTGAAAAACTTTTTTTGCACTCAAGGCCCCAATTTCAATACCAAGCTCTAGGAATACCCTGTGGGCCTTGACTCATACTACCCTAAGATCAGGTCCATTGTTTTTTTATAATTCAAATAGTGAATGGAGTGGTAATGTTACTGCTCTTTTGAAATCCACCTCTTGTTCAATCTGTTCCCCAAAGGGATACACCTTTTTTTTTTTGGTTAGGCAATTGGGGTTAAGTGACTTGCCCAGGGTCACACAGCCAATAAGTATTAAGTGTCTGAGGCCGGATTTGAACTCAGGTACTCCTGACTCCAGGGCCGGTGCTCCATCCACTGCTCCATCTAGCTGCCCCAGGGATACACTTTTATAAATTTTTAGTTTTAACTACCACCTGCTTAAGCCCATATGTTAATTATGGTGAATGTACCTTGGGCTATTTGGATACCAAAGTAAGAATCCTATCACCTCTTCTCATACTAGAGTAAAAAAAAAGAGGAACCTGGGATAATTTTCTTTGGTGGGTCCAGAAGACTGCCACCCTCACTATCCCCTAGGTTGAGTATCTTGAACATGAGGCTGTATATACAAATTTAACATTGGCAATAGAAGAAATATCTCATTCCACTGCAATAGGGTTACAAGAATTAGAAGAATCTTTTTAAATTTTATATTATTATTTTACAGTTATATATTACAAAAGAGGATAGTTTTCAAAATTTGTTTTCACTGGATATTTAGTTCCATATTTTTCTTTTCTCCCCCGTCCCTGCCTTCACTACCTCCTCTCCAAGATGGAAAGCAGTCTGATATAGGTTGTATATGTAGAATCACATCAAACATGTTTCTACATTAGTCATCTTGTGAAAGAAGAATCAGAGCACAAAGGAAAAACCTCAAACTAGAAGGGAAAAAAAACAGTCCAAAAGTAGAAACAGTATGATTCAATCTGCATTCATAATTCACAGTTCTTTTTTTCTCGAAGTTGAGAACATTTTCTATCACAAATTCTTTGAAACTGTTTTGGATTGTTGCACTTCTGAGAAGAGCCAAGTCTATCCCCATTGTTCATCACACAATGTTGCTGTTACTGTGTACAATGTTCTCCTGGTTCTGCTCCTCTCAGTCAGCATCAGTTCATTTAAGTCCTTCCAGGTTTCTCTGAACTCCTCCTGCTCATCATTTCTTACAGCACAAAAGTATTCCATTACATTCATATACCACAACTTGTTTAGCCATTCCCCTATTGATGGGCATTCCCTAGATTTCTAGAAGAATCTTTAAATTCTCTGGCAAAGGTGTTGCTAGATAACTGTATTGACCTGGACTATCTGTTGGCTGAGGAAGGTAGTCTGTATGGTTCAGAGAACCTCCTGCTTTGTGTATATCAACAATTCTTGTTGAAGATTGAACACTGTGTTCAGAGGTTACACTATGTCTCCACGTGGGTGGCTGAAACTCAATCACAACTATATGTTTTGTTTAGTTTTTCATGGAAGTCTTGGATTTACCCTGTATTAGGATCCCTGTTGCTGCTTGGTCGGTTAATCCTTTGTGTCTCGCATTGTGTCCCTTGAATAGGTAATCTTATTTCTTCATATGTGGAATCTCATATAGCTTCCATGCAACACTTAGCGGATGGCAGGAAGGCTTTTTACTCTAGCTCCTTTATCTCCTTCCGTGCATAGATACCCATGGACCCATAAGTCACCCCCATTCAACAGGAATCAGATACAGAAGAAATTACCTTTGTCCCTTTTCCCTGGGTATATGAAAAGGGGGGAGTGATGGGGGAAGCTAAAATTGTTCACACATCAACTAAAGCTTGAGTTCTTATTAATAGTAGCTAAAAGGGAAGATGGCCGAGGAAAGGCTGTGATTCTTCTGCTATCCCAACAAATCTATCCACGTACCTCCAAAAATTATGCCATAAGAAAACTCCTGGAGCTGCATAACCCAGAAAAGAACTGAGTGAGACTATTTTCCAGCCAAAGATGGTTTAATTAGGCAACTGGGATCATCTGCTGTTTGTGGTGTGAGAGGAGCTCATCTTGTGACACAGATCTGGCCCCAGGTAGGCCTGTGCCTCCAAAGCCTGGGAATCTTTAGCATCAATGGCTTCTTCTCAAACTTGGCTCATGAACCAGTGAGGGGTTCCAGTGGTTGGCCTGGGGGGAAATATATATGGTTTCTGCTGGAGCTAAGGCAGAGTAGCCTTATTCTGAACCAGTAAGCAGACTCCAGTGTCATTGGCCCAGGGGGGAGGGGCACATGCATGCCAAGCTTCAAAACATAGAGAATCAGATTTCAATTAGACGTCTGCTTCCAGGTTAAAGAGACAGCCAGCCATGGTTATTTACAGGCCAGGCCAGGCAGACTGAGAAAGAGCCTAATTGTACCCCCTGGGATGCCCTGTACCTTGGGTCAATGAATCCTGGAAGCAGCACTACATGTTAAGAAGGAATTAAAAGTCAAGAAATAGGCAGTCAAGATGAGCAGGCAGAGAAAGCAGCAGACCATCAAAAGCTTCTTTGGTGGCAAGGCAGATCAAAATACACCCTCAGAAGAAGATAAAGTCAAAGCTCCTACACCCAAAGCTTCCAAGAAAAATATTAATTGGTCTCAGGCCATGGATGCACTCAAAAGGACTTTGAAGGTAAAGTAAGAGAACTAGAGGGAAAAGTTAGAGAGTTAGAGGAAACAATTGAAAAGGAAATAAGAGTGATGCAGGAGGATCATGAAAAAAAGCCAACAGCTTAAAAAGTCAAATTGATCAAATGGAAAAACAAGTACATAAACTCTCTGAAGAAAATCATTGCTTAAGAGTTAGGATAGAGCAAATAGAAGCTAATGACTTCATGAGAAATCAAGACAAAAATGAAGCAAATCCAAATGAATAAAAAAAAAAGAGGGCAATATGAAATATCAAATTGGAAAAACAGCTGACCTGGAAAATAGATCCAGGAGACATAATTTGAAAATCATTGGCCTACCTGAAAACCATGATCAAAATAAGAGCTTAAACATCATCTTCCAAGAAATCATCAGGTAAAATTGCCCTGATATTCTCTAGAATAGCAGAAGGTAAAATAGAAATTAAAAGAATTCACGAATCACCTCCAGAAAAAGATTCCAAATGAAAAACTGGTGCAGGTGGATTTTGCCACTGTCCTACTGCACCACCAGCTTGTTGAGCCAGGATCCAGGGACCTCAGTTGCTTGTCTGTGGCACACAGCTTCCTGCTGACTTGCCCTGACCCTCTCCACACTGGGCTGTGCTGTGGTGCGCTGGGCCTCCTTTTTGCCCAGTGAGAAGTCTTCTAAATTATCTCTGGACAGAAGGAGAGCTCAAGCAACTGGCTGGCTTTTCTCCACTATCTTGGCCCCCACCTTCTGAATATTCATTTCTGAAGAAGTTTCTTTCCTAGATCATTCTTGAAGGATACAGCTCCAATTCTAATAGTATATATAATAGCTCTGGGAACTGCTCATGATATGTGTGACGTAAAAGCATTTCTACTGGGTGATTTTGTGAAAAAGTCATCAGACAGTTATTATTTGGACCCCAAATTAATACAGAGATCAAATAAAGACTGCTATCCTAACAAATACTGGCTCAATGAGCCCTCAGGAGGCTCCTGTTTTGTTTTTTTCTAACTTTAGGCAAATTTCTTAACCTCTTTGAGACTAAGCCAAGTCACAGTTCCATTCCTGGTAAAGTTCCAATATGTCTTATTATTGTTTTCATGTAAATATTTTAAAAAATAGTTATTTGATCACCACTTGTTTTACAAAACATTTGAGGAGATTTCTAACAAAGATATATGTTCATGCTCTTGTATTAAATTGAATTTTGATATGAATATTATTCTTTGTTGAGTCAAAGGTGCAAGGTCATTATGGGAATGTCATGATTATTTGTTAATGAAGATGGGAACATCCTCTAGGATCAGTGTTATTTGAACTCTTTCTGAGGTACTATTGCTCATCTGCTGCAATGGATCACTCAAAGTTAAGGGTGGAAAGACACAGTCTTTTTACTACAAACAATCTGATACCTCCAGTAGAAATTACTCCCTTAGTCAGTTTAAAAAACATTCCATAGGATAAAACAAAGTAAAAACCACTTGCAAAAACCCCCCAAAAAACAAACAAAACAAAACAAAACAGTTTGTGAGAGATTAACTTTTATCTCAGCTGCTCCTTGTCCAATTCCTAAAAACTGTTTTTAGATTACTCTCTCGAAAAGGACCCAAATCTGGGTCTCACATGAATCCATGGACTGGTAATGTTTCCCAAACAACTCCATATCTGCCCTATAACTTGCTGGCTTTTGGATATTCTAGGCTGGTGTTGTGGAAGTTCAGTTATTTGCTGGTTCTTCCCCACTTATGTAGGTCCTTTGGTTGCCTCCTGCTTTTGTCCCCTTAGGCCAACCAGACCTGAAGCAAAGACCCTTGGCTGCTTTAGGGCCTGTCCAACAGGTTGAGCTGCTGTTTCATTATCAACCTGGCTAAGACAGGCAAATTAAGATGCAATTTTCTTATTCATCATTGTATGTGTTATGTGAACTACTGTATGTCAGCTGGAGGTCACTGCTTCATTGCTCCTGTGGTTGCCAGCATGACACTTTTCCATTATCCTGTTACTGGGAGATGATTCATAACTGCCATAGGGAAAATAGTATCCAATAACTTGTCTCTTATAATAACATTATTATGAAATTATTGCATTACTTGAATGTTTGGATTGATGCTTTCTTCATCATGGCTCTTAATCATACCTGTGTAAATCCTAGGAAAATGTTGTATATATGTTTCCATAAATCCTCCATGGAAAAGTGGCCTAATTCAATCAAAGGAATCAATTGGTCCCTTTAAATGCTTGAGGGTACCAAACCTCTCTCTGTCCACATATTTTCTATCACTCTCAAGCCATGAAAGGATTATTGCCTTTTCTTGTCTTACATTTTCTCTTTGATACCTTTGATATCCTTTTCTCTATATGGGTCAACATGGATAATATATAGTAGTCTACTTACCTCCACCAAGCATTCATTCTTTTATTTATTAGTACTTAAGATCTCCCCCAAGAACATCTCTTGAATACATAACTTTTATTTTTTATATAAATATTTTATTTCTTTTTTGTTACATGTAGAGGTAGTTTTCAACATTGGTTTTTATAAGATTTCTAGTTTCAAATTTTTCTCCCTGCCTCTCTTCCTTCTCCCCTCCCCAAGACAACAAGTAATCTGATATAAGTTATATATGTACATTAAACATATTTCTGCATTAGTCATGCTGTGAAAGAAGAATCAGAACAAAAGTGAAAAACCTCAAAAAAGAAAAACAAAAAAGTAGAAATTGTATGGTTCAATCTTAATCTAGATTCCACAGTTCTTTTTTCTGCATTTGAAGAGCATTTTCCATCATGAGTCCTTTGGAACTATCTTGGACCATTGTATTGCTGAGAAGAGTTAAGTCTATCACAGTTGATCAACACACAATGTTGCTATTACTGTGTACAATGTTCTCCTGGTTCTGCTCATCGCACTCATCATCAATTCATGCAAGTCCTTCCAGGTTTCTCTGAAATTTGCCTGCTTATCATTTCTTACAGCACAATAGTATTCCATTACATTCATATACCACAATTTGTTCAATCATTCCCCAACTGATGGGCAACCCCTCTGTTTCCAATTCTTTGCCTCCACAAAAAGAACAGCTATAATTATTTTTGTATATGTGGGTACTTTTCCTTTTTATGATTTTGTTGGGAAAAAAGACCTAATAGTGGTATTCCTGTGTCAAAGAGTATGCACAGCTTTATAGCCCTTTGGGCATAATTCCAAATTGTTCTCCAGAATGGTTGGATCAGTTCACAACTCCACCAACAATGCATTAGTGTTCCAATTTTTCTACAGCTTCTCCAACATTGATTATTTTCCCTTTTTGTCATATTAGCCAATCTGATAGGTGTCAGATGGTACCTCAGAGTTGTTTTAATTTTGCATTTTTCTAAACAATAGTGATTTAGAGCATTTTTTCAAATGGCAATAGATAGCTTTGATTTCATCATCAGAAAACTGCTTGTTCATATCCTTTGACCA
Source organism: Dromiciops gliroides (assembly GCF_019393635.1). NCBI lineage: Eukaryota > Metazoa > Chordata > Mammalia > Microbiotheria > Microbiotheriidae > Dromiciops > Dromiciops gliroides. The sequence goes on along the minus strand of NC_057866.1, from coordinate 171,628,025 downwards.
TTTCTCAATTGGGGAATGACTTGTATTCTTATAAATTTGATTTAGTTCTTGATATATTTTAGAGATGAGGACTTTATCAGAAGTACTGTCTATAAAAATTGTTTCCAGGGGCAGCTAGGTGGTGCAGTGGATAGAGCACTGGCCCTGGAGTCAGGAGTACCTGAGTTCAAATCCGCCCTCAGACACTTAACACTTACTAGCTGTGTGACCCTGGGCAAGTCACTTAACCCCAGTTGCCTCGCTAAAAAAAAAAAAAAAAAAATTGTTTCCCAGCTTTCTGCCTCCCTTCTAATTTTGGATGCATTGCTTCTGTTTGTACAAAAACTTTTTAATTTCATGTAATCAAAATCATCAGTTTTACATTTCATAATATACTGTATCTATTGTTTGGTCATAAACTATTCTCCTTTCCAAAGACCTGAGAGGTAAACTATTGCTTCCTCTCCTAATTTACCTATGGTATCACCTTTTATGTCTAAATCATGTACCCATTTTGACCTTATTTTAGTATAAAATGTAAAATGTTGGTCTATGCCTAATTTCTGCCATACTATCTTCCAGTTTCTGCAGCATTTTTTCTTTTTCCAACTACTGAGTTCCTATCCCAGAAGCCGGAGTTTTTGGGTTTATCAAAACTACATTACTAGTATCATTTACTACTGCGTTTCCTGTGCCTAGCCTATCCATTGATCCTCCACTCTATTTCTTAGCCAGTACCAAATAGTTTTGATGACTGCCACTTTATAGTAAAGCTTCAGATTTGGTATAGCTAGCCCACCTTCCTGTGCATTTTTTTCATTAGTTCCCTTGATATTCTGGGCATTTTGTTTTTCCAGATTAATTTTGTTATTATTTTTTTAGCTCTATAAAATAATTTTTAGGTAGTCTGATTGTTATGGCACTGAACAAGTAAAGTAATTTAGGTAGGATTGTCATTTTTATTATATTGGCTCGGCCTATCCATGAGCAATAGATTTTTCCAATCATTTAGATGTGATTTGATTTGTGTGAAAAGTGTTTTGTAATTGTGTTCATAGAGATCCTGGGTGTGTCTTGGTAAGTAGACTTCCAAGTATTTTATATTGTCTACCTTTATTTTAAATGGAATTTCTCTTTCCATCTCTTGCTGCTGGACTTTGTTGGTCATGTATAGAAATGCTGATGATTTATGTGGATTTATTTTATATCCTGCTACTTTGCTAAAGTTGTTAATTGTTTCAAGTAATTTTTGAGTTGATTCTCTAGGATTCTCTAAATATAACATCATACCATCTCCAAAGAATGGTAGTTTTGTTTCCTCCTTTCCTATTCTAATTCCTTTAATTCCTTTTTCTTCTCTGATTGCTAAAGCTAACATTTCTAGTACAATATTCAATAATAGAGGTGATAATGGGCATCCCTCTTTCAACCCTGATCTTTTTGGAAAGGCTTCTAACTTATCTCAATTACATATAATGCTTGCTGATGCTTTTAGGTAGATACTACTTATTATTTTAAGGAAAGCTCCACCTATTCCTAAGCTCTCTAGTGTTTTTTATTAGAAATGGGTTGTTTTATTTTGTCAAAAGCTTTCTCTGCATCTATTGAGGTAATCATATGATTTTGATTAGTTTTCTTATTGATGTGGTTGATTATGTTAATAGTTTTCCTAATGTTGAACCAGTCCTGCATTTCTAGTATAAATCCCAACTGGTCATAGTGTATTATCCTGGTGATCACTTGCTGTAATCTCCTTGCTAATATCTTATTTAAGATTTTAGGGGGCGGCTAGGTGGCGCAGTGGATAAAGCACCGGTCCTGGACTCAGGAGTTCCTGAGTTCAAATCCAGCCTCAGACACTTGACACTTACTAGCTGTGTGACCTTGGGCAAGTCACTTAACCCCAATTGCCCTGCAAAAAAAAAAGATTTTAGCATCAATAATCATTAGAGAAATTTGTCTATAATTTTCTTTCTCTGTTTTGGCTCTGCCTGGTTTTGGTATCACCACCATATTTGTGTCATAAAATGATTTTTGTAGAACTCCTTCACCTATTTTTCCAAATAATTTTAATAATATTGGAATTAATTGTTCTTTAAATGTTTGGTAGAATTCACTTGTAAACCCATATGGCCCTGGTGATTTTTTCTTAGGGAGTTCTTTAAAGGCTTGTTCAATATCTTTTTCTAATATGGGCTTATTTAAGGATTTTATTTCCTCTTCAGTTAACCTGGGCAATTTGTATTTTTGTAAATATTTATCAATTTCATTTAGATTGTCAAATTTATTGGCATATAGTTGGGCAAAATATTTCCTAATAATTGCTTTAATTTCCATTTCATTAGTGGTTTAAATCACCCCTTTCATTTTTTGATACTGGTAATTTGGTTTTCTTATTTCTTTTTTTAAATCAAACTATAACCAATGGTTTATCTATTTTATTGTTTTTTTTCATAAAACCAGCTCTTAGTTTTATTGCCTAATTCTATAGTTATCTTGCTTTCAATTTTATCAATTTCTCCTTCAATTTTCAGGCTTTTAAATTTAATACTTAATTGGGGATTTTAAATTTGTTCTTTTTCTAGCTTTTTAAGTTGCATGCCCAATTCATTGATCTCCTCTTTCTCTTTTTTATTGATGTAAGCATTTAGAGATATAAAATTTTCCCTAAGCCCTGCTTTGGCTGCATCCCATTGATTTTGGTATGTTGTCTCATTAGTATCACTCTCTTGGATGAAGTTATTGATTGTTTCTATAATTTCTTGTTTGACCCACTCATTCTTTAGAATGAAATTATTTAGTTTCCAATTAAGTGTCAGTCTACCTTTCCATGGCTCTTTATTACATGTAATTTTTATTGCATCATGATCTGAGAAGGATGCATTTACTATTTCTGCCTTTCTACATTTGACTATGAGAGTTTTGTGCCCTAATACATGGTCAATTTTTGAAAATGTGCCATGTACTACTGAGAAAAAGGTATATTCCTTTCTATACCCATTCAATTTTCTCCAAAAATCTATCATATCTAATTTTTTCTAATATTCTATTCACTTCTCTAATTTCTTTCTTATTTATTTGTGGCTAGATTTATCTAATTTTTGAGAGTGGAAGATTCAGTTCCCCACTAGTATAGTTTTGCTGTCTATTTCCTCTTGTAGATCATGTAACTTCTCTAAGAATTTGGGGTGCTATACCACTTGGCATATACATGTTTAGTATTGATATTACTTCATTATCTATAGTTCCTTTAGCAAGATGTAGTTTTCCTTCCTTATTTCTTTTAATGTAGATCTATTTTTGCCTTTGATTTGTCTGCAATAAGGACTATTACCCCTCCTTTTTTGATTCCAGCTGAAGCTATAATATATTCTGCTCCCACCTTTTACCTTTACTCTGTGTGTATCTCTCTGCTTTCAAATGTGTTCTTGTAAATATCATATCATAGCATTCTGGTTTTAATCCACTCTGCAATTCGCTTCTATTTTATGGGAGAGTTCATTCCATTCACATTCACAGTTATAATTACTTTCTATTCCCTTCCATTCCATTATCCCCTTTGTACTCCCCTCCTTCTTTCACCCTATTCCTCCTCACCAATGTTTTGCTTCTTATCCCATGCCTCCCCCAATCTGCCCTCCCTTTTATCAGCCCCATTCCCTTTTCTTTACCCTTTTTTCTCTTGCTTCTGCACTGCCTTCTATCAGTGCCCAATTTCTCCCTTACCCTTTTACTTGCTAAAGAATAAGCTCAATTTCTTTATCCAAATGAAAATCCAAATGTTATTCCCTCTTTGAACAAAATAAGATGAGAGTAAGGTTGAAACAATGCTCACCCCTCCCTTCTTTCCATCTATTTTGATAGGTTTTTTGTACCTCTTCTTATGTGTAATTAACTCCATTCCACCTCCCCTTTCTTCTTATCTCTATAAACTCCTTTTTTAATTCCTTAATTTTCTTTATTTCATCACATCAAAGACAAGTTATATCTATACCCTGTATATATACCTTCTGTCTGTCCAAATAGAGATATAGTTCTCAAGAGTTATAAGTATTATCTTCTCATGTAGGGATGTAAACAGTTTAACCATATTGACTAACTTTTTTCCCATTTACCTTTTTAAACCTCTCTTTAGTCTTGTATGATAAGATCAAATTTTCTATTCAGTAATGGTCTTTTCATCAGGAAACCTTGAAAGTCCCCTATTTCATTGAATGTCAATCTTTTCCCCTGAAAGAGAATGATCAGTTTTTCTGACCATTGATTGTAATCCAAGCTCCTTTGCCTTCTTGAATATCATGTTCCAAGCCTTGCAATGCTTTAATGTTGAAGCTGCCAAGTCCTTTGCAATCCTGACTGTGGTTCCATGATATGTAAATTGCTTCTTTTTTTGGCTGCTTGGGGTATTTTCTTCTTTATCTGATTAATTCTGGAATTTGGCTACAATATCCCTTGGAGTTTTCATTTTGTGGTCTCTTTCAGGAGGTTATTGGTGGATTCTTTCAATGATGTTTTTATCCTCTGGTTTTATAATATCAGAGCAGTTCTCTTTGATAATTTCCTGGAATATAGTCTCTAGACTCTTTTTCTGATCATGGTTTTGAGGTAGTCCAATAATTCACAAATCTTCTCTCCTGGACCTATTTTCCTGGTCAGTTGTATTTCCAATGAGGTATTTCACATTTTCTTCTATTTTTTTATTCTTTTGATTCTGTTTGACTGATTCCTTGTGTCTCATGGATTCATTAGCTTCTATCTGTCCAATTCCAATTTTTATAGCATTGTTTTTCCTTCAGTAAGCTTTTGCACATCCTTTTCCATTTGGCCAATTGATTTTTTAAGGAATGTGCTTCCTTTTCCAAGCTGCTGATTCTTTTTTTTCGTAATTTTCTTGTGTTGCTTAATTTCTCTCCCAATTGTTTTCTTCTGCCTCTCTCAATTGATTTTTCAAATTCTTTTTGAGCCGTACAAGAAGGCATTTTGGTCTTGAGACCAAGTCATTTTCCCTCTTGAGGCTTCACTTAGGCAATTTTAGAGTATTGTCCTCATCTGAGTTTCTGTTTTTGCTCTTCCCTAGCCAAACAAAAGCTCCCAATGGTCAGAACCCTTTTCTGTTTCTTACTCATATTGCAGCTTATTTTTTTTTCTAAAGTTGAAGTCTGCTCCTGGGGCACAAGGGTGACTGTTTCAAGCTTCTTGTGTTGTTGGATAGGGGCTGTGTCACTGGCTTTCTACTCTGAGGTCCCTATGGCTTATGGATTTCTCACTGCCCTGGGCTTGCTCCCTGCACTTGCTCCAGGCTTTGGGATGTCCAGGCCTGCTCATACCTGTCCCATGGGTAGCCCTCCAGCTAGCAGCCTGCCCTCTCAACTGGTGCTGGTGGATGTCACAACTGGCCTTCTGTGCTATCAGCTTTCTGAGGCCAGGATCAAGGGGCCTCAGTTGCTCTTCTGTGGCCAAGAGTTTCCCGCTGACTTACCCATACCCCCTCCATGCTATGCTTTGCTCTGAACTACACTGTGCTCCCCTTTTGCCCGAGTGAGGTCGACCTTTCCTGAAGTCTTCTAAATTATCTCAAGGTGGAAGATTGTGTCTCTCTGTCTCTTTGTAGTTTCTGTAAGTTCAGAATACATTTAAAGGCTTGATTTAATGTTGTTTTTCAGTGAAACTTGGGAGAGCTCAGGCAATTTCTTGGCTTTTCTCCACCATCTTGGCTCCACCTCCAACCAAATCTGTACCTTCTTTCTACTTACATGATTACTACCATGATTATTGGTTCAGGCTCCCATAACCTCTTGTTTGGACTATTGCAATAGCCCCTTAATCATTTTTCCCACCTCAATTCTCTCCACTCTCTTTGGGTCAAAGATGTAGAAGTGAAAAGGACCTCCATTACCACCTTCTTCATCCATCCTCCAATTTTGCAATTGAAGAAACTGAGACCTGCTATGGTAACAGATACCTCACGTTAAAAAAGCATTAAAAATCAAAGGTAGGCCAGAAAAAAAAACATCCAGTGCTCTTTTCAACATACTATATGCCACCCAACTGCCAAAGTGATGCTACTAAAAGGTAGTTCTACCTATGGCATTTCCCTGATCAATAAATTCCAGGGCAGCATATTACCTCTAGGACCAAATGCAAACACCTTCAATTGACATTTCAAGCCTTTCCCTACTTGGCTCCAACCTCAATTTCCAGCCTTCATATGTGCTACTCTTTTGGGGTAAAACTAAACTGGTCTTGGGGCAGCTAGGTGGTGCAGTGGATAGAGCACCGGCCCTGGAGTCAGGAGTACCTGAGTTCAAATCTGGCCTCAGACACTTAACACTTACTAGCTGTGTGACCCTGGGCAAGTCACTTAACCCCAATTGCCTCACTAAAAAACAAAAAAAAACCTAAACTGGCCTGCTTGACATTTTTTGGCACAACTTCTCTCCTATCTCCATGTTTTTTCATAGACTTTAAAACCATGGACTATCTCCCTGTGACTTACTCCACTCTCAACTGCATCTTTTAGAATATCTAGTTCCTTCCAAATCTTGGCCCAAGTATCACTAGTTACATTAAGCATTTCCTGAACTCCCCTCAGCACTCAGCCTCCCTCTCATGCTAAAGAAAGGTCTTTCTATATTTACATATCTCTTCTGAAAGAATCACTTTCTAGAGTTTGAAACATTTTTTTTCTTTGTTCTCAGATAACTAATTAATTTTGCACATAATGGGAATTTAATAGATATTGATAAATGTTCATTGATTTGTTACTCCTATGTCAACTGTTCTCATATTTGCTCCTGGGCAAGTTGTTCATTGTGACAAGGAGGGGAGAGGGGGAGAAAACAAGTCAAAGAGGGTTAAAAGAACTTAACCATGTAGTCCAAAAATTCCTAGCCAGTTAGTAGGGGAAATGATATGATATTTTATGTGGGAAGGAGTGGGCATTGTTGTATAAGCATTTTCACCCTAGAAACACAAAATAGAAATATGTCACCAGGAGGGAGGAATCATTCTCTTTTCTCCTCAAATGATGACTTACATATACCATTTCCCAGGAATGAATGCCAGAGGCAAAGACTATAGTCCCCCAAAAGATAGTCTTCATATGAGTTGGGATAACAGGTACATTTTGCTGGTAGGGTCATGTGTTATAACCCTGAGATAATTGGACAAAATGAGATAAGGACAGGCAATTTTTGAGATCCAGGATCATTATACTAAAAAAAAAAAAGAAAAGGAAAGAAAGGAAAGGTCAGTAGTTTAGATTCTGAAAACCCAAATGATCAAGTAGCATAGCAATTTCTAATCATTCCTTTGAGACAAATGAAGGTCAGGGAGGAAAATAATTCCCGATAACCTAAGCACCCTCAGGACCAGGTACTTGTGTGTCTAGTGAGATTTATTTTCCTTTTAAATTATAATTCCCCCTCAAAACAAACAAACAAAACCCCCCAACAAACAAAACTAACAAACACAATGACTATCCCAAACTGTTTGTGTTACCTGGGATAAGAGCTTTCAACACTACATTTGTAATCTGACTTACCTGCAACAAATATGACTGAGTCAGAGACAGCATATTTTGTAGCAATAAAAAATGATGTACATGCACAAAGTGAAAAATCCTGTGGTCCTCCCTGTGCTTTCCTGTTGCCACTCCCGATGTTGAAAACAAACCACAACTGTTCTTTCTGTCCCCTCACCTTAATTCCCACTGAGGAAACCACTAGGGTAAAAACCCCTAGATTCTTGAAAATGTGGATTCAGTGTTAGATCTACTTCTCTCAAGTTCATTTATCATTTCCAACATCCAGTAATTTAGTAATGGTGACCATAATGCAACATTGATTCATTCCAACAGAGAGGACAGACTCAATTTACTCTGATAATTGAGCACAAGTCTTGCTTGGTCTCACTGACCTCCCTTCCCAGAGGCAGACCTTCTTCCTGACTCAGCAGCACAGTATCTGATGCAACCTCTGTGTAACACCACCCAACACTCTCAGGAGATACCTTTTTAGGTAACTGCTCACAACTGGGAAGAAAATGAAAAAGAGTGCTTCAGGGCTCTGACCTGAGCCCAAGCACTTCTGTAACATGGTACTCTGCCATGCTTATATATGTTTATACAATAACATGAGGGTTAATCTGGTGAATTAGGCGGTGTTAAAGGGAATCAGCAAGTTAAAAAGATTAGTAAAAAAGGAAAAGATTAATTTAGCAAATTCTCATGGGGAAAAAGTGAGGATCTAAGTATCATTGGAAGAAAAGGATCCACTGCCTGTCCAGTATAGGGAGGAATCATCAGTGCCTCTTATTTCTCACTTGCTCCATGTAGCTAGAGCCAACAAACGTAGGGAGAGATCAACCATGACAACTGTTCAGATTAAAACACATTTACACTGAAAACGTTTCCAATTCAGCTTGATTGCTACCACTTTTAGCTCTGAACCCTTGGCACAGTTCCCTCGTGTGGACCACAAGGGCTTTAACCTAGGATGCATATCATATGCCTTCGAGGGAAGGCGTTCAAGGGGTCTGGCCAACTTCCATCTGCCAAAGGAATATGTTCTGATTGTTGAAACCTCAGAAGTTCTTTTGGGGTTTATGTGCTAGAATTATTTTAAGGACCACTCCTTAAACCCAAATAATTCTGGCTTTCCTTGATTGGCCAACAACAGGTCCCAGGCCAGGCCTCATCCGGCCATTGTTTGGCCACTGGATGGCTCAGAGTGGTCATCAATAGCAATTCTTTCTAATTTGGCCAGAAATCCTGAGGGTCTCTGCCTTCCACCCCCCACCGCCTCCCCCCCCCTTTCTTTGCCTACTTTCTTATCTAGTCTTTTTTTTTTTTTTTTTAGTGAGGCAATTGGGGTTAAGTGACTTGCCTAGGGTCACATGGCTAGTAAGTGTTAAGTGTCTGAGGCCGGATTTGAACTCAGGTACTCCTGACTCCAGGGCCGGTGCTCTATCCACTGTGCCACCTAGCCGCCCCTCTTATATAGTCTTAATCACTGAAGGGGTGCTGCCTCAAGCAAAATGAAACTTGAGAAAGGTTTTTTTTAAGGTAAGGACCTTAAAAAGGTCTGTGTCTCCCACTGAATCCAGGAACATCTCCAGTTATCCTGATCTATATCTTGCTACTGGTCCCAGATGACTCCAGAGGAGAGAGAGTGAGGCTGGTGACTTTCCACAGCTCTGCCTCACATAAATCCAATTTACTGAAAGTCATGATGGCACTTACCCTGATGTCATAGACCTCTTGGAGAACAGAGGACAAACAATAATCCCACTCTACATTGTGACTCTTACAAAACTTTTCATCCCTCCTCAAACCACCTATGAATCTCCCTTGCCCCCACTGTCTGAGCTGAAAATCTTGACTCATATTTTACAGAAATAAATAAGGCCATCCACTGTGAGTTCCTTCTTCTCCCATCTTCCTCATGTCATATCACTCATATGCCTTCTGGCATTATCTCTTTTACTCCTCTTTCACATGAAGGGATGGCATTACTCCTTACTGAGGCCAACATTTCTACCTACAAAAGAGATTCCATCCCATCCCAACTTCTGCAACATGGTACCCCTACTGTCAACCTCCCTTTCTCTTATATCCACTCTCTCATTATCACCTTACTACCAACAAACATGTCCATGTCTTTACCATCCTCAAAAGACTCTCATTTGATGGTTCCATCCCTGATAACTATTCCCCTGTTTCTTTTCTGTCATTTGCCTCTTAATTTTCTAGAAAGGGTCATCTACAAAATGCCTCTAATTCTCCTTTCACTCACTTTTAAATTCCTTATACTCTGTCTTCCAATCTCATCATTCCACCCAAACTGGTGCAATATAGAAATCCAATGTTTTCCTCCTTTAAACCTAGCTCAGTTTACTTGGTGATTACAAGCTCAGAGAAATGCAAGCATGTCAGCAGAGCTTATTGAACGCTTCAGCCTATGGGACAGAACCTGGGGATTAATTGATAATCACAGATTTGTAGCCAGAGTCTCCTGGAAAATATGGCAACTCCAACAAATCCAAGTGATTAGTAAAATCATTACATATACCCTATCAATTAGCATGAAAATAATAAATCTCACTCTTAAAAAAAAATTTACTGATCACCTTAGGAAAGAGATCCCAAAATTACAACTCCAAGGAATATTATAGACAAATTTCAGACCTAAATGGTCAAGGAAAAAAGAAATTGCAAGAGGCCAGGAAGAAACAATTCAAATATCGGGAAGCCAGAATCGGGATGGCATGGGACTTAGGAGCTGCAATATTAAAGCATTGGAAGTCATGGAATATGATATTCTGAAAGGTAAAGGAGCTTGAACTGCAACCAAGAGTCACTTACCAGCAAAATTAAGCATAAAACTTCAAGAAAGAAAAAATGATCATTCAATGAAATAGAAGGATTTCAAGCTTTCTTAAGAAGACCAGAATTGAACAAGAAATAGGATCTCCAAATATCAAGACCCAAGAGAAGTCTAACAAGGCAAAAGGTAAAAGAAAACATAAAGGGTTCAATGGAGTTGATCTTTTTACATCCCTAAATGGTAAGATGATGCTTCTTAAAAATTATACCACTAATAGTACAGCAAAAGGAATATACATAGACAGAGAGTACAGGGATAAGATGCGTTTGAGGGAATGACAAAAATAATTAAGGGATGAGAAAAAGGTGTACACTGAGTGCAGAAAGGAGGGAGAGATAGAATGGGGTAAATTATTTCACATGAAGAGGCACAAAAACCCTATTACCATGAAAGGAAATATGGGAGGTTGAGTGACGGGCATTGTTTGAACTTTAGTCTTTTAAGTATTGGCTCAAAGAGGGAATAATATACACAATTGGTTGAATAGAGAAACCTATCTTATATGACAGGGAAGTAGGAGGGGAAGAGATCAACTACAGTGTGTGTGTGTGTGTGTGTGTGTGTGTGTGTGTGTGTATGTGTGTGTTGGGGGAGGGGGTGGGGACTGACAGAAGAGAGGGCAGACTGGGAAATCAGTAGACAAGCAAAACACTGTCCAAGAGGGAAAGAGTGAAAAGGGGGGGAGAGGACAAACAGAAAGAAAAATAGGATGGAGGGTAATACACAATAATCATAAGAGAAAAAAATACTTGAGGGAGAGAGACACAGAGTAAAGGTAAGGTGCTGGAACAGAATCTATTATGCTTCAGCTGAAGTAAAAAAAAACATGCAGGAGTAGCAATTCTGATCTCAAATAAAGCAGAAGCAAAAATAGACCTAATTAAAAGAGATAAGGAAGGAAACTACATTTTGCTAAAAAGGTACCATATACAATGACATGATATCAATATTAAACATATATACACCAAGTGGTATAGTATCCAAATTCTTAAAGGAGAAGTTAACTGAGTTATGGGAAGAAATAGACAGCAAAACTATATGGGTAGCAGACCTCAACTGTCCCCTCTCATAACTTGATAAAAAATAAACAAAGAAAGAAACTAAGGAGGTAAACAGAATATTTAAAAAGTTCAATATTACAAAACCTTGGAGAAAACTGAATGGGAACAGAAAGGAATATATTTTTTCTCAGGAGCACATATCAGCTATACAAAAATTAACCATGTATTAATGCATTAAAAACCTCAAAATCAAATGTATAAAGGCCGAAATATAACCCAAAGACCTCTGTCTTTGGGATAAGAACTCACTATTTGACTGAGGGCTGGGTAAATTGGAAAACAATAAGGCACAAACTAGGTATAGAATAACATCTAATAACATATACTTACTCCATTTAGTGACTGAGTAGCTTTTATATGTTGTTTTTCTAGAATAAGGACTTGAGTGTTATAGTTTGAAAATGACAAGTGTATGTCTTCTAGATTTGGTAAACAACTACTGATGACATATGTGTGTCTTGCAAATTTAGTAAATAATTACTGATGATGCAGGTGTTCCCCAAGTTGGTAATAAACAACTACTAATGTGTAGATATACTCCAAATTTGATAAACAACTACTGATGAGGAGTATGCCCCCAAAATTTGATAAAAAAGAACTGATGGGGGCAGCTAGATGGCACAGTGGATAGAGCACCGGCCCTGGAGTCAGGAGTACCTGAGTTCAAATCCGGCCTCAGACACTTAACACTTACTAGCTGTGTGACCCTAGGCAAGTCACTTAACCCCAATTGCCTCACTAAAAAAAAAAAAAAAAAAAAAAAAAAAAAAGAACTGATGATTTTGTGTCCTCCAAATTTGGTAAATCACTGAAAAACACTTGCTAATGATGCTAGCTTGGACTGATAGTATTCTTTCATCATAAGTCTAGGTAATTAATCACTAATGAGAACTTGATTGTAACCAGCTAACACCCAGCTAAAAAGAACTAAAAGAAACCTCCTAGAGATCCCAAGACTTCAGTCTGATATTGGGTGGTGATAGAATGATTGGGTAGTGGCTCCTTTATTCCATACAATTAAGACTCAAGAATCCACCATCAAATTGTAGGGGAGAGGGAAGAGTGAGAGAGAAGGAGAAAAATTTGGAAGTCAAAGTTTTATTTAAAAAAATGAATGTTAAAAATTGTCTTTACATGTAATTCGAAAAACACACACACAAAGAAATATTGCTTACAACTATCTGCCATTTTACTCTTCAACTTTTTGGCACTAAGCTATTATTGCTCTTGTTGCTATGTCTTTTCATGTGAAGGAGATCTAGCCATCAGTGGCTGAAGAGATTTTGAGTTCCTTTGGTCCCTTAATTTGAGTAATTGCCTTCTATCAGGTAATTTCCATTCAGTACCCTTTATATCCATTCATATCCCATGTTTTAAAGTAGCCAAAAGAGATTGGATGGGGAAGACCTAACTTAACAGAACAGGAAGTCTGAAAATGGTGTAGACCATAGGAAATCAAAGGGCACTGTAATCTCTAACTCCATGCTCTAGAGAAGGGCTTCCTAAACTTTTTTCACCCTGAGTGATGCATACACATTAATATTCCTAAAAGAAATACAAAAGAAGACTTTTTTAAAAAAGTCATAACCACATGAGTTCATGTAACTGAGTGTGGGGATTGCAAAAAATTTAGCAACAGTAGAAGGTTATGTGTACCTATTTTATACACCTACATACTCAGGGTCATCTACAAATTTATTAGGCAAAAAGAAGTCATGAGTGAATAGAATTTTATTTTTCAAAATATATGTAAAAACAAGTTTTAACCTCAATTTTTTAAAACGTTGTGTTCCAACTTCTCTTCCTCCCTCCATTCCCACCCCCCACCCACAAGAACTCAAGCAATTCAAAATAAGTTATATATGAGTAGTCATGGGAAAATTCCCATATTAGCAATTTGTGAGAGAAAACTATTATCAAAGTAAATATTAGTAAAGTATTGATCACATTGCATTTAACACAAGCAGAAAAATCCCCAGGGCTATTTTTCTCTACATTACCTATACTGGCCTAAGAGGAGAGAATTTACCAAAAGGACAGCATTCTGAGTGTAGAGTGCAAGGCAAGAATGGTCTTAGACTTTTGCCTCTTTTTTGATAGAGATGAATCCTCACACAATGATCAAAGACAATTGGGAAGCATTATTCAATTCCATTGGTTCCCATGACTTGAGGGTGGTCCACCTTAAAATGAGTTGTAAGGTGATTATATCAGTGTCTAATGGGAGAGACCCCTGGAAGGGCAAAGTCAAAGTCCAGATGGGGTGCTGACTTAATCCTATCAATTAACTTGAGCAAATCATAAAGAGTTTATCTCCATATTTCTATTGTATACCCTGCATAGGATTATAACTCCTTCCTAAAATTGACCTGTGGTGGAGGGAGAAAGAGAAAAACGTCCCCCCAAACTCATTGTTAATAATTATTTTCTCACAATACTATTCCCTAACCTTCCTTCATCCTTGGTTCATTTGTACTTTTGATTTTGTCCAAGTCAGAGAGATCCAATATTATACTTCTGTGCCAAATTACTTTCCATACTGTAAGGGCTAGATTGTCAACTCCTTCAAGAAAACTGTGTGACCCTTCAACTGGTTTTAGTCTCTCCATCCTCTGAACAATACACATAAAAGTTTATGAGAAAAAACAAGGGTCCTAGCAGGAGGAAATTCTGTAGGCATTGGAAGGAAGGTCAGGAATGAAATGTAGCTGATGCATTCTAGGGAAAATCCTTTCATCGACTTGAGAAAAATCTCTACCATTTGAACAGGGCAAGGTAAATCCCCTCTATGGGAGAGGGGAACATTATATTTAAAAATCACTGTGTGGTTTTTTAAAAAGTCTTCTTTCATATTTCTTTTAGGAATATTAATGTGTATGCATCCTAGAAAAATTATTTTATATTAAGTTTGTTATTTTCCTCTCTATGTAATTCATTAATGTGTATTCTCTGAGGCATTCATTTTGGGAATGATTAAGCTTCCTCTTAAGAGTTGTCCTGCTTTGTTCCATTGTTATCACTCTCTGTAAGAAAATGATAGACATAGAGATGGAGATGGAGATGATAGAACCAATGGGGATGATTGTTGGAGATGGTGTAAATGATTGGTGGAAAATGTGGGGACAATTGTTGGTGAGAGATTGGAGATTAGACATAGACATAGACATAGACAGAGAGAGACAGAGATGATAGAGCTAGATATCTAGATATGTACATATAGTTATAAATAAAATATGTTTCTGGATATAGATATGTATATCTATAGATATATCTTCCAGAGAGTGATAACAAAATGGATGGAATGATGGGTGCATAGATAGATAGATAGATAGATAGATAGATAGATAGATAGATAGATAGATAGATAGATAGATAGATAGATATGGCTCCAATGAACTGTTGTTTGACCAACTCATTCCTTAAAATGGTTTTATTTGTTGCCCCAGTTTTTTGTCAAGCATGCCTTTTCTATCTCCCCACTAATGTTTGCCATACAGAGGACAAGGGGAGGGCCTGTCAGCTTCTCCCCAGATGTTGAGGAGGCACAAGTGGCAAAAGCTGTGGCCACAACCCAAGGTCACTGGGTGTCTGAAGTAGTCCCTGCACACAGAGCAGGTCAGTACTTCCTTGAGGTTTTCAGCAAACTGAGCCCTAGCCATGATCCTAAGGAGAAAACAAAGGACAAATGAATCTCTTGAAGCAATGGAGGGAAAGGTCCTCAGCATCTTCCTTCTTGTAGAGACAAATCAAAATTTGAAAAATTATTTTAAACATTGAATGACACTCAAAGTGAAGGACATACATCTTTATTAAAGGTAACCAGCTCATTTACAGAGAATTCTTGTACAAATAACAATTATTTGACATCACAGTTAAATGGAATTCTACCCTTACAAAAGACTTTTGATATATTACCTCCTTTATATCTTACAATTATCCTCTTGAATAAGGGGGAAAGAAATTCTCATTTCAATATACCCATTTCTATAATAAGAAAAACAATAAAAAAGGACAATGACCTGTGTCCTTAAATGGAACATGTGATTTCCTTAAAGTAAAGCATCTAATAAAAGACAGGGCTAGACTTAAAACTGTTAGATTTGGACCAAGCCCAGTTGAGGACTTATTGAATACTTATTTGGGAGCATAGTTGTCATTCTGAAAAAGCTCCATTTAAAAAATCAGTAGTAGCATGAAATCTACTGTTTCCCCAACAATCACCCAAAATAAATGCTTTGAGATAAGAAATAACATAGAACAAAGATGACTGAAAGCTGTGAGGCATATGTTGATTTTGGAGCTTTGTCTTCTTGAGACTTCAAATTAGAAATATGTCAAGGCCAATAGTCATGGGAATTCCATTCTCTTCCCCTACTGGAGGGCAAGGAGAAAAGATAGGTTGAATTAATCCAGAGAAAGGGAACTGAGGGAAACGATATATAAAGCATCTCTCTGAGGCATTATAAAATGAGATGGTCCCTTCATCACAATCTAGCAAAATCCCAACCCTGTGGATAGGGAAATCAACTTGATGTTCAAAATAGGGGGGAGTGGTCATGAGAGTGTACCTATTTCCTTTCCTAATACAAGCAAGAAGGAATACATCCTCAAAACCTAAAAAGGGAACTTCTACTCTCCTCAGTGTCTCCTTGCATACACCAACTGCCCATTGCCTGCAATCTCCCACTTCAACCTCCCAGTAGTAGATGCCAGATGCGAAGAACTGAGTGCCCAAAGTGAAATTATTCGCATGTTGGCTGAAGGAGAAATGGCTATTCTGCTGGTTCCCTCTAGGTATGACAGTCCTCAGGTCATCAGACAGGATGAAATGTGGAGAGACATTTTGGGGATCCAGGGTCACATCCACTGGAAAAAAAAAGAAAAAGTAGTTGAGTGATTTAGCTTCTTAGGGTGTGAGTGTACAAACAGGCTCAATATAAGGTCCCCATTAATCAAATTATTCTCCATGAAATCAGAGCAGAAAAGGTACCCTAAAATACTTATTTCAATAGGAGAAACAAGCCATTTTAAATTGCCTCACAGCCTGCATATGACAAATATCAGAGTATATGTATAACTATCAATTGAAGGGAAGTGCCTGTATCACTTCCAAGCTGATATAATTCACATAGAAATACTTCCAGGTCCAGAGGAGTAAATTTTGCAGGAAAAAAAAAACAAACAAAATCTTACATGGTTACAAAGAAATCATCTTGGTGTTCCTTTGGCTGCCTCTTGGTGCTCTGGGGTTAAGAAAGTGTCACAGTTTCGAGGATGCTCACCCTCCCAACCACTATTAACCAAGTCATTAAGGAAGTAACTGGATACTTTGAAATGTAGGTTTGGTGACTACAGAGCTGATTCTTACCTTTGAAGTGTTTCAGCATTTCCCACATCATAGTATTTAGAAACAAGATCCCTAAAGTGGTGACAGTCTCTGGAGGATGGCCCAAGAGTGATTCATACCTGCAGAGAGGACAAATTCATTTATCTCAAGGGATTGGCATAGGCTTCTGGTCTCCTTGCCCTTTCCTCCCATAGAACAGACCCTCCTAATTACTACTTCATTCCAGGTTTCCTCTCCACAGCCCCACCAACAAACTTCACCCTGTTGTTCCAATCTTCCTAACAGCACTCAAAATGTAATCGTACCTGGTCAGTATACCTCCTACCACCTGGAGAGAAAAGAAAACAAGACAATGGTGAGTACTAGGCTTATACATGGGCACTCCTATGGCATGATTTTCATCTTGCCCACAAAGTTACATATACTGAGAACTGACCCTCCCTCATTTCTCAAATAGCTGTTGGACCTAGGTTCATTGTGGTTTGACATATTTATGAAGAGAATTTACCAGAAGTGGAAGCTCAACACCATTAGGCTAACACATTTTAGTTTGATTTCTAACACATTTCCATGAAGTCTTACTAAAACATAGACCTTAATTCCCTGCCTGTTCAACAGGATATAGGAAACATATTTTCCTATTTTCCCAGCATCATTAGCAACATAGATTACTGTTATGAATAGCTGAATGGCCCTCTCCAACTCTATCAAAGAGTCTGTATCAGGGGATTTGTAAGTGTGCTAATTTCCCACAGTCAACTAGACTTTTTGATTTAGGAAATATGGTCATTTTGGTATTGGTGAGGGTTTTTCCTTAACAGGTGACTTTTTTGTATCTATATATTCAACTATACTCAGAAGAATAATTTTCCAATAATTGTCTAATCCTCATCTACTGTACTGTGGAAAAATCAGGGAACCAGGCTTATTAGAACTCTGTCTAATAAACTAGGAAGTCCCTGGATTTCCTAAGGTTACCATTCATCTAATCTGTTTTTTGTTCATTCTTTGCCAGGCTTTGGAGGTCTTGGGGAGTTGGGTAAGTAACATGTTAATGGATTATTAGACACTTTTCCAGGTCTCACCTGCAGAAGCTGAGTATTGTTTTTCCAGCTATGTTGTTCAACATCTGCCATCACCGCCTTCAAGCTATGAAAATACTGGGAGAGTCTGGTATCACTTTCTCTTACATTCTTCTGGTTGTTCTTTTCCTGATGGACCATTGCCTGGGAATGAAGTT
This sequence comes from Dromiciops gliroides, assembly GCF_019393635.1. Taxonomy (NCBI): domain Eukaryota; kingdom Metazoa; phylum Chordata; class Mammalia; order Microbiotheria; family Microbiotheriidae; genus Dromiciops; species Dromiciops gliroides. Next base: position 171,610,013 of record NC_057866.1, on the reverse strand, counting down.
TCTCTTCTTTGTTCAGTAGTTCATGTAATCTTCTGTATTCAGCTGCCATACTCTCCCTCCAAGCTTGGACCTTTTCCTGCAAGGAAGTAACAGTCCAGTAAAATGCAAAGGTCTATGACTCCATGTCACAAGGGCCTATCCTCCTTTTCTTTAGGAATTTGTTTTCTTGTGTATAAATATCCTTTAATGTGAGAAATAATTCGAGGTAGTTTCTCAGAGCCAAGAAGACATGGGTTCAGGACCTGTCTCTGTCATATACTGGCCTAGTGATTTTCTACACATCCCTTAACCAATTCTGGCTCTTTGCAGTTCTCTAAGACTATAGGTTTCAGAGAAGCTGCTGATCTATATTGCTATAGGGAAGATACAAATCCAAAAGTTCAAATGCCAATAAAATCAAAATCCTTTTTGAACATATTTTTTATACTTAAAAGACTGACATCTTTGAGGGGGATGTCACTAGCACCAATATCTACTGCCTGATAGGAACCTCAAGCCCTTGGGACTGTGCTAAAGTCCTCAGAACTTCTGACTGTAATGAATGTTGACTCCCCTCTCAAAGAGCAAGACACTTACCTTCCAAGTCTTCTCTTTCTCTATCTCTTCTGTCAGCATGTTCTGAACAGTCTCCATTTCTTTCTGGAGAAGATGCAAAATCTTTTGGAGCTTGCCCTAAGGAAAAAGAGCCACATCATTTAACCCATGATGCTCTTCCCTGAGGTAGATCAGCAAAGTCCTATCAGATCAGCACAGAATGATCAATGATATTTAGAGGGCCTCTGGCTATTTGAAGCCTGGGAACTAAAATGTAGACCTGACCTAGAGGTCAATCAGGAGGTTCCAGACTTCAAAGCAGCTGTTTCTGATATAAGTGATTAGCTCAGAAGATCCACCAATTGGGAGAGAGAGAATGCAACCTAGATAGCTTTTATATATAATAGTTTCTTTCTTTCTTTTTAGATGGGGAAATGAGGGTTAAGTGAATTGCCCAGGGTCACACAGCTAGTGTCCTCCTTAATCCAGGGCCAGTTCTTTTTCCATAGTGCCACCTAGCTGCCCCTAATAATAGTTTCTTTTTTTGGCTAGATAGCTTTTACCTAGAAACACTTACCCTTGAGTCCTCTGCAGCCTTTTGTACAGTGTGTACTGTATGGTTGATGTGCTCCTGGGATTGAAAACAATATAGACAGAGGAAGGATTGGTCCTTTTCACAAAACAAATTTTTCTCCTCCTGATGTCTCTCACATATGACCTTTTCCTCTTCTAATTGCAGCAAATAGGGTCTCAGGCTGTTGCCTATGCTGGCCAGCTTCCCTAGGTGCTGGTTGTACTCCAGGTCTCTAACATGGAAATGTTTTCTGCACAGAGGACAAGGGGAGGGCCCATCAGCTTCTCCGCAGATGTTGAGGAGGCACAAGTGGCAAAAGCTGTGGCCACAACCCAAGGTCACTGGGTGTCTGAAGTAGTCCCTGCACACAGAGCAGGTCAGTACTTCCTTGAGGTTTTCAGCAAACTGAGCCCTAGCCATGATCCTAAGGAGAAAACAAAGGACAAATGAATCTCCTGAAGCAATGGAGGGAAAGGTCCTCAGCATCTTCCTTCTTTAACTGATTCACTTCCCTCAATCCTTTGGAGCCTTTCAGTTTTACAACAAATGGAAAAATTATTCAGAGTATGAGCAATGCCTACTTTCACATTCACTCAATTGGCCAATAATTATAATGGAGAAATGATCTGTCCTATTGGGGAAGCATAATACCTTTATTTTAAGCTATTTCTTCCAACTTCTGCACCTCTGGATTTTCAACACATGTGTGCGGGACACTCTGATGTGAAAACTGGACTGGTTCTTCTCTCTGGATCTCTGTACCAGACAGCTCTTTTGCCACTAACACAAAGATGGTCTTTCTGGGTTTAGGGTGCCTCTGTCAACTCAGTCTTAGAGTTTGATACTGGTTGGCAAGCCTGTGGAAAGATAATATATTAATACACCAATCCTCTTTATAGACAGAGTTGCCTTGACATAAAGCCATGGTGGAAAAATGGGTACCCAACATCAAGTTGAGATTTAAATCTTGACTACACTCCACAGTTAAAAGAATTATCTTAAAAGGTCTCTTTCCTCATATATGCTCAGTTTCTACCCATCATGTGAAACAACTCAGCTTTCACTCTCTCAGAACCTTTCTCTAATAACACAAGTCTATAATATCTTGTTCTTGAAGAGAACTGGACTCTTTGCTCAATTAAATGCAGTCTCTGAAACAGTGGAATCTGCAGTCTTGAGTTCCCTTTCCTATCTTTACATTTCTGCCAGAAAATCTGCCCCTAACCCCACTTTGAAAACCTAACGTAAACCTTATCACCCTCCCTCCTAAAAGGGATATATCTGTTCCTTTTCTTCTCTTCCTTTTCTTTCTTCTCTAGAATCAACTTTCCCTAAATTACGCACACACTATCCTAAGTTATCCAAGTCTACTTTGACCTTCACTGAAAAATGAAAATATCCTTGCTTGACAATATAAATAAGTACTGAGATTTAAAACAAAGAAAGAAACAAATTAAAACATGAGCCCACAGGTTCTTGAACGTTTTAAAGAAAATGAATATTTCCTTTAAAAAGCAAAAAATAAAATACTTGCTCTGTAGTATATAAATATTTAATGGCCATTTACTAGAAAGGGGTGTGAAACATAAACTTCTAGTATTCTAATATCCTTGTCCATGAAAATGCATTTTCTTTGTTAATGTACACTGGTATTTGCTCATCATGGACAAGGACATGAGAATAGTAGATGTTTATGGAAAACTAGAATACTAGAAGTTCAAGTGTGTGTGTATATATACATACATATGTACATGTGTGTAAAGAGAAGCACATATACACACATGCATATATACATGTATGTATTCATTCCTTAGTTGGAACTTACCTTTGCTCCTCTGATTTAGGAGATTTCCTTCAGACTATATAACTCAGGGTCTTAATTCCCAACTTTTGATTCTGGGACACACAGGGCTGCCCTTTTATATGCCTTTTGCCTCCTCTCCTCTCCCCCGCCCCATCCCATCCAACCATCTGGATTCATATGTAGTAGGTGCTAACTAACCTGGTTCACACCTTGGGGACCTCAGGCTCTGCTTTGGAATCTAGTTGGAGAGCTTTATTCAGCTCCTGGGTTGGAACTAATTAAAGCTTCACACCTCATTGATTTCCTCTCAACTAACCCTTTCACATGTGTTTTTTCCCTTCCTTGGATGCTTTTGTACAAATTTTACAATGTCCATTTTAAAGATAGAGACCCAAAACAGATCTGTAATAGAAATAGAGAAGGTAGGTAGATGGGCAAGTTTATGTGGGAAGAAGATATATGTGATTCAAAGCTATTGCTTCTGAGGTAGCTTTGGGAAAGACAGTTGAAAATATGAAACAGCAGTTCAAGTGAGAGTTGCAACTGGAAATATCACTTGTAGAATCTGTGCTGAAGTAAAATTCTGAACCTTGCCAGTGGATCAGATAGCCAAGGGTAGGAATTTCTGTATGCTTTGTAATCAGATGTCATTCATCCCATTTGCCACACAATGTTAGGAGAATGAACATTAAGGAAAGGAACTCCCAAACTGAGCTTAGGTTAATGTTATCAAATAAAGAGAAGACTTTTAAAAGAAATGTCCCACTAACCTCATCTCCTCTGGCACTTTATAAATAAAGTGGGAACACACAAACTTCTTCAACATCAGATCATTACTGATTTGAAGAGCCATGGGTAAGCAAGATAAAGATAGCTGACTAGCGGGCAGCTAGGTGGCCCAGTGGATAGAGCACTGGCCCTGGAGTCAGGAGTACCTGAGTTCAAATCCAACCTCAGACACTTAACACTTACTAGTTGTGTGACCCTGGGCACCGGAGGACTTTTGACTTTTATAAAGCCAAGGCCACAGTAACATAAATTGAAAAGCACACCCCTACAAGGCACTGAAAATTTTCTATTTAAGCAAAGGGAAAAATTAGACATGATTTCTCAGAAACCTTTAGAAATAATTTTAAAAATAGGTAAGAGACAGTCAAACAATATACACTTGTTCTAAGTCATATTAGAGGTCCCATGCCAAGTAGCCTTCAAAAGGTTATGAAAATTTTAAGTAAAAGATTTTCTATTCTGTGACTTTAAGGAGAGCAGTGTTTGATGTGTATTTTTTTTTGCTTTATGAAATGCAAGACAGAAATGTCAAACACTCCTGGGGCCCAAGTCTAAACTGAACAATATTAAAATATAATTGGGAAATATTTAACAAATTTAATAAAATACAAAAAACATAGATTACATTTAAACAAACTAAATCTATATGTCTCAGCAGGAATTGTAATGTATGGATCAGTGGCATCCATTCCTATTTGCATTTGACACTTTTGAGGGAGAGTACATTCTGTTAGCAGGAAAATCTAGCTGACCTTTGTCTGTGGTCTGATCCACCAATGTGATGTTTTCCATGATTATATATGTATAACCCATATCGGATTATTTACTGCCTCGAGAAGGGAGCAAGGGAGGGATAGAAATTACAATAGAAAAATATAAATAAAAAATGCCTACTTTGGAAAGGTCGGGGAGGGGCATTCTGGGAAGGTTACAGGAGGTATATATGTATTTATATATACATACATATGTATTATATGTTATACAATTATGAGTTATTTAGGTATTATATATAGTTATACTTAAAAAAATTTGTCAAATAAATTATTTCTATAAATTGATATGTATTTTATATCTATAAAACAGTTATTTAAGAAATTGAAATACTAAGTTATATGTATTATAATATATCTAGGTACATCTAAATGTAATAATGTAAACAATTTTCAATATATATGTCATATATGTGTCTTTGTGTATATTATATCTGTTTGATATATGTATAAATTATAATATATATATCACAATTATAAAAAGAAAAAAGAGTAAGAACACTTCTGTTCAAAGTTTCAAAGCTTTCAATGTATATCTTTTTATCATCATGTTCCTAATTCTTGCCAAATTCAGAATTCATGCAGAGAAAGAATGAGAAAAAATGCTTGCTGCATTTGTATATGTCTATAAAGGGCATCTAGGTGGCACAGTGGATAGAGCACAGGCCTTGGAATGAAGAGGATATTAGTTTAAATCCAGCCTCAGAAACTTGACTTACTTGCTAGCTGTGTGACCAAGGGCACTTCACTTAACCCTGATTGCCTCAAACATCCAGGGCCATTTCTAGTCATTTTGATCTATATCTTGTCATTGAACCCAGATGCTGCTGGAGGAGAGAGTGAGACTGATAACTTTGCACAGCCCTCCCTCAACAGGAGGGAGAAACTGGATGTTTCAAGGTCCAGAGTTATATCTCCTGAAAGGAGAGGAAGTGTTTTAGATTTGAACATTCTAGACTTTACAGGTCAGCATCAGAGACTGGAAATAATATTCAGGAAATCAAGTAATTGCCTGTCATTATCTTTGTCCCAACTGGGTATACTCTGAATCATTATTTGGAAATCTTCAACACATTCCCTTAGTTCCTTCTTTTATGCAGTTATGCATGCATTCATTCATTCTTTCTTTCATAATTCATTGTCCATTTAAGAAGCAACCTCTACTCATAATATGATGATCACAACTTGATCAACATCAGAGAATAGAAATACTTAAACCAGAGGAAAATTTCATCATGATGCTTAGTTCCCATTTTTAGAGATCATAGAAATCTTCAAAGTGTCCATTCCCCTGAAAGTTACTACTCACACACAACTCAAATATTATAGAGCTTAAGAAAAGGGGTTTAGAACTATACTCTGATAACTCTTTAGGTGGATTTAATCCAACTGGGCCTCTCTTAAGAGAAAAAAAATGATCCACTGAGACAAGAATCTCATTCTCCTGTTCTATCCTTCCTCTTCTTTGCAAAGAAAACCTATTTGTCAAAACCTGCCTCTTCTGCAGAATGGGAAGGCAAATGCTGGTGAGATCAGAAGGACCAGTGGGTGCTAAGGGATTGGGACAATGTGTCTTTTCCTATCTGAGAATTGCAGTAGTGATATAGAGTTGACAACAATTTACCAAGTTTTTAATTCAGTCAGGCCTAGGATACTGAATGAGAGATTTAGGGGGCTCAATCCTTTTCTTTGTGACCTCAACTTAAATCCTTCCCATCTCCTCTGGATATTTGACTTTTTATAAATTATCTCTTCTCCCTAATTCTCCATCTTTCTTAATCTTTCCCTTCTACCTATCAAAATGTACAAGGTCTGCTCTATTTTGGAACACCTTTACTTGAACCTAAAGCTTCATGTGCAATCATTTTTTATTATACTATTTCATGGAAATGACTGTTTTATTTTATAAATGAAAAATAAAATAAATAAAAATTTAAAACAAAAAAGGAGAAAAAGGCTATCATTCTAGATTTCTCAACTTTTAAATCTACCTATTTACTCTCATTGTCTGTACTTCCTTTCCTCTCTCTTCTTAAGCTGTTACAATCTAGGGCCCTCATGATCCCAGTGAAACTATTCCCTTTAATCATTCAATGACTTTACTTTCTAAAATCTTCTACATTCTTCTAAGTGTACATCCTCCTTGAATTTTCAGCAGCATTAGGTAATGCCTGCATGGACAATATAATAATATCATCAGATAGGCATAGAACTTGTTGAATGGATAAATTCAAAATTATTATAAATAGAGTATCAATTCATTTGCTTATAGGGTGGTATCTGAGTGTATCTATAACACCCTATTGTGAGAAAATAATGGGGGTTTGAGGACTCAGAAACCCCACACAAACACACACACAGAGGAACTCTGGCTGGTTTTGCAGGGCCAGCCCAGAGTCAGGAGAATTTCAAAGAAAATGTAGATCTACCATCCTAACTAACTAAAGGAAGTTAACTAACTTAAGGCCACCTTCAAGTCATGTCAATCAATGAACTTGAATGCTACCAGCCAATTAGCTTGGATCAAGGTGGAGTGACCCACCTCTACCTGAGACAGGTTAAAAACCTTGGAGAGGGGACGCTCACTCTCACTTGGCACATTCTTCCCTCTCCCATACTGCTCTCTCTTTCCCCTCTACCCTAGGTATGTAGGGCTTCTTAATTTTCTGAGCCATGTACGCTCTCTCTCTCTTTTTTTTTAAATTTATTAATTTTTTAAATTTTACATATAAGGTATTTTATTTTTTCCATTACATGTAAAGATAGTTCTCAACTTTTGTTATACAAAAAATATGGAACGCTTCACGAATTTGCATGTCATCCTTGCTCAGGGGCCATGCTAATCTTCTCTGTATCGTTCCAATTTTAGTATATGTGCTGCCGAAGCGAGCACCATGTGTGCTCTCTTTACTAATATTTAATATGCTTTAATAAATGCTTAATGCCCCAAAACTAGTGCAGTAGCCTCTAATTTCAAAGTAACAAATATATTATAAATCCCAGCTAAATTCCCTAACACTTGGGATAATTATAGGGTGACCCCATAAAATTTTATTCACCACACTATGATATTTCATATTTTTATCCATAGTTAATATGGAGCCCTAGATGGCATATTCATCAAATTGTCAGATGACACAAAGTGGGGAAACTGTGAGAAAATAATGGGGTTTTGGGACTTCCTGCCCCCCCCCAGAGCCTGGCTGACCTTTTTGAAGGTCAGACCAGTGTCAGGAAGTTACCTCACTCCTACCACACCTACCTTGAAAGCCTTGAACTCTGACCTCAGCACATTCTATTCATGGACCACCCTCAAATCCAGTGAATCAATGGACTTGAATGATACCAGCCAATTAACTTGGAGTGGTGTGTAGGGACTGCCTCTCTTCTGGACCTGCAGGTAGCTTCCACTCTCACAGGGACAGGAACTTTCTCCTTTTGGCCTGAGACTTGTAGGTGAAGGGGCTTCTCTCTCTCTCTCTCTCTCTCTCTCTCTCTCTCTCTCTCTCTCTCTCTCTCTCTCTCTCTTTCTCTCTCTTCCCTAGATCCTAGGTAGGCTTTCCTATCTTTCAGAGCCATATGTGCTCTCTTTACTAATATTTAATATATTTTAATAAATGCTTAGTGCCCTAAAACTGGTGCTAAATCTTCTAATTTATAAGTAACAACTATATTAGGAAGCCCAGCTAATTTTCCCCAAACCTGGGACAGAAATAAGGTGACCACATTTTAATTCACACGTCACAAAACCTAACATACTGTTACAAATTCAGGAATTAAAAGACTTAACCACCCAGAAAATGTATGTATAGAATTATTTTTATATATACATATTTGTGTCCTGTGGTAGTCATCTGTAGAACAAGAGAGGAGGGAAGAAGAAAAGGGAAAAAAGACATTTACATGATAACTTAATTATATATTTAAAAAGAATAGCAAGTGGTACATAATAGATTTGCAGTTTAATCTTTTTTATTATACTATGTTATAGAAATGCTTGTTTTATTGCATAAATTAAAAATAAAATAAAGTCTGAAAATATTAGATGGAAACACATAGGATGGTTGAACAGATATATTTGAAAAAGATCTGAGGTCTTTAATATATTAGACAATCAATATGAATCTGCTGCATAATGGGACAGATAAATCTAATACAATCTTGAGCTCAATTCAGAGAGGCTCAGCTTCCAAGAATGTGGAAGCTTCATTACCTTCTGTATTCTGCTCTCATCAAAGCATTCCTCCCAACTCCAGAGCAGACATGCTTTACAAAAGTTGTGCCCAGAGGGAACAGTCACTGGCTCAGTGAAATAGTCAAAACAAATGGGGTAGCTGAGGTCCTGCCTAAGATGTATAATGAGAATTGTAGGCTCCATATCCCTACACCTGGAAAGAAAGAAACACTATTGTGTTTTTACCCCTAGAATCATCCACTTAATTCAGTTTCACTTGTCTTTTTCCTTTAAAAAACTTCTATTGGGGCAGCTAGATGGCACAGTGGTTAAAGCACCGGCCCTGAATTCAGGAGTACCTGAGTTCAAATCTGGCCTCAGACACTTGACACTTACTTGCTGTGTGACCCTGGGCAAGTCACTTAACCCCCATTGCCCCGCAAAAAAAAAAAATTGCTTATCACCTACATTTCCCAATATATTCCTCCTCGCCTCCCAGAGAATCTTCCTGTAAAAACAGATTTTTTTTCCTTTAAGATTTATTTATTTTGCAGGGCAATGCGGGTTAAGTGACTTGCCCATGGTCACACAGCTAGTAAGTGTCACGTGTCTGAGGTCAGATTTGAACTCACATCCTCCTGAATCCAGGGCCAGTGCTTTATCCACTGTACCACCCAACTGCTCTAAGAATTTTTTTTTAAATAAGGAATGTTAAGCATTAAAAAATAAAACAGCCCAGGGCAGCAAGCACCTGGGCCAGGCAATTTCATCCTATAACATGGATTTTCCATTATACCTGTGTGTGTGATTCTTGGTGCCTTTGGTGGTCAAGCTGGACTACAACTATCATCATTAAGATGCAATGGAAACTTTTTTGAAGAATGTTGCCCAAACCCACAATTCTATAACTCATTTGCATAGTTTTGGGAAATCAGTATCAGTTCTATTCCAAGTCCACAATGTGGTAGGGAAGTAACTGTGGAGTCTCACTCTATACAAGTAATGGGCCAGCTTCAGAAGACTTATCAAACTGGAGAGGCTTCAAACATGAGTCTAGTAACAAATCAAATGTCTATCACTTAATAACATGAACTACCAGGGATCTGTCCTGAGACAGGCACAGTTAAGAATAATTTCCAAAACTAAAGAACAGATTAAAACAATGAACATAAAACATGGAAGGAAATCTAAACATGATGATTGCAAAGCAATATTTTATATACACTGATATCAACTTTTAAAAGAAAAGAAAGAGAAGGAAGAAAACAAGTCTCAAGGACAGGAATTTCAGCAAGACCCAGAAGGGGACAAAAAAATGAAAGTATCAACTTAAAAAAAATAAAATAAAATAAAACAATTTGACATTTTATGTAGTTTTCCATGGACATACCACCGATTCAGTACAGTGGAAAGACTGTATCCTTTGAAGATAGAGAAGATTGTATATTTTGGACATTAGACCATTTTCAGAGAAACTTGCCACAAAGGGTTTATTTTTCCCCTTGAATTTTAGCTGCATTGGTTTTGTATGTGAGAAGAATTTTCAATTTTATGTAAGTTGTCCATTATTCCTTCTATAATCTTCTTTATCCCTTCTTTGATCGTGAACTCTTGTCCTATGCCTAGAATTTTGTACCTCAAATCTATTTTGCAATATGACTTTTTTTATGATATGACTTTTTAGATCTAAGTAACAAATACATTTGGAAATTATCTTGGTATATGTTGTGACATTGCAGTAACAAATCTCTTTTCTGCCAGACTTGTATCCAGTTTTCCAAATAATATTTTTAAAAAGTGAATCCTTACTCCAGGTGCTGGAGTTTGGGGATTTATCAAATGTTGTTACTATGTTTTCTAGCTTCTATATTTGGTGAGATTAATCTGTTCCACTGTTTAAATCTCTATTTTTTAACTGCTATTTTTGTTTTGTTAGAGATCTGGTACTAAGACAGAACTCTAAAGCACATTCCCACACAGGGGGCAGGGCTTGGATCACAACCTTAAAAGAAGCAACCAAAAAGAGGGACAATGAACTAGCAGACAATTATCATAAAAACCAGGGTGGAAAGGTAGTCAACAGTGTCAAATGCTTCAAAAGTTATGGATTGGCACTGAGAAAAGGACTGAAGAAAATAATCTACTTGTCCTGAACCCCAAGAAGCCAGACCCTGTTTCAGGGTGTGCCCACAAGGAAATTCACATCCATTGGAAATCTCAAGTCTTGGGAAATCAGAGGAAATAGTGTATCAGAGTCGAATTACTTCCATCAGATATTCTAAGCTATCGTTCAGAAATCAGTGTAAAAAATCCCATTCATATTAGACCTCTTCATATCACATCCCATCTTCCCTCTGGCATTTTTTTGAAAAACTGATAAAATTCTGAAAATTCTCTATCTTTGACTACTCTATTGAGTGCTCATGGGGTTTTCTCCTAAGGGCCCCAAATTGAGGCAAGAGAAGGAATCTATTTGCCCCTTGCTCCCTTTCATAGCCCTCCTCTTCCCCTCTGGCCAATCATTCTGAAAATTATTTTACAGGCTTGTTTCATGTGTCATTCATCATTTTTGATGAAATAAGCTGATCCACAGGTGGTTTTCACCCCATTCATCATATAACTGGCTCATCTGTCCTCCTACTTAGGGATTTTAAAATACTTTATGTTGATGTATCCTTAGAAACCATAGCCTCCCAGTTCATCAACCTCTTCAATTTTATGACATATATCCACAATATTTCAGCACATGCTAACACTGGTGTCATGCCATATACCTCCCTATCACCCATCACTATCACATTTTTAAAAAGGTTAAACTTAGAAATTCCCCCCTTTTTCATAATCTGAAATCCTTCCTTTTAGCCCCTTTTTATCACTCTTACTAAAACTAAATTTTCTCCTCAGCATGATATCCAGTCAATTCATGCCTGTTATCCCACCACATTTCTGGATTTACTTTTATCTCTTTATTATTTTCTCTCTAATTGACTCATTCCAAAACACTGTATGTTATGCCTTTGAATTCTAGTCCCCTTGTCCTAAATGAATCACGCCTTGTCCTTTGTCAAGCTAATCATGACTAGGAAGAAGAAAACAAAAACTCATCCTAGAAAGACTATTATTAAAAAAAACCTAGAATAATGATCAGAAAAATGTAGGTGTTATTGATAAAATCCACTTTCTCAATCAAGAGCCATACAAAACAAAAGAAAACTTATCCTAAGTTCATTATCAGAAGAAGAACAGATGACCTTGAAGCACTGGACGTCATCAAACTTAAATATTCAGGTAAAAAGTGTCTAGGAGATTTGATTTCCTTGTTTGTTTACTTTTTATAATTCCTGGAAGTCTTGTGACCATTGAATAAAGGAAAAAATCATAAATAATTGATATATAGAAAAATTGAAATTGTTTCAGATTTTGAGAAATTCCCATTTGGAGCTAGGATACTGGAACAGAATTCTTAGAGGAGGTTCAGGAAGTTATCCTAAGTCAGAAACTACAACAATCTTGAAATTAGAAACCCTCCATCTTAGTTTATCACCGTATATTGTCCTGTCTTTTATGGTTGCACTGTACTTTCCCACCCCTTCCTCCTACACATAATCCAGAACCTGATTAGTGTTCTACCTACACTCTCTTGGAAGCCATTAAACAAAGATAAAAAAGGAGATATCTGCCCACGCAAATTTTATTTCAAAAAGCTCGAACTCTCCTAATCACAGTAATCATTATTTCTAAATATTAAGTGGTCAACAGAAGTAATTAGTGACAAACATTTAGTTAACATTTGGCACAAAATACTATATAAAATTTATGCCAAACTTATGAAAACTGTTGAAAACTTCACATTCTGAACATCTTAACATGTCCCCGCCTTTCACATGCTAAATTTCCCTGTATTTCCTGGCTCCGAGAAGTCAGTTTGAGAAAGAGGTTGAGAGAAGATCACATGCAAATGCTTGGTTTTCTAATGAATGCATGGAGACCCATAATTCAGTAAAGGAGAATGCAAATCTCACTGAAGGCCAGATTTAAGTTAAATGTTGGAGCTGCTAATTAGTGATGAACAACAAACACATTTTTAAACAGAAGTATGGAACCAGAAATAAACTTTGTCTTTACTATATTCCAAATAGAAGTCTTTGCCCTGTCCTTGGGAAAGCCTCTACCTCTGCAGTAACTCTTTATTCTATCCTTTCCCCTTTTTCTGTTTGTGCTGGTGTCCTAATAGACTCTGCATCTTGAAATAAGGTGATGACCTTTCTACACAGGAGATGGTGACTCATTATTTCCTTATGTCCATTTCCAAAAGGAAAACTGGAAAAGTAATATTCTCAGATAGGATGCTTACCTTTACTTCTAAGTGCTTTCTTTGAGAGTTTGCACCTCCACATGTAAGATAGTAAGAGTAAGCTTCTGTCCCTGAGCTGAAATAAATTTGAAGTCCCTAGTATCTGTATAGATTCACACCTATAAGGTATGAATTTGCTGGTATCTCACTAAGATTAAGAGCCCTGCTCATAACCACATCCCAGGCATGCATTCACAACTAGCCTGGAGTTTTAGAGGCAATAACTTTATGCAACAAACACTTTAAATGCTTATTACATGTAAGGCACTAGGTTATATCATTAATATTCAAGAGTCAGAGCTGCTTTTAAGTGTACTAAGGGAGAATAGAAGGAAGAATTGTCCACAAATTAATGTGATGATAATTAGAATATGATATGTTCAAATAATAATTCCTGATATCTTGTGGTATATTTCCAGAACAACTTTCTAATAATCATGTTTTAAACAAATTAAAACAGTCATAAGAGTAAATTATTAAACGTTTCAAGATATCACTTTTAAATATCAAAAGTCAAGGTACAACAGATTCATGATACAAATAGTACATAAGGTAGATGTTCAAATTTATGGAGAAAGATGATGATTCATAATGCTTAGTTGAGATGCCTTTGAGATACATGAGTACTTATTGAAAAGATAGTTGGAAAAATAATTATGAATTCAATGTGAGTGTTTTGGTTTGATAAAACAATTTTGGAGTCTTTGTCAAGGAGAAATTGAAACCATGGGAGTAGATGAGATAGACATAGTAAAAATTAGGGGGCTAAAATAAATGTAAAGAAATTTATGGGTTGGGAGGAGAAGCTAGATGGCACAGTGGATAAAACATTTGCCCTGTATTCAGGAGGATGTGAGTTCAAATCTGGCCCAGACACTTGACACTTACAAGCTGCATGACCCTGGGCAGGCAGTCACTTAACCCTCATTGACCCTCAAAAAAAAAAAGAAAGGAAAGAAAGAAAGAAGGAAAGTTATGGGATGGCTTCCATTTTTCACTGGTAGCAAATTCAGATATTGGACCATATATTTTGTTTTTATGACATTTCAGTCTCACTTAGATTACACAGCCAATCAGGGGCATTCTTTAGAAACTGATATATGAAAATAAAACATTTCATGGGAAAAGGATTCATTGATAAGAGGGGGATCAGTCAAGGGAGAAAGGAATAGCATTGTGAATGCAAATGACAATACTGCAAAAATAATCCCCATTCAAAGGCAGGAGAATGAGGGAAGAAACCAAATAATTATACAATTGTGAGGACAGTCCTTCTAGACAAAACTGTAGTGTCTCTTATCCTAAAATAGCAAGTAACTGTTACAACAGAGGATGGAACAACATGCTCTACAGTGTCCTTTCATAAACTGGCAATGCATTATTTCTCCTTACTTTTCCCTATTAAGCTACCAAATTAGTCAATGAAGATATTGCGAAGCAATTATGATTTTTTATCTCCTCCTGCCTCACAAACACTATATATATATATATATATATATATATATATATATATATATATATATATATAGTGTGTGTGTGTGTGTGTGTGTGGTGTATACATACATACATACATACATACATATATATATATATATAAATATCCACATAGACAAAATTGTTGACTCCATGATGTTTGCTGAGAGAATGCAAGGGAAGAGGACCCAGGACAAAGCTCTGGTGTGCATCTAAGTAGAGGTGACAGGATATGGAAAATGAGCTAGCTAAAGGAAACTGAAGAACAGTCTAAAAGAGTAGAACCAAGAGAAAGTGATCATGAAAGCACATGAAGAATATCTAGGAAGAAGTGTGGAGTCAGCAGAGTGTTAATTGCTGAAGAGAGGTCAAGGAGAACCAAGAAAATAATTGAGGAAGATAATTTGGTTTTAATATCTCTCTCCTCTGAATAATACACATAAAGACTTGTTAGAAGCAGCAAAAGATCATAGGGAAGAGGTAGATACTGAAGGCCCTGGATAAAGCTCAGGAGCAGAGGATGGAGTATGACATAGGACTATCCACACATAGTACATTCTAGAGAAAATCCTTTTTGGAACAGAGAGAAAATTAATTACTGGTGGAATTATAAAGTCATCCAACAATTTTCAAGAGAGATCTGGAATTATGCACAA